>NC_045429.1:231865329-232493996 GCF_902635505.1 Sarcophilus harrisii | reverse complement strand
CACTATCAGACAGTTATTGATAGCTGAGTAAGATGAAATGTAATTATTCACTTTGGGTGGACTTGCTTAATCCAGAAAAGGGTGTTCCTTACCAAGGAGTACAAATTGAGGCTGGGTAATAATTGAAGTGGGATATAAAAAAGATAAGAGGACAGAATAGCAGGATGCATTTATGCTGGACATTACAGATGAGAGCAGCATAATAAGAATTGAGATGAGAAAGGCGAGCCACAGAGAAAGCAAAGAGGTAATAAATACACTCCTGAATGTTTTAATTATTATGTATGATGGCACTATGCATTAGGATGTGATTATTTATGGTCTCAATAATGTTCATTTCAGGCCTAATCAGGATATTTTTGCAGTTTCTCAGGTACAAGTCAAAGAAATTTCCATAAAATTCCGGCATTCATTATTCTGAAGATTTGGAGACACTCCAAATAGGAGTTGAGGTGTGGAAGATCAACTTGCATATCCAAAGTGTAGAGTAAGAATAGTTGTAGAGGTGGGGCCATGTGTTAATCCTGCAAGACTAGTGAAGTTTTCTATTTAGGTAGAGAAGATACTATCATAATTTTCCTTTAGTCTGATATATATGCATATAAATAAATATATATTATTTATATGCATATATAAATAAATAAATTTATAGATATAGATATAAACAGAGACATAGATAAGTAATATGGTGGCACTGAGAATCTTTTGAATTAAGGTACATTTATATGAAGTTTAATGGAAGATGTTGGTTTCCTTCCCATAAGCCAGGGAAGCTAATTGAGTATTGAAAACACAATGAAAAATTCATTTCAAAAAGCATTTATTAAAGACATACTATTAGTAAGTTATTTTGCAAGGCAAGAGAGAGGACTGAATTTTTGATTTTTTTTTTATATAGGAAACTACCTCAAAAAGAACCTCCTCTTACAATGCAAGCTACTACCAACCAAAAAGGACTTTAAAAAAGTTATGTTATAAGTTATTTCTTTTTCCAAACTGTCACATATCTGTCTCTTCTACCTATTTTCAAATTCATATAATTGCAGGATCCAGTATTGAAAGAGTACTTGAAAGTCATATAGTCAAAGCCTATCCAATTCATGAATTCACACTATATGTCAGAAATTGCTCATATAATTTTTCAGGGTCTCATAGATGATAATATAGAAACGCTATGTCCCCAGAGTCACATTGTCCTTTGGCAATGAACTCCCAGTTGGCTCTCCTTTCCAAAACATAGGCACACCCAAAATAATATAAAAAAGACTCAAATCATGTTGTCAGACATCATTGACATCAAGGCATGGATCCTTATACTTTGTATCGTCCATGACCAAAACTCCAGGAACCACTGTAACATGAGCTAATATGCAAGATTTAGGATCATTAAATCAATGTAATTAGAGTTCTAAAGAATCTCTCTAATCTCAAATTCTATAATCCTTTGAAATAATCTAATCTAACTGGTTTCATTTATAGAAGAGGAAAATAAGTTTAAAAGAAATAAAGTTATCACATAATTTTGGTGCTTAAGTAATTAAGTACTTCAAAATATTTCCTAGAACAAATAGTGTTTTTGAAGCCAGTGGATTTCCAACCAGTAGTCTTGATTTCTGAATGAAATGGATGACAGATTTTTTTTTCTTACCTGAAAGTTATTCTTCTTCCCTTGGTTAGTTTTTTTCTTTCTTTTTTTTCTTTTTTTTTTTTTTTTTTAAATAACTGTTTATTGACAGAGCCCATGCCAGGGTAATTTTTTTTACAACATTATCCCTTGCTCTCACTTATGGAGAACAACTCCTTAAAAATAGAATTGGTGAATGGGAAAAAAAGTGCAATGAACAAAATAACTCCTTTATTTTTATTTTTATTTTATTTTTTTAGTGATTAAAAAAAACTTTTATTGATGCCTTTTTTTCCTTCATATTCATATTCATATATTCCCTGCCTTCCTGTTCAACATGGCACCTTCTCTTGTTTTTTTTTTTTTTAATTTTTATTTAATTTTTATTTAATAGCCTTTTATTTACAGGTTATATGCATGGGTAACTTTACAGCATTAACAATTGCCAAACCTCTTGTTCCAATTTTTTACCTCTTACCCCCCCCCCCATCCCCTCCCCTATATGTTAGGATGACCAGTAGATGTTAAATACATTAAAATATAAATTAGATACACAATAAGTATACATGACCAAAACGTTAAAAATAACTCCTTTAAAAGTACAATTGGTCAAATGCAAAAGAAAGTAGAAAATCTAGCTGAAGAAAATCTACCTGAAGAAAATCTAGCTAAAGAAAATAATTAACTAAAATATGGATTGGATAAATGGAAATAAATGACTCAGTGAGACATCAAGACTCAGTCAAACAAAGCAAAACAAAAATTAAAAAAAAAAAAGAAAATGTAAAATGCCTCATTGGAAAAATAACTAGCCTAGAAAATAGATCCAGGAGAGACAATTTAAAAATCATGGAACTACCTAAAAAACACAATGAAAATAAAAAAGAGCTTAGAGAACATCTTTCAAGAAATTATCAAGGAAAAATGCTCTGATATTCTAGAAACAGAAGGTAAAATAGCTGTTGAAAGAATCCACTGATCACTGCTAGAAAGGGGTCCCAAAATGAAAACTCCAAGGAATATTGTAGCTAAATTCCAGAATTATCTGATCAAGAAGAAAATACTTCAAGCAGCCTGGAAGAAATAATTCAAATATTGAGGAACCTCAATCAGGCTTACTCAGGACCTAACAGCTTCAACTTTAAAAATTGAAGGGCCTGGAATATAATATTCTGGAGGGCAAAAAAAGCTTGGACTGCAGCCAAGAATCAACAACCTGCAAAGTTAAGCACTATCTTTCAGGGGAAAAAATGGACATTTGATTATTTTTGATGAAAAGAACAGATCTGAACAAATACAGAACTCAGAAGAAACTTAAGAAATTAAAAAGGGAAGAAAAAAAAAACAACATGGGAAGATGATATGTGTCACTCTTGAGAGCAGTGTATTTCTTAGGATATAGATGTAAGTAAGAGGGTATACGTATAAGTTGATTTTAATATAATTTTCTAAAAAAGAAACTGTGGTGGAAAAGGGATTGTACTGGAAGAAAAGGAAAAGAGAGGTAAAGTGGGGTAAATTAGTCACATGAAGTGGTAAAAAAAATACCTATTTATAGTTGAGGGAAAGAAAGGTTGGGGATGAGCATTGTTTGAACCTTAATCTCATTAGATTTGGCTCAAACCTACTTAGTTTGGTATAGAAACTGGTTTCATCTTATAGGGAAGTAGAAGGGAAAAGGGGAAAGTAAAGATGGAAGCTAATAGAAGAGAGGGACAGAAGTAGAAAGGGAAAGTAATAAGAAAAAGAGAGGGGCTGAAAAAAGGGAGTACAGATTGAGAGAAGTGGTAGTCAGAAGAAGGAATATTCAATGAATTGTTACGTGCTTGTGATTTCTGGAGGATAACTGACAAATCTACTATCACATGTGAATATGATGAGCCTAAGCATGGACTTCTTTCTTTGGAACTAGCCATAGTCTTGCAGAAGTTGGGCTAGAATTTATTCATTCACTTGCTAAATACTTGAGAAAGTATTTATCTAAACATTTGTTAGGCACAATCCTGATATAGCATAGATTAATGGATAAGAGGGCTTTTCTCAGAGTTTGGAAAACTTGGATTCAGGATCTACTTCTGATAGAAATAGGCTAAATGATGCTGAGCATGTCACTTCATCTTGCATTTCCCCCTCTCTTCTTCCCAGGGTAGTTCTTTCAAGCTACAAATTACACAGGAGGTGCTGATATGCAATGGTAGAAGAAATTTTTCTCCTTTTAAAATTAAAACTTATTTTGTTTTTAATTAACAATCAAGTTTTTTCTTCTTCTTACTCTCCCACTGTGGATGAGAGAAAGAAAACAAAACATTTTTGTTTAACAAATATGCAGAGACAAGCAAAATAAAATTTTCACATTGGCCATATCAAGAAATATGTTTTATTCTGCATGTTTATTTTTTCATTTTTAGACTGGTGCTCTCTACAGTGTTGACTTAAAAGTTCTAGTCTAAGCAAATCCCCAAATACGAGAAAGATATCTGTTGTCTATTTAAATAAAGGTGGGAGAAATTCTGGCTGAAATTCTGGCTATAAAGGATATTTGTAGGAACAGAATTTAAAAAAATATTGATTTTCTATACCAAGACACTGCATTAAGCACTTTATAAATATCATTTAAAATTAGATAATTATCATAATTACCTTGTTATACAGGTGCTATTATTATCACTATTTTACAGTGAAAGAAACAGACAAATAGAGGTTCTGACTTTCTTGGTGTCATACAACTAGTAATTGTCTAAAACTGGATTTGAAAAGTTTTTCTGACTGTAAGTCCAGCGTTCTATTCAATGTACCACCTAACTGCCTATGTCTAGCATGTGCATAGATCAATAAAATTGGGAGCAAAAGATCCAAAGAAAAATGCTTTAGGGAAAGTTGAGTTACTTTCTTCTGTGAAATGGAAAGGTTTTAAGGTAAGAATTCATGGAAGAAGAGGCCACTGAGATAGGAAAGATTCTGAAAGGTAGAGGGGAGTTGGGTTTCCCTACTTGAATGTGCAAAGATGAGAGAATACAGGTCAAATTTGGAGATGTGGTCAATAATCCAATTTAGCTTGAATATAGAGGATATGGAAAGCCATAAATGTGAATGAACTAAACCTTGGAGGATAGAGTGGGATTGTAGGATGCCCAACAAAAATCACCTGTACAAAATACCAGTAGAATTTTGTCAACTTTCTAAAGGGTTGCTTTGGCCCCCTATCATATCTCTGCCTTGAAGATTGTTGGTTGTCTCATCCTTATAGAGCTTCTTAAAATAGAGTCAGAGCATTGAGAATGATTTTGAAGGGATCATTAATGAAGAGTTTACTTCATTTTTAGTACAGATTCAAGAAGAAAGTAAGCAGTCATTGCCATAAGATGTCAAAGGTTTGAGAGTTTAGGTCGTTTTTAATGATTGTGCTGCAATTATTATAAATGTGCTAGATGAAATTTTATGTCTAATTAAAATGATTAACAATCTTTTTAAAAAATTCCATATTTGATGCTGATCAGAAAACTTCAAATTGAATAATGATCTCAAATACAGTGGAGCTGTTACCATTGAAAGTGTTGGAAAAAATGATAGTTCTTCATTTAAAAAAAGCTAAGTGGTAGAATATCTTCCAAGTAAGCCAATAGGAAAAAAGAAGATATATATCATTCTGCAGATGTTATTTTCTAAATATAGCTTGTTACTACCTTAAATGGCCTCAAATCATTAAGCATGAACTAAAGCTAGATTTTAGTACCTTCAGAATCAATCAACCTGAAAGACAGTGATAATTACACATATTATAAATCACTCCTAACAATAGCCATAGTCAAACCAAGCTAGGATTTCTGACATAGAGAGAATATATTCACTATGCACACTTTAAATCATGGATTCTTAAGGGACTATTGAATAAATTTCCTAGGGTCAATGGGAAAAATTACAGTATCTTTATTTTCCTTTGTGATCCTATGTATTTTATTTAATACACTAAAAATTATTGTTTAAAAATGGGTCTGCAGGTCTCATCAGACTGCCAAAGGGATCTATAATAAATGAGTTAACATCTTCTCCTTAAGAAGAAGGTGATGCCCTATCGTATATGTGAAGCAGTTCCTTTTTTCTCTCAGCTGTTAATTCCCCCCCCCCAATTTGTCTTTAAGACATTTTAGTATACTTAAAAATGTAAATGGCTTGTGCTTGATGGAACATCAACCCACTGATAGTAGGAACTGTCTCTTTTTTAGTATTGTAGCCTCATTATCTAGAACAGTGTTTGGAATATAGTAATTTCTTTTTTTTTTAGCAGAATTTTCAAATGATTTATTTAGTTTCTGAGAACAAAATTAATGAACTATTTCATCTGTAAGGCAGCAGGAGGCTTTTTTTTTTTTTAATTTAATAGCCTTTTATTTACAGGTTATATGCATGGGTAACTTTACAGCATTAACAATTGCCAAACCTCTTGTTCCAATTTTTCACCTCTTACCCCCCACCCCCTCCCCCAGATGGCAGGACTACCAGTAGATGTTTAATATATTAAAATATAAATTAGATACACAATAAGTATACATGACCAAACCGTTTTTTTGCTGTACAAAAAGAATCAGACTCTGAAATATTGTACAATTAGCTTGTGAAGGAAATCAAAAATGCAGGTAGGCATAAATATAGGGATTGGGAGTTCAATGTAATGGTTTTTAGTCATCACCCAGAGTTCTTTCTCTGGGCGTAGCTGGTTCAGTTCATTACTGCTCCATTGGAAATGATTTGGTTGATCTCGTTGCTGAGGATGGCCAGGTCCATCAGAACTGGTCATCATATAGTATTGTTGTTGAAGTATATAATGATCTCCTGGTCCTGCTCATTTCACTCAGCATCAGTTCATGTAAGTCTCTCCAGGCCTTTCTGAAATCATCCTGTTGGTCATTTCTTACAGAACAGTAATATTCCATAATATTCATATACCACAATTTATTCAGCCATTCTCCAACTGATGGACATCCATTCAGTTTCCAGTTTCTAGCCACTACAAAAAGGGCTGCCACAAACATTCGTGCATACAGGTCCCTTTCCCTTCTTTATAATCTCTTTGGGATATAAGCCCAGTAGTAACACTGCTGGATCAAAGGGTATGCACAGTTTGATAACTTTTTGAGCATAGTTCCAAACTACCCTCCAAAATGGTTGGATTCGTTCACAACTCTACCAACAATGCATCAAAGTCCCAGTTTTCCAGCATCCCCTCCAACAAGTAATTTCTTAATAGATGTTTATTGATTGCTCCATAAGTTAACTATTGTAATACAGTCTTCATGATCTATTCCTGCAGTTTCCTACAACAAAAATTCCATTTCTTTTTTTTAAATTCCAATAATATTTTATTTTCCCAATTGCATGCAAAGATAGTTTTCAACATTTATTTTTCTTAAGATTTTGAGTTCCTTTTTTTTCCTTCCCAGCAAGCAATATGACATAGGTTATACATGTACAATCATTTTAAATACATTTCCATATTATTCAGAAAATTAAATCTCTTAGCCCTAGGAGTACCTCTTCATATGACCTCATATAACAAAACCATGTGTGCATATGCTTAGAGATTTTAATATAATGAAACCCTCATAATTTGCATTCAAATAGATTAAGAGTTTCTAGTCATTTGAATGGGTATTGAGTGAATTAATTAATCAGAAAAGAGTTTTAAGCACTTAGTACATGCCAAGCTAGGATATAAGACAAAAACCAAACAGTTCTTACCTCAGGGAGCTTAAATTTTAATGGAGGAAGCAAAATATACATGTTATAACAATATGTAGAAAATATATATAATGAACACAAAATATAAGTTATGGAGGGTAATGTATTCTCAAACTCAGCCTCCAATTATCCTAGGTATGATATGTAACATATAAAGCAAAATCCAGATAGGTTAAGATAAACTTTATTCTTTTATTTCTACCCCTATATCATCAATTCAAAGATTATAAGGATTTGCTTATTCAGGGGAATTTAGAGAAACATGGATTGTTGTAGAATGATGTGACCAGAATCAGAAAAATAATTGATAATGAGCACAATAAAGAAAATTAAAACAAAATATAGCATTGGAATTTTTAGGATTGCTATTTTATTTATTTTGGATTTTTAAAACCTTTCCTTAGAGATTGTGGAAATTTTTCCTATAAGTAGCATTATGTTATAATTGTGAAGATGCTGGTAGCAAGAAGTTGATTGTACAATTAGTTCATTTAGATTCATCATTGCTTAACATATTCTTCTATACTCACTGTATTTCTGAGCCAACCAACCATTTTTCTCTGTTTATATCTCTACAAACAGAGACAAAATGCAGTTAACTTGTTTCTTCAAAAGATTTCCAGTCTCTTTGTTGGTTCTGCAGGATTTGGTATGTAATATGGATGGTGAATTTGGTATAGAAAGAGCCTTTGTTTTGGAACCAGAGGATCTTGGGTTGTTACCCATTCTTCTACAAGTTATATCTATGACCTTGATGAAATTATTTCTTTTCCTAAGTTTCTTTCCTTTTCAAAGTCTAGAATCTCCTGGAAATTTTTTACTTTTTCTTAATTTAGCTATTGTTGCTGATTCAACTTACATATGTCATGGAAATACCCACTTTGGTCCAATTTAATGAAGTGATATAGTTACATATAAAAAAAATTGACTAATTTATTTCCTTATGTAAAATAGTGAAGGGGAAGGTAGTTACATTAGATGACCTCTAAGGTCCAATTTTATGATTTTATGATCATAGGAATGCCATCCTTGTTATACTCCCTGCCTAGAATAATTCAATTCCCACTGACATTTTGACACCAGATGGCTTTTAATTGGTTATACAGTTCTTGATATTCTGCTCTTTATCTTATGGTCAACATTAAAATATCCTTTGAGCAGCACTGTGGAGTTGTTCATTTATGCCTTGACCTTCATGGACACATTCTCACTGATCAACAACATCTGCATGCAACTTAATCTAATTCTGGATGGTTTGTACCTTTTGGACTATTCTCTATTATGTCTTCTGTTGATATGTTCCTTGGTGAGGCAATTAAGTATATTTCTTTTCTTGACCTATTACTGCGTGACTTGCATTATGTCTTGTGGGGAAAGTTCATTTCATGTTCACTTTTTTTTTCTTTTTTAAATACCTCTAAGCTTGCCTGCTTGAATCCAAACTTCTGTTGTAATTTTTCCTTGGAAAAAATGCAATTCTCTGCAAAAATTTAATGGGTAGAATGTTTACAGTTTATTTTGAGTCTCATTTCCTTTTTCCAAGCATCACAACAGGTCCCTAAAGAAATTCCATATCATTTATAGAATGTGTCTCTCTTTGCTGACATGATGAGGTTTTACAAATAGTTGGATCTTAGTCCTTCATTTGATGTTTGTGTCCTCAATGATTTAAACTGATACTGGGTTTTCTCCTCTGCCATGCAGCATTATCACATTTTCATTTATACACAATCAGATAGCTTTTAATAATTCATAACTACCACACATTAAACAGTTCAATATTATCAATTTTATTAGTTACACATCCACTTAGAACTTGCTGGTTGATTACATCAATAGCCCCATGCTCATTACCAGTGCTGTTCTTCAGTCTTTTCTATAGAGCACTGGTTCTCAATTGTGTGCGTGTGTGTGTGTGTGTGTGTGAGAGAGAGAGAGAGAGAGAGGGAGAAAAAGAGAGAGAGAGAGAGAGAGAGAGAGAGAGGGAGAGAGAGAGAGAGAGAGTAATCCTTCAATTTAACACCTTAACAGTTTCCTTCATAGTAAAACCTTCCCAAATTATTTAAATGCCTAATTACACAACATAAGTCTCATTCAAAACAACTCATAATGTTGAAAGGCTTTATGATTTTTTCAAAGCACAATTTAAGAAGAAAAATTGTTGTAATGCATAATACATAGGAAGAATGTATAAATTTGTGAAAGGAGAATAAGATGGATAGGTAGAGGTTATTTTATCTATGATGTCTTTGTTATGAGAAACTACCAGATAAGGAAACTTTCTCTAATAATGCAGATGATCACCTCTGTAAGTAATAGTTTTGACAGTTGCCTAGAGCACTGAAAAGTTAAGTAAATGATTTGCTTGGTATATATGAGAGATAGTGCTTGAACACCAGTTTTCTTGTTTGTGAAGCTAGCTTTTTACCCACTTTGCCTTAAACCTTCTTTTCAGAATGACTGCATAGTAATTGTTGGGATTTTTTGAGTCACTTTTTTAAACCTAGGAATCCAAGAGTGTTGTGTGCTCAGCAGTAATATGTAAATTTTTCTTTTTTATGTAATGAATTTTTATAGTTACTTTAATTTTTGTCATTTTTTAGATTTAATTATTTATTTAATTTTAGTTTTTAACATTCACTTTTATAAAATTTTAAGTCCCCATTTTTTTCCTCCCTTCCTCTTCCTCCCAAAATGGCATGCAATCTGATAGAGGTTATGTAAGTACAAAACTGTTAAACATATTTTCACATTAGTCATGCTGTGAAACAACCATTAGAACAAAAGGGAAACCCACAAGAAATTTTTTAAAATGTGAAAATAGTATGCTTTGGTCTGCTTTAAAACCTCATAGTTCTTTCTCTGGCTATGGATGGTATTTTTTATCATAAGTTTTTAGGAATTGTCTTAATTCATTGTATTCCTGAGGAGAGCTAAGTCTATCAAAGATCATCACACAATGTTGTTTACACTGCAAAAATATCTTCTCACTTCACTTCTGCTCACTTCACTCAGTATCAGTTCATTAAGTTTTAAGGTTTTTTCTTTCTGAGATCTGCCTGCTTGTCAATTCTTATATTACAACAGTATTCCATTACATTTGTAAACCCCAGTTCATTTTTTGATTTTTTATTTAACTGATGGCTATTTTCTCAATTTTAATTTCTCTGCCACCACAAAAAAGAGCTGTGATAAATATTTTTGAACATGTGGGTTCCTTCCCCCTTTTTTTGAGGATTGCTTTGGAATACAAACCCAGTAAATGTATTGTTGAATCAAAAGATTTGCACAGTTTTATAGCACTTTGGGTATAGGTAAATCTCTCTTAAAGTGACTTCACCAACACATTTCTGCCTGCCTTGAAGTGCTCAGATCAAACTGTACATCTCCTGGAATTTTCTGCTTTTTGTTAATTTAGCTAGTACTCTGATTCAATCGACATATCTCAAAGATATAACAATTTTATTCTAATTTAGGAAGATGTTATGATAAAATGAAAAAGTGACTTATTTACTAATGATGGTACCACTGTATTTTATGAAATGGAACCCTTTCAAAGCTGATTCTCTAAAATCATATCATTAAAGTGATCATTACAAATAAATGAAATAAGATCTCTGATGTCTCTGATCTCTGAGCCACAAGACATGACTATATGACATAACTAACACTCATGGACTTATTAATAGATTTATTCTCTAATCCATTCTACCAGTTTCATCATTTGTAGGTGATTTTAAAATTGTATTCATAAATGATTTTTACAATGGGTTTCTTCTTTAACATCATGACCATGTGGCAAATATTGAGTACTCAAAGACTTTTTTCATTAAATTTATACTCAATGTATTAACTTGTAACTTCCCAAGACCTTTCTGGGGATGCATGTCTGCTTTTTCAGTTTGACATACTTGCTGTGAAGAATATAAAATTTGGGAGGTTAATTCATTTTTTCCCTAGCATGGGAAATTTATTTTGCTGAAAAATTATTTTATGTTATTTCTTCAATTAGTGTTATTGAATAATCTATGATATCAGTTATAGCTTAGGAAAAAGAGAATAATTTAAAGTATTTTCTTTATAAAGCTTATTACAACCAAGTCTCAATTAATGTGAATAATCCTCTTGAAGTAATACCATTCATTTGAATTCACACTATTCAAAATTATAATAATGTAAAATAGAGTAAGTGGTTCACACTTAATCAAAATATACACTATGAATTCAAATAATATGAATAATTTAGGATATTCATTATTTTTATTTATTGAGACCTAGATCTAATATCTTTGATTCTTTCTTCATTTTTTTGTTGTTATTGTACCATGAAAGAGAACGCATTCCTTTTAAACTAAACTACTCCCAATATTTCATAATAAATCTTAATTGTTATTAAACAATGATATTTTGAATTGTCTAATACAAAATTTTAGCTATGCTTTAATTTAATAGGATCTTGCATATATAAATCTGTAGAGGGCCAGAATTCTGGAAAAGTATTCTTGGAAAAAACTATACTTGAAATAAGCTGTTAATCCAGGAATTGATGAGACAATGGTTATCTAGTTTACATATACTTAGTACTTAGCATGGTGATGTAATAGTTCTCTAGTTTGTACATATTTGGTATGCTGTAATGATGTAATTGTATTAGGATATATAAGAACTTGGGAGAGGAAGTCAGATGGAAGTCAGACTGGCAGACCAGCAGAATGAGGCAGAGGAGACTATGACAGACAGACTGTGACGGAGACAATAAAGACTTCGGACTTTATTCCTGATTATTCTCGTGGTGATTATTTTGTTGAGACCAAGGCTGGTCCCAAGACCCTCTAGAAAGCTAGCCTGGACATTACACAAATCCAAATACATATTCAATATTTAAGCCATGTTGTAGTTATTCTTATTATGAAAAAGAATTCCTTTTATTTTATAAAATTATATAATTAACTGCTTAGTCAACAAGTATATACTAAACACTTAAGATATGCCAGTTACCACCAAAGAACTAGAGATACAAAGAAAGGCAAAAGGTCCATATCCTCAAGGAGGTCACTTTCCAAATGAGAGAAAAACATACTAGTACATACAATATATGTATAAAATAAAATGAATGAAACCACAAAATGAAGGCATTACCAGGTAGGGGAGGGGAATAGCCTTCTACAGAATGAACATTGAGTTTTGAACAAGTCCAGGAAGCTAAGAGGTAGAGATGAGTAATGTAAATGTTTAAGGAATGGGAGAAAGTCAGTAAAAAGGCAAGAGTATTGGAAGTATAAAAAACTGGAAAAGCAGAAATGGGTCAGTATATGAAGACATTTAAACATCTAACAAAAGTCTTTTTATTTGATTCTGATGGCAATAGGGAATTGCTGGAATTTTTAGGTGCGCGCGCGCGTGTGTGTGTATGTGTGTGTGTGTGTGTGTGTGTATGTTGTGTGTATGTATGCATAATGGGACATTATTAGATGTATACTTCATAAAATTTATTTTTGTAGATGAATGAAGAATGGATTGGAATATGGAGAGGCAGGGAAATCTGCTTAAAGCTTTTTGAAATAAAAAAGGTGAAAGGTTATGAAAGCCTTCACAATTAAGGCATCTGTGTGAGTGGAGAGAAGAGAACTTTTATGTGAAAGATGTCAAGGTAAAAACAATGATTTGGTAAAGGATTGGGTGTAATGGGTGAGTGAGAAGGTGGGGTTGAGAAATGTGATGTTTTAAAAAGTTGGAGGGATACTATTGTGATACAAGAGCCACCTGCCAGTGGTTGCTGGAGGTCTTACTCAGACCTGTAGAATGGATCTCTTCTTGTGACAGAATGATGATGATACAAGGAGACTGAGGCAGTTGCATTGTCTGGCCTCTCACCTGAGAGGCAGTTGTGTTGTCTGATCTCTCTCCTCTTCTCTCTGCCTCCAATTTATTTCATTCACAATCCACAAGCAACAGTAAAGGCTGATTTACAACTTCTTCAGATGTTATGATTCACAGCTGTGGAGACTCTCAGAGAATTGACCTGCCCTTTCACCTGGGCATGGTACTTAACAGGGGTTTCAGGGGTAATTTTATCATTTTATTAATAAGGTAGCATATTTTTAATAAAAGAAGTCAAATGCCAAAGGTACCTGATGGTGGTGGGTTAACACTTTATATGTCCTTGGAAGAGCAAGTCTTCCTGAGGATGTCAATGAACTCTGATTGGTTAGGTAGACCACACTACAATGGCAATCCATATTACCTGTCTGACATAAAGGAGAAGCTGTATTTTCTTGGACTTCTCTAAGTAAACACAATTAGCAGGGATCTACCCATTAGCCTAAACTTAGACTTACTTTTAGATTTTAGCCTGAGTAAAGCTTTGAGAAAGATTTCCCACATACTGCTTGATTTCTGAATGAGGAAGTATAAAAAGATAAAACCTTAATCCTCATTCAATAAATAGTTATTAATACAAAAAAATAATAATTTCTTTCAGTATGATGAAAAAAAGATTATGAGTTTAGATGACTGGAAGGATTGTAGTATCCTTGACAGTCGAGAGAGTTAAAAAAAAAAAAAGGTGATGTTTTAGAGGAAAATGTTCTGTTTTTAGATATGTTGATTTTGAGATATCTATGGGTTATTAAGTTTGATATGTCCAAAAACAGTTGTTGTTTCAGACTACATCTTGTGAAAATGACCTGAGCTGAACATAAAGATCCAGAAATCATTTGCATAGTGATGACAATTGAATCCATAGGAGCTTATGAGTTAATCATGAGAAACACTGTAGAGGGGGAAAAAAGAAGATAACTTACAAGAGACCCTTGAAGGACACTGAGGGTTAATTGGCATGACAGGCATGAACATTCAACAAAAGAGATTGAAGAAGCAGTAAGAAAAAAACAGTCAAATATATAAGAAGACAAAGAAGAAAGAATCCAGGAGGCAAAGATGATAAATAACGTTAACTATTTCAGAGAAGTCAAGATGGATCAGTATTAAGAAAAGCTCATTAGATTTAGTTATTAAGAGATTATTAGTAACTTTTGAGGCGGCCAGTTCAGTTGAATGATGAAATTAGAAACTAGTTTACAGAGGATTAAGTAGCGTGTGAGAAGAGAATCAGATAAATCTAATTTTGATAGCTTTGTTAAAAAATTTGTTGAGAATGAGAGTAGTTATAGGATGATAGCTCAAGTGGATGAAAAGATTGTAAGGATATTTTAAGGACAGGAAAGACATTATATATGTGTGTCTAGGCTATAGGTAAGGACTCATTGAATAGGAAGATGTTAAAGATTTGACAGAATGATATTAGGGGAGAGATTCTTAAGGAGATGGAAGATAATAGTTTCTAGAATCCAAATAGTGAAATGGTTTTTTCAACAAGAAAGGTTATCTCTTTTTCTGAGACAAGAGTAAAGGAAAAAGTAGGAGGAAATGACTGAGCAAGATAAGGATTATAATCATACACAAAAATGGAATACAAATTTTGAGTTTCACCACTTCTCCATTAGTATTGAGTTTTCTAGTGGTTTTTAATCCACTTTGGCAAGTCTCCAGGGCTCAAACAAATCTACTTCCCTAAAGAAGAGTATGAAATATCACAGGGAAACTAGGTAGAGAATTCATGCATCTTCTATGATTTTTGAGCCTTCTATGATTTTGTGTCTAAATATTCTCCACAGCTTAAATAGGACTCGTGATGGTAATGATGATGGGACAGAGATAGGAATACAGTCAATAGATGCTCCCTGATTTAATTCTAAACAAATTTGATCAAATTTCAATCCCTGAATTAAAAGTTATTTCGAGGCAAAGGAGAAACTGATTCATTGTACTTATCATTTTAAAAGAAAAATTTCATCCAAAAGAAAGTGTATCTAAACTCTATTAGTTGTCCATCCCCATGTAGTTTGGTTTAAATTCATTTAATGTAAGCAATACTACTGTACCAGACTTCAAAAGCTTCTCCTAACCTTTCTAGAAAACTGTTGTGCTCATTGTTTCCTGGTCTCCTTGGAATTTCAAGTCTTATTGTTATTTCCTTTGCTCAGTGAGCTTTTCATTAGTCTTTATGTTTCAAAAACAAAATGGGCCATTCTGGTGTCATTAGAACATTTCTTGCCATTTCAAGTTGGGTTCCACAATAGCACCACTGTGACACTTAAATTGTTGCTAATTCTGCTTCTTCAATAATAGACATTGATTTAAATTGCTTCTCCATCAATAAGATATGGGTTTGAGATGTATTTCACGTAGTGATTATCGGTTATATTCACTTCATAGTTCTCCTTTCATCAATTATACATACAAAAACCTGGATGGCAGGAATATAGTCTGTTACCAAGCAACAGGGTTTCCCTAAATGGCCTTCTTAGCAGCAGATGGCTATTGACCTTGATTTACTTTATATGCCATTGTTGAGTAAAGCAGGAACACATCCATCATGAAAACCATTGTGGGGCTTCATTGGGAATTCAATGCCTGGGAATTCTTTATCCAACTGCTAGCTAAAGACCATAGTTGGGCTAAAGTTCATAAATAATTATGCAAAACAACCATTAGAAAAGTCATTAGAGTTATGTTTGCATTTATATTTTCAGCTGCAATAATTAGTTTTTTAACTGAGGTCTCCTTAGTTTATTACAGTTATTATTGCTTGTTAATAAGAGATAATGTGCTTTAATTGTACCTACATCTGGGAATTGTGCCTGTCCTTTTTTGTCCTATTTGGTAATAAGGACGTTAACGCTGATTAATATTTTCATATAATGGTTATGGAATCAAACTACAAATGATTATCTATTACAAAAAAGTTACTTTTTGCTTGTAGAAATTAGTCAAAATAGGTCTTCAAACATAACAGATCAATTTGATTGAATTCATCTCATTTGGTCTTTTAAAAGCATTGCTATAAATAAAGCACAATGCTAGGTAATAGTGTTGGAAACAAAATCAATAGTCAATGATATAATCAACAAAATCTTAGGGGGATAGTAAATAATATGCCTCACAAAGTGAGGCAGCATGGTAGAGCAGACAGAGAGTGGTTCTTGGAGTTAAAAAAAATCTTGGTTCATCCATATCTTACCTTTTACACATACTGTCTTTATGTGTGACCAAGAGTACATCACTTAAGCTTTCAATACTCAAAGATAATCTTCTAAAACTCAAAAGTCTTTGGAAACAGCAGTACCTAACTATCAAACCACGGTTTCTATTACAGCCTACCTATAGCTGGCTACTGTCTTGAGGTTCTTACCTCTTCATTAAGCCATAACTATTGAACAAACAGAAAAAAAGGCCAGCACAAAAGTCCTAAGCACTGACAGGTGGTTCACCATCAGATACTGGAATTGGTTTAATTAAGGAAATAAAATTATAAGAGATATATTATTATTTCTACTGCATCCAAAGGACAACTGTACCATATACCACATTAAAAGCTGACAATGGTTATATAAATTTTCTCTCCAGTTTAGGGTTCTTAGAGGATAGGGACTTTCTTTTCTTTTTGAATTCCATATGGTTTAATAAGATACTTTTCACATACTAAGTATTTTATAATTTGTATTTTTATATGTTTATAATTTTAAGGTTAGATACTATCTACAAGGGGAGAGGATGTCCAAGCATCCTATGGAAACACAGGTCAACCCACACATGTGCCCACGTGCACAGACACACACACACACACACACACACACACACACAAATTGAGGAAGATGAAAGCTGTAACAATTGGAGGGATCAGAAAAGGCCCAGGTAGAGTATGGAATCTATATTAGGTCTTAAAAAGAATTAGGTATCTTGAAGAGGATAGAGAGAATGTTTTCTTTTAGTTTTCTTCTCCCATGGAATCATGGTAATTTTCAATACAAAGTGAAAGCATAAATAATACCTGTTATCAAGGAGCTTACATTGGATGAGACTACATACATACAAACAGTCGCAGCACATGTTTTGGAATTATTCTCTGAAACTGTATTGATCCTTACAGGTTGGATCCCCAAAAGGCAATTGAGACTTCGAAGAGTTCTAGAGAATTTAAGAATCTGAAAAGGTAGAGTCATTCTAATGATGTCGCTCTTGACTCTCTATTATTATGACCCTTACATGATTATCGACTTACATCAATTAATCAAACAAATTTATTATTTACTACACCCTCCTTCTTCTACCTCCTCCTTCTCTTCCTCTTACTTTTTATTTATGTATCACTTTAAAGTTTTCAAAGTTATTATGTATACCATTCTATTAACCTATGAGGTATATAATATATTTATCTACATTTCATAACTAAGAAAACCTAGCCAAAGATGATAATTGATTTTCCTGGAGTCACAATAGATTTAAAGCTAAGCAGAATCATAATCATAATCATAAAACTATTTAAGCTGTCTCCTGAAAAATTCCATATTTTATATAAATTATTTTTCTGATTATTGTGTTGGTGGTATGTTTTGAATCACACAATAAAAATAATTGACATTTCTATTGGAAAAAAGCTTTATATATATTATTTTATCTTGACAAGAGCCCTATGAGATAAGTGCTATTGTTAACCCCACTTCAAGATGGGAAAACAGAGGTTGAGCAAGTGAAATGATTTGCCCAGAATCTCATAGGTAGCAAATGTCTCAAGGAGGATTTCATCTCAGATCTTCCTTACTCCAAGTCCATCACTTAGTCCATCACTTATCCATTATTCTTTCTATTGTAGAGAATAGTTTTCCATGTGGATATCAAATGGCCTGTTGTTCTCATCATAGTTGGCTCTATCTTATATATTTGCAGCATTTAAATGAAGCATGAGAATTTGAGTCAAAGGCTCTGTAATGATTAATAAATCTAAAAAATCAATTATAATTAATTGATAGATGACTTGTTGCTCTTTATATTGCTAGAATTTTTTGATACTTTTTTGCTTTTCAGTCAATATATTGTTTTCCAGTAATTGTTAATAGAGTTTCATTTTTTGTACTTAAATTTACTTAACTTTTAACAAAACACATAATCACATAATTGAAATTTATTTATTTTGCTTTTATCCCTTTTATTTAAGATAATATTAGAAATATTAATAGTAACAATGTGGTAAGAAAATGTGCTAGGGGGATTAGTATCATGAACACTTCTCATATAATTTTTATTAATAATATCAAATATTTATTTGTATGTTCTGTTTAACAAAACTATACACACATGTATGAAACCTTATTTGAGTTTCACAATAGTTCTAGAAGGCAAATACTATTATTATCACCATTTTACATCAGGAAACCTGGGGTCACAGAACTAGTAAGTGGCTAAAGTAGGATTTGATTCTTAGTCTTATTGATTCAAGTTCAGTTTTCAATCTATCAGCATGCTCTCCAGGTCATAGTGTTCATAATTGAAATGTTAAAAAGTTGAAACTGTAGACAAATTCTACAAGATTATTGAATACAAGATGAACTTTTAAAAATCTTCTTATATATTTGCTTATGTGAGTTTCTCCTAAAAAATCAGGCCCAATTCAACAATTATCATTTAAACATTTCAAATTGAATTCCTTGGAATAATCTTAAATTCAACATATTTAAAATTGAAATCCCTTTCTTTTACCCTTAATTTAGATATTTTAATTTTTTTTTTTTTTTGGTAAAAAGAGACATTTAAAATAATAATCATGACATTATCTGGACTCTTCACACTCACTCATCTATATATCTATATCTATAAGTAAAGTAATATATAAATAAAAGTATATATACATAACATATAATATAAATATAAAAAATACATAAAAATAGTTGCCAAGTTTTGTAATTTTTACCTTGACAATGTCACTCACATCCAAATGTTTCTGTTCCCACCTGAAGCTACAACCTTAGTTTAATCCCATATCATCTTGTCTGGATTATTACAACAGCCTCCTACTTGATCTCTCTTTTTCAAATCTCTCCTCATTCCAATTGATATTATGTAATGTTGAATTGGCTTATATTAATAGAGGTATTCTCATTTTTTGTTGGTGGGTATATGATTCATTTTGTTAAGAGAGGTAGTTCAAATTTGCTTCTGAGAGAATGTTGGTAAAATGCTTTCTAGCAATTCATGATCCATTTGAAGTGTTTGGTAAATCAGTATGGAATAACCAGATTGACACTTTTGAATTTTGCAAAAAATCTGAATTTCAGTCACCTCCTTTGGTGTCTCTCTTTTTGTACTGATTATAGTGATGTTGTGCCCAATCTTTCTGTTTCTCAATTGTTTTTAAGTTGTGTTTTCATTGTATAGAAATCTTCAAGTTTTTTCTTCTTTAAGGATTTTATCTTGTGCTTTTTCAAACTCTTTGTTAAAGTTTATGATTGATCTTGAATTATTTGCTTTTCTTTTTGAACTACTTTGATACCTATATTGTCTTAAACTTTTGATTTTTGCTTTCAATTACTTGTTAAGGAAATCTAGAAATTCTAATAAATTTGAATTTTAAGATTTACATCATCATTTTTCATCTTTTTTTCTTTTACTTATTTTAATTGGGTGATATGCATTCAAATTTTTCTATTTCATTTAGCAACTAGATAATGATATAATTTTCTAAAGCTTCTCCACAGGTCTTCAATAACTTTCTCAAGATTCTTTTGCTATGGGTATGCTGGATGGTCATCTTTAGAAAGATTCTTTGACATATTTTCCTTTTTTTCTACTGGTTTTTACTGTGATGACAGCCTGCACATAGACTGTCATATATAGGACATTAAACATTTTTCAGATGTTCTACCAAATACTTTAGTATTTGGATCCAGAATGAGAGGCTGATGACTAGGAAGATCCTTGATAGGAATAGAGAAGTTTGGAAGAAGTATGAGTTTTGAAAAAATGGATAATGAGTTCACTTTTAGACATGCCAAGTTTAAGATGTCCATGGAACATCATATTTGAGATGTCTAATAGACAGTTGGAAATAGGAGAGAGGTTGTATATAATCTCCATAATGTTCTCTGTTTTTCTACCAATATGCTACCAATGTTACTCTATGGCTGTCTAAGATAGTTACTATCATAGAGAAGTCTTTAACTTATAATTCATGAGACACTTTGAAGAACTGTAGTAAAAAATGTCAATAAAGGAAATGTTTGGGACTTCCTGACAAGATTGCCTTTTATTGAGAGGCATAATGCCTGTCTACTCTCTAGCAACTCTTGCCAGAGCCTACAAATCACAGTCAATTTAAAAATGGGTGTGAAATAATGAGAAATTTTACCAAATGTATGCTAGGAAGAAAGAAAACATACTAGCCATTTGTTAATGGCTAAGGAAAATATGCAGACAGCTCAAATGATCCACTAGTATTTTAAAGATATCTGGAAAAAGCACAAAATACCTAGGTGGCCCTTTGGTGAAATTTTGGGAGCACATAGATAAGAGTCCCATGAGATGGGTAAGCAGAATTTGACACAGATAGAGGCAACTTTGTAGATATTGAGCTTGGAATCAAGAAGAACTGAATTCAAATCCAATTTCAAACTAAGCTGTATGATCTTGGGCAATCAATTATTCAGTCTGTGAGAGAGGCCATTATCTAAGTTGTTGAAAAGGTGCTGACTTTCATTGTTAGAATGAGTTTATTCATCTTCAGTTCTATATACTAGTTACATGACAGATCTAATCCTTATACTTATTAGTGCACACACACACACACACACACACACACATCTCTCCCCAATATAACAGTAACCATTTCTTATTTTTTTTTTCTTTGTGTTAACAACTAGTACAAGATTTGGCACATATTGAGCACCTAATAAATGTTGACTTTTCATTTGAATATGTTTATAGGAATCTTTTTTTTTTCTACAATAATACCATGTCGTAATTAGGTCAAGCAGTATTATTCCACTTTTAACAGATGATGAACTGGAGTCTCAAAGAATTTAAAGCATTTTGCCCATGGTGAGTGTAGGACCCATATAGCTATATTAAGTCCAAGTCCAGTTCTTTCTCCATTGCCTCCTGATCAGAGTGGCTCAAGGAAAATCATGACATTCATGCATAGAAGGCATCTAAAGTGATCATTTTTCTCATAGTAATCTGCACTAAAATGCTCCTAACAGTTCACATTAGTGCTTATTACTTTGTAGTAATGTTAATTGATACAGGGCTTACTGGGTAGTGCCTAGGGAATTATTTCTTATCTTTAGTCTGAAGCCAGAATCTAATAGTATAGCTCAGGAAGGCATTCCATTGACATCTGGCTATTGGGCTATTGGCATATCAGCACTGGAATCTCAAAAGAAGCCTTATCTGAAGGAATAGACTGGTTCTTAATCATTATAAAACATCAGGATATTAATTATCAACTTTCATTCTTCTAAGAGTTAGCAGATTATAGCCAAACTTACCTAAGAATTTTTTTATTGCACTACTAAAACTGCAATCTCATCTCCCATGTTTTATGAGGTTTCATTTATTAATGTGTGGGGGCTTTGTTTTTCACACAGCACTCAAGAAGCATATGTCTGTAAATTATTTCCTGCCACCTATTGTGAAGTGATTCCCAGGCACTACTTCAAAAATGGGGTGAATATAAGAGAGAGTGATTGGGGGTGGGAAAATGGTGAAGGAAAAACTCTATTCTGACCAGGCAAGTCCTATCATTTTTCAATCCTTCAGCCCCTAAATAGAAATACAATTTTCTCCTCTCTGAGCCATCAAGGGCAATATGTTTTATATACCCCCATAAACCAAAATGTTTAAGAATCTCCAAGGAACTAAAATCTGGAATGCTAATGGGAAAACTCAAATTGAGCCACCTTCCAGTTACAAATTATGCTTCTTAATTAAAAATCCTTTATGGATGTTTTTTCCTAGTTGAAATGGAAATTAAATTGGAATTTAACCACAAATCTTCCAGTCTGATAAGCAATCACAACTATATTCCAATCCACCTTTCCTGAGGATCATGACATGAAAATGAATAACTAAAAGCAATATAAAATAATGGTGTTAGGAAGGGACTGATAAAGCATAGCTGACAAGAAGTACTATTCTCTAACACCTTATCCTCTACCAACCTTGGTCCAAAATGAAAACCATATTATTTAAGAGGTAACATAGGAGAATTATGACATGTAAATATTTAGGGAAAATTTAGAATCACATTTTTTTCACTTTGACAATGTTCTTAGGGAAAATTTGGTTTATCCTGACTCAGCCTTCTCAATCTGTGAATGAGGAAGTTAACATAGATAGTTAATGATAAGGGGGAGGGTAGAAACCAGACTTCTCCCTAGCTAAGTTTCCTAATGGAAGTACCTGGCTTAGCTTAAAAGTATACTGAATCACTCAGGTGTCCCTTAAGGAAGAAACAGATAGTAGGCAGACAAATAATTGTCCTAGGTGTAAAAGCAATGTTTTCAATTTGTTAAGTTATATAGGTCAAAATGGGCCCTGCAACACCATTCGGCATGAGTTAAGCTTTGCATGGTGCCAGTATTCTCCCAATCACATGTATTTTCATGTTTTAAATAGGGAAAAGACAAAAAATAAGCAAAGAATGACAATAGCATATAGGAAACATGAATTTTTTTTAAAATTAGGCAGATTCTTTTTCTTACAGGTGAAAAAATATTCAAGGGGCTCCTCTTTTTGCACTGTTAGGTATTCCTATGAGTAACTATTAAGAAAAATGAGTATCTTATCATATTTTAACTAATTTGTTTTATCTGTGAAATGATTCATATGCCTTCTTGAATACCTGTTTGGATATAGCAATGGTGCAGAAAATGCAAGCTTTTTAAAAAAAATTAAAATTTTTCTTCAGTGTCCAACACCTGTGACACATTATAGATAAAAAGGTAGGTTCTAGTTTACACATTAAGGTCCAAATAGTCTACAGAGTCCAATATTCAGTGCATATTTGGAACAACAACAATAATAATCACTTGTATTTCTTCATCATTTTAATGTTTACAAATTGGTTTTATATCAGTGATGAACAACATAAAAGCTATGCTATGTTTGGATACTGGATATTGTATTTTATTCTTAGAATGGCAATAAATACAGGAATTAAAAAAAAAATAAATGTATGACTTCAAATCTATAGTTACTCTCAGACTCAGGCAGCTTTCCAAATAATACCTAGTCTGCTTTGAACTCAAAGTGTTTTCAGAAAGGCAGTATTCACTTTGATTCTCCCAAACAACCATATGTGAAAATGGAAAGGAATATGTGTAGATAATAAAAAAAGTAGTTTGCAACTGATGTTTACCTTATACATCTAATTAGGCCTATTATCAGATGCATACACAGAAAAACACTATTTGGATTTTAGGTTTTTCTTCTTAGGACAGAGAATGGACTCAGGGTCTGAAGTAAACTAAAATCTCTAAAGCCAGTACTTTTCCATTCAGTAGCCTGCTATTGACAAGAATATGTGTTTCTCTCTGTCATGCATCTTGCAGAAGAAGTAACCTTAATAGAAATAACAAGGTAAACCTTTCCTCCTGCATATGACCTCTACCTCTCTCCTTGACCATGACACCTGTCTCTATTCAAGTTCAATGACCTTGCCCACAGCATATTTACCTTGCTACATCTTGACATTTTTTCTTGCACACTTTCTCCCTCCATGTATAAAGTAGAAGTCTCATTATGTAATAAATTGGGCGACAGAGAGAGAAGAAGAACAATGCAAATAGGTGGTATTATATTCATTCCATAAATAAGGAAATGAAAACTGAGGCAGAAAAATAGACATGGCCCAGGTGAAACAGCTAATATAAGTCAGCAACTTCAAACCCATATTTTCTGACTTCATATCTAATATTTTTTACTGTACTCTTGTCTTTCATATAATAAAACTAAATCAATAGGATTCAGTTTCTTCACTTGCAAAATAGAGATGATAATAGCACCTACATCACAGGATTATTGTTTTGATAAAATAAGGGGCCTAGAATAGTATTGTGATTGTGGAAATAGAAAGGAATACACTATTTAAGGAGAAATAGTTCTAATAGGCCAACATATCATTAGAGTTCTGATCTTATCAGTGAGGGGATATCACCTCCATGGATACTACAACAGATAGACACAAGTCAATAGAATCTTGTGAAGAAAATGTGATGGATTCTGTTGTAGAATATCAGAAGACAGTACAAATTAAAAACAGACAATACTCTCTTTTGATTTGTTTTATTTTGTTTTATATTCCTTTCCTGTATTCCTTTTTTTCTTACCTTGTTTTTTCAAAGAAAAAAAGAAAAAAAAAAAGACAAAATCAAAAATAGTCCTCAAGAAATATATATTCTACTATTCTACTTATAAAAGAAATTCCATGAAAAAATGCTAAAATTGTTTTTACATGGGCAACAAAATAAAATATTAAATTAAAATAAGGAAATAAAAGAATTCCATTTATCATTTCTTAAATAAAAAATTCTATATTCCTTAAAATAAGGTATACAAATATGCATACACACAAATATGTGTCACACATTTTTTTTCTATTGACTTAATTATATAATCAACTAAAATTTTACAAAAGCATCCCAATGTCCAGGGTTCTCTGAAACCATTTACCAAAATTGGTACAGAATATGACATATTTTCTTCTCTCTATTCAATTACTAATTAAAGATTTAATAAAAACTTGAGATCACAGTGAAAAGTTGTAATGGCATCATATTATTTCCCATTAATGAAATAATCTGTGTGGAACACAGAACTTACACTTGCTTCAGATTTGCATAGTAATAATTTTGCAATTCTTATTTTTGACTAACATTGCCAGAGGCAGATACTGAATCTATCAATGTCTCTCAGAAATCTATTTTCTCCCTGGTATATTTTTTTACTTCTGTAATCATCTTAGTTAATTAATAACTTTCTTATTCTTTCTCTGGTGTTCTATTCCACAGGTGATACAACTAAGTCTTATTCTGCCATATACAAACCTCACTTTCATATCAATTCAATCACATAAGCCCTTACTAATTTCCTTTAAAATGAGTAAATAAATATGATGTGATAATAACTGGCATTTAAAAAGAATTTTTAAGTTTTCAAAATATTTTACATATAATACTTCCATTGAGCCTCAAGATCATCCTGGAAAGTATGTTATATAGAAAGGAAATAAACAAAAGGTCAAAGGGAAGAATTCATTTATCCTAAGTCACAGGAATCAATCTGCAAACATTTATTTCAGTCACTGGCAATATATAATAATAATAATAATAATAATAATAAAATGCAAATTATCTATTTGTAAAATAGCACAAATTAAATAACTACATTCTGGGGGAAAGAAATATTAGCTCGAGGGAACTAGGTAAATATGCTTTGGGAAAGATCATTTGAATGGAGCTAGATGTTATAATCAAGGAAAGAGAGATGCAAGGTGATATGATGGAGTCAGGATTCTCCTTGTTACTATTATGGAGGTCATTCTGTGAAAAGGATCTTATCTTGATAAACCCAATTCTAAGTAAAGATCATGGGAAACAAAAAGTATTTGCACGGAATTCTAACAATTCCATCAACGTTTTACTAAGGAAAAGATACCTTGTTTTGTCTACTACAATTATTTTAATGCAATTAATTATAATTTAAATTCCAATGAAATTAAATTCCAAGAAGATATTTTGGATTTTTACAAATGTTTACAAAAGTTTTTCAAAACTGATTATTCATATTGGCTCTTATATGTTAAATTTTATGTTAAGTTCAGATTTGGTTGACAGAAAGTCCTGAAAAATCTGCGAGTTCATTGAATGTCCATTTTTTCTTATTCAGGATTATAGATATTTTTGCTGGATAGGATATTTTTGGCTGCAGGCCTAGTTCTTTTGATTGTCAGTAGATATTATTCCAGGACTTTTAGTCTTTTATTATAGTAGCTGATAAATCTTGTACAATTCTAATTGTAGCTCCAGCATATTTTAATTTTTTTCCTTGTTTCTTGTTGGTTAACTTTTTTTCATACACTTCTTATTTTTCTTGAATAGTTTGAATTTTTTTTCATTTGGCTTTTGAATGGCTTTTTGAATTCTATAAATTCTCCCTATGTAGGGAGGTATTTCACGTTACTATTTGGAGTAGACTTTTTTTTTTTTAAAAGTAAATTAATCTCCTCTGAAGATGAATACCAGTCTTCCCTGTTTCAATATGTTTCAATGGTGGGGTTCTTCTTTGCCAGTTCATTTTTAAATAAAAGATATTAGAGGAAGCACCTCAAACTGTGGGGGTGGAGGAATGGTGCCTTAAACTTCCCTTTTGCTCTCCATTCTGATCAGGAACCCCAAACCAAGAGCTTCACTCTGCTGCAAATGCCCACAGCCAACAGTGTCCCTGCCCCAATGCTTCTTCACTCATGGGGTACTTTTTCCATTTTTTCCCATAAAGATTTTTATTTTCAAAACATATGCATAGATAATTTTTCAACATTGACCTTTGCAAAACATTGTGTTCCAAATTTTCCCCTCCTTCCCCCCACACCCTCCCCTAGATGGCAAGTAATCAAATATATGTTATACATGTTAAATATATTTTAAATCCAATATATGCTTATATATTTATACAATTATCTTGCTGCACAAGAAAAATTGGATGAAAAAGGAAAGAAAATAAGTAAGAAAACAAAATGCAATCAAACAACAAAAAGAGTAAAAAATGCTACATTATGATCTACACTCATTTCCTACAATCCTCTCTCTGGGTGTAGATGGTTCTTTTCATCATGAGATCATTGGAACAGGCATCAATCATCTAATTGTTGGAAAGAGTCACATTCATCAGAACTGATCAATATATAATATTGATTTTGTCATGTACAATGATCTCCTGGTTCTGCTCATTTCACTTAGCATTAGTTCATGTAAGTCTCTCCAAGCCTCTCTAAAATCATTCTCCTGATCGTTTCTTATAGAACAATAATATTTCATAACATTCATATACCATACTTTATCCATCCATTCTCCAAATGATGGGCATCTATTCAGGTACCAGTTTCTTGCCATTACAAATATGGCCACCACAAATATTTTTGTGCATTCAACATCCTTTCCTTCCTTTAAGATCTCTTTGGGATATAAGCCCAATAGAAACACTGCTGGATCAAAGGGTATGAACAGTTTGATAGTTTTGAGCATAGTTCCAAATTGCTCTCCAGAATGGCTGGATCTGTTCACAATTCTACCATCAATGTTTTAATGTTCTGGTTTTCTCATTTCCCCTCCAGCATTTGTCATTATCTTTTCCTGTCATCTTAGCCAATCAAGAGGTGTGTAGTGGTATCTCAGAATTGTCTTAATTTGATTCTCTCTGTTCAACAGTGATATAGAGTACCTTTTCATATGACTAGAAATGGTTTCAATTTTTTCATTTGAAAATTGTCTGTTCATATCCTTTGATCATTTATCAGTTGAAGAATAACTTGAATTCTTGTAAATTTGAGTCAATTCTCTATATAGAAATGAGACCTTTATCAGAACTGTTAAATATAAAAATGTTTTCCCAATTTATTGCTTCCCTTTTAATCTTGTTTGCATTAATTTTGTTTGTACAGAAACTTTTTAATGTAATATAATAAAAATTATCAATTTGGTGTTCAATAATGAATTCCAGTTCTTTTTGGTCAAAAATTCCTTCTTTCTCTACACATCTTAGTGATAAGTTATCTTATGTTCTCCTATTTTGCTTATAATATCACCCTTTATGTCTAAATTATGAAGCCATTTCAACTTTTATCTTGGTATATTATGTTAGATGTGGATCAATGTCCAGTTTTTGCCAAACTAGTTTCCAAATTTCCCAGTAGTTTTTGTTGAATAATGAGTTCTTATTCCAGAAGCTGAAGTCTTTGGATTTGTCAAACACTAGATTGCTATAGTTATTGACTATTTTTGTCCTGTTAATCTAACGTATTCTACTGATTGATTACTCTATTTCTTAGCCAGTACCAAATGGTTTTGACGACCACTGCTTTATAATATAGTTTTAGGTCTAACACAGCTGGGGCACCTTCATTGGTGCTTTTTTTTTTTTCATTAATTCCCTTGAAATTTTTGATCTTTTGTTCTTCCAGATGAATTTTGTTATTATTTTTTCTAGATCTGTAAAATAATTTCTTAGGAATTTGATTAATATGGCACTAAATAAGTAGGTTAATTTAAGTAGCATTGTCATTTTTATTATATTTGCTTGGCCTACATATGAGCACTTGATATTTTTTCAACTGATTACACCTGACTTTATTTGTGTGGAATATGATAGCAAATAGATTCCCAAATAATTTATACCAGAGACAGTTATTTTGAATGGAATTTCTCCTTGTATCTCTTGTTGCTGGACTTTTTTGGTGTTGTATTTTTATATATTGTATTATATATATGTATTATATATATATAAATTGGTGATTTATGTGGATTTATTTTGTATCCTGCAACTTTGCTAAGGTTGTGAATTATGTCTAGTAGTTTTTTCATTGATTCTCTAAGGTTCTCTAAGAATATCATCATATCATCTGCAAAGAGTTATAATTTGGTTTTCTCATTACCAATTCTAATTCATTTAATCTCTTTTTCTTCTCTTATTGCCAAAGCTAACATTTCTAATACAATATTGAATAATAATGGTGATAGTGGGCAACCTTATTTCACTCCTGATCTAATTGGGAATGGTTCTAGTTTGTCCCTATTACACATGATGTTTCCTGATGGTTTTAAATAGACACTACTGATCATTTTAAGGAAAAGTCCACTTGCTAGTGTTTTTAATAATAATAATAATAATAATAATAAAACCCAACACCCATTGGGTTTTATCAAATGCTTTTTCTGCATCTATTGAAATAATCATATGTTTTTGTTAGTTTGGTTATTGATATAGTCAATTATGCTAATAGTTTTCTTCACATTGAACCAGGTCTGGATTCCTGGCATAAATCCTACTTGGTCATAGTGTATTATCCTAGAGATGATTTTCTATAATCTCTTTGATAAATATTTTGTTTAAGATTTTTACATCAATATTCATTAGGGAAATTGGTTTATAATTTTCTTTCTTCATTTTCACCCTACCTGGTTTAGATGTCAGCAGCATATCTGTGTCATAACAGGAATTTGGGGAGTCAGCTAGGTGGTATAATGAATAGAACACCAGCCCTGAAATCAATTTGGAAGAGCTGAGTTCAAATCTGCTCTCAGACACTTAACACATGCTAACTGTTTGATCCTGGGCAAGTCACTTAACCCCAATTGCCTCAGAAAAAAGGGAATTTGGTAGGAAGCTTTCCCTATTACTTCAAATAGTTTGCACAGAATTAGAATTAATTGTTCTTTAAATGTTTGGTAGAATTCCCATATAAATCCATGCAGCCCTGGAGATTTTTTCTTAGGGAGCTGATTAATAGCTTGTTCTATTTCTTTTTCTAAAATGGGACTATTTAAAAAAAATATTTCCTCTTATGTTAACTTGGACAATCTATTTTTGTAGATATTCTTCCATTTCACTTAGAATATCATTTATTGACACACAGTTGGGCAAAATAACTCCTAATTATCATTCTAATTTCTTTTTCATTGGTGGAAAGTTCTCCCTTTTCATTTTTGTGACTAATAATTTGATTTTCTTCTTTCCTTTTTCTAATCAAATTAACTAAAGGTTTATCTATTTTCTTGGTTTTTTTCCCTATAAAACCAATTCAGTTTTTTAAAAATTAATTCAACAGTTTTTTACATTCAATTTTATTAACCTTCCTTTTATTTTTAGAATTTCAAATTAGGGATTTAATTGAGGGTTTTTAACTTGTTATTCTTCTAGCTTATTTTCTTGTAAGCCCAATTCACTGATTTTTTTTTTCTATTTTATGTAAGTAAGCATCTAGAGATATAAAATTTCCCCAAATAACCACTTTGGCTACATCTCACATATTTTGGTATATAGTCTAATTATTGTCACTAATTTGGGTGAAATTATCGATTGTGTCAATGATTTGTTCTTTCACCCATTCATTCTTTAGGATTAGATTATTTAGTTTCCTATTAATTTTTGTGAGTTGGCCTTTTATTGCATATGATTTTTATTGCATCATTATCTGAAAAAATGCATTTATTATTTCTGCCTTTCTACATTTGATTTTGTGGTTTTGATGCTCTAGGGTCCTCAAACTTTTTAAATAGGGGTCCAGTTCACTGTCCCTCAGACTGTTGGAGGGCCAGACCATAGTAAAAACAAAAGGTTTGTTTTGTGGGCTTTTAAATAAAGAAACTTTATAGCCCTGGGTGAGGGGGATAAACATCCTCAGTTTGTTGCATCTGGTCCACGGGCCGTAGTTTGAGGACACCCTGCCTAATACATGGTTACTTTTTGTATAGGTTCCATGAATTATTGAGGAAAAAAGTATACTCTTTTTTATCTCCATGTAATTTTCTCCAAAGATCCATCATACCTAACTTTTCTAACTTTCTGTTTAACTTCTTAACTTGTTTCTTATTTATTTTGTGGTTTGATTTATCTAGTTCTGAGAGAGCATGTTTGAAATTCCCCCACTCGTATAGTTTTGGTATCTATTTCTTCTTGCAGCTCTCTTAACTTCTCCTCTATGCATCTGGATACTATAACACTTGGTGCATATATTTTTAGTACTGGTATTGCTTCATTAACTATGGTACCATTTAACAAGATATGCTTTCCTTCCTTGTCTCTTTTAATTAGATCTATTTTTGCTTTTGCTTGATCTGAGATCAGGATCACTACTCCTGCTTTTTTTTTTTTTTTAACTTCACCTGAAGCATAATAGATTCTGCTTTAGCCTTTTACCTTTACCCTGTATCTATCACTTGGCTTTAAATGTATTTCTTGTAAATAACATATTGTAGGATTCTGTTTTGTAATCCAGTATGATATCTTCTTTCCTTTTATGGGAGAGTTCATTCCATTCACTTTCACAGTTAAAATAATTAATTCTGTGTTTCCTGTCATCTTATTTATCCTGTTATTTTTTTCTCTTTCCTTTTCCCTTTCCCTCCTTGTCAGTATTTTGCTTCTGATCACTATCTCCCTCAAAAAACCCTCCCCTTTTAGAGCCCCTCACCCTTTCTTATACTTTCCCCCTATTACTTCCATTTTGACTCTTCATGAGATATAATTTCCCTTATTTTACCTTCTTCTTCCTCTTTTTTCAGTGCAATACCCTTTCCACCTCTAGTTTCTTTTTTAATATTATAATAAAATCAAATTATACCCACACTCTCTAAGTATACCCATAACAGAAATATACTTTGCAAGACTTTTTTCCTTTTCACCTTTTTATACTTCTCTTTAGGTCTGTATTTTGAGATTTTTTTTTTATTCAGCTTTGGTCTTTTTTATCAGAAATGTGTGAAATTCTCCTGCATCATTGAATGTCCATCTTCTTCTCTGAAAGATAATGCTCATTTTAGCTGGATAGTTTATTCTTGACTGTAATACAAGATACTTTGCCTTTCAGAATATCAGATTCCAGGTCCTTTGATCCTTAGGTTGGAAGCTGCTAGGTCCTGGGTAATCCTGGTTGTGGCTCTTCAGTATTTAAATTGTTTCTTTCTGGCTCCTTGCATTATTTTTTCCTTAGTCTGATAGTTCTGAAATTTAGCCACAATATTCCGTTGACTTTTCATTTTGGAGTCTTCTTTAGGAGGTGATTGGTGAATTCTTTCAATGGTTATTTTATTTTCTGATACAAGGACATCAGGACAGTTTTCCTTTATGATTCCTTAAAGATAAAGTCTGAGCTCTTTTTTCATCATGGCTTTCAGAAAGTACAATAATCCTTAGATTTTCTCTCCCAGATTTATTTTCCAGGTCAGTTGTTTTTCCCAGTTTTTTGGGGGTTTATAGCAATTCTCCTAAAACCTGTTTGCAGCCATGGCAGAGTAGCTTAAGAGCCTCTCAGAAAATTCTTTAATGCTAGATTCAAAGTACTCTGGCTCCCTGCCCCAACTCTTTGCCCCAGGTTTCTTGTGCATCATTCTGGGCTTGACAGACTGTCCCCTGCCCATTTGCAACAGACCTCTTCTGATATTCTTCCAAGGTATCTTCTTCTGGAAATCTGTTGTACTCCAAATATTTGTGAGTTCTGTCACTTGAGAACTAGTTCAGAGACTTAATCTTCTGTTGGTTTGAAAGAAGGTTGGAGGAGGTCAGAGAAAGCCATGTCTGCTCTCCACCATCTTGGCTTCCTATTGTTTCTTTCTCACCCAGTGCTGTGTCTCAGGAGCCCAGCTGATCCCCAGAATTCCCAATCAGTTAAGGTTTGCTCCATCTTCCAAGACTCAAAACCTGACTCCATAAACAATCTGGGAAATGAAAGTCTCTATGGTTCCTTCCATGGCTTCAGCCCTGCCAAGCTATTCTGAGGTATCCCTGCTAGAAGTTTCTGTAGAGCTAGCCCAGAGGTGTTTGCACTTGAGACAGGTTAATCCCCCAGCCCAGGGCCTTTCTTCAAATTTTTTCAGTTTATATGAAGAGGATCCCAGTTCTGCCCCATGTCCTTTTTATTTTTCACAGTTTATGTTCTCCCTGAGGTGCAGGTTTGTTTTATTTGTGGGGGAAATCAGGAGAGCTTGAAATTTACCAACCTACTCCACTATCTTCCCACAATTCTCCCCTTGATTTTGCTTTTTATCTCCTGCATCTCAGTGCTGGCTACATTGCAGTTACAATATTTGGAGATGAATTCTGGAATGAATGAATACAATACCAAAAGCCTAAAAAGTAAAGACTGTTTTTGCTAGCTTATCTGACCCTAGTCACTGAGTATCTCTGATCTTAGTTTCCTCATCCATAAAATGAGCACTAGATGGCCTCTAAGATCTCTGATTTTAATGGAACAGAGTTTTTCTGGGATGAAGATGGGATAAAATTAGTCCAAGGATGTTATAGTTGGCTCCTTAGAATGGTTATTTGCTAGCATGAATTATTCAGGACAGTTGATCTCCCTCTTCCCATTTCCTCCAGACCTTTCCCATAATACAGACATTTATTGTAATAAAGCAGCTAATGCCTCAAGCTTTTATTTCTATTGATACTTCAACTGTGTTAGTTGATGAATTCAGACAAAACAAGTAAACCAACTATAGATATAAACACAAACTCTTTACCAAAGAATAGAAATGCACAATATCAAATCCACAAATACATTCTCATTAAGAAAGGCACTAAAGTCTTGGGAATGATAGTAGACAAAGTATCATCTCTACTTCCAGCCAAGCCCTCCCAGCCATAATTAAGGGGGAAAACTTATAGTGGAGATGAAACCAACTTTTCTCATCACCACCAATAACACTTACTAATTAATTATCACTAAATGCCAGATAGGCACAGGATTCCTGAGAATAGTAACAACTCAGCCATTATGAAGGAAGAAATTTCTGTGAAGAAGGGCCACACATCTCCTTCTTCCCATCTATCACACATAAGACAGGCAATCTAACCTCTGATGAACTGAAAAAGCAAGGCACCCTGGTGGAAAGTGACAGGGACATTATATATTAAGGAAGTCAGACCAGCACCAACACCTTCACTACCATTTCTCTTTAAATCCTATTGGAGACATAAGTGGAACTCCAATCCAAAGCCTTGGGATTAATAATGGTTTAAAGCCAATGTCATCAACTAGCATCCTGGAAACAACCCTTTTGGATATACAGCTTGGCAATTGCTCTTGCTGGTGCAATAGTCACAACTGCTGAAGATGCAGGAAAAAAAAAATTTGTCATTGAGAAATTGTTCAGCATTATAGTAGAGTAATGATCCTATTAGCAAAAATAACATTAAAAAGGTATTAACATCCTCTTTGTTATTGTACTTAAAGATCATAGGGTATTTTTCAATTCAATAGACATTTGTTAAGTAGCTATTATGTGCCAGGACCTCAGGTAAATTTGGGGGATATTAATTAGAAAAAGTCAATTTATGTCCTCAAGGAGCTTACAATCTAATGGGGGGAAATGGCATACAATAGGAATCTGAAAAGTGGTAGGGGTAGGAGAGAAAGATAACAGTGGTATAATGTTCTATAGAGCGAAAACTAAGAAAAACTGCTGATAGAAAATGGAGAATTATTTGGAAATTTCAGATCTGAGTACTTAATAAAGGAAGACTCTGAGTGGAGTTTACTGCTCCAATCAAAGGAGGAAGGCAATTGAAGAAGTTGAGAAGGTGATGAGTATAAAAAATTGAAGCAAGCAGCATAGTAATGAAATTTTGAATGACCAATTTATCCTGAATAAGTCATGATGTTATATAGAATGGAAAACAAGCAGAAGTACTTGAATGGGATAAATTTGAATGAGGACTTCTCATAAGAATGTGACCTTGACCTATGCCCTAATTATGACTTGAGATTTTGCAGTAACAAGTTAAGCTGTAACTAAAAGCTTGATAAATTAAACTATTCTACATAAATATTACTCTCCTGTTTCCCCCCCCCCCCCTTCACCATCTCTTAATTAGCATCTAAGTACTTAATAAGTAAAAAAGTTTGTTATTTACTAGTATTCTTTTGTTTCTGAGATATCTATTTAGGTGTGTAGGGTGTAAGCCTGGATTCCCCCAGATGATGAAAGAAAAAGCTTGGTTAGGTTCTATATAATCTTGTGTTTTGCACTTTGAAGTTTGCACTCCTTTACTGGATGACACCTTGTCTGTTAAGAGTTGCCCTTCTGGGGGCAGCTAGGTGGCACAGTGGATAGCGCACCAGCACTGAAGTCAGGAGGACCTGAGTACAAATCTGGCCTCAGACATTTAGTTTTTCCAACCTGTGTGACCCTGGGCAAGTCACTTAACCCCAATTGTCTCAGGGAAAAAAAAAAGACTTGCCCTTTCTCCTGTGGGATCAAAATCCTTTTTGGGATCAAAATCCTTTTTGCTTTTCTGCCTTGAGCGTCTATGGTTGGAGTCATAACTATACCATATGCCATTGGTGGGAAATGCAGAGTTACCCCTACAACTGATTTGAAGCTGAAAGTTTCTATATGTATTGCCTCCCATTGGAATATGAACTCTTTGAGAACAAGGACTGTCTTCCTTTCCTATTTTTAACTCCAGAATTTAACACAGTGACTTATACATAACAAGTTCCCAAATGTGTTTTATTCATTTATGTTGACTTTTTTGTAATCAGTGATGATTTTTTTTAAACAATTCCATTTGTGTGAAATTTATCACAAGTGAGCAAATAAACTTAGCAATGTTTATCAGCAAACAAACTTAAGAATGTTTATCCTGTTGAAAAAAAAAGACTTAGGAAAGGGTATTACAGCTATATAAGTATTTGGAGTCACTGATATTATGGTCCAGGCATATGGTGATGAAGACCTATACAAAGGTAAAAGATCAGAAAAGTTATTTAACCTAGTTGTAAAGAGGAAAGATGAAGAGGTAAAATCTATAGGATTTGGTTGATGTTAATTGGAAATGAAAGGCAAGGGATAAGGGCAAATTAAAGATAGCATTGAGGTTCTCATAAGGAAAGATAGTTGTACTAGGGAACATGACTCAGAAGTAAGAGTCATTTTGGACATATTACATTTGAGATGCCAGTGAAGTATCAGGTATAGATGACCAGGAGGCAGTTACATTGCTGATCTAGAACTCAGAAAAAAGGAGTCAGTAAGAGACAGAGATGTGATGGTGAATACATACTGACCTAAGGGAGTTAATTAGATCCCCAGGGGAGATTTCATAGAATAGGGCTAAAAACAGAACCCAGGAATATGTCCACATTAAGGAGAAAGAAAGGACATGGAGTCAGCAAAGGAGATAGCTGACACTATTTTCCATTCAGGGGTTGCTCAAAAAATGTCAAATAGACAACAATAGCCAGCTGGCATTTATATAGCCCTTTAAGGTTTACAGTGTCCTTGACAAATATTTTCTCATTTTCTCCTCTCCATATTCACTTATCTCCTGGAAGGTAGATGCTATAATTGTCCCCATTTTAAAAATGAGGAAATTGAGGCAGCAAAGGTTAAGTATTGTTCCCAGGGTCACAGAGCTAGTATCTGAGGAGGAAAGTATTTAAGTTTTCCTGACTCTAGAATCAATTATTGTTGTACCACCTAGCTGCTTAACTAATAAAGCACATTTTCAGGGATTCTCCAAGCCCTTTCTCCATTCATTTCAAAAAACTTTGAGTCTATGATATTGTTGTAATCAGAATGGATTGATCATGTGACCATGGTACCAGAGGTGTTTGTTCAAACTTTTCTCTAATTTATAAATTACACTGGCAGCTGTGAGGGAGAAAATTGGATCTTTATCAAAATTTGATTTCACTTGACTCTGGGGCAGTCAGTTATCTTGAATTTTTGTCCTTAAAAACTCCTGTTGACTATCTTAACAAAGCCAATCAATTTACCTAAGCCTGGAATAAGTTGTCTGGCCAAAGGTCTGGAATGCAAAATAGAAGTTAAAATCTGGTAGAACTGATTGTAGGAGACATCTACAGTATTATTAGGATAATTTGAAGTAAGTTAGGTCTGGATTTTTTGCTCCTGAAAGCAAGATACTTTCTTTGTCTGAAATAATGAAAATGCATCTTTATCATTTTAATATATAATATGATGGTGTTCTTAAAATTGTTCTTCAATTTTATTCAACAAACATTGATTAAACACTTATGAATAAGGCAAGAGACAGTATGGTCTAGGACTATGGTTCGCAAATATTTTGGTCTCAGAATTCCTTTAAAGTGTTGAATACTCTAAAGAGGTTTTGTTTTTGTATGTTATATCTTTACTATATTACAAATTAAAACAGGATTATTACAAAAACAATTTTGAAATCACAGATCATTCCTACCCCCAGCCTTCCCTTTCCCCTGACAGTATCTCACATATCCTTAGAGGTTTATGGGTGACATTTTAAGAACCACTCTTCTGTGGGATAGAATACTAACTAGCTTTAGCATTAGGGAGACTTGGGTCCAAAGTCCTATTTACTATCAGTGAGGCTCTCCTTATGTCACTTAGCCTCTCCTATCCCCCAGGCAACTCTTAAACCACAAGTTACAGATGAATTGCCATTCTCTACCTATACTGGTGAAGTTACAAATCTAGATTAAAGAAGAGATCTAAGGAATTAGATTAATCTTCTTCCTCTCCCACCTTGAATTTAGCAACAGGTAATGAAATTTAATTTTTTCAATGAATAGAATTTTTTTAAAGATCTTTTCTTTACTGCTTGTGTTTTCTATAGAACAAATATTCAAATTTTTAATTTTTGACCTTCAGACAACAAAGCAAAAGTTCCTGTGAAATGCATTAGAGAACAAGTGCCCCCACCTACTGCAGTCTGACATATGCTGAAAAGCTCATCTACTTTTATCCCTACCTGGCCCATTAAGGTGAATTATATCATATATCAGGAATGAGGGGCAATGAAAACCTTTCCCAATAACCAATTGTATTATTGCTGCTGCACATAAAACTATTAAGCCCTCATTTTTTGTGATACTAAAACATGCTCTTGTGGTTTTCATAGAAAAAGAAATTTTAAAATCTGAAAATCTGCCTAAGTTAGCAACTCAAGCTGAATGCAAATGCTTAGACAAGTCATTGAGTTTGCCAAGAATGCATGTTTATTATATTTTATTATAATTTGAAACTATTTCTTAGTGAAAAAGAGAGTATTTACTTTTCTTTTTAAAAAATCAATAATTTTTTTTCAAGGTTGAGAAGGCATAATATATGTGTGTATACACACATATACGAATTCACATATAAACAGACATAAACATATAACATATACTAATAAGACATCAAGCCAAGATTACTTGATTATTGGCTTTGGAGTTAGAAGAATATGAATTCAATTCTCAGTTTTGACATATCCTCAATTTGTGATGCTGGGTATATTATTTAGTCTCTGAGTACCCCCAAGTAACTCTTTAAGTCTTGAAGTAGATCAGGTACCCTTCTACGATGATATTTTTTCACCTGGAACTCCTTGTATCTACAATCAAATCCCAGGTCTAGTCCAAAACCATGAAAAGAAATAACACATCTTTTAAGCAATGAGACTGATTCCACAGGTTGTATATGAAATGAACATCTGATTTCCTTTAATGTCCTACTTTGTATGTCAGGTTTTTTTAATTGAAAAAAAATCTGGAAAGTTCATATAATATTTTAGGAGGACAAGAGCAAAAAAACAGGAATGATGTTAATTCAGGAAAATTTGGTCTATAGGAGTATGGATTACTTGGAAATAATTTACCAGAATACATACAGCATAAGAACAATATAAATAAAATTATTGCTTTTGTGGAGTATACATGATCCAAGATTTGTCAATGAGAGGTTACTTGTAATTGGAGGTCATGGAATCAGCAGTTACCCAAAAATATAGCATAAAATCAGTTAAAACTGCTTTCTTACCTATTCCAAACCATTAGCAGAATTCAAAAGTTTTAATGAGTAGATTTGTCATTGTGATAGAAAGCCTCAGCTTTCCATTTGCCTGAAGCTTACTGCCTTTAGCTGAAAACAAAAAAAAATAATTTAAAATAAAAATAGAATAATGTTGGAACTAAAGGGATGGTATGTGTGGGGAAGCCATGGGGGAAATGCATAAACACCTGAGACCTCTTTTATGATCAGAATATTTTTCTATGTGAACACTTTAATGTGTCTGAAAACATAATTCATCTAATTCCCAGAGCCCCAGGTACCAAGAGAAAGTTCAAAATGCATATAAAATAAACAACATTCATTTCCTGTTTGGACCATAACCATTAGTTTTTTTGCTATTGTTTGTAAAAGTGACTTATTATTATAATTTTTATTTTTTATATACTTTGTTTCCTTATACAGATTATAAGGTTTTCCAAGATGGTGGTTATATTTTCTACATGTATAAAACCTCTCATCCTTTCTGCAATTCTTTCTCAATAGCTCTGTTTCTTGCTTTATAAATAATAGGCTTGAGTTGGTAGAAAGAGTCTCATATTTTAAGTCAGAAGATTCAGGGTCAATTTCCAACTGAGCCAATAACTAGCTGTGTCAAAGTGATTTTGTTTTTCCTATTCTCAGCTTCAATTTTGTCATCTGTGGTCCAAGATGGGATTGGACTTGGTGTTTCCTACAATTAGTTCTAACTATAATACATTCTGCTAACCTTAAAATAATCCTATAATCCACACCAAAAAATGAGACATAGATCCAGTAGTTGTAGATCATCATCATTCAATTCCTTGCCATAGTCTAAATAATATTGTGCTTTAGGCTTACTAGAGCCCAACTTTTCAAACTCTGGTGTCTGACTTCAGATGGAGTCTTGTAACAGAATGGGGGTTCTGAAATTATGATTTATTATCAGCAAATGTCTGATTTGTATGCCTGTCATATATCTATATACCCCAAGGACAGGTAAAAATTTCTTGGCCAAAAAGGGGTCCTAAGTGAAAAAATTGTAAAATATCCTGCACTAGAGGATTTTTCCTTCATTCAACCTTAATCGAATTCTTTTCTACTCTATCCTCCAAACCCACTTTGAAGATATTAATTACAGCTTCACTGAAATTGGGGAGGATTTTGCAGAATGGTGAATGAAAACCCAATTTGGAGGCATCATGTTTTGCCCTTAAAATTTTTTTTCCAAACATATTTTTTAAAAATCATGTACCTTTTTCAATTAGAAACAAAATGAATAAATAACCCTAATAATATTAACTTATTTATAAATCACATCTACACCTGTATTAATGATGACATATATTATAAAACTTGTACAAAATAGAAAATAACAAATGATGAAATATAGAATAATATTTAACAATTGAATCAAATTTAACATAGTTCTTCATAGATTTTAGAAATGAGACATTTATTAGAAAGACAAGCCATAATTTTTCCCAGGTTGGTCTTTCCTCTTTAATTTTGTTTGTGTTGGTTTTGACAAAATCTTTTTAGTTTAATATAATCAAAGTTGTCCATTTTGCATTATATAATGTCTACTAGTTCTTTGGTCATAAATTCCTGCCTTCTCCAAAGATTTGATAGATAAAACTATCCCTTGCTCTCCTAATTTGCTTATGGTATCACTCTTTTACACCCAAATTGTTTATGCATTTGAACTTATTTTGGTTATGTGGTGTGAAATGTCATTCTATGCTAAGTTTATGACATATTATTTTCCAGTTTTCCCAGCAGTTTTTGGATATAGTGACTTCTTATCCCAGAAGTTGGAGTTTGGGGGTTTATTAAATACTAGATTACTATAAGCATTGATTATTTTTTTTCACGTGTAGGTAACCTATTCCACTGATCCACCATTTCAGTTTCAGTATCAAATGGTTTTGATGATTGCAACTTTAAACTATAGTTTCAGGTTTGATATTGTTAGGCCACGAGGCTTTGTATCTTTTGTAATTAATTCCATTAATATTCTTTACATTTTGTTCTTTCAGATGAATCCTGTTTTTATTTTCTCTAGTTGAATAAAATATTTTTTTGGGAGTTTGATTGATTTGACACTGAACATATAAAACAATTTAGTTAGAATTATTTGTATTATATTAGTTCAGCCAACTAATGAGCAAGTGATAATTTTCCAGTTGTTTAGATCCGACTTTATTTGTGTGAAAAAATTTTTTGTAATTGTGTTCACATAGTTTCTGAGTGGTGACAGGGAGACTCCCAAATATTTTATTTTGTCTAGTTATTTTAAGAAAAAATTCACTTTCTATCTTTTGCTGGACTTTGCAAGTAATATACAGAAATGCTGATAATTTGTGTAGGTTTATTTTATATCCTACAACTTTTCTAAAGTTGTGAATTTTTTCCAGTATGTTTTTTGGATGATTGTCTAGAATACCATCTACAAAGAGTGATAGTTTTATCTCCTCATTGACTACTCCAATTCCTTTGATGTTTTTCTTTTCTTATGCTAAAGTCAACATTTGTAGGACAATATTAAATAATAGTGGTGATAATGGGGAGCCTTTTTTAACCACTGATCTTATTAGGAATGTATCCAGCTTTTCTCTATTATAAGTAATGCTTGCTAATGGCTTTAGATAGATGATGCTTATTTATTTTAAGGAAAAATCTCTGCTCTCTAATGTTTTTAATAGGAATGAATGTTATATTTTTATCTAAAGCTTTTTTCTGCATTTATTGATATTATCATATGATTTGTTAGTTTTATAATTGATATAGTCAATTATGGCAATTTTTTTCCTGATAATGACCTAGGCCTACATTCCTGCTATAAATCCTACTTATTCATAGTATATCATCCTGATGATAAATTGTAATCTCTTTGCTGATATTATATTTAAATTTTTTGCATCAGTGTTAATTGGGGAGTTTGTTCTGTAATTTTCTTTCTCTTTTTTGGCTATTCCTGTTTTAGGCATCAGCATCATATTTGTGTCACAGAAAGAATTTGTCAGCATTCCTTTTTTACCTGTTTCCAAATATCCTACATAGTATTAGAATTAATTATTCCTTAAATGTGTGGTAGAATTCACTTATAAATCCATCTGGCACTGGAGATTTTTTTTTAGGGAGTTCATTGATAGCTTGTTCATTTTCTGTAATGTTCTGGTTAGCTTTCTTGAGTGCTAGCTTTCTGGGTCTCAGACAGCCTTGTTTTCAGCAGAATAATCACCAGGAGAATAGCCAGGGATAAAGTCCAAAAGTCTTTATTATCTCCTTCACAGTGTGTCTCCTTGATCTGGGGCTTGTTTAACTTTCTGTAGGGCCTTCAAACAGGCCTTGGTTTCAGTGGAGAAATGCAGGAGAGCCACCATGAGGCTGAAGAAGATGGAATGTTTCTCTGAGTCTGAGAGCTTGAGTCCCAGCTTATATACTTTATTATAATTACATCATTACAGTATACTGAGTATAAACCAATCATTATATCACTAGGGAACAATTACTTGTCAATCATACTGAACTAGAGAAATGCTAAACTAGATAACCATTGTCTTATCAATTCCACTGAGTTAACACTTTGTTTGAAACAATCATACTGAGCTTTAAGTATATAAGTTCTTGCTCTTTACAACTTTCTTTTTCTAAAAAGGGCTATTTAAGTAATTTATTTCCTATTCTGTTAATCTGGGGAATTTATATTTTTGTAAATATTCATTCATTTTGATTAGGTTGTCATACTTGCTGGCACATAGTTGGGCAAAATATCTCCTAATTATTGCTTTAATTTCTATTTCCTTGGTGATAAATTCACATTTTCATTTTTTATGATGGTGATTTTTTTTCTTTTTCCTTTTTCTAATCAAATTAATCAAAGGTCCTATCTATTTTGTTCATTTTTTCATAAAACCAACTCTTAATTTTATTTATTAGTTCGATAGTTTTCTTGGTTTCAATTCTTTTAATCTCTCATTTTTTTTTTTTGTAGCTTTTTTCATTGCATGCTCAATTCATTCATCTCTTATTTCTCTGTTTTATTCATGTAACTATTTAGAGATAAAAAATTTCCCTTAAGAACTGCTTTGGCTGCATTCTATCTGTTTTGGTGTGTTGTCTCATTATTGTCATTCTCTTTGATGATTTGTTTCGATTTGTTATTTGACTCCCTCATTCTTCACAATTAGATTATTTAATTTCCAATTGGTTTTTAGTCTGTCTTTTCCTGACCTTTTCCTGAAGATATTTTTTATTGTGCCTTGGTCTGAAAGAAAGTATCTGCCTTTTTGCATTTGATTAAGAGAGTTTTTATGCAATAATATGTGGTCAATTTTTGTGTAGGTGCCCTGTACTGCTGAGAAAAAAAGATATATCCCTTTCTGTCCCTATTCATTTTTCTCCAGAGATCTATCACATCTAAGTTTTCTAGGATTCAATTATCTTCCCCAGTTTCCTTTTTGTTTATTTTGTGATTAAAATTGCCTAATTCTGAGAAAGGAAGATTGAAGCCTGCAACAAATATAGTTTCCCAGGGACACCGATACATTGTTGGTGGAATTGCGAACACATCCAGCCATTCTGGAGAGCAATTTGGAACTATGTTCAAAAAATTATCAAACTGTGCATACCCTTTGATCCAGCAGTGTTTCTACTGGGTTTATATCCCAAAGAGATACTAAAGAAAGGAAAGGGACCTGTATATGCCAAAATGTTTGTGGTAGCTCTGTTTGTAGTGGCTAGAAACTGGAAAATAAATGGATGCCCATCAATTGGAGAATGGTTGAGTAAATTGTGGTATATGAATGTTATAGAATATTATTGTTCTGTAAGAAATGACCAGCAAGATGAATACAGAGAGGATTGGCGAGACTTACACGAACTGATGTTAAATGAAATGAGCAGAACCAGGAGATCATTATATACTTCAACAACGATACTGTATGAGGATGTATTCTGATGGAAGTGGATTTCTTTGACAAAGAGAAGATCTAACTCAGTTTCAATTGATCAAGGATGGACAGAAGCTTCCCAAAGAAGAACACTGGGAAAAAATAAACTTTGCATTTTTCTTTCTTAGGTTATTTTACCTTCGATCCAATTCTTCCTTTCAACAAGTGAACTGTTCGTTCTGCACAATATATTTTTTGATTCAGACAACATTTAATAAAAAAGACTGGAGAAATATCTAGAAGCAAAGCAAAGGTTTATTATACGTTCTCGAAATCGGGTATCCACCACCCAAACAGACAATCAAAGGAGGGAAGCACCTAGGGCAGGGTCAACCTTTTTTATCCCTAACCAAATACCCCCCCCTGACCCTCATCCTTATTGGCTGAGGATCCATTCTAAACTCAGGGCTACCCAAGAAATTGAACTTAAATATACATAATTTGCCATATTTGACCTAACGAAAGACACTGATGTAATAGGAGGATAACAAGGATTTAAGTATGCCCTTGGGATAGAGGGAGGAACAAGTATGGACTTGATGATTAAAAGTCCTTCAGGCCTACTCCAACTCAAATAGATGAACCTTACTCATTTTCACTGTCTCACCTCACTCAACAAGATCTCACCTCATCTCATTCAGTCCCCCTCTTATTAAACCTGAGATCTCTTAAATTCTGGCCTCCACATTCCTATCGGTTCAATGGTAATACATGATTTCTTAAAGCTGGTAGCTGTCCTAATCATTTTATTTATAAATCAAAATAAATCAGATAATATAATTTATATTATTTAAACTAGTAAAATAATGGCAATAAAATATATACATTTATAATATATATCTATATATATAATAAAGGGGAAAGGGAAAATTTTAAAATGATTTACAAAAATATTAAATCAAATATTTATTGTAAGGTACTTGATTAGAATAACTTTTTGCTTTAAATGTTCACTAATCAGGAAAACGCTTTTCCTTTCGCTAAATATAAATCACAGTTCTGTCCTGTTTTTGGTTCTCTTGGACCATTGGCTCCAACACCATCAATCTAACAGACCCTTCCCTTTCTCTTCAACCTAATCTTCTAGATAATGGTTTTGGATTATTCTGGTTATCAATCGGATCAAACAAAGGTTTGCACTACTGAGGCTAAAGGCCAAATCAAAGGAACTCCCAAGGGACCACCAGGAAGGCGAGGTCCAGTTCTGCAGGAACATAAAATTTCCTAATTTCTTAATGATTTCTTTTACTAGTTTCCATTGTCTAATCTTTATACAACAAATATACAATTTTTTTGCCAAAACTCCCCTTTTTGACCAACAAATTTCCAGCACAAGTCTATTTGTAAACACCTCTGGTTGTTAACTTGGTCACCAAAGATCAAATTCAATAATCTCTACAACTGCTTGAGCTTTTATTCTATTAAATATATTGGAATATCCCCAACTTCCATCTTGAGCCAAGTAAGCCCATACTCTCTATTCTCTCTGGGGCCAGGCCCACCCAACTTTATTCTGTCTGATTGGGGTATCTAAACCCCATTTCTCTCTTTTATTAAAACTAATCCTAAATATCGGTTTGCCTATTCAGGAAGAAAAATTCGGCCTTATTGTCAATATAGCAAATCCCTTCCAATTAAAGGAGGTGGTATAACGTTAGTCCCAAAGATCTAATAATGACCCATTAGAACAGGTTGTTCCCTCAAAAATATTCTGAACTATTCCTTGTATTTACTGGTTTCTCTCATCCCTGGGGCTCTTCCCCTACAAAGGGACAATTGCTTTCCATAAAACTCCTTCCTCAACTACAATTGGAACTGGCCATTGACCCATTAGGTTAGGGTTCTCCAAAATGTGGGAAACAAGTCCCTGTTTAGGTGTTCGTGATTCTGAAAGGTAAAACATTTTCCAAATCCTTGCAGCCTCCCTCTTCTCCTAGGAAGGCGACAAAAACAAGCCTTTTGTCAATCCCAGCAATTCCTAAGAATTTGCCAAACCAAGAACTCCAAAGCCTGCATGCCCCAAAATAAGGGAAAGCCTTTTACCTTGTCAGGTTAAGTCCCTCCATCACTTTTCCCACTTCAAACTTTGCCCTGTTTAACAAAACCTATCTTTTCAATGGCCCTGATGTTTCTCTTCTGGTTCCAGAAATCAGTCCATTATAATTTGGGATCAGTTTAAGGATCAGGCTGGCAAGGTGACAGGTACCCTGGCCATTGGCTCAATTGTTTGGGATCCACCACAGATCCAACAATTTATAAATTAAAATTCTCCTATATTCTGCATGAGCGGAGGAGCTGATTCTATTCTTTGGAAGACAGGGTCTTTTCTTGGCTATCTGGGTAAAACAAACCAAGGCTCGGGAAGCCCATGAGGGTTTCCCAAATAATTCCCAAAGTAATTTATAATCCCCAATTACAATGCTTGGATTCAAGTTTGTGTTCCCATTTGAGGGTCCCCTCCTCAAATGTAATTTGGTCTCCCCATTTCCTCGGATAAGGTGGTGCCGGTCCTTTGTTCTGGTTATGGCCACCTCATTCCTGGGTGCAATTCAGTGTCCGGGTCTGTATACCTGGGGGTCCGTCCCAACCGAATCAGCTTCTCATCCTTCAGGAAGGGATACCCAATCCAACCTGAATTCTATGAACAGGGAAACCTAAGTCTGAGCTATTAACCCTTTTGTTTTCCTATCAGTCACATAATTCAAAATTCCCCAGCCCAAAATCTCCTACCAATTATCTTAATAACTTTCAAAAAAATCGTTCAAAATCAATAAAGGGTTCTCCGAAAGTTCCATTATAAATTAATGTTCTTTTAAATTACAATCATTTTTTAAAATTAAATACAAAGAAAAAAAATTCTAAATCACATTTTCCATCCCGTTTCCACATAAAAACTTTTTAGATCTTTCAAACTTTACCTCTTCTTCAATTTTAGAAATAACACTATCAAATTATCAGATCAGACTAAAATCCTGCCCTTAGATTTTTTTTTATCATCTTCCTTAAACAAGGGGTCTATCCTGCACATAAATAAGCATTAAATAATTTGCTTTAGTCAGATGGGATCTTAGTAGAAGTAAATCGCTTTCAGATTAACTTACAGTTCCAACAAACTTCTTAGAGCAGCTATAGACTTGAAAAATAAAAATAAAACATTCCGTTATTAACACTATATAAATGTAGGCTGTTCCTTTTTTTTTTTTTAGCGCTAGTATTATTTATTTATTTATTACTGTTTTTAAATTTATTTTATTTTTTCTAATTATATTTTAATCTTATTTAAGGCATTCTTTTTTTTTTTTTCTTTTCTTTATTTAATAGCCTTTTATTTACAGGATATATGCATGGGTAAATTTACAGCATTAACAATTGCCAAACCTCTTGTTCCAATTTTTCACCTCTTACCCCCCCCCTCCCTAGATGGCAGGATGACCAGTAGATGTTAAATATATTAAGATATAAATTAGATACACAATAAATATACCTGACCAAAACGTTATTTTGCTGTAGAAAAAGAATCAGACTCTGAAATATTGTACAATTAGCTTGTGAAGGAAATCAAAAATGCAGGTGTGCATAAATATAGGGATTGGGAATTCAATGTAATGGTTTTTAGTCATCTCCCAGAGTTATTTTTCTGGGCATAGCTAGTTCAGTTCATTACTGCTCCATTAGAAATGATTTGGTTGATCTCGTTGCTGAGGATGGCCTGATCCATCAGAACTGGTCATCATATAGTATTGTTGTTGAAGTATATAATGATCTCCTGGTCCTGCTCATTTCACTCAGCATCAGTTCGTGTAAGTCTCTCAGGCCTTTCTGAAATTATCCTGTTGGTCATTTCTTACAGAACAGTAATATTCCATAATTTTCATATACCACAATTTATTCAACCATTCTCCAACTGATGGACATCCATTCAGTTTCAGTTTTAGCCACTACAAAAGGGCTGCCACAAACATTCGATGCACATACAGGTCCCTTTCCTTCTTTATAATCTCTTTGGGATATAATCCCAGTAGTAACACTGACTGGATCAAAGGGTATGCACAGTTTGATAACTTTTTGAGCATAGTTCAAACTACTCTCCAAAATGGTTGGATTCATTACAAATCCACCAACAATGCATCAATGTCCCAGTTTTCCCATCCCCTCCAACAATCATCATTATTTTTCCGTCATCTTAGCCAATCTGACAGGTGTGTAGTGGTATCTTAGAGTTGTCTTAATTTGCATTTCTCTGATTAATAATGACTTGGAGCATCTTTTCATATGACTAGAAATAGTTTCAATTTCTTCATCTGAGGAATTGTCTGTTCATATCCTTTGACCATTTTTCAATTGGAGAATGGCTTGATTTTTATAAATTAGAGTTAATTCTCTATATATTTTGAAATGAGGCCTTTATCAGAACCTTTGACTGTAAAAATATTTTCCCAGTTTATTGCTTCCCTTCTAATCTTGTCTGCATTAGTTTTGTTTGTACAAAAACTTTTCAGTTCGGTATAATCGAAATTTTCTATTTTGTGATCAGTAATGATCTCTAGTTCTGCTTTGGTCATAAGACCTTCCCTTCCACAGGTCTGAGAGGTAAACTATCCTGTGTTCCTCTAATTTATTAATAATTTCATTCTTTATGCCTAGGTCATGAACCCATTTTGACCTTATCTTGGTGTACAGCATTAAGTATGGATCAATGCCTAGTTTCTGCCATATTAGTTTCCAATTTTCCCAGCAATTTTTATCAAACAGTAAGTTCTTATCCCAAAAGCTGGGATCTTTGGGTTTGTCAAAGGCTAGGTTGCTATATTTGTTGACTCTTTTATCCCTTGAACCTAATCTATTCCACTGATCAACTAATCTATTCCTTAGCCAATACCAAATAGTTTTGGTAACTGCTGCTCTATAATATAATTTTAGATCTGGTACAGCTAAGCCTACCATCATTTGATTTTTTTCATTAATTCCCTTGAAATTCTTGACCTTTTGTTTTCCATATGAACTTTGTTGTTATTTTTCTAGGTCATTAAAATAGTTTTTGGGACTCTGATTGGTATAGCGCTAAATAAATAGATTAGTTTAGGTAATATTGTCATCTTTATTATATTTGCTCGCCCTATCCAAGAGCATTTAATATTTTCAATTAGTTAGATCAGACTTAATTTGTGTGAAAAGTGGTCTGTAATTTTGCTCATAAAGTTTCTGATTTTCCCTTGGCAGATAGATTCCTAAATATTTTATATTATCAGTAGTTACTTTAAATGGAATTTCTCTTTGTAACTCTGACTGTTGGATTTGTTAGTGATATATAAGAATGCTGATGACTTATGTGGGTTTATTTTATAACCAGCAACTTTGCTAAGGTTGTGGATTATTTCTAATAACTTTTTAGCAGAATCTCTGGGGTTCTCTAAGTATACCATCATGTCATCGGCAAAGAGTGATAATTTGGCTTCCTCATTGCCTATTCTTATTCCTTTAATCTCTTTCTCAGCTCTTATTGCTATAGCTAGCGTTTCTAATACAATATTAAATAGTAACGGTGATAGTGGGCAACCTTGTTTCCTCCAGATCTTATTGGGAATGGTTGCAGTTTTTCTCCGTTACATATGATGCTTACTGCTGGTTTTAGATAGATGCTGCTGATTATTTTAAGGAAAAGTCCATTTATTCCTATACTCTCAAGTGTTTTTAATAGGAATGGATGTTGGATTTTATCAAATGCTTTTTCTGCATCTATTGAGATGATCATATGGTTTTTGTTAATTTGGTTATTAACATGGCCAATTATATTGATAGTTTTCCTAATATTGAACCAGCCCTGCATTCCTGGTATAAATCCTACTTGATCATAGTGTATTATCTTGGAGATGATTTTCTGTAGTCTTTTTGCTAATATCTTATTTAAGATTTTAGCATCAATATTCATTAGGGAGATTGGTCTATAATTTTCTTTCTCTGTTTTCAGCCTACCTGGTTTAGGTATCAGTACCAAGTCTGTGTCATAGAAGGAATTTGGTAGGACTCCTTCATTCCCTATTTTATCAAATAATTTATATAGCATTGGGGCAATTGTTCTTTAAATGTTTGGTAAAATTCAGATGTAAATCCATCTGGTCCTGGGGATTTTTTCTTAGGGAGTTGTTTAATTGCCTGTTCTATTTCTTTTTCTGAAATGGGACTATTCAAGCAATTTACTTCCTCCTCTGTTAGTCTGGGAAGTCTGTATTTTTGGAGGTAGTCATCCATTTCTATCTATCCCTTCCCTCTTTCTATCTATCCCTTCCCTTTTCTCCTCCTACTTCTTTATAGGGTCAAATAGACGTCTATACCCAACTCAGAGATTAAGTTATTCCTTCTTTGATCTGAAAATGGATTAATCTTCAGACAATACTCATCCCTCTCCCTTCTTTTCCTTTATTTTAATAGGTCTTTTGTGCCTCTTCATGTGATCTAATTTGTCCCAATATACTTCCTGTTTTCTCTTCTCCCAGTACAATCCTTTTCCCACACCTTAATGTCTTTTTCTTTGATATTATCACATCACATAACATTCATAACCACCTCTATCTATGTGTGCCCCCTTTAACTGTCCCAATAACAAGATACAGTTCTCAAGAGTTATAGATATCATTTTCCCACCTAGGAATGTAAACAATTTAAACTTTAAATAGTCTAAAATTGTCCTCTCTTTTCCCCCTCTTGAGTTATGTGTTTGAAGATCATATTTCTGTGTAGTTCTTTTTTTTTTTTTTTCAGTAGAAATGATTGAAAGTGAAGTCCCATAGCCTCCCCTAGAAGATGATTCTTAGTCTAGCTGGGTAGTAAATTCTTGGTTATATCTCCAGGTCCTTTGGCTTCTGGAATAAGGTCTTCCAGGCCTTCTAATCTTTTATTGTAGATGCTGCCAGATCCTGAGTAATACTAATTGTTGTCCCTCATACTTTAATTGTTTTTGTCTGGTAGCTTGCCTTATTTTTTCATTGAGATTATAATTCTGGCTTTTTCAACAATGTTACTTGGGGTTTTTCTTGTGGGATCTTTTTCCAGAGGTGATCAATTAATTCTTTCAATGACTATTTCCCTCTCTGGTTCTAGTATATCAAGTCAGTTTTCCTTGATTATCTCTTGAAGAATGCTACCTAGTCTGTTTTTTTAGTCTCTCTCTCTCTCTTTATTTGTTTTTGGCTCTGCCCTGGAACTCCCCTCTTATGATGATTCTTGATATATGGAAATTGTGATAGGGAAAGTCATAATGTGGAAAGAATTGCAATATACGGCAAGACGTGCTTTAGGAAAATCATTTTGGCAGCTTTGTATAGGATGGATTGAAATAGAATGAAATTTAAGCCAGCAACACCAATTAGGAAGCTATTATGAAAGCTCAGACTCAAGATGATAAGGCCCCAAGGTAAGGTGGTGGCTTGTGGGAGAAGAGAGAAAAGTTCAGATATAAAAGATGATTTGGAAAAAGAAATAACAAGATTCAGTAGCTGATTGAATATAAGTATAAGGGGGATTGAAATCTTGAAGATGTCTTGGAGGTTATAAAAATCTGATTGACTGATAGGATTGTGGTGGCTTAGACATAATAATGATGTTTAGGTATGATAGGTATTTGTAATCAATAATGCAATTATATCTTCAATCCAAATTATAATCCATCTATGCCTATTAATCACACTGAATTCATTTTGGAGTATAAATGGAAAAACAAAAGAGGAAGCATTAAAGAAGTAAGGTTCTTTCTTAGTGTATATTGACATTTTACTCCATGATTTTGCTTTAAAACATTTGAATTTCCCATATTCAAAACCACGTGTTATCCCCATCTAGTATATTTATAACCTCAACTAGCCTGTATCTACTAACCACAAACTATGTCCTGCCTGGATGAAGCTTGTCAGCTTTTTGGAGCTCCAAAACTATCCTATTTTGGAGACCAATGTCCTACAACAAATCCTAAAGAAGCTGCATGATGTTATGAAAAAGGGGCTGAAATTCAAGTGCTGAGTTCAAATCTTAAATTTGCAAATTGGGCAAGATACAATTTCTTCAATTCTCTGTTTTTTCCTCTGAAAAATTACAAGCATAGAGTAGATGACTTGCTTGCAAGTTACCTTGAAGCTTTAAAATCCCTTTCTCTTTCTCTTTCCATTGTCCCTACCTCCTACTCCCTTGAGTGCCTCTGTCCTTCCCTTTGGGGCCTCCACTTGACATAAAACAAAATAGATTCTTAGGCATTCTTATTTTTATCACTGATTAGATAGTCTAAATCTTTAGCAAAGCTGATTTTATCACCAGCAATGGAGTCTGAAAAAAAGGCTTTTATCATTGTTAAAAATTTGCAAGTAGAGTAGCTATTATAACCAATATATTATTTATTTGGTGACTCATCATTTATTAAAAATCTTGCTCTTCAGATAATTTGCACCAGGGTCAAAACTTATTCTTAATGTTGATGTTCTAGTTTCTAGTGATTGCTATTTCTAAGTCTTTACAAATCATCATTTTAAAAGCACATTCTACAATTTTGTCAGGAATTTATACTAAGCTCACTATTGGCATTCTCTTTTTTTTTTGAATATCAGGTCATTTTTCCATTTCTAGTACTTTCTTACTTCTTGAGTTTTCAGAAATTAAGCATAAGAATTTAATAACATTCTCAAATCATCCCAGTAATTTAGCATTTTTTGAGCAAATTGAACTTACTAAATGCAACTAAGTACCTTCTTATATCATTTTTTTTTTTTTTTTTACTCAAGCTGGATTTCAATTACCAATTATCAGTCCATTACTTTTGGTCTGGAGGAGCCAGGACCCTACCAATGGTAACAGAAACCATAAACTATATCAAGGAACATGTTATCTGCTTTGGACTATCAGTGAACTCACCTTGACTCTTATTTTCTATCATTTGCTCAGGGATTAATATTTAAATTAATATTATTGTTGCTAGTCTTTTGTGATAGCAACAAGCTGGAAATTAAGGGGTATTCATCAACTGGGAAATGGATGGACAATTTATCATATGTGGATATAGTAGAATACTATTGTACTGAACTGGGAATTGAAAATGCATTCCCCTCCCTTCTCTCTGTCCCTCTTATTTCTTTCTGACTTTAGAAGACTTTTTGTACAAATTGCATTCATATATACATAGCCATATGTACCGTTCTCTCTTTAACTCATTCCCAATGAGAATAGGATTCCAGATTACCAGCCCTCCATCCTCATCTCTTTCTCTTTGTCAGTTTTTTTCCTCTCTCATCTCAGTTGTACAGTTATTCTTTTTATATCTTGGCAACATAGTTGTGCCTGGAGCCTATTACCAGAAAATTGGAGGTTTGCTCAAACTTCCCTTACTTGGACAATGGTGAGTCTAACTATCCACAAAGTCCCAGAGGTGAAATTTTCTCCGGCTGGATCAGAGGTTTACACATAGAATTTTCTGATCCACTTTATCATTTTCCCCAAATCCTCTCACCCCTATTATATTTTTAAGTCATTCATATTTGATTTCAGTTCTTCCCATCCAAAATTCAGTTTTATATATGCATTGGATGTCCTTTGTGTGTTTTAGTTTACCTTTAGACCGTAAATTCCTTGAAGAAAAGGAATGTTTCTTTTTGCCTTTTTATCCTTAGCATTTAATATATATATATATATATATATATATATATATATATATATATATAGCACTATTAATAAATGTCTCTGAAATAATATTGAATTGAAATCTATCTTTTTTAGTTTGAAAGAAATTTTCCACTTTTTCTCTAGCATTTGATATTACTATTCTACCCATCTGAAACAATAATCCTATAAATATTTCATTACTTCTCTTGTGTCCATTATATACGGACAGAAACACCATTTTCTTTTTGGTCTTTGACATTGGTTTTAGATTGGGTACAGACTGGGTTTATCTTTGCCATAATTCGTTTATTTCAAGAAAGCTGTTGTGATTTCCTATTCATGTTTTGTTCATCACTTGGCTAAACATTAATGATTCCCCTGTAGTCATATTGATTTTTGTAGGTCTTTTTAGATCACATTTTCATTGGAAAAAAATATATGTGCCTCATCAGGATCTTGTTTGAGAACTTCTCATCTTTCCCAGGTTATCTTTCCTATCTATCCCTAGATTAGAATATTGGCTATGTTTTATTTCTTTGGATTTTTTGATATCCTTTCTGCCAAACTTTAGAATTTTTGTCATCATATAGTCACCTGTATCTTCATTATCGATTGTTAATTTTAAAACATCAATCACTTCCTCCCAAGGTACCTGGTATTCTATTTCATCAATCATTTCCTTTTTAATTGTCAAAATTAATTCCAGAGAAACACTTATACTTATTACCTCTACTTTCAGGAACATGAAATTATCAATAAAACAAATTAAGAACTTATCCTTTGGTCCCCTGAGGTTTTTGACAAAAGAAAGGATGCATATAAACCAATATTGTTAGAGTAGCAGTAACCTTCCACCATTTGCTTTATTAAAGGCAATATAGATAACTGTCAAATACTGTTTACAGTGTTAGATCTTTTTAATGCATTGGTTTTATTTGCTGATTTTTTTTCTTTTTCTTTTAAAAATGTTAAAATAATGAGTTTCTGTTGAGAGAGGAAAAGTGCTACAAGGGATATCTAGTTATTATAGAAAAGTCATTAAAATTTATTTTGACAAATCATCCACTCTGTTTTGGCTGGGAGATAAGAAATGTTTGGCTAGTTGTAATACCCTAATTGAACCATACCAAACTTTTCCACCAGCATTTGGATTTGTTAGTGAATAAAACTGTTAATCCTCAGAGCAAAATGCTTCTCTAACCAGCACTTCCCCACATAATGTATCTCAAAAGTCTTAATTCAGTTTTAAGCTTCAGCATCTCCCTATTAGAATATAAACTCCTTAAATGCAAAAAAAAATTCTTTTAGTGTCTGGCATATAATAAAAATTTAACCAATATTTTGAATTCATGCATTCATATAACTCATGCTTTCACCCTTATTGCAAAATGCTCTACAAATATGTCATTCTTCCCTCTATTCCAATCACTATTTGTGATTTCCTTTTAAGTGTACATAATTATAATTGTATCCAAATTATTTTTAAAATAATTAGGACTGTGATGGAAGTATATAAATTGATTATCTCTAAGATTCTGTCTTTTTTATTTTTTTTATTAAAGCTTTTTATTTACAAAGCATATGCATGGGTAATTTTTCTAACATTGACCTTTGCAAAACCTTTTGTTCCAAATTTTCTCTTCCTTTTCCCCATCCCCTCCCCTAGTTGGCAGGTAGTCCAATACATGTTAAATCCAATATATGTATACAAATTTATATAGTTAACTTGCTGAACAAGAAAAATCAGTTCAAGAAGGAAGAAAAAGAAAAACTGAGAAAGCAAATAAAATGCAAGCAAATAACAACAGAGAGAATGAGAATGCTATGCTGTGTTCTACACGTAGTTCCCACAGTCCTCTCTCTGGGTGTAGATGGCTCTCTTCATCACGCGATCATTGGAACTGGCATCAGTCATCTTATTGTTGGAAAGAGTCACATTCATCAGAACTGATCAATGTATAATATTGATGTTGTCATGTATAATGATTTCCTGGTTCTGCTCATTTCACTTAGCATTAGTTCATGTAAGTCTCTCTAAGCCTCTCTGAAATCATCCTGCTGGTTATTTCTTACAAAACAATAGTATTCCATAGCATTCACATACCATAATTTATTCAGCCATTCTCCAATTGATGGGCATCCACATAGTTTCCAGTTTTTTGCCACTACAAAGAGGGCTTCCACAAACATTTTTGCATATGGAAGTCCCTTTACATTCTTTAAGTTCTCTTTGGGATATAATCCCAGTAGAAACACTGCTGGATCAAAGGGTATGCACAGTTTGATAACTTTCTGAGCATAGGAGAGCATAAACTGCTCTCCAGAATGGTTAGATCAATTCACAGTTCTACCAACAATGTATCAGTGTCCCAGTTTTCCCCCATCCTCTTCATCATTCATAATTATCTTCTGTCATTTTAGGCAATCTGATAGGTGTGTAGTAATATCTCAGAGATGCCTTAATTTGCATTTCTCTGATCAATAGTGATTTGGATTATCTCAGAGATGCCTTAATTTGCATTTCTCTGATCAATAGTGTTTTGGAACACTTTTTCATGTGGCTACAAATAGTTTCAATTTCTTCATCTAAAAATTGTCTGTTCATATCCTTTGATCATTTTTCAATTGGAGAATGCCTTGAACTATTATAAATTTGAGTCAGTTCTCTACATATTTTATAAATGAGGCCTTTATTGGATCCTTTGTATGTCAAAATGTTTTGCCAGTTTATTGCTTCCATTCTAATTTTGTTTGCATTAGTTTTGTTTGTACAAAAACTTTTAAACTTAATATAATCAGAGTTATCTATTTTGTGATCAATAATGGTTTCTAGTTCTTCTTTGGTCACAAATTCCTTACTCCTCCACAAATCTGAGAGATAAACTATCTTATGTTCTTTTAATTTATTTATAATAATATCATTCTTTATGTCTAGATCATGAACCAATTTTGATCTTATCTTGGCATACAGTGTTAGGTGTGGTTCTATGCCTACTTTCTTCCATACTAATTTTCCCAGCTGTTTTTGTCAAATAGTGAATTCTTATCCCAAAAGCTGGCCTTTGAGTTTGTCAAATACTAGATTGCTATAATCATTGACTATTTTGTTCTGTGAATCTAACCTACTTCACTGATCGACTACTCTATTTCTTAACCAGTACAAGATATTTTTGATGACTGGTGCTTTATAATATAATTTTAGATCTGGTGCAGCTAGGCCACCTTCATTTGATTTTCTCTTCATTAATTCCTTTGAAATTCTTGACCTTTTGTTCTTCCAGATGAATTTTGTAATAATTTTTCTAGGTCAATAAAATAGTTTCTTGGGAGTTTGATTGGTATAGCACTAAATAAATAGATTAGTATTGGGAGTATTGTCATATTTGCTTGACCTATCCACGAACACTTGACATTTTTCCAGTTGCTTAGATCTGACTTTACTTGTGAGGAAAATGTTTTGTAGTTTTGCTTATATAGTTCCTGACTTTCCCTTGGCAGATAGATTCCCAAATAGTTCATACTATCAACAATTATTTTAAATGAAATTTCACTTAGTATGTCTTGTTGTTGGATTTTGTTAGTCGATAAGTGGATAAATAAAAATGCTGATGATTTATGAGGATTTGATTTGTATCCTGCAACTTTGCTAAATTTGTGAATTGTTTCTAGTAGCTTTTTAGTTGATTCTCTAGGGTTCTCTAAGTCTACTATCATATCATCTGGAAAGAGCGATAATTTGGTTTCCTCATTACCTAATCTAATTCTGTTAATCTCCTTTTCTTTCTCAATTGTTAAAGCTAGCATTTCTAACCCAATATTGAAAAGTAATGGTGATAGTGGTCAACCTTTTTTTCACCCCTGATCTTATTGGGAATGGTTCCAGTTTATCCAACATAAGATATTAACTGATGGTTTTAAATAGATGCTATTGACTGTTTGAAGAAAAAGTCCATTTATTCCTATACTTTCTTGTGTTTTTATTAGTAATGGCTGTTGGATTTTATCAAATGCTTTTTCTGTATCTATTGAGATAATCATATGGTTTTTGTTAATTGGGTTTTTGATATAGTCAATTATGCTAATAGTTTCCCTAATATTGAATCAGCCTTACATTCCTGGTATAACTCCTACTTGGTCATGGTGATTTATCCTGGGGATCAGTTTTTGTTATTTCTTTGTTAATATTTTATTTACGATTTTTGCATCAATATTCATTAGGGGGATTGGTCTATAATTTTCTTTCTCCTTTTTTGTCCTATCTGGTTTAGGTATCAGTACCATGTCTTTGTCATAAAAGGAATTTGGTAGGAATCCTTCATTCCCTGTTTTTTTCAAATAGTTTATATAGTATTGGAGTTAATTGTTCTTTAAATGTTTGGTAAAATTCACATGCAAAACCATCTTATCCTGGGTATTTTTTCTTAGGGAGTTGATTAATAACTTGTTCTATTTCTTTTTCTAAAATGGGACTATTTAAAATTTTTTTTTCCTCTTCTGTTAACCTGGACAATCTATATTTAGGTAGCTATTCTTCAGTTTCATTTAGAATATCAAATTTATTGGCATAAAGTTGGGCAAAATAACTCCTAATAATTTCACTAATTTCCTCTTCATTGGTAGATAGATCTCCCTTTTCATTTATGCAACTAACAATTTAATTTTCCTCTTTCCATTTTCTAATCAAATTAACTAAAGGTTTATTATTTTGTTGGTTTTATTCATAAAACCAACTCTTAGTTTTATTAATTAATTCAAAAGTTTTTTTTTAGTTTCAATTTTATAAATATCTACTTTTATTTTTAGAATTTCAAGTTTGGTATTTGATTGTGGATTTTAATTTGTTCATTTTCTAGCTTTTTTAGTTGCAAGCCTAACTTTTGATCTTCTCTTTCTTTATTTTATTCAAGTAAGCATCTAGAGATATAAAATTTCCCCTTATTACAGCTTAGGCTGTATCCCACAAAATTTGGTATGTTGTCTCATTATTGTCATTCTCTTAGATGAAATTATTGATTTTGTCTATGATTTGCTGTTTTATTCATTCATTCTTTAGAATGAGATTATTTAGTTTCTAATTACTTTTTGGTCTATCTTCCCTGGCCTTTTAATGAATGAAATTTTTATCACATTGTGATCTGAAAATAATGCATTTACTATTTCTGCCCTTTTGCATTTGATTTTGAGGTCTTTATGTCCAAATATATGGTCAGTTTTTGTATAGTTTTACAAAGAAGTTAATTTTTATAGTTTTGTATAGTTAAGTCAGTTTTGTATAGTTAATCCATGAACTGCTGAGAAGAAAATGTACTCCTTTCTGTCACCATTCAATTTTCTCCAAAGATCTATCATATTTAAATTTTCTAGTATTCTATTTACCTCTTTAATGTCTTTCTTATTTATTTTCTGATTTGATTTATCTAATTCTGAGAGTGCAAGTTTGAGATCTCCCACTATTATAGTTTTGCTGTCTATTTCTTCTTGCAGCTCTCTTAACTTCTCTTTTAGGAATTTCCATGCTATACCACTTTGCAGGGGTCCTCAAATTATGGCCCCCAGAGCAGATGCAGCAGCTGAGGACATTTATTCCCCTTACCTAGAGCTATGAAGTTTCTTTATTTAAAGGCCCACAAAACAAAGTTTTTGTTTTTACTGTAGTTTGGCTCTTCAACAATCTGAGGGACAGTGAACTGGCCCCCTATTTAAAAAGTTTGAGGACCCCTGACTTAGTGCATATATATTTAATATTGGTATTGCTTCATTATCTGTGGTACCGTTTAGCAACATATAGTTTTCTTCTTTATCTAAGTTTCTATCTTAAAATGAAACCACTTTGTGTATGTGCTTATGTTCTGTGTGTGTGCCTGTGTATGTCTGTGTGGGTGTACGTGTGTGTGTGTGTATGTGTGTATGTGTGTGTGTGTGTGTGTGTGTGTGTGTGTGTGTGTTTATGGAATGCTGAATGTTTTGGTTGTTTTGGATAGTTGTTAAACAACTTATATTAGTTAGATACTTAGAAACAAAAATCTTCAATACTCCACCAAACTTAAACAACAACAACAAAAAGCTGAGGTGATAGGATGTATATTACCATTGGAGCTAGAGACTGTTGTTTTAAATCTCAGCTCTGCTGTTTCCTAGCCGAGTGAACTTTGACATCATTTAAGTGGTGCAGTGGGTAGAATGCTGATCCTGGAATCAGGAAGAATCATTTTCCTGACTTCAAATCTATCCTCACACATTTATTAGGTATGAGTGTGTCATCCTGGGCAAGTTACTTAATCACATTTGCCTCAATTTCCTCGTCTGCAAAATGATCTGGAGAATGAAATGGGAAAGCACTGCTGTATCTTTGCCAAGAAAACTCTAAATAGGGTCACAAATAATCAGATAGGACTGAAACTACTGAACAACAATACAACTTGATAAGAACTTCACTTTTCTGATTCAATTTCCTCATCTTTAAAATGAAAATATTAAATTAGATGATTCCTAAATTGCATACCATTTCTACATATTGATCTTGAAGTTCCCAAATATAAAAATCCTGATGTGATTCATCTGCTTTTTTTTTTTTTTTTTTTTTTAAAGAAATTATATCCACCATCACATCACATCTTCCTTAAGAGGCACTTTTAGGAATGCTGGAGGATTCTTAACAAAAGAAAATATTTTGGAGGTATACTTTCCAAATGACTTAGCCACTTTTCTAGTATCTATTATACTGATTTTTATTAAATGGAGTGGATACTTAAGCAAAATTAATAAGTTTTTAAAGTTAGTGATAGTCTGGCTCCTAGCAAGTTGTTTAATTTCTTCTTGGTCTTAGAGGAAAAATGTCTTATTTGGGAAATGACTTGAACAAATGCAACGTGTATTGCTATCCAAATAATGTGTTCTTGTGGGTGCTGAGTACTATGACTTGTTGACTGTTCTTTTAAATACCAGTATTAAATTACGTGTCCAAATAAATTTTAAAAAGTGAAATAAATGCACTTATTTGTTCTGTCACAATATTAAGTATAAATGGTTCATCTGATGAAATGGTCAGGTAAGGAAAGCATCAATTTTGGTCCTACCAAGACAAAGTTTCCCATTCTATCCTGTCCCTCTAGTCCTGTTAAATGAAACTTCAGAGTAAATTGCGCAGATTGAATAGTAGCAATGAGAAGCATGATAGGAGTTGTTTCAATCTAAATAGTATTCTGTTTTGAGGCAGTTATGGCTAGAAGGAAAAAAAATAGTTTGAATGATGGATTTGATTTAAAGGGTTTTCTTAGTTTTTAGGGTATAGTTTTTAGTCTCACTCAAACCTTTACTACTTATGAGACTCTGGACAAGTCACTTACCTCTTTTTTGCTTCAGTTTCCTCATCTATAAAATGCAGATAATATTAATACCTACCATTAGGCTTGTTTGAGGATCAAATGAGTTAATAATTGTAAAGTACTTAATAAAGCTTCTGGCACATCATAAGTGTTACATAATTGTTAGGTAGTACTCATTATTATTAAATAAAATGCTCCCCAAATCTTTTATTCTTCCCTTTACCCTAATCACCATTTGTGGTTTTTTTTTTTTTACAGTATATAAGGTTATAATGTTATCTTAATCACTTTCAAAATAGTTATGATAGAGAAAAAAATAGTTGGATAGACAGACAGACAAGATGATGCTTATTATACCTATTGTTCATTGACCAATAATTAAATCAATCTACCATAGCTTCAGGAAAGGAACTGTCTGATTGAAAGGCCTGGAGAGACTTACACGAACTGATGCTGAGTGAAATGAGCAGGACCAGGAGATCATTATATACTTCAACAACAATACTATGTGATGACCAGTTCTGATGGACCAGGCCATCCTCAGCAACGAGATCAACCAAATCATTTCTAATGGAGCAGTAATGAACTGAACCAGCTATGCCCAGAAAAAGAACTCTGGGAGATGACTAAAAACCATTACATTGAATTCCCAATCCCTATATTTATGCACACCTGCATTTTTGATTTCCTTCACAAGCTAATTGTACAATATTTCAGAGTCTTATTCTTTTTGTACAGCAAAAATAACGTTTTGGTCATGTATACTTATTGTGTATCTAATTTATATTTTAATATATTTAACATCTACTGGTCATCCTGCCATCAAGGGGAGGGGGTGGGGGGGGGGAAGAGGTAAAAAATTGGAACAAGAGGTTTGGCAATTGTTAATGCTGTAAAGTTACCCATGCATATATCCTGTAAATAAAAGGCTATTAAATAAAAAAATAAAAAAAAAGAAGCTAAAATACAACAATCTTTACACTAAAAAAAAAAAAAAAAAAAAAAAAAAAAAAGGAACTGTCTGATCATCCCACTTGTCTTGTGAAATGTCAGATCAAAATAGTTTTCCTTACCTACCACTTCTTTGTACATAGAATATCCCAGAAGTCTTGTTGCAGTTTTGAGTTTTAGTAACTCTCGCCTTTGTAGAATGTAAGTTCCTTAAATACAAAAATTGTGTCTCTTTTTATTGTAACTGAAATACTTAGAAGTATATGGCATTGTAAGAATTTACCACCTGATATACTTGCCCCTTTTTTCTCTTCTTCCTCTTCTTTTTCTTATTCATTCTCTTCTTACTACTGCTGCTCCCCTTTCTGTGCATTTTACTTCTGACTGTTGGGATTTCTTTCTTTACCACATTCCACCAGTCTTCTCAGCAATCTTTTAGCTTTGGAACATGCTTTCACCAATATGTCCCAAAAGTCTTTCATTCTGGAAGATACCTTTACTCATGAAACTTCTTATTCTGATTGGTCACTTCCTCCTGGAGGAATTTTAATGAGAATATATGACAAACATGTTAATTTCTTGATTTTTTTCCAAATTCAATTTCTGATTCTTTGGACTTCTTTCTTCATGATTGCTTAAGGAACATCTCTCCTTTTCTTTGATTTTTAGCTTTCTTTTTGTGAGCCCTTTTCATATTAGAATGTAATCTTGTCTTTTTTATGCTCTCATTTTTATCCCATGAAATTAACACAGTACCTTGCACACAGTTAGAACTTAATGAATTCCTTTTGATGTTGCACATAAAACAATGAAAAAGCTTTGATTCAACATGTACTCCATAAAATTGTCCACAGCTACTCCTTTTCAGGCAGTGGGACATATGACATCTCTAATTCAGTGAAAAGCCATCAAAACATAGTAGCAGCTAAGTAAAGCAGCAGAAGATAGCAGCAAAATAGAGAAAATAGTCCAGCAGATTGTTCCAGATCTTTGTAGCTCAGAGGAGAAAGCAATACAGCAGATAATGTCACTAGAGCAGCAGATGACATTGACAATTCTTCAGGGAGACAAGAAGTAGCAGTTTAGGAAGCTAGGACATTTAGAAAGGAAGGGATTCTAGTTAGAATATAGCCTTAGGAGAGTAAACTATTCCCTGACTATGCATCTTCTTTGTTTCATATGAATTTTATTTATATTTCCTCTTTCTGTAAAAATAGGAATTTGTGGGAGATTGTTTTGCTATGTGTCTAAATGTATTTTTTTAGAGGCAATTGGAGTTAAGTGACATACCCAGGGTCATACAATGAGTAAATATTAAATCTGTGAAGTCAGATTTGAACTCAGATCTTCCTGACTTTAGGATTGATTCTCTATCCACCTTTGCCACCTAGCTGCTCCTATCTATATGTTAATAAAGAGATAGAATATGATTGGAACTAGTCTTGCTCTGTATTTTGCTGCTTTGTTTTAATAAATACATTTTGCTTTGAGTTTTTGTGTTCTTTGTTTTGTGAGATAAAAAAAAAATACAAGTGCCAGCTTAAGAATAAGTGTGGATTAGGTGAGTGATGAATAAATGCTAACTAATAATATGCCTTGAACATAGGTATAATTTATTATTCAGTCATAAGGGGCTGGATCATAGCTACAATAGAATTCAGAAAGGAGATAAAGAAAATGGATAATCAAGTTCTTGAAAATTTTCATGTCGACAAAAGTATTTTTACTGTTAATAAATGAGGCAGAAGAAGCAAAACTATATAGTACTTTAAAGATAATGGTCTAATGTAGCAGATCCAACAAACAGAAAATAACAAAGAACATTATATTGATGGTATTGGAGAATAAGGAAAAATAACTGCATTTGATAATAGCTTTTGAAATCTCTTGAACTAACACGTCACTTTATATTCTTTTCTTTATTTTTTTGACTTCTGAAATGTTCTGATTCTTTTGGTTTCTTTCAGATTACAAAATATAAATGTTCAAATAATGGCCCTACAATTTCCTAAATATGTATTTCTAATGTTGTTTTCATTTTCCCCTCTTGCTTATGTAATTTGAACTTTGTGAATTTCCAGTAATGGTTTCTATCAGACATTTTTTTCTGTGCTTTTCTGAAAGCTTACATTTTGAATAAGGTGATTTTTTTTTCACATGCTGCATTGAGTAAGCATATAATTTTAAAAGGCAACAAATAGTGGTTTCTGGTATCTTAAATAAATATGGGGACATTTGAAAGTGAATAAATTCTTACTAAATTCTATGTTTCACTTTTAAGCTTGCATTATGTAGGCAAAGCATTATTGAATCCTATTATCATATTAGTTTTCCTGTTACACTCAAGTTTAATGTAAATAGGGAAGCTTTATTATTCTCTGGTTGATAAATAATAGTTTCTTATTCTTTCATATACAATAACTTCTTTTTCATTCTGACTGCTGATCAATTTAGTATCTTTAGGTGCTCATTCTTTTTCTTTAATGAATTGTAATTCTATAGTTATAGGATTTTGTTTCCGTATTAATTTTTGCTCCAAATGTGTATTATGTAAAATCTGGGAAAGATTTAAGAAAATTAATACATTAGTCTCCTCTTCTTTCACTTATCTTCCCTTTGCTCTCTCTCTCCACTACCCTCTCCCCCACTCCCCAATTGCTCTGCTTTCTTATTTGTAGAATAGAATTCAGCACTTGTCTCAACATTTACTAGCTTTGTGGACAGAGAAAATCTCTGAGCATAGTTTTCTCATATTTAAAATGGGTATAATAATCACAGTTTTCTAAGGGTCCTATTTAATAAGGGGGATTGAAAGAATTTCATTTATTTTTGAGAGGAATTAGAATAAGTGACTTGCCCAGGATCATACAGTTAATAAGTTTTAAGTGTCTACAGCAGGATTTGATCTCAGGTCTTCCTGACTTGAGAACCTGTATCCATTGAGACATTTTTATTTTTTTGTGTTTTATTTTTTAAAAATCATTTTACAAATATTTTCACTTAAAAATTGAAGTACTTTATCTTTATTTTTGTCAAATGATATGATCTTTCTCTATATGTCTCTCTCTTTCTATTTCTTTGTTTTTCTCTCTCTCCCCATACATACATAACACACATACATATACATATACACACATCAACATACACACATTTATGCATAATATTCCATTAAGTGTTTCCTAAATACATTACAAAATTTGGTATTTACTTTTAACCATTTTGAGTTCCAAATTTGTTCCCTTCTTTCTCTCTCTCTCCTTAAGAAAGCAAGTAATATGATGTTGATTATGTATGTGAGCTCATACAAAATATATTTCCATAAAAAATTTTTCATCTCAGACATATACCACAACTTATTGAGCAATTTTCTTCAATTTCCAGTTCTTTGATACCATAAAAAACAATTTCTTCTGCAGGATTACTAAGTTTCCCCATAGTTCTCCATGTGATAGACTGTTTTTGTTTTTTGGATCTGCAATACAAAGCACTGCCATGATGGTGCTATTTTAGGCTGAAATACTTGCTGTAATTTGGAGTTTAAATCAATGAGGCTCTGAGAGGAGAGGAAGTACCTAGGAGTCTTTATCTGAAAGCAATTTCATGCCCACATATATATCTTGACCTTTCTACTTTTCTTTTTTTTTTTTTTTTTTTCTTTTTTCTTCTCAAGAGTTCTTTTGTAGCTAGTCTATTGAGATCTTAGCAAATTTTTGCAGTTTTGAACTTGGATTGCCATAGGGAAGAAGGATAGACCCGAATATGGGTTGCATTTTATTGTAAGTTGGCTGGGTAGGCTACAACTTGCTGTATATAATAATGTGGGTAGTTGGGAAGGAGTTTGTGAATGATCTTGCATTAAGCATTATGTCAAGGAATTTTTTTACTTTCCTTTGGTTTCATGATATCTTAGAGTGTGGAAATATTTGAATTTATTTTTCCTTGGGCAGTTTAATACTGCTTTAGAAAATTTTGAGAAGTCATTAGGAATAGAGAAAATGCCTAGTCCTTCATGTGATTTTTTTGGTAACTCCCTAACCTTAATTACAAATTGTTTTCTAAAAGGGATGGGCTAATTTATGGTTCTACTAATAGTGTATTGGGATGTCTCTCTTTCTGCAGCTCATTAAACATGAACTAATAGGGAAATAGTTCATGATAAGGAGATATGAAGATAAAAAATAAAATTCCTGTGTAAATGAGAATGGTATATTGGATAGAATAATGGAAATTATATGTCTATATAATTAAAAAAATAAATTTCCTCTTACTGAAAGAGACAAGAGAAAGTCTTGAATTTCTTGGTTTAGTAAAAAGTTGGGTAAAGACAAGATTATAATATTAATGGTAGATAAAAATGGAAAGTTCCATAATTTCTAAACAATCAAAGGATCTCAGCACTTTCTGAATTTATAATTTGAGATTGTAGATATGACTTGTTTCAGTGAAGATTTTTATATTTTTTTCAAAAAGCATTTTGTATTTTTCACATTCCAGCACTTTTAAAGATCATATACATTGGTAAACATCTGCTAAAACATGAATAAAGGATAAATTACGGTTAATGTCATGAATAGGCAGATGTTTCCAACCAGGTAATATTATTTCAGAGTATCAGAAATACTGACCTCCCCAACCTAACATCTGCAAAAAATACCTCCCATATAGGCTTAGGGAAATTCTAACATTAAAGATGAATTTTATGTACTTAGGGTCCCTTCACTCTTTTATGGTATTTATATAGCAAGATATCTGGGAACAGAAATATATTAAAGATAAGTGTTTAAGTAGTCATGGATTTTAGATGAAATGAAGGAAAAGGTGGACAGAACATTCTAAGTACTCCCTGAATTGGGGCTGGAATGACATTATCACGAAATCTTGGTGGGTGGTGGAAAATAGAGAAGATAAGATATGAGAAAATATCAAAGATAAACTTTAACTCCTTAAAAATATTGCAAATAGCTATCCTGAGGAAAAAAGGCTAAAATGACTGGAATTTACAAATCAAAATTTTTATACTTCTCTATCATCTAACCCTAATTCAACTTTCCCACCTCATTGAATATTACCCCCTTTGGGGGCAGAGCCAAAATGGTGGAGAAGGCACATGAAACTTTCTAAGTTCCTCTCATGCCCTCACAACCAATATTAAATTCAGCCTCAAAAACAGCACCTGACTGGTGAAACCCACAAAGTTTAGAAGCACAACTTACCAGTCAAAGATAATCTGAAAGATCACCAGGAAAGGTTTGTCCTAAGGGGCCAGGAACAGACCAGTGTAGGCAGGGAGAGACTAGCATCCTGAGCAGACTAGGGGCAGTGGTGACCTCTGTGGCTAGAGACAACTCTCCCACAGGCTAACTGCCCTGCCTTAATTATAAAGCTGTAAACCAACAGAGAAATTAAAGCCAAAGACAGAGGGTAGTCTCTAAAAAACTCCAGAACCTAACAAGATCTGGCTATAACCACCCAAAACCGGAAGTGATTCAGCTCAGACAGTAACACAGCCCTGCAGCCACATCCTGCAGTTCAGGGCTTTTGTGGGGCAGTTACAAATCTGCAACAGCAGGTGGGCACAGCCCAGGACAGTCTCTAATCTGCACAGTGGGGGGGCTTGGCCTGGGGCAATAGAACTTTCCAAGCCAATTGTGCTTCTCTGGGCAGGGACACTTTTGGTCCCTGTGAGACTATTCACTGGTCAGTCCCTAATACCCACAGCCTCACAGCCTCTTTGGCCTGTGGTAGTGACATTTTCACTGCCCAGCTTCTAGCCCCAGGGCAGTCCTTAACTCACAAAGCACGTTCTTTGCAGGGCGGTGGGAGGGGGGAACTCTTTCCCAGAGCACTCCCGTACTTTGCTGCTCTTTGTAGCCTGTTGGCAGGACAGCTACCCATCCATACACCTATCCATGCTCTGCAGAGGAAGCCGGTAACCTCCTGGCCCTGAAGGCAGACCCTACAGGCTTTAACAAAATGAGTAAAAAAATCAAAAGGATTATCAATAGCTTCTATACAGAAAGAGAGCAGATTTTCAACCCCGAGGAGACTAATAGCAGACAGTCTCCAGACATTTGTTGGTCCTCAACACAAAAAGGCTCTCCTAGAAGAGACTATTAAAAACTTTAAAAGAGAACTAGAAGAAAAATGGGGAAAGAAAAGAGAAGCTATGCAAGAGAGCAACAACTTCCTGAAATGTGAATTGGAAAAGGTAAACTCCCCAAAAGTGCAGGGAAACAGAATTTATGAATTGGAAAAGATTTAAGAATTCCCAAGAAAGTAGGATTTGTGAACTGGATAAAGAAAATAACTCACTAAAAAAAAAATTTAGTGAAATGGAAAAAAATTCCACAGAGCAAAACAACTCATTTAAAAACTCAATTGGACATGTAGAAAAAGAAATAAAAAAAGCTAATGAAGAAAATAACTCACTAAAAATCAGAATTGAACAAATAGAAATGACTGATTTGTTGAGACATCAAGAATCAGTCAAGCAAAACCAAAAAAAAAAAAAGAGAGATTAGGAAAAAAAAATGTCAAATATTTACTTGGGAAAACAACAGACCTGGAAAATAGATCTAGGAGAGATAACCTGAGGATCATTGGACTACCCAAAAATTGTGATGAAAAAAAGAGCCTAGATACTATTTTACAGGAAATCATCAAAGAGAACTGCCCAGAAGTAATAGAACCAGAAGGTAAAATAGGCGTTGAAAGAATTCATCAAACACCTTCTGAAAAAGATGCTAGAATATTACCCCCTTTTTCATACTTTGTACTCTACAAAACATCTCTTTTTCTCTCTCCTTTACTTATAATACTTCATTTCTTATATTAGTACATTTTCCCTGGCTGTTACCTATGCATGAAATGTACTCTTTTTAACTCTGCCACATACAATCCCCTTCTTCCTTTAAATTGCAGATCAATCACCATTTTTTTTTCATGAAACTTCTCCTGATCCTTCCACTTTCAAGCCCTCACCCAACTACCTTGAATTTAATTATTGTGCATATGCTATATTTATGTTGTTTATTCTTACTTGTATGTCTCCAACAAATTAGATACAAGCTCACTGTGAGTAGGGGTTATTTTGTTTTTTTCCATTGGCATTTCCTAGTACCTAGCATAATTCCTATATTGATAACAAAGATTTAATAATACTTGTTGACTATTTGATTGATTGGCACAGATGTTGCTTAAAAACTGTATAATTGTCTATATTTGACAAATTCATTTATCTGGTTGGAGCAGTTTGCTAATGCAGAAACTATAAGTTTGTATCTTGGGATAGGTAATATCATAAGAGATAGGTAGTAATGATTTGTTACAGTGCTAGTAAATGAAACTAAGAAGAGCATGCTATTGAATAAAAAGAAAAGGGTACTGCTAGTTCAGAGAAAGGAAATCCCCTAGTTAAAAACCAAAAAGTCAAATATTCTTGAGGGTGGTGGTCTAGAAGCACAATCTTTGTATAGTCTTCCTTCATTTAACAGGGAAAAAAACCCCACCATTACCATAAAACATATGTATAGAAATACATGTATGTGGAATTTTTATATTATTTTCTTACTTAAATGACTCTTTGAAATAAATAAAGTTGATTTTTACCAATTAATTTAATTTTGGTGAAGATATTTGAATTCATTCTGAAGTAAATCTTGAAATTTTTTTTTTATTTCATTCCTAGATGTAAACAGCCAAAAAGGGGGAAAAGAGTCCTTAGAATAGGAATGTAATTAATTCAATTCAGGAAGAATTAAGCAACTCTGAGCTGCCTATTTCTAAGTTAGGACTAGGATACAAAGACAAAAAATGTCTCTGATCTCAAGGAATTTACATTTTACTGGAGGGAAAATTGAATATACATAAATCCATAATGATGTAATATATAAAAATTTAAAAAATTTTTTCCATGAATTGGTAATAATAGATAGTAGAGGAATCAGGGAGGCTTTTAGAAGATGATGCCTTGAGAAAACTTGTATTCTAAGTAGATTTGAAGCAGGAAGGAGCCTTCTAGGCGAGGACACACAGAAAGAGGAAAAAGAGAGAGAAAGAGAAAGTGACAGAGAGAGAGAGAGAGAGAGAGAGAGAGAGAAGAAAGGAAAGGGAGAGGGAGAAAAGAGAAGTGGGATGGAGGTGAAGTAATGGGGAGTTGGGGAAGTTGGGAGCCAGTTTGTGTAAAAGTATGAATGTAGGCAATAAGATGTTGTATATGGGGAAGAGTAGATAAGTAATTTGCAATCAGTTAAGAAAATTAGGTTTTGAAGAGATTTTCCTCTCTTTTTAGTCCAATCCTCTCATTTTATGCGCAAGGGAAGAAACTGAATCCTAAAACAGTAACATGAGTTGTATAAAATAACAAATATAACATATAACAAAAGCTGGATTTGGACTCACTCTCTTGATTCTAGATCCAGTCACTTTTCTACTATAACATTCTGTCTTTGAGTGCAACATTAAGGCTGAGTAAGGGGTGAAACAGGCCTATAGGCTGTATATATCCCCATAACACCTTCAAATGTGATATATAGCAGATTATAATATAATTGGAAAATATAAGAAAATAAAAAGGCAAAATATAGACAAAATTACATTCTAAAGCTTAAAAAAGTAAATATGCAGTCTTCAAGTATTATCATGAATTATTTGGGGGTCCCCATTTATTTTTGTTTTATACCACTGATTTAGATGGACATCAAAATATTAGATATTTTATATACTATGGGCAAACCACTCATTGTTGTTCTACTCTAAAACACAATTATTCAAATCCAAACCATAAATGTAAGATTTTTACAGGATTTTTTTCTGAACCCAAGGAAATTACTATTGATTCATCCTTTTTAAAGGATGTGCAAGTTTTAAGACAGTATTATTAAAAGAAGAAAAAAAATCAGTATGGGCCACCTGCCAACTCATTTAAAGTGGGTTCAAGGGAAAATTCTATTTAATTTTGTCAAATCATAGAACATATAATATCACCCAGAATTCGTGGCCATAATGTTATTAAATTTTAAACTGCTATGAAAAAAATGTAGGTCTTGGGGACCATGGTGGACTTGGTGACCTGTCATCATCACAGGTTCATTTTCTTTTATCTATAAACATCACTAGAATTACCTCTAGTTTGTGATTAAGAGTGATGGGATAATCTCTCCTCAATCCAGCTATTCCCTCAAGATTCTGTCATTTTTTAATGCAAGAAACTTATAGATGGAGTGATATAGAAAAAAGGGGAGCTGGGTATCATAGATTTATAACTGAAGAGGTTGATAGATATGAATATAATCCTTTTGCCCAAGATCATTCTTGCCTTTCCAGAACCCCATTTTATAGGATTAGATATCTAGATATTTCAGAATATCAAATATATAATAATTCCATTGATTGAAATATGACATACAAGCTAAAATTAGCAAAATAATAAGTCAATGGAATCATAAGTTGGAAAAAGCAAGGAGGTTCTCCACACAAAATTCCAAAGTTGTTCTTTATACATTAGGCAGAAATAAATGGTAGAAGTTATCATAGTGACCTAAGTAGTCACAAGATGATCACTTCCTCCTATCAGACAAGAGAGAATTATTCAGAGGTGCAAAAATAAATATGAAACTTTCCATGTAGTCAAGTCACCTCCACCACATGGCTTGGTCACCATGAAAAGAAAAAAAAAATATTGGTTGAGGGACTTTAGTTAACTTCCCATAATTAAGGAAGTGAACTTAGAATCCGTAGTTCAGAGCTCTAGTGCCTAATATGTAAAAATTTTTCATAATTCTATCAAATTGATTAATTCTGATTAAAATAGAGTAGAGATACACATGAATGATTTCTCACAATCTATAGAATATGGTAAATAATATCACTTGAATTCTATGAATTGCTCAACAAAATGCCTTGGAACTGATTGAATTTGATTTCTGCAAAGCACATTGATCATGGACAAATGAATAAAGTGTGATTTATGCTAGCTTAATACAAGCAAATGCCCAGGTCATTAAAGTTGGTAATATCTAGATAATACCCCCTAAGTATAGAAATTTCACAGACTTCTGTCCTGGATTCTCTTCTCTTTCCTTTCTATAGTACTTCACGTGGTGTTCTCATCAGCTTGCATGTATTTAATTGCCATCTTCATGCTGATTTTATCTGTTCTGCCACATCATCTCTGCTGACCTCCAATCTTAAATCTTCTTTTAGATGATGCCTTTTGGATATTTCAAATTAGATATCAAGTGGACAAGTTAAACGAAATTTGTCTCATACCAAACTTGTTTTTTTCCCCCTATAAGTTTTTTTTTCCTACCCCCAATCATTATTCCTATTACTACAGAAGGTGACACAATTCTTTTAGTCTCTCAGGCTCACAAACTAGAAGTTATTCTGGACTTTTCAATATCTCTCACTTGATATGGTCACTAATTAAGTTTTAATATCTCTCAAATATGCTTCCTTCTTCACTTTGACACTGCAAATAGTCTAGTGCATGGTCTATCTCACGTATGGAATAATGCAATAGCCTGCTGGTGAATCTATTTATCTCAAGTTTTTCCTCACTCTAATCCATCATCTTTTCAACCACCAAAATGATTTTCCTAAGTCACTGGTTAGACTGTCACAAACATCCACCAAATAAAATTTGGTGGCTCCTTATCACTTCCAGGATTAAATATAAAATCTTCTTTTTGACATTCAAAGCTCTTCATAACTCCTACCTTTCCATTTTTCTTACATCTTACTCTCAGAACAAACCCTTTGATCCAGTGACTTTGGCCTTCTGTCTGTAACATGAAGAACATATTTCATATCTGGTTCTGAATATTTTCTCTAGCTGTCCCCCATACCTAGATTGCTCCTTCCTCATCTCTGTGTACTGATTCCCTAAGCTTCTTTAAAGTTTCTACTAAAATCTCATTTCCAATTTTTTATAGGAAGCCTTTCCCAACTCTTATTAATTGTAGTGTCTTCCCTCTATTAATTATTTCCTATTTCACCTGTCGGTAGCTTGCTTTGTATTTATTTGTGTGTATATTGACACCCTCATTAGATTGTAAGGTATTTGAGGGCAAGAATTGCTCTTTGCCTCTTTTTATATCCTCAGTGCTTACCAGTGTTCCTGGTGTATAGTCATTACCTAATAATTGTTGAATGATTTATGAGATGCTTGCATGATATTTTATAAATCACTTAATGTTTTAGGGATTGATTTTCTCTTCTATAAAATGAAAGGATTAGAATGGATGACTGAAGCCAAATAGTCTAACTCCAAATCCTGTGAAACTGAAAAAAATGAAGAAAAAAATGAACATTTTTTTATGTCATGAACTCATGTCCAAAGTGTTTTCTCCTCTGGATTTTTACTCTTCGTGGAATAAAATATTGTTTGAATCTCAAAATACTTTTAAGTTTACTCAAAAATTTCCTGACTCAAAAAAAGGAAAGTGAAATAATCCATCAAGAAATTTACATCTTTTTTTGAATAGTCAGGAATAAAATAATAACTATTCTGCAGATGACTTCTGGATCACATAAGTAGCAAAGCATTTTGGAAAAATTATTGATTATATTGTAAGGTAGACAGAAAGATCTTACATACAGAGAATCAATTTCAACCTCTAATCTAAAAATCATCTAGGGAAAACAAGTCATAGTCATAGATCTAACATTTTTATAATTTAATTTAACTGTAATATAACAAGTAAGGTGCCTTTTCTCAGCCCCCCCCATCCTATCCAGAATTAATTTCACATTACACACCTCCTACTTATGGATGAGAAAAAAAAGAATGAATCTCCTCCAGTTTCAGTTTAATTCATAAATCAATAATGATGTTTTGAGAAGAGATTGAAATCCTATTGTTTAAAATTGAGAATAAGATATAAGGACCTATGATCTCAAGTATGCTCTTTTTCTCCAAGATACTCATAAGATCTTGGTTTCAGTTCACTTAATGAGTTCCCAGAAACACAGCTGTAAATTGATGGAAATTTTTTTTAAAAAATATTAAAGGATAATATAGAATGAAGGGTGGTACAGAGGCTAGAGTACTGTACCTAGACTTAGAAAGACTATTTTTCCTGAGTTCAAGTCTGGTCTCAAACTTTTTTGTTATAGCTTTTTATTTACGAGATATATGCATGGGTAATTTTTCAGGGTTGACAATTGCAAAACCTTTTGTTCCAATTTTTCCCTTCCTTCCTCCCACCCCTCCCCCAGATGGCAGGTAGACCAATACATGTTAAATATGTTAAAGTATATGTTAAATACAATATATGTATATACATCCATACAGTTATTTTGCTGCACAAGAAGAATCGAACTTTGAAATAATGTACAATTAACCTGTGAAGGAAATAAAAAATGCAAGCAGATAAAAACAGAGGGATTCAAAATGCTCTGTAGAGGTTCACATTCATTTCCCAGAGTTCTTTTGCTGGATGTAACTGGTTCTATTCATTATTGAACAAATGGAACTGATTTGGTTCATCTCATTGTTGAAGAGAGCCATGTCCATCAGAATTGATCATCATACAGTATTGTTGTTGAAGTATATAATGACATTCTGGTCCTACTTATTTCACTCAGCATCAGTTTATGTAAGTCTCTCCAGGCCTTTCTGAAATCATCCTGTTGGTCATTTCTTATAGAGCAATAATATTCCATAACATTCATATACCACAATTTATTCAGCCATTCTCCAATTGATGGGCATCCACTCAGTTTCCAGTTTCTATCCACTACAAAGAGAGTTGCCACAAACATTTTTGCACATACAGGTTCCTTTCCTTTCTTTAAAATCTCTTTGGAATATAAGCCCAGTAGTAACACTGATGAACCAAAGGACATGCACAGTTTGCATAACTTTTTGAGCATAGTTCCCAATTGCTCTTCAGAATAGGTGGATGTATTCACAATTCCACCAACAATGTATCAATGTCCCAGTTTTCCCACATCTCTTCAACATTCAGCATTATCTTTTCCTATCATCTAATCTGGTCTCATACATTTGCCAGATGTGTAACACTGGGCAAGTCACTTAATCCTGTTTGCCTCAATTTGCTGAGCTAGAGAAAACTAGTATTTTTACCAAAAAAAAAAAATCTCAAATGATGTCACATAGAATCAAACATGACTAAACAACAAAAACAACAGTGCAGAATGAATGAATGAAATATGAATGAACAAAATATTTATTAAACTGTTAATTATGAAAAGCACTGTGCCAAGTACTGGAATTATAAATAGGAAAGTAAGATTGCATCTGTCCTCAAAAATTTCACATTCTAATGGATAGAGACAACGCATATGAAAGTTTCAGCTGCAATTCACTAAGAAAGGCCCTATAGATCTTCGGATATAGTAGCAAAGATATGGTGTCATCTCTTCCTTGATGCCATTATCAGGGAAGTATAAGGCTTATAAACAAAGGTCATAAGGCTAAGAGGCAGCATTGTAAATAGCTCCATTCTTCTTTAGCCTTCTTTTTTAGCACTAGCTACAAAACAGTAGGTTAAATCATAGTATCATAAATCTTGAGTTGAAAGGGACTCTAGAAATCATATAGTCCAATTCCATAACTTTATAATTTAGGAAATTTTTGCGCACCCAGGAGACTAAATGATGTACCAAAAGTCACATAGATTTTAATTCAGGTCCTATTACTTTAGATTTACTAATTTAATAAACATAGTAGAGAATGAATTGCTTTCTCTTGTTTAGTAGTTATTCCAATATCTATCAGCAGTCAATATAGGTATATAAATATACATTAAATATCTTAACAAAACAGCTAATAAATAATGGAGGGTGATTGATTCTTATCATTATTTTGGGGAATAGGGCAAGTCAGATTCTCTGAGTATTTACTATTCTGCTACTTTGCAAACACCAACAATGATTTATGTATAGATGTATAAGCTACAATCGGATATAGATGGGTTCTCAAATTTAGAGGTTGTTATGGTTAAAATTAAGAATTTGGTAATCTTTAAATCAATTAGAAAGAAGGTAAAGTAAATACTTATTACCAGTAATAAAACACATAGTGTTTAATACACTTGAAAATACATAGAAAATCAACAAATTAGGGAAGCAGTGCTACCTTTTCTTACAGAAAGAAGTGGCACATGTTGACAAAGATATGTACCATAACTAATAAATCTACAAATATAAGACATGACACCAAAACATTCCACCAACCCTTGTGTACAGCCTTACTGGGTTTACTCATGATTGGTATATTTAAAGCTTATTCAGGTATTTACTTGTCTTGAATTGTTTTATGTGTAAAAAAGTTCATTTCCTTTTGTTTACCTCAGCATATTATCCAATAGAAGGGAGCCTCTTCAGAATATTTTGAATAAGCCTGCAGAATTCTGGAAATTGTTGGTTCCTTAGCACTATTCTATGTATTGCTCCATGTATTAGAACTAAAACCATCATGGAGATGCAATGTAAGGAATTTAGGACACCTCCATTCTTTTAAAAATATTTTATTTTCCCCAGTCACATGTAAAATAATTTTTTCAACATTTGTCTTTCAAACATTGAGTTCCAGATTCTTTTCCTTCCTCTTCTCACCCCAACACTGGGAAAGCAAACATGAAATTATGTAAAACATATCCATAAAGATCATTTTGTACAAGAAAACTGAGATCAGCACCATGCCAAAAAAAAATCTATGAAAAAATGAAGTATAAAAAAAGTGTGTTTTAATCTCTATTCAGACACAATCAGTTCTTTCTCTGGGTATGTTTAGTATTATCCATCCTAAGTTCTTCAGAATTATCTTGAATCCTTGTAGTGTTAAGAAGAGCAAAATCATTTACAGCTTATCATTTTACAATATTACCGTTTCTTTGTACACAGTATATTTCACTTTGAGTAAGCTCATGGAAATTTTCTTTTTTCTTTTTCTTTTCTTTCTTTCTTTCTTTTTTTTTTTTTTGAGAGCATTCTGTTCATTGTTTCTTTTCTTTTTCTTTTTCTTTTTCTTTTTTTTTTTAAGGAACTCATTGATTGATTTATTGATTGCATCTAGTCTTAAAGAACAAATAAAATGAAATGGAAGGTTGGTTTTGCAGTCATTAGGTTTGGGAGTGTTGATATCCAGATTCAGGATACTTGCTAGATTGATCATTTGAGTTCATTGTCTTTCCTTACTTATCTGAAAAATGGGTATGATAACTGCAGCTAACTGAATTGTTGACAAGAGTAAGTGAGATGTAAGATAAAATGTCATAGGGGCAGCTAGATGGTATAATGGATAGAATGCTGGCTCTGAAGTCAGGAGGGCCCAAGTTCAAATCCGACCTCAGATACTTAATACTTCCTAGATGTGTGACCTTGGGCAAGTCACTTATCTCAAATGCCTCAGGGAGAAAAAGATAAATGCTTTGTGTTCTTTAGTTCTACTTAATTAGCTATTTTATTCTGATTTTGCTCTCTACCATACTTTAAATTCTAATAATAGCATTAATGACAATGGCTAATAGACACATTTTCAGATTCATAAAATGATTTTGTTTCTTTTCTACATTACATTTATACATTATCATATTATAGTATGCATTATATTTTATATTATTTTTCATTTTTCTATCTTCTCTCATTTGATCTTCACAACTATGTTTTTAAGTAGGTACTATTATCTCTGTGTTTTAGATGAGGAAACTGAGGCTGAGGGGTTGAAATCCCAAACTCAGTGCTATTTTGAACGTTGACAGCTTAAGAAGAAATAATCTTGAAGAGCTTAAGCATTTGCTAAGTTTTTTTTTTTTTTTTGAGATTCCCTTACAAAAGTATCAGCTTCACATAAATCCATTTAATTCCATTTTGTTGACTTTTAGTAATTTTTTTAACTGGTGCTAGAATTTTATTGATCTACAAAAGGAGCTCCTGATGAAGAATACCCTCTGTAAAAATACTGACCATGTTCTCTGCAACCTAACTGTTCATTGTTTCTTATAGCACAATGGTATCCTATCATAATTACATGCCACAATTTATTCAATCTGCTGTTCTTTTGTTTTCATCCTAGTTCAGGACTTTATTATCACTTCTTGCCTGAACTATTGCAACAGTCTCTTCAATGGCCTTCTTAACTCAAATCTCTTCCTTCTTCAAATCATTCTTCATTGCTAACATGATTTTCCTAAAGCACCAGCCTTTATGATTCTGGATTTGGAATTTTAAGCCTATCACAAACTAGTTTCAACTTTTCTTTCCAAACTTTTCAAGACCATTAGATTGACATTTTTTTGGTTGTTCTTCTCACATCAAATTCTATCTTCTGTCTTTATACTTTGCACTGTCTATTCCCTTGGCTGAAATGGATTCCTTATTTCTCATTCCTAGAATCCATTGTTTCCTTAAAAGTTCATAAAAAATTTTTTTTAAAAAAAATTTACCCAATGCTGATATCTTCTTTCTCAAGTGATTTTTATATTTATTTCATATTATCTCTTTTAATATATGTGCATGTAAAGTTGTACATATATTTATATGCACATGTACATGCATGCATGCATGTACACAATTCATTATGCAAATGCACAATTTTCCAGTGTTTTCTCCCCTGACAGAATATAAGTCCTTCAAGAAGAAAATGTTTAATTTATGTCTTAGGTTATGTCTTACATCTTGTATTTTCAGTTCTTAGAAAAATACATGTCATTGAAATTAACCTTTAATAAAGGCTAGTTGATTGGTTGATTCTGTACAACTTTTCCCCAGTGCTCCAGAAACAATTACTTAAAAGGAAATAATCTTTAACTAGGGAATAAAGAGTTAAAAGATTTATGAGATTATAGATTGAGAATTGGAAGAGATCTTCAAGATCATCAAGTCTAATCTCATTTTATAGAGGAAGAAATTAAAGACTAAAGATCAAACAAATATTAAGTGAGGCAAAATTCAAATCTGTCTTCTTCCTGATGTGAAGTTCATCCCTGCATCCAATACTATGCTGCTTTTGGTTTCCGGTTTCAACTCTGCTACTAGTTTGTTAGTTAATTGCTTTTTTTACATCTACTTTTTAAAGATAGATTTTTCTATGGATTCTTTTTTTTTTTTCCTCCTCTGCTAATTGTGTTTTAAAATTCTTCACTGAGAGTTCTAATTTTAGATCTATAATTATCATTAATTTTTATTTGAAACCTTATGAAACTTACTATTGTTATATTATTTCTGGAGACTAGAGAATCATCTTTTTAATCAAGCAAAATTGGCTCATTTCCTTCATATTACAATATTTGCTAAATGACCTGGTGTTCCATTTGAAGTTTCACTCGTTATTCTTTCTATTTGTTTATCTGCTTCTGGATTGTATTTTTTTAAAGTCATTTCTTTGATATATTTGATGGTCATCCTTTTCCTTAGGATTATACAATAATAGCTTTGGGTCTACAAGGGAGTTGAGACAATTAAATCCATTGTACCCCCTTCATTCTATAGATGAACAAATGTGACACAGAAAGCTTAAGTGATGAACTCATAGTAAAACAAGTAAGCAGCAAAGGGGTGAGGTCCTCTTCTCAAAAATCCCTCCCTGTTTATTCTCTCTCTGTTTGATACAGTTTTTTTTATTCCCTATTACTTCTTTTCTCTAGCTTCTCTCCTCTTTCTGGTAAATAGATCCTATGGAAGTAGACTTCAGGAACATCTCATCTTTCTCATATGGGGAAGGAATTGAAGAAGATTGAAACCTTACTCACTTCCTTTAGTAACTTTGGAGTGGATAGGATTATTATCAGTTTTATTTCCAGTCACATTTACATTAAACTCAACATAACTATTCAAAAATTTGAATGTTCTGATTTGTGCTTCATGATTTTCTTTTCCTTCATTTAGCTAGGCAATATCAGAAACTGAACATTTTTATTAGGTGGGAGACAGGGTATGATATTGTTCCAAAAGAATCACTGATGTTGTGGTGGTCTCTATCATAAAGTTGAGCCACCAGTCCAAATATGAAAGTTTTCTTGTTTTCAGTGGTTTAGGCTTGCTGTGGAGGATCTTTAGTGACTAAAGGAGGATGCTAAGTAGTAAAGTGTCCTAGTATTAATCTGTTAGTTTTTTTAAACATTGACAAGAATCCTTCTTCTTATAATCTCATATACTTAATTTAAATTATACTACATCTGGTATATATTTTCTTTCTTTTGATATTGAAGTATATGTTGAAGTGGTTTGCAAAAAAGCAAATCTTCCAGGTTGTATAATCCTGCAAGAATCCTCCACTTTTATAATCTCTCACTTTTATGCTCTCTCCACTTTTATACTCATAGTAAATCCATATGAAATTTTTTGTGAGGTATTCCAAACATGGAACCTCTATACAACTGACTTTGAAGGAAAAGATATCAGAATCTAGAGAGATAAGAAAGGGTTTCATGCAGAAGGAGACACTTGAACTTCATTATGAAGGACAATATGGATTCCAAGAGGCAGAAGTGAGGAGGGAAAGCATTTCAGACATGAATAACAGGAAGAAAAATGGAATAAATATTATGCAATGAAATATCCTATTTGACTACTAGCAAGGAAGCAGTATAGTTAGAACACAAAGTATATGGAGGAGACTAATGTGTAACAAAGTAGGCAAATTAGAATGGGACCAAGATGTGCCTGAGTTGAAGTGGGTTAGTGTGGAGAAAGACCTGAGGAAAAGAGATTAGATAGACTATTGCTATGTGAGTGGTGATAAAGATCTGAGCTATGGTGGTGATTATCTGAGAAGAGAAAAGAGAACATATGAAAGACATCACATAATAATAGAAACAATGATGACTTCTGTTTGACAAAGTTAATTTTGAGCTGTCCGTGATATCTCAATTTTGGAAAAACCAGTTGGCAACAAATGATGTAGTAATGGCACACAGGTGAAAGAGAGAGGAATTGACATATAGATCTACAAGTTTCTTAAAGATATTTCCCCTCTCATACATTAAAATTGTTTATATTAATAGCTACATTTTACATTAAAAACATACTGACTTAAAAAAATATGTAGAAAAGCCACATGTACCTATATGATCCCTTTCAATTACAGAAATGCTTTTTCTAATATGGTTTTATCTTCAGATGTATTGTTTTATGTAAAGATTTCTTAGATTTAACACTGACATCATTCTCTTCAATGTCAACACATCTTTAAGGATTGAGTGATTAAAAGGTTCCTGAATAACCTAATGTAATTTATAACTTTATAAGAATTATGACATATGAAAATACCTTAAGTTCTGAATATAAAGAGGAAAATAAATAAAATTTGAGTAAAAACTGAAAAAATACATGTGCATATGTAAATATACATACATACATATATATATGTACATAAATATATATATTCATTAGGAAGTATGCCCAATGTCTCATAAGGGTGTGTTCAATGTACAGGATTCAAAATCTGAAGTAAACTGCCTCTTAGACTCTCACTTTTCATTTAGAATCCTAGGATCAAAGACTGAGAACTGGAAAAGCATTACATCATCTAGTCAAACCTTCTTGTTTTATATGTGGAAATCTGAAGTCTAGAGAAAAGTAATTTCTTTCTTCCCAGATAGGAAAGGGCAGCATACTGTGTGAATTGAATATGATGTTTTATATCAAGTGGGGACATTTTTATTAAGTGGCCTCCTAGCTATTCAAGATGAATGTTTTATTAAGGGGATTTCTACTTCTATTAGGAGATTTAAATATTCGGTTTAGGGGATTTCAAGCATTGGTGAGCAAGCTTTCAATGATTAGATACCCATCCTGGAGTTTCTAAAATTCCACTGCATCATAGGCCATGACCAAAAATATTTTTAGCACTTTAATCTACACAATCTCATAGAATAGCACAATAATGACATTGTACTTTGAAACACATTATTATTTGTGTATATATTTTCTCTTCCCCATTAAAAGTTAAGTACTTTGATAATAAAGGCTTTATTTTATGCACTGATGTATAGGATAGCACCTTACTCTGTATTTGGAACATGGTAGTCAAATTTCCACAAAATGCTAGTCAGTCAGTACTTAATATCACATCTTTAATTAAGCATTAGGAGTGCCAACATAAGTAAAAAGAAAGTCCTTGCTGTGAAATAGTTTATACTCTAAAGAGGGAAGACAGTACATAAAAAGAAAGCTGAAAAGGGTGGAAATAGGGAACATATTGGGGCATGATGAAGAAATTTTGAGTTCAGAGTAGAGAGAAATGGAGAAATGGATGGCCTGGGTATTCTTCTGAAATGGAGGTTCTAGGTAGAATGGGAGACATGGGTTCAGACTATATGGAGGCATGTCTAAGGCTGAACTGATCTTCCAGGATGAAGAGGTTTCTGCAGCAGTTGGAGAAGGCCCAAACACAGCTTGAATCCTTACTCCTGGGACCTCAGTATTTCTTTATTCTTTATTCTTTATTCTTTCCTCATTTTATACTATTTTCTGGGAAAAGAGTAACTGTATCTGGAGGATTTCGAAGAATAGAGAAATTAGAAAACTGACATAGTAAGTGAAATAGGAAGCTAATTTTGCACCTAATTGCCATTTTCACTTCACAAGATGGAGTGCATACTCTTGAAAAACTAAATCTTGACAGTTTTTTATGTTTTTAGAAAACAAGAGTTTTAGGTTCTTCCTACTACCCTTTCAAATTTATAGCAAATTGAAAAAAAGCTCGCTTTGGTTTCACATGATTGGACATTTGATTAAAATGATAGAAACTAAGCAACAGTCCAACCCCTTCCAACTCTATATGGAACATCTACTGCTATAAGCATGTCATGTTCTAGGGAAAGTATAAACTATACAAAAATTCAGTGATTAACAACATGAAAGGAGGGCAAGATGCATAAAGGGAAAGTAATCTGCTATTATCCGAGTAAAATTGTAAACGGATTCATTTGGGGAAGAGAAGCAGGAGTAAGGTTTTCATTGTTTGGTTCATTGCCCTTAAGATAAAAAGATACTCATAGCTATTCAAATGAAGTCCCTATATTGACAATGAGATGGACAAAAAAGAACTTTACAAGCAAGCTCCTTAAAGTTTACAGGAGAGTAAATGAAGTTGTTAGAGCTGTGAATTCTCTTTCATCAAATGTAAAGGGAAATATGTAGTTAGTAAGATATATATGGAAAGCATGAAATACAAATATTTGTGTCTCGAGAGAGAAGAAAATGACTTGCTTCTGGATTCAAGAAATAAGTTTGAATAAAAAAAAATAACAGAAGTATTATAGGAACAAAAAATGGACAAAGCCTTAATGTTCAGCATTTACCAAATTAAGGTATAGATGGGGACTTCAAAAATATTGTCATATTGTTGTACCAACAAACAAACAAATAAACCAAAAAAAATCATTTGGACCAAGAAAGGAAACCTGTTTGCTCAAATCAAATTAATTGCAAACTAGCTTTTAAAATGAAGAATTAACTTCATTTTATATCCTTAATGGGCAGAGAAAATAAATAAAATTTAATGACTTTTTGCCCAATGTTAATTTTGACAGATTTAGACTACAGCTAAATATACAACTATAAGGCAATCAAAATTGCTTTAATAGTATCAAACATTTTTTTCAAATGTCCTAATGCTTGGTTTTAAAACTCTATTTCATTTATATTCTATAAATAGTCTAAAGGTGACTGTACACCTCCATTTCCAGGAACTCCCATATAATGTCTTAAATGTAAAGTCTTCAAAAGACATTTGTGGGTTAATTTATATCTATCTATTTTTAGTGATTTTTGTTAGGAAAAACATTTTAATCTTTAGATATATTAATATGAAACAGGACATTTGGTTGAAAAAATTATTGACACTTCTCAGAAGAGAAGAATAGGAGAATATGATTAAGTGAACACAGACTTAAGGCAGAAATCAAAATTTGAAGGTCATAATATACAAAATAAGGAATTATTCTGAAACTTACTCAGTGACTCAAAAGATACCAGTGGTTTTTCTATCTCTTCCAAGTAATATATATATATATATATATATATATGTATAAATTCCTCTAACTTTTAAAAAAATAACATTTTAAAGCAGTTCAGATTTTAAACTCACTATATAGTAGTAGTGATCAAAACAATCTGGTAGTGGATAAGAAATAGAATAGTTAATAAGTGTAATAAATTAGGTACATAATAAACAGATAAATATGACCACAATAATATGTTGTTTGATAATCCCAAAGATCTAAGTTTTAGAAGCAAGAACTTATTATTTAACAAAAAATTTCTGGGAAAATAAGAAAGCAGTAAGGCAAAAAGTATAGATACTGACATTTCACACCATATACCGAAATAAGATAAAATGGACACAAAATGAGGCATGGAGTTTGATTATCAAATTTAAATTAGGGGGCAGGAAAAAGTACTTGTCACTTCTATGGACAAATTATTTGCAAACTAGCTTTTAAAATGAAGAAGTAACTTCATTTTATATCCTTACCTGGCAGGGAAAATAAATAAAATTTAATGACTTTTTGCCCAATATTAATTTTGACAGATTTAAATTACAGCTAAATATACAACTATAAGGCAATCAAAATTGCTTTAATAGTATCAAACATTTTTTTCAAATGTCCTAATGCTTGGTTTTAAAAGTCTATTTCATTTATCTTCTATAAATTTATGGTTTTGAACGTATGCAATTTAAAATATTGTATACAAACAAAAACAATGTAGTCAAATGAAAAGTAAAACAAAAAATGGAGGATTTTTATAGCAAGTTTCTTGAGTAAAGGCATTTCTTAAATATGTAGAGAACTGAGCTCAATTTATCAAAATAAGAGCTATTTGTCAATTAGTAAATAGTAAAAAGATATGAATAAACAGTTTACAGAGACAGAAATCAAAGTTTTCAATAATCATGAAATATGCTCTATATTTTGAATAGAGAAATGCAAATTACAAAATCATTAAGGTGTCACTTTATAGCTGATAAATAATATAACAAAAAGCAAATAATAATTAGAAATGCCAAGATATGGAAAAGTAACTCTACTGATATGGTTGAATTATGAATTAGTTCATCTATTCTTTAGAATAATTTGAAATAATATTCAAACTCAGTTTTAATGCTACTGTTTATATCCCATAGAGATAAAAGAAAAAGTAAATTGGCTGATATTGGGTAAATATATTGATAATAAGAGGAAGCCTATCAATTGGGGAACAACTGTGTTGTAATATATGATTATGATAGATTATTTTGCTATAAGAAATGATGAAAGGGGAGCATCAGAAGAGAAGAATGAAATAGAAAAAAGGAATAATTATAAAAAATAGTAAATATTTAGTCATATGAACTGATACAAAATGAAATGAGCAAAACCAGGAGCACATTTAACACAAGAACAGCAATATTGTAATGATAATTCACTGTGAAAGACTTAGCTACTTTGATTAATTCATTGATCCACCACCATTTTAAATAAAAAACATTATAGACCTCTAGAAATAGAAATGATGAACTCTATGTGGAGATTGAAGCATTTTTTCCACTCTATTTTTCTTGATTGATTTTGAATTATTAAACATCACCACTGTGCATGTGTCTTGTAATTTGAAGCCTTGTTATTGTATTTTTTTCCCCCGAAGGTATTCTGTGAGTTTGTTGAATTGAAACTTTTATTTTCTATGTTTAGAAGTTCTGGGCAGTTCAATTTTTATTATTTTCTTCATTATAATGATAAGTGACTTTTTTTGTCTTAATGTATTCCTCTGGGAGATTTATGAACCTTAGGTTGTTTCTGAACATCTTGTATTTGAGTTCAGTATGCTTTGATTGTATCATATTCAATTTTCTTTTAGTTTTGTTGTTTTTCACTTCTTTACCTCTGTGTGCTTGTATTCCTTTTTATTGTTTTCTCTTTTTCTTCTTTGGTGAGGCTTGCCATTACAGAATCAAGTTTTTCTATTCTGTTCATTACTTTTACTGTGCAGGACATCTTATAACTCTCATTTTAAAATAACATTTAGGAAGAGGATATTATTATTTCCATGTTCTATTCAACTTCCGGAGGGCCCTCTATCTCATCAATTGTTGAATTATTTTCCTTTATTCTGCATTATTTATTCATAGACACTTGAATTCATTTACTACTTCTGGAGGTCATATATTCTGCTATTATTATTTTTCCTGTTGATTTATTTGTTTTTATTCAAGGTCTATAAGTTTTCTTCTTCCTGAAATCTTTGATAACTTTTGGTCTTCCTCCCACATCCTTATTTCTCTTATTATTCACTACTGGTCCTCTCCCTTTTGACTGTGGTTTCCATGGGAATTGGATCTAAAAGCATATCAACCTCCTCCCAATGGAAATTTCACTACTTACAAGTCTTTTCCCCATTTGGCTTTTAGTTGCTCAGAACTAGACCCAGGTAGATGCTTTGCTCCTTTTGTAGACCTGGTAAATACTTGACAGTCTCTCTTCCCCCCATCTGTTCTGACGACTTGCCCCCACTTTCTCTGCTCCTTAATTCTCTGATGTGGCATTGAGAATTCAGAGCCTGTTTTCCCTAGCACCATAAGTTGCAAACTTTGTCATAATGGTGCTTCCAGGTCGCTGCTTCTGATAGACTTTGGCTCCTTAGCGACTCTGGCGAAGTTGGCTATCAAGGGTCAAGCAAATTTCCGAACCATGGAGCTAGCACCAGAAAGAGAGATGGGTGCAGTGATTGGTTTTGAGATGAGCCTGTATTTTATTTTTGTATCTGCTTGTGAAATCTGCATGCTATAATATGAGACAAGTGTTGTGAACCTGGAATCAGGGAACATCAGTTCATCTTTATCTCTTAGCTCTTCAAGATAGTTTGAACATCACATTCTACATGATGCCTTTCTTGAATCTGCCAACTGGTAGGAATTATTTAGTTTTTTGTATCTCCAATAACTAGCATCTATAGAACTGATAAATTAATTCCTTTGGACTCATTAATTTTCCAGGATTACAAAGCCACTGAGTGTCTAAGGCAGGATATAAAACTAGATTTTCCTGAATGCCAAGTCCAAGACTATAGATACTCTACATCAGGAGATTATGCTTCCTAATGGAGAGCAAAGATCTGTACTAAATGTCAGAAGTGAAGAAAAGGGAACAGAAAAGAGACAATTACAGAAAATATAGATTTTCAATAAATATTCAATTATAGTGACAAATAAAAAACCTAAAATATATTTTCTCTCTGAATGTAATAGAATCAAAAGCATTCATGAAGGTTTTGTTTTGTTTTGTTTTGCAACATGTTAGAGAATGGAAAGTATCCTTTTAAAAGGGTCTACATGAGAACATTCCCATTTTAATAGACATGACCTAATAAAACCATTAATACATATTCATGGAAAATTTTTCACATAATTTTCAAATTTAATTCCAATGTATCCAGGGTAAGGTCACAATCAATTTGTGATAGAAACAAGAAGGACAACTTCATCTTATGATGTCCTAATCAGGAACACCATCACCCCAGTAGGTAGATAGGATGTATTAATGAACTTCAAACTCATTTTTGGAATACATTTATATAGAGTGAAAGAATAAGAAATCTATTTTGCTCCTGCTGATTAACAACAGTCAGCAGCTATTTCACCTATATTTTGTATTAATTTCTTAGATGACACTAAAAAGAGAAAATTAAATAAGCTCAGAAAAGGGATGAGGAAATTACAGACTCAGAATTTGAGGTCAAATATTCATCTTACCAGGGAAGGATTAATCTTGAAAAAAAAAGTGAAGCACAGAAACTAAGAAATACAAATAAATTCAAATTCATCTGTTTATGTTCATGTTTCAAAGTGGTTTGCCATTTCCTGTAATAAATATTAGCTTATTTCCTCTACAAACATAATGGTCTTTAAAGTCTTTGTAGTCTTTTTTTTTCTTTTGCTTAATGGAGTTAAATAAAAAATAAAAAGTTAGTAATGTTCAGAGCTCCCAATTAGAAACATTCCCAACAATTAGGGAAAAATTTAACTTTGCTAGAGTTTAAATTTGTTATTTTTAGCTAACCATTGCCTTTTTTAGAAATTGAGATAAAACTCAAAATACCAAAAAAAAAAAAACAAAAACATTTGGATAAATAAGTAAACAGGTTAAGTTATGAAGATTTTAATAGACAGTTATTAAGGGAAGAAAACTGGGAAAAGATAAGAAATTTTCCCACAGTCATTGAAGAAGAAATTACGATCAATGTATTCAGTTATGGCTCTTCATGATCTCCTTTTCCTATCAGAGCTGAAATTTTTTTTTAAGATTAGTTTATTTGTTTTTGGCTGGTGTTTCTGTTTCTTTACCAATACCTTTTTCTAGTTTATCTCATTAAATTTTAACAGGACTAGGGTAATTGACCTTATTGTTGCTGCTTTTGTGATACTGCTCAGCTTTTGTGGTCCCTCTTCTTCCTCTCAGTCTCTCCCAGAGTATATATCATTTATAAAGTGAGCTGGAGAAGGAAATGGCAAACCACTTTGCAACATAAACCCCAAATGGAATCACAAAGAATAGGGCAGGACTGAAAAGTGACTGAAAAGCAAGAAAGGTGTAATACAACTCTGCCTCCCAAATCAAATATTGTGATAGTTTCAAGTCTCTTTTGAAGCTCAGATGAGAATATTTATTTTTCTGAATTGCAATTATCAGTATGACATTTTTAAGCCCCTATGCCATTATTCTAAGGGAGGGGAAATGGAAAGCATCAAAGAGAATTTAAATGAACAGGCAGTAGCTGCAGTTTAGGAATGAGTTAGTAAACACTTGGTGATCTTTCCCTTCCTTGCTCCTTAGAAGGGTAACATGCACATATTGTTGAGTTAACTAATTTCAACTGACACGGATACTAAGAAAGAATTTATAGTTGACTACATACAGAGCTATAATCCAATAATAAACACCTGAGGTACAGAGCTATAAAGCAATAATAAATACCATTAGATAGAGCCTATATTTTGGTTTCAGTAATGCTTGAAAACCAGTTATATAACCAAGAAGCTGTGTTAATGAAATTTATTCATGTAGTTATTGCAAATTTAACATAATGAGCAATCATCATAAATGCACATCTCAATTAGATTGAATTAGTATCTATTAGGATGAATTAAATTATATTTCATTTGGAATTTCTATGTATGGGATATGAGACATTCTTCTTCATTTTAGAAAGTCTGAAGATAGCTATAATTACTTAGGAGGAATGAAAATAATGGTTAATCTTTCACTTTGTTGGTCTTTTATAATGAGGTTAATGAGGCAAAGAATTATTTGATATGTTAAAGAGGATAATTTTAAAATGAAACTTTATTGAATGATTTCAAGTCAGCAATCAAACTTTGCCAAGCATAAGTTCTTCTGAGATTCTGGAAACAAACAATAATAGTTATCATGTTGCTCTATATACCTGAGCTATAGGTTAGGGATGAACTTATTTTATGTACAGTTTGGAAGGTGGATTACTTAGCAAAATAATGAATGGAATCATTACCTTTCTATAATAAATGAAATGCTATTTTATATAATATCTTACATGCAATTCTATATATCACATTTTTTCTCTTCATTTTAAATTTGGTGGATCACACAGCTCAATGTAAAGCAACAATTCAGTTGCCATATTTGAAAGATAATATAATTTCTCCCCTTTCTCCTTAAATATTATTATCTAACTCATACAATGAGAAAAATTTTATTTTGAGTTGAAATAAAAGCTTGAATTGATGAGTTGATTTTTTTAACTTTGTAAAACATAAAATGTGATCTGTTAAAGCACAGTATATGATATGGCACCTCTGTGTGTATGATTTGCAATAATTTCAGGGTCAGGAATGTGAGTGATACTGTAAACCAATTAAAATGAAAGCAAAGTAAATTATGCTCATGACTCTGATGAGGTGACTCCAAAAAAAGAATATTATGTAAGGTTAACAAATAAATGCTAATTTGACAGGAAATTTTTGGAAAGGAATTAATCCATATATTTGTCTTGGGAAGATACTGTAGGTGAGGCTGTATTTTGAGTTTAAAGAGCAACACAGTTGAGTATATATTTATTAAAAGTTTATTGTATGCAAGGCATACATTCTACTTGATGGATATACTCTAAAAAAGGAGAGTCTCTGTACTCAGTGATCTCAAATTTTTCTAGAAGACACAAAATGTTCTCTAAGTATGAATTTTAAGTAAGTTGAATAAGGAATGAACACTAACAAATAACTATAGGCATTAGGAAAAGCTTTGTATAGGAACTGACATCTGAGCTGATCCTTGAAAGAAGTTAGGGAATTTTATGAGAGAAGTGAGGGAAAATATATTGAATAATGACAGACAACCTATTTAAGTGCATGGTGGCAGGAGATGAATGATTGTGTACAAAAAGTGTGTAAAGGGACTTATATGAACATATGCATAGTGAAGTGAACAGGACCAGTAGAGCACTGTACATAGTAACAGTGATATTGTATGATGAAGAATTATGAATGACTTAGTTATTCTCAGCTAAACAATGATTAAAGACAATATTAAAGGACAAATGATGAAGCATATTATCAGATTCCAGTTATAGAACTGATATTAATTGAATACAGACTGATGTATGCTATTTTTATACTTTCTGTTTTTCTTTTATTTGAGTCTTCTCATACAAAATAGATAATATGGAAATTTTTACATGATTGCCCATGTATAACCTATATATGATTTTTTTACTGCTTCACAGAAGGGGAAGAGAGGGAGATAGAATTTGTAACTCAAAACCTTAAATATATATATATATATATATATATATATATATATATATATATATATATTTTTTTTAAATCCCCCTCACTTAATCCATCCATTCTTCAGTCCTTGCTAACAGTATATATGTCTCCTCCCTTTTGTAGCTAAATTATTTGACAAGAATCCCTCTAATAGCTTTTATTACTTTTTCTTTTTTGTAAAACTCTACAGTCTGACTTCTGACCTTATTATTCAACTGAAACTATACTCTCCAATATTGCTACCAATCTCTCAGATGTCAAATTTATTGTTCTCATTAGCCTTTGAAAGTCTTGACTATCCCTTTTTCTTTCTTATTCTCTTCTTTAGGTTTTTGTGGCAGTACTCTGTTTTTTGTTTCCCTCCTATCTATATGACCTATCTAAATTTCGTTGTTGTTGTTGTATTTTCTTCTAGATTATAGTCTCAAAACCTGAGTATTCCACAGAACTCTGGCCTTTACCATTTTCTCTTCTTCCTCTAAATCCTTTTATTTGGTGTTATTAGTTGCCATAGATTCAATTAAAATCCTTATGCTGATGATTCTTATACCTATTTATACAGACTTTTTTTTCCTTCTAAAGTCTAGACATTTATCTCCAACTTCAGAGATGTTTTTACATCAGAAAATGAATATTTCAGACACCTTGCTGACACCTTCAGACACTTTTTGTATATGTGTATATGTCCTTTGGGCTGAAAAGCATTGGTGTTCTTATCAACATTTATCACTTGGATGTCCAAAAGAAATGTACCAAAGGCACAATTTGAAACTTAAGGTGAATTATTAACATTTTCTTCATACTTTCCCCAATTCTAGACAATTTATTGGTTTAATACATCAAACTGATTTTTTTAAACAATTGATGGTTTTAAAGATATAAATGCTCCTATTTAAAATTTCACAATGGATTTTTAAGAGATGAGTCCCTGATACTCCTGGCTATGTGTCTCTGGGGAAAGGGTAGGGAAATTATATTCTATCAATATCTGATGAACCCTTCTATAATTCAGTTTTTTTTCTAGTGTGACTATGAGAGAAGTCAAAGAACTTTGACACTCAGAAGTTATAGGATCTTTATGGAAATATCTGATTATGAATAATCACATTGTAGAACAGTATTTACAGTATTTATCATCAACATTATTTAAGTAAAGATATTCCTTAGATCTTTGGTTTAAATAATGTGTATTAAAGCTCTATATCAATATACAACATGTTAGAAAGAAGAAAACCAATGCTTCCACATGATGAATCATATTTTATTCACCACCACTACCATTACCATTTATTTCTCCTCTAAGTAGTTATTACAACTGATTTTAAGACAATGATTCATTTTGCTTTTATTTTAGTCAAAGTTTGATGTCATATTTATAAAAATGAACTGTTTTATAATACCTTCCAAAAGTATAAATGATTGCTGCAATTTCATTAAGGGGAAAATTACTAGGATGAAAACATGTGAGTCTTAGGATGCTTGTATATTGGCCACAGATTATGTCTAGCTTAGAATATGTTGGTTTTTTTTCTCTTGAAATGGTTTTGCACAGTTAGGAACATATTGGTTTCCCTATCTTCCCTTAAGTAATCAGAATTAGTAGCAGAGATACCTGATGTCAGGCCAGATACACCACTGCCTTTGCCTGTTTTAATAGTTACTTTATAATTGATCATAATTATCATAAGTTTGGCATCATCTTAGGAAACCTATACATGTAGAGTTCAAATGGATTATTTTGCTATATTAACTTCAGTTCCTCTGTAGGAGAGAAAGTAAAAATATTCAGTATATAGGTTGTTATAATATAAAATTCTTAAGTTTGTATGCAAAGAAATGAAATCTTATAAGTATCTCATGTATGCTTACTCAGAAGTAATAATTTTAAAAATATTCCATTATTAAAATATTGATGTCATATGCCAGTGATTGACCCCTCTCATCCTCTATTTTAACAAAGGATAGTTAAACAAAACATACCAAACATACTGAGCATGTCTAAAATTATATCTTTTTCTGTAGTTATAGTTCACCACCTTTTTGCTGAGAAGAGGGAGATATGTCTCCCTCAATGCTCTAAGTTGATTACTAAGTAAAGGTGTACCCTGGTGTCTTTCACTGTTCTTTTCCTTTATATTACTAGGGTCATTGTGTAAATCATATTCTAGGGTTTAATTACTTTCTCTGCCTCAGTTCATACTGGTATTCTCAAAATTCAATGAATTATTCATGTTCATAATTTTTTGTGTTGCAATAATATTCCATTGCATCAATATTATCTACTTCTTTAGCTTTCTCCAAACAAATAGGTGCTAAGATTGATTTATATGTGCTTAAAGAAAATTCAAAAGCAACTTAGAAATCTCTTATTTATGTGATTTTTAAAACCTAAATATTGCTTCGTATTAAGAGGAAGAATCCCAGTAACATATTATTTGGAGTTAATGTTTATCCTCAGTTCAGAGCAAGAGTAATCAAAGTATACCAAAAAAATTAAAAGAAAGGAAAATAGTGAAAGGTTATTTTAAAATTTGGTTTTCCAGATTTTGATTTTAATGGAAATATGAGAACAAAAAGAAGCAGAAAATTAACAATAAAGGGATTGACTTTTTTGTTTCTAAATAAATTGATATTATTCTGAACAAATTGAGAAAAGAAAATCATATAAAAATTTGTACATTCCAGTTTTCAAAATTCCCTAAGCCACAATCCTGCCTCATAAAACCCCTAATTTTTATATTTTATAATTCAGAAGAGGATAAATGGGGAAAATAAAAGGCAAATTCTTCTTCCCATTATTGTCTTTTTTCCTAAGTAAATATCTGGTAATTAAGAGTAAATATAAAATTGGAAAAGTGGCATCAGACTTATGTTTTACTTCTTTATGTTAAAAAAAATCGACAAGGTTTTTAGCAACATCATTTATTTCAGAAATGGTTGATTTATTTTATTTTATGAACCAAATCTATAAAACTATGATGAAAAAAGCAGTAATCCCAAAATGTCCTTTCAATCAAGGCTGTCCTTGACCAAATATTGATGTTGCTTTCATATTGATACTTTAGATATGGGCTTTAAGAAGACTTGTGCTGTGGTCCATTTTCATATCTGTGCAGTAGAAAAAAAAAGGAAAGAAAAGAGACACATAATTTATATGAATAGGAAAAAGAGAAGTTTAGAAAGAAGTGAAAGAGGGAAAATTGAACAGATGGGAAAACAGGAACTTCAAAAAAAAAAAAAGGTATTCTATTTTAGGTACTATTTTGTTTTGGAATCCCTTAACATTCTTCCTCCCTTAAGCTGAAAAATGTTATCTCCCTTGAATTTCTTAATTGATATCAGTGGAATAGATTCAAAACTCCATCCCCTGTAGACTTTCACAGGCTAAATTAGACTTTTCAGGAGAGTGGTAGGCTCATTTTGAGAAAAAGAGAAAAGAACAGAACTGACAAACTGAGGGTAAATTTCTGTTGATTCATAAGTTAGCCATCTTACAAATTTCTATGTTTAATACAAGAATTGGATGATTATTATTGACCCTTCACTGAGTACTCCAACTAGCAGTACTATTACAGGGATAACCCTAGAACTCTTTTCAGAAGACCTAAATTGAAGTCCTGGTTCTGACTGTTAAAAGTATTTCTCATATTTAATATGGTACTTAACACACAAGGCATACTTAACGTGAGCCTGTTGACTTTATTTGGCTATTCTAAGTTTTGTAACCTATTTAAAATTTGGTTTACTCACCTATAAAAGGGACATAGTATTTATACTATCTACCTGTTCAGGGTATAATGACAAGTTTAGCTTGTAAATTATAAAGCATTATGTAAAAGTCATTGTTTATTAGAGAATAAATTATCATTAATTAGGGATAAATATTGATAAAGATAAAACTTTGACTATGGCTTTACCAGGCATATTTTTTGTAAGCAACAAATTATGAGATTGTCTTTTCTTATTCAGTCTGTCACTATTTATTTTATTGGATTGTTTATTCATATTTTAAGTTATGAAAATAAAGCTTTATTTTTTTCTATAACTACATTTTTCCAAATTAAGATTTCCTGTCCTATAAATATAGTAATTTCTTTTGTAATTGTTGTTTAACTTGAGCTAACTCTCATTCCCTTTCCATCAAGTATCTCCACTTCTATTTATCACTTTCACTAGTTTTGCAGTTTTGCTTAAATAATTAGTTCCTTTTTACATTTCCTTATTATTTAAGACTTCCCTTCTTTTTCCCTTCTTGGTTAGACTAGTAAAATATGTCTTCCTTTCCTAATTACTTTGTTAATTCATTTTAAAATGTCATTTTCTGTGTCATCTACAAAGAAGAGTTTCTTCCCCTCGTTGTTTATTATTTAGTTTCCATTTCTAGCTATCATGTTCTATCTAACTGTTCTTTCATTTCTTTTTCATATTTCAAACCCAGACTGCCCTCTTTTGCTCTTCATCCATTTTTCCCCATAGGCTGTATTCTTTTTGTGAGTCTGGAGGATTTTTTTTTTTTTTTGCTTCACTGTTAATGTTTGATTGTGATACCTCACACATTCCTCTTTATTTTGTTCCTCACACCGCATTTTCTATGGGGCCATCAATTCTATCATTTAGTCAAACACACACACACACACACACACACACACACACACACCTGTAAGAAGGGAGTTACTAAATTTAGTTTATGATGTTTCAATGTTATTATCCATTATCACTTCTACTTTTGCCCTTTTCTTTTTCTTTTTTTTTTCATTTTAAAATCAAAGCTCTTAATTATTCCTTATGTTTTTGTTCTCTGTTACTTTGTTTATTTTTGTATTCTTCTGTTGTCTGGCATCATTGAAAAGCAAATCTTTAAAATGCAAAGTTATTAAGTTCAATAGTTTTAATAATAAATAATAAATTCTGTAAACAACCAGAAGAATTTCTTACAAATATATATATTAAAAAATTGGTAACATAGAACTATGCTATACCCATATTCCTCCTGTTACCTTTCTGTGCTTCTCTTGAGTCTTATGTTTGTAGATAAATTTTCTGTTTAGTTTTGACTTTTGTAATAAAAATGATTGAAAGTCTCTCATTTCATTGAAGATCCATTGCTTTTCTTGAAAGGTGATGCTCTGAACAGTTAATTCTTGGTTGTAACCCTAAAGTTATTTCCCTTCTGGAATATGGTATTCCAGGCCTTCCAATCCTTTATTGTAAAAGATGTTAGATCATGAGTAATCCTTATTGTTGCTCCTTGATATTTGAATGATTTTTGTCTTGCAGCTTGAAGTTTGCAACAATGTTCCTTGGGGTTTACCTTGTGGGATTTCTTTCAGAAGCTGATTGGTGAATTTTTTCAATGAATATTTCTCCCTCTGTTTCTAGAATATCAGGGCAGTTTTACTTGATAATCTCTTGAAGAATACTATCTAGTCTTCTCTTTTTTTTTTTGGTCATGGCCTTCAGGTAGACTGATAATTTTAATTTATCTCTTCTGGCTCAGTTTTCCAGGTTAGCTCTTTTTTCAATGAGGTGTTTTACATTTTCTTCTACTTTTTCATTATTGCTGTTTTACAGAGTCATTAGCTTCCATTTGCCACATTCTAGTTTTTAATGTTTGATTTTCTTTATTATGTCTTTTTCCATTTGGCTAATTATACTTTTGAAGGTGTTTCCTTTAGTGGATTTTTTCCATTTGGCCAATTGTATTTTTTTTTAAGGAATTGCCTTCCTTTTCCTAGTTGTTGACACTCTCTTGTATACTCATTATTTTTTTTCATTTTTCTTCTACCCCTCTTTTTTTTTTTTTTTTTTTTTTTTTTTTGCTTTTTAAAGGCTTTTCTGAGCACTTCCAAGAAGTCTCTTTGGAATTGAGACCAATTCATATTTATCTTTGAAATTTCCTCTGTGGATATTTTGCCATTATCTGAGTTAGTGTGTTGGTCTGCCCTGTTACCATAGTAGCTTCCTATGGTCCATATTCTTTTCTGTTTCTTCCTTATTTTCTTTTAATATTTCCTCTCTTTTGCTCTTATGGTTGAACTCTGCTCCTGAGGAAAAGGGGACCCTTTCCCAAGCTTCCTGTACAGCTTTGAACCTTGGTTTTGAGCACAGGTTCCCTTGTGTTTGCAGACTGGTTTCTCAGAGTTTATATTCTGAGCTGAAATGTTTTTCTTTTTGCCTTTTTGGAGATAATCCTACTTTCTGTTAGTTTGGTTATTGATATAGTCAATTGTGCTAATAGTTTTTTTTTTCTAATATTGAACCATCCCTGCATCCCTGGTACAAATTCTACTTGGTCATGATGTATTATCCTAAGATAACTTGCTGAAAACTCTGTGCTAAGATTTTTGAATAGTTGCCCATGGGGTGGAATCAAGATGGTGGAGAACAGACATGACTTTCTGTGACCTCCTCTAACCTTCTCTCAAACCAACAGTAGATTCAGCCTCTAAACTGGTTTTGGAATCAAAGAATCCACAAATATTTGTAGTATAATACATTTCCAGAAAAAGATACTTTGGAAGAATTTTAGAACAGGTCTGTTTCAAATGGGCAGGGGGACAGTCTGTCAAGTGCAAATCACAGCACAGAGAGACCAGGGCAAGGAGCTGGAATGGGGAGTCAGAGCATTGCAGCTTCCTCACACTTGGGAATCTTCTGTGAGCCTCTTAGGCCATTCTGTCCTGCTTACAAGTGGGTAATTTGGCAGATTTGCTACAAAAGGCAAATTGTAAACCACCAAGCTCTGAAAAAACATGGGGCATAGCTGTTTACCCAGCACTGAAAGTCAATTGGCATAACTGCCCCAGGGCAGACGAAAGCAGCTGTGGCTCCTTTTTATTAATAACAGACCTTAAGCCTTAAAAAAATGAGCAAAAATAAAAAAGAACTCTCACCATAGACAGCATTTATGGAAAGAGAGAACAGACCTCAAACCTGAGGTTCCTAAAGGCAAATCAATTCCAGATGAAGCCCCAAAAAGAGCTATGAGCTGATTCCCATTTCACAACTCTTCTTGGGAGATTACATAAAGGATCTTAAAAGAGAGTTATAAGAAAAATGGGGAAAGGAAATGAAAACTTTGCAAGAAGGGTTGAAAAAAGCATATAAGTCCCTACAAATAGATTTGTTAAATGGAAAAAGCATGTAACTCCTTACAAAATAGATATGAAAAAGATACAACATTGAAAAACAAAATTTGTTAAATGGGGAAAAAATGCAATGAACAAAATAATTCAATTGGCCAAATTCAGAAGCAGCTAAAAAAGGTAACTGAAGAAAACAATACACTAAAAATTCAAATTGAACAAATGGAAGTGAATGACTCAATAAGACTTCAAGAATTAGGCAACAAAAACAAAAAAGAAAAAGAAAAAGTATAAGAAAATATGAAATACCTCCTAGGAAAAACATTGACCTGGAAAATAGTTGTAGGAAAAACAATCTAATGATTATTGGACTTCCTGAAAACCATGATGAAAAATATAACCTAGACATTATCTTTGTGACGACCATGCTGGCACCCCAGACACCCCAGAATTAGCTGGAGTCAGGATAAGCAAAAGTCCTTAGTTTTTATTCTTGGTCTTTAGGGGTAAAAGTGAAGGAGATGGAAGAGAATCTCCACAACCTCTTTCTTTCTGGTCCACTGCAAAAAGTGACTCTAGCTAGTCTTACTCCACCTCTTAGTCCCTCCTACAATCCTCTGTATACACCAATCATTGAGCCAGCACAGGATAGTGGAAAGGACCATTTTTCAAGCATATTCCCATAAAGTATTGTCCAATCAGTAGTTAGCCTCAACTGCTCAGCTGCCCTGACCTCAGTGCATAGACTCAAGAGTTTCAGCCCTCTACAATCTTACAGGAAATCATAAAGGAAAACTGCCCTGATGTCTTAGGATCTCTTCCAAGAAGTAATTGAAAAGAATTCAATTACTTCTTGGAAGAGATCCTAAAATAAAAACCCCAAGGAATATCATGCCTAAATTTCAGAACTATCACACCAAGGAAAACAAATTAAAAGCAGCCAGAAAGAAACAATTTAAATATTGAGGAGCTACAATTAGGATTATGCAGGACCTAGCAGCTTCCACCTTAAAGCACTGAAGAGACTGGAATGTGATATATTGATATCTGATATTTAAGGTAAAGGAACTTGGATTATAGCCAAGAATAAGCTATCTAGCTAAAATGAGCATTATTTTTCAGGGAAGAAGATGGACATTCAATGATATAGTTGAATTTCATCTATTTCTGATGAAAAGACTAGAACTAAACAAAAATTTTGATCTCCAAACACAGAATTCAAAAGAATCATAAAAAGATATTTGCATCAATATTCATTATTGTATAATTCACTATATAATTTTCTTTCTGTTTTGGCCCTACTTAGTTTAGGTATCAGCACCATATCTGTGTCATAAAAGGAATTTTGTAGGAATCTTTCTTTCTCTGTTTTTCCATGTTGTTTGCATAGTACTGTAATTAATTATTCTGTAAATGTTTGGTAGAATTCACATGCAAATTCATTTGACCCTATAATTTTTTAGGGAGCTGATTTACAGTTTGTTCAATTTCTTTTTTCTAAAATAGTACTATTAAAGTAATTTTTTCCCTTATCTTTTAATCTGGGCAATCTATAATTTTATAAGTATTCATCCATTTTACTTAGATTATCAGATTCATTAACATAGAGTTGGCCAAAATAGCTACTAATCTACTAATTAATAAATTAGTAAATAAAGCTACTAATTGCTCTAATTTGCTAGTAACCTAAGAACTAGTGAAATTGTTTTCTTAGCTACTATTGGTGATTAAAATATGGTATTTCATGATTAAAAACAGTAAAATGTGAAAAAAAAGTGAAAAAGAAAACAAAAGAGGAAGAAAAAAGAAAGGAAAAGAGTGAACGAGAAAAGTAGGAATTAAAAAGAGAAGGAGAAAGGGAGGGGAGAAAGAAGGAGAAATAAACAATGAAGGATTGAAAGAAGAGAAAGAAAACCAAATTCAATAGAGTAAGGAAAAAAAGAAGGAAGAAAGGAGACTCAAAGGATGGAAAAGAGGAAGGGAAGGTGGGAGAGAAGGAAGAAAAAAAAAGTTAGAGAAATAAAAAGGAAATAAACCAGGAAGGAAAGAGACAAAGTCAGTAAAGTCTGTAAACTATAAACCTATGAACTAGATTCTGAATTTTTGGGGGGAGTGTATGTGGCATCTAGAATAGATTATTCAATTAATGTTTAGAGAATAATTAGAAAAAAGAAGCAATAATGACAAAGAGCAATTATCATTTCATTAAGATTAAGTCATGGCAGGTTATCCTTATTTCTTTCATGGACAAGTTCACTAAACTTGAATGCTATTGGTACATGTTGCCTATATTTTAGCAACCATGATTTCAACAGCATAAATATTTTTATTTAAAATATCTCAATTTGATATTATGGAAAAGATGGAGACATGTAGACCAGTTCAGTTAGGTTTATTTAAAGAATAATAATATTTCCCCTTTTTAGAACATGGTTAATAGGAAAATCTGTTTTGTATGATTTTTTTGTATGTTATAAATTTTATATTTCTGGTCTTTTCAATAAGTGAAAGAGGATTATTTGAAACTGAAATATAATAAAATTAAATTTATAAAATAAATTGGCAGATGTCAATTTGGCAGGAGGTTTACTTTTGAGTACTCTAGGGATTTGTACTTAATCTTTTACTTCTTTTCATTTTTAGTAAAGGTTTGAATAAAGACATAGATGACATTATCAAATTTGCATATGACTCTAAGCTGGGAAGCATAGTTGGCACAATGGATGATAAAGTCAACACAGTCAGAGACACTGACCAGCTACAGAATTAGGTGAAATCTAATAACACTAAATGGAAGAAAAATAAATGTAAAGTTTCACCTAACCTCTTAAAAAATTGGACAAGATAAAGTAGTAAAAGTACAAGATGAAAGAAGCATGATTAGGCATGTTTATAAATGGTCTGGACACTTTAAGTCTCTTTCTGTCATATGATTTGATATGCTGTATAGTACTGATTCTTTTCTTATATGAAATGGAGTAGATGTTTATGAAGAACCCTTATGACACTAACATTCTGTGATTCTCTTATTGTTTATTAGGCATTAAGGATAATGCACCAAGTAATGTCCAACAAGCTAATGAGATCCTAAAATATAATATTCAGAATTATAAACTTGTAAATGTTAGCTAATTGATTGCTTAGTATGTTCTTGGTGATATTGCAAACAAATACTTAATTTAAGAGGAACTCTTTGCTATATAATTAAGTATATGAAAATACTGAGTTTCTTTGGGCCTTTATTATTAAGAAAAGCTGATAGTCTCATAACATAAAGCTTGATATAATAAGATATTGGAAACAGATTGGATCTGAAACACCTACTATTTAGAACATTAGACATAATCCATTAATATGAATTGTACAATTGTATATTTGGGTTTTAAAAATCCATTTTCTCAATTAAAGTGAAATAGAAAACAATGGATATTAAAAGTAAACACATATTCTATAGATTCTCTTTATTGGAAGTTTTTGCATAGAGATTTGATGACCACTTATTGAGTATCTTAGTACCCTAAGGTCATAGATGTATAGTTTTAGAATAAATATTTAAAACATAAATAATATTTTTATTAAAAGATATTTTTATTGTGAACTTGACAGAGGAACTTCCATATTCTCAAAGAGGTAAGAAGGATTGTACATATAACTGAACTCTAATTAAGTATAGCTTTTGTCTCATTTCTTATTTGACTTTTTAATCACTCAATGGGCCCTGCCTCAGTCAAACTGATAACTAGGAAACACTTTAGTTTTAAAAGGTTAAGGTCTCCTATTGTGTCTAGAATCATCTCCTGTAAGTCTTGATCTGTATCTTGTCACTGACGCTTTGATGGCTTCAAAAGAGAAAGTGAATCTGATGACTTTGGACAGGCCTTTCTTTTTTATAATTTTTAATAAAGCTTTTTATTTTCAAAACATATGCATAGATAATTTGATAACATTGACTCTTGCATAGCCTTATGTTTCAGATTTCCCCCTCTTCCCCACCCCCTCCCCTCGATGGCAAACAATTCAATATATGCTAAACATGTTAAAATATATTAAATCCAATATGTATTAACATATTTATACAATTCTCTTGCTGCACAAGAGAAATCATATAAAAAACAAAGAAGTAAATGAGTAAGAAAACAAAATGTAAGTGAACAACAGCAAAAAGAGTGAGAATGTTATGTTGTGATGCACACTCAGTTCCCACAGCCCTCTCTCTGGGTGTAGATGGCTCTCTTCACCACAAGATCACTGAAACTGGCATCAGTCATCTCATTGTTGGAGTCACAGTCATCAGAATTGATCGTTGTATAATATTAATGTTGTCATTTACAATGATCTCCTGGTTCTGCTCATTTCACTTAGCATCAGTTCATGTCAGTCTCTCCAGGTCTTTCTAAAATCATTCTCCTCATCATTTCTTATAGAACCACAACATTATTTAACATTCATATACCATCACTAATTCAGCCATTTTCTAACTGATGGGCATCCATTCAGTTTCCTGTTTCTAGCCACTACAAAAAGGGCTGCCACAAACATTTTTGAACATGTGGGTCCCTTTTCCTCCTTTAAGATCTCTTTGAGATATAAGTCCAGTAGTAACATTGCTAGATCAAAGGGTATGCACAGTTTTATAACTCTTTGGGCATAGTTCCAAATTATTCTCCAGAATGGATGGATCTGTTCACAACTCCACCAACAATGTATTGTCCCAGTTTTCCCACATTCCCTCCAAAATTTGTCCTCGTCTTTTCCTGTCATCTTAGCTAATCTGACACATGTAGTAGCATCTCAGAGTTGTCTTAATTTTACACAAGGCTTTCTGTCTTACATCCAATTCATTTGTAAGCTATAGAGTCACCTTCTTCATGTCATGTACACTTCAAGAATAAAGAATAAACAACAACTTTAAAAGTATGTGGTGAATTCACCATATTTATTTTAAATTGTTTCTTTTCACTGTTTTTCTTCTTTGTTGTTGTTGTGTGTGTATGTGTGTGTATGTGTGAGAGAGACAGAGAGAGAGACACACACAGAGAGAGCACATTTCTTAAAAATGTTCAAGACCAAGGCAACTAGGTGGCACAATGGATAGAGCCCAGACCCTGGAGTAAGGAGCATCTGAGTTCAAGGTCTCATATACTTATTATCTGTGTCACCCTAGGCAATTGCTCAGCAATATGTTCTATATACAAATTAAGAAAAGGAAATAACAGTTAGAAGAGCATAGAAGAAACAGAGATAGAATGCTAGACTTGGATATGAATCTCAATTTTGCCCAAAACTCATTATCTATGTGTCAAATGTATTGTTGAGTCACTTAACCGTTCTTAGCTTAAGTTCCCTTATCCATAAAATGGGCATAATAATAATAATATCTAACTTACAAGATTATTGTGAGGATCAAATGAAATAATATGTATACTAAAATATAGTGTTATTATTATTAAAAATTTTCACTTGTATAATCCTAGGAGGCTAGTCATACTGATCTATATGTTCAAAAGCATATTCCCTTTTGGAATGTTGAACTTTTTTTTGCTAATTAGCATTGTTTTTAAACAATAATTTCCTCAGTTTGTAAGAGTTTGAATTTGAATTTTAAAAATAATCTGAAGAATGATTTTATTAATAGCCTTTTACTCCTTCTTTGTGGTCAGGTTTTTTCCTTATATCAAACTACTTTTGATATTTTTTTGCATATACAGCAAATTCATTAATAATCTTGGCATGTACCACTACTGCCTACATCCAAATACCAGAGGCAGATTTACCTGTATAACTGAGCAGAAATGTTAATCTTTGTCTGTAAAAGCAATTCTATTCTGATCCATTGGATTAAAAAAAGAAGAATGACTGGAGAAATTGTTAGCAGAGGATTTCAAGGACAAAAACAATAAAAAAAAATGATGAATGGTGGTCTTAGTTGGAAACAGATTTTTGAAGCAACATTAGGGAAAATTCATTGGGTCATTGATCATGAAGACTTGCCTAATCCAAGAAATTATCTGTTGTTATATTTACATTTGTTGGTATTAGCATTATTAACTATCATATGTAAAATTACCAAAAGCCTCACAAATTGGGAGATTCTGATGAGAGCATCCATCATTCTCCTAAAATTAATATGTGTAGCCAAAGATGATGTAGATCTATCATATAATCTGGTATTTATATGTCCCTATCTATCCTTAGCACCATTTAAGTCCATTAAATTTAGATCTACATTGCCTCTGTCAAAGTAAAACTTATCATCTTGTTAATCACAGTCCTCTTCTAAGCATCTTATCCCTAATGCTTTATTTTTCCATTTTTACACATATAAATAGATATGTATGCATGTAAGTATATATGTGTATGTATGTGTGCATACACATACACAGACATATAATTATATATATTCATCCACACATATAATGGCTTTGTTCATTGTTTTCTTAGTTTATTCTGATTTAAATTCATATTGGAAGAGGCTTTACTTTTTTCCTTTAGTCATAATGCCTTTTCTTATGAAAATGTTTCTATTTGTTCTATACTTATTGTTTGATGGTGTAGGAATGTTCAAGGAGGACTAAAACCTTTGATGGAAGGGTTTGCTGATCTCTTTTTAGGGCTGCTTGTACATGTTTGATATCCACCCCACATTTAACTCTCACCTGTGACTCCAAGAAGCTATAGGACATACAGCAGTCACATAAAATATCTTGGCAAGTGATCTAAATCAAGTTAAGGGTAACCAACAGATGATAAAATTACTTATGAGTCTGGGAAACAATGTCTATCCCAAGCATGGTAGGACTTCCCCTCATGGAATGGGTGGATAAGAATAATTTATTTCAGAGGCTATGAAGGCAGCTGTGGACTCTCTAGAGTTTAGTCAGACAATAAAGTCTGATACCAAAGTCATCTCATTCATTAAGGGCCAGTGCCAGTCTTCCTAACTTTTGTCTTGCTGCTGAATTCCAATGACTTTGAAAGAGAGAAAGACTAATGACTTTGTGTAAGTGCCTCATTTAAATCCAATTCACAAGCCAAGACATTACCTTGTGATGTTACTGGTCCTCTTTAAAAACAAACAAAAGGCAGTTAGATGGTACAGAAGATAGAGCATTGGCCCTGGAGTCAAGAGGATCTGAGTTCAAATTCAAACGCAGACACTGAATACGTCCTGACTGTGTGATCCTGAACAGGTCACTAACCCCAATTGCCTCACAAAAAAAAAAAAAAAAAAAAAAAAGAAAAAAAAAAAAAAAAAAAAAAAAAAAAAAAAAAAAAAAAAAAAAAAAAAACCTGGGGATGGGCAGATCAATGGATAGAGCACCAGGCCTGGAGTCAGGAAGACCCAAGGGAGAAAAAAAGAAACAAAATAAAAACAAAGGAGAAACAAAACTATATCATGTATATGTGTGCATATGTATATCTATTGCATAGGTTACATATATACATAGTATATTTATACATACATGTGTGCATATACATATATCTATCTTATTTGTCCTCTCCTTCCTTTGAATGTTATCTTCTTGAGTATATAGATTGATTTTTCATATTCTTTGTATTTCCATAATTGAAAACAGAGCTTAATACATAGTAAATATTTGATAAATGCTTTTTGACTAATTGATATTGTACCTCTGCTCACCCTTTTACTCCATTACATACTTCAATTTTCCAGGTTGGAGGGATTTAAGTAAAAGTACTTGCTCCCCAGAATAATTCCTTACTGCTCTATACTCCCTCCTACTCCTCTGTTGAGGTGGAAGATGCCTCAACAAGATTAGGATCCCCCTAGTCTGTGTCATGGATTTGTCAAAAGGATTCCCACATTCAATTTTTCTCTAACTTAAGGGGTAAAAAATTGTTATGCGGCTTGATAGCTAATTTCCATGGGTATTTTAGCAAAGAGTCAAAAGCAAGAAGATAATTTCATAAGGAAAGACAAACAAAGATTAGGGTGATATGCATATATGATGGCTTGTACTATTTAGATACCATTTTAGTTACAATTGCAGAGTAGTCAGGGTGAGATAGTTCCCATCATTGAGTTCTACAGCTTATTGACCAACAGAATTAGTATTAAATTACTTTTATTGGTTTTTTAGGGTTTCTCAGGTCTTTCCACATTCTCAAATCTCATCACCCCCACTTATTCATTCAACAATTGCTACAGTTATTCCTCTTCATAATTTAGTCAACTATATGAAATAACCATTTTAGCCATCATCTCTGGAGCTTTTGACTACTTTGAGAGACTTGTTGCCACTCACAAAATGTTTGATATTGGGATCTGGAATGATTTAAAGCATTTAAGTGATTAAACTCAAAAACTTAACTGATTGTCTTCAGGTTCCTTCATGAATCTTTAGGAACGAAAAGTCTGAGATTCATAGTTAAATATAGCCTCTTAATTTGTATTAATATATTTATAATCCCAAACATTTTTAAAAAAGAAATAAGAAAAAGCAAATTTCTTTGAAAATCTCAACTAGTGTTCCTCCCTTAGCTCATTCTTTTGCCTACTGGAAATGTGGGAACTGAAAGAATAAAAGATCAGGCCAAAATAAAAATAAAGGTAAGAAAATCAAAGGAAGGCATAAGGAATAAAAGAGGAGGAAATAAGAAAATTATGAGTATTTGGGGAAAAATAAGAAATACTAGTGATACAGGACTTTTAAGAGCAAAGAGTAAAATGCTAAAAGAAAATACAAATTCAGAAGTTAGAAAAAATATAAACACTGATGTGGTACAGGTTCTAGGAGAATATAGCAGTAATCCTGAGGCCCCATGTCTTTAGAGGTGCTATTGTCTGTTTGTCATTGATTCTAAAGTCTCCTGGTCTTAGGAATACTATAGGATAGTCTTATAAACATTAACGTACAGATGACAATCTGTTGGTCAGTGATAAAAGGGTTTCTGAGACAACTGGTGAGGTGCATACCATGCTACTTCTCTAACCCACCCCTTAACGATAAAATTCAGTTTTGAGGTACATACCAGACCATTCCTAAGTTTTATCTCTAAGCCATAATATTAGTATATCAGTGACATGAAGAACTAGATCTCTCTCTGTCTTTTCCTATAAATTTATCTTCTTGCTCTTGATTCTTTGCTAAATTCGTTTGGAATTTAGCTAGCTTCAATTGGTGTAAATTATAATTTACCCCTTGACTTGTAGGCAAACCTGCAAATTCTTTTGAGAGATAGTCTGACACCGGTCTGCAACACCAACCTAAGTGTCATCTAATCCTTTATTTTTGGAAGATAATATTAAAATGTATTTTAAGTTAAAATCAAAGCTTGTTGATCAGTTTTTAAAACTCTGCCAAATGAGAGTTTACAGCCATCAAAGTTTTCTAATTATTTGATGATCAAATATGAAAGCATTTAAGAAATTATTTATTTTAGATAATGCCTCAGGTCATTCAATTACATTTGCTTCCTGTGTGAGTGGATGGCATGTAACTTCACTGAAATGTTGATAAAATTCTTTATATCTATTAGGATGTATGCATGCGTATCTATGAAATATATTAACTATTATAAACTACGTATATAATAATTACATACAAACCTTCCAAGATATCTTGGGGGTTACTGACTAGATTTCCTTCTTAAGGACCAAACCTTAAACCATAACCAATCTGATTCTAATTAGGTCATTGTTTGGGTCTGATTGATTTAGAAAAGATATCAACTACTTGTTAGACTACAGAGGGGATAGTAAAAATCAGCTATTATTTTAATTAAGACTATGACTGCTGATTAGAAAGTAAATGTTATAAGCTTTATGTCTTGGTTTTATACACTCACTCAGTCTAAGAAGATATGGATATCACTGTACCTCAGAATGATAGCATTAAGAGTTAGATGGCTTCTCAAAAATCATTTACTCTATTCTCCACACGGAAAAGGAATCACTTGTATTACATACATACCAAAAGGTCAAATGCATAAAACCACCAAGGAAGGGGAATCCATTGGTTCTTACCACATTCCATCTCAGTCATGGATGTCTTAAAGAATTAGAAGATTTTTTCTTATATAAAACTCAAATTTGCTTTTTTCACATTCCATATATTGAACGATCTTCTTCTCCCTTATTGAATCAAATATTTCCCTCATGACCTAATGGATCTTCAAATATTTGCATAGATTTTCTCTTCACTAGGCTCAATACCTCCAATTCTTCCAATTAATATTTATAAAATATAGACAATAGAGCATTGGTCAAGAGCTCCTGATGATGAAAGCAGAGACCCAAAGCTCTATCTTTAATGTTCTGGGAGTACAGAGGAAATTGTTAGATATAATTGTTTATGCAATATACTGACAAAACAAACTGTTATATTCACTTTTATAAGCTCTTTTGGTACCTCACAATGAGCCTTCTATATTGATAAATAGCTCAGAAAAAATAAGTGAAGATAATGTGCCACTAATTAAAACTGAACTGTTACTCTACCTGCCATTTCTGAGTCTCTTTCTTTCCTTTCTCTTGCCTATCAGCCAGGTCTTTTGATGTAATGAACTTAAACCACGCCAGATTTTTGAAGGGAAGTGGTAAAATAATTTAAAAACCTGTCATTCTCAAGGGTCATTCTAATCAGCTCTGAATGCACAGTCCACTGTCCTGCAGGTACAGTGGTGGTGACTGTCACTTTTAGCAGCTTTTTAATAAGGCACTTATGTCATAGCTATTTGTCTAGTGTCCAAAGCCATTTTGCTGGAAATATAATATATTACTCCACTCAGAGATGAAAGCTGGTTATCATTTTTATATTTTGTTTTTGGTTTGAAGAATTGTGGGATTTTCCTTTTACTCTTTTGCTTTTCTCAGCACCCTCTGAAGTTTTTCAGTGACCCTGCCAGTAGCAGATTTGTATATATGGTACTTTATTCATTGAAAAACATGCCTGCTTGAAATTAAGTAAAAGTTGTTGCTGTTGCATGGAACAGAAATATGGCTTGAAATCTGTTCTTCGGATGCTGGTGTCTGTTCTGCTTATGTTTCAACCACCTGTGTATCTGGCTTGGTTGGGCATAGCTCAATCATAAGAGAAAAAAGACAACTTTATTTTAAGAATAGATTTTTCAAACTGAATTATTGAGGAAAGAAATATTCATTCCAAATAAGCAATGCAAAAGCAGTTCCTGGAGGAAAGCTGAAGAATATATTTTTTTAAGAAGCAAGATAGTAAAGGCCCTGTTATTTCATTATTTATTTTTTTCACAAGAGTTATATGAGCTCTAATTTTGAATTGTGGCAGAATTTATTCCACTTATTCTCCACTACCAACAAATTGCTTTGACCATATAGAGTAGTTATTATATCTCTGAAACAATACTACAACTCAAATTATACTACAAAGCAGTAATCATCAAAAAGAGTTAGTACTGCTGAAAAAAAAAAACAGAGTAATTGATAAAACAAATAGGATCCATAAGATACAGAAGTAAATGAACACAGTACCCTTTCATTTAATAAATACAACCTAGCTATTGAGATAACTGACTAGTTGACAAAAAATCTTTTTAGGAAAACTGGAATTAATTCTGACAGAAACTAAGTATAGATAGACATCTCATACTATAAACTAAGATAAATTTTAAATAGATACATGACTTAGAAGTAAAGCCAGGGTAGAAAAACTTCAGCCCCACAGGCCCTTGAAATCATTTGGATAATCAAGCACAGGTGATGAAAAACAGAAAAGTAGGTAGAACAACCTCTCACTGCTTGAATACTGAAAGTTGATAATTTTGGGTGGCTCCATAATGATGTTATAAATATGGAAATAGCCCTTGGCAGAAAAAAAGGTTCCTCATCTCTGATGTAAAGGATGACATTATAAACAAATTGGAGTAAAAATGAAGAAATTACCTTTTAAATATAGGGATTGGAGAAGAGTTTATAGCTGAACAACAGAGAACTTAATGAAGATAAAAATGGGCAATTCTTTTTGTTTTGTTTTGTTTTTAATTAAAGCTTTTATTATATATATACGTATATATATACATATATATACATTTTTGCTCCCTTTCCCCCACCCCCCTACACTAGACTATAAGTAATCTAATATATGTTAAACATGTGCAATTATTTTATTCATGTTTCCACAAATATCATGCTGCATAATAAAAATCATATCTAAAAGAAAAAAAAAAGAAAAAGAAAACAAGATGCATGTAAATGACAAAAAAAAGAGTAAAAATACTATGTTGTGATCCACACTCAGTTCTCACAATCCTCTCTCTGGTATAGATGGCTTTCTTTATCACAAGATCATTAGAAATGACCTAAATCATCTCATTGTTGAAGAGAGCCATGTCCATCAGAATTGATCATCATATAATCTTATTGTTGCTGTGTATAATGATCTGATTTTGCTCATTTACTTAACATCAGTCCATGTAAGTTTTTCCAGGCATTGAAAGAATTCATCGAACACCTTTATCGAACACCTTCTGAAAGAAACCCTAAAATAAAAACCCCAAGGAATATTGTGGCCAAATTTCAGAACTATCAGATTAAGGAAAAAATTTTACAAGCAGCCAAAAAAAAAAAAAACATTTAAATACCGAGGTGCCACAATAAGGATCACCCAAGATCTGGCTGCCTCCACATTAAAGGATCAAAGGTCCTGGAATCTGATATTCCAAAAGGCAAAAGAACTTGGAATGGAGCCAAGAATAAACTACCCAGCTAAGATGAGCATTTTCTTCCAGGGAAGAAGATGGACATTTAATGCAACAAATGAATTCCATTTGTTTCTGAAGAAAAAACCAGAATTAAACAAAAAATTTGATTCCCAAGAATAGAACCCAAGAACAGAAAGGTAAAAATAACTCTTGAAATTGCATTTCTTTGTGGATATACAAAAAAAATACATGTAAATTTGATTGTACTGATATAACAAAAAAAAGTAGATATAAAGGGATGATGGAAGAAAAGGTGGGAAGGGGGATAAAAGAGGGAACCAATCCCACAAAGGGGAAAAAACTTACTATCTGAGGGAATTTAAGGGGGGAGGAACATTTGGAATTTTCCTCACGAGTTCTCAAAGAAAAAATAATTGACATTTTTTTAGAAAAATTCTCTCGCCTCATTAAAAAACGGGGAAGAGGAAAAGGAAAAGAAAAAAGTAATAAGGGGAAGGAAGGGGAAAAAGACCAAAGGGGGAGGGAGGATTATAAAGAGGGGAACTTGTGAACAAGAGGGACAAATTTAAAAGGGGAAAGAGGGTTGGGGAGGCAAGAAAAGTAAAGCAAATCGGGTTAAGATGGCAGGAAAATAGTTTATAATTTTAACCGTAAATATAATGGGATGAACTCCATAAAGAGGAGGAAGATATGCTGTTCAAAAGTCAGAACCCTACAATTAGGTTTAAAAAACAATTTAAAGGGAGATACATATAGAGTAAAGGTAAAGGCGAGCAAAATCATTATCTTCAGGTGGTCAAAAAAGGGGGGTAATCCTTATCTAGATCAAGCAAAATTGATCTAATTAAAAGAGATAAGGAAGGTAACTACATCCTGCTAAAAAAAACAAGTATATCAATATTAAACTATACACCAAGTGGTATGGCATCCAACCCTAAAGGAGAAAAATTGAAAGAAAAATAGACAACAAACCTGTAATAGGGGAATTCAACCTTGCACCTTAGAATTAACAAACAAACCAAAACAAATAAGAAAGAAATTAAAAAGAAAATAGAATATTAGAAAATTATATTTGGATCTTTGAGAAAATTGAATGGAGACAGAAAAAGGAAAACTTTCCTCAGCAGTTCAAGGAACCTATTCAAAAATTACCATATTAAAGGACATAAAGACCCAAAATTAAATGCAAGAAAGCAGAAATATAAATTTTACAGATCACGATGCAATAAAACACATTCAACAAAAATTAGGGGAAAAGACCAAAAAAGTAATTGGAAACAAAATCTCATTTAAAGAATGATTTAAAAGCAAATTATAGATACAATTAATAATTTCACCCAAGATAATGACAATATGAGAGCATACCAAAAATTTAGGGATGCAGCCAAAGGGTAATAAGAAATTTTATATTTAGAGGCTTTATTACATAAAACAGAGGAAGAAAAGATTAATGAATTGGGCCAAAAAAAAACAAAAAAGCCAAATTAAAAAACCCCAATCAAATAGTAAATTGGAAATTTAAAATTAAAAGGAGAAATTAAAAATATTAAAGTAAAAAAAAAACTATTAACTAATTAATAAAACTAAGGTTTTTATGAAAACAAAAAAATAAGCCTTTGGAAATCTGATTGAAAAGGAGGGGAGGAAATGAAATTAGTAGTCTTAAAAAATGAAAGGAAACTTTCCACCAATGAAGAAAATTAGAAAATAATGAGAGTTATTTTGCTCAACTTTATCCAAAAATTTGATAACCAAGTAAATGGATGACACCTAAAAATATAATTTAGACAAAGAGGAGGAAGAAATTTTGAATATCCCATTTGAAAAAAATGGAAAGGAATTAAACCTCCCAAGAAAAAAACCCCAGGACCAGATGGTTTCAAGAATTTTACCAAACATTTAAAGAAATTTGGCCCCAATCTATATAAAATTATTTGATAAAATAGGGAATGAAGGGAGTCTACCAAATTCCTTTATACACGACATGGTACTGATATAAACCAGGTAGGTTGAAAACAGAAAAGAAAATTATGAAATCTCCAAGAATATTGATGCAAAAATCAAATAAGATATTAAAAAGACTAAGAAAATCATCTCCAGGATAAACACTAATCAAGTAGGTTTATACCAGGAATGCAGGGGCTGGTTCAATATTAGAAAACTATCAATATAATTGGCCTATTAACAACCAAATTAACAAAACCATATATCATATCAGATGCAGAAAAAAGCATTTACAAAATAACATACCTATTAAAAACACAAGTATAAAAATGGACTTTTCCTTAAAAAACCCAACATCTATTTAAAAAAAAACCATCATAAGCATCATATTAATGGAACAAACGCAACCTTCCCAAAAATCTAGAGGAAACAATTCCCCTATCACCGTTACATTTAATAGTTTAGAAACCTTTCAAAAAGCAGAAAAATTAAAAAAAAAAGGCAAAGGAAACCCAAATTTACCCCACCTATTAATTTAAAACCCCAAATTCTACTAAAAAAAAAAAATCCACAACTTTAAAAATTTTTTATAAAAAAACCCACAAAGTCATAATTCAATACAAAAATCCAACATCAATTACAAAAAACCATTTAAAAACTACAAATAAAAATATTTAAATCATCTCCAAGGGAAAATCAAAACTTTTAAAAACAGCCAAACAAATTAAGTCGTCAACATGAAAAAAAAAATCCTTGGGAACAAATATAAAAAAACAAATTACCTAAACTAATCTATTTATTTACCTGACCAATCAACCCCAAAAACATTTTAATGATCTAGAAAAATAAAACAAAATTAAGGAAAACAAAACAAAATTTCAAGGGAATTAATAAAAAAAATCAAAGAATGGCAAAACCAGACAAAAAACTATTTAAAAAGGCCCCGTTACCAAAACCGGTTTAAAATAAAAAGTTAAATCAAATGGTTAGGCAAGGGAAAAAATCAAAAATATAGCAATAGTTTTTACAAAACCAAAGAAGCTTTTGGGAAAAAGAACTATTTTGATAAAATTTGGGAAAATTAAACCAAATGGAAAAGGGTTTTGTACAAACAAAAAAATAAAAGCAAAAGGGTTAGAAGGATAAAGAAAAATTATTTTTAAATTAAGGCGGATAGTTTATTCAATTAAGGAAACTTTATAAAACAAACGAAATCATTAAATGTCAAAAATAGAAAAATTTTTCAAAGAAAATTTTTTAAAAAAAAAAAAAAAAAAAAAAAGGGGGGGGGAAAAGGAAAAAATTGGAAAAACTTTTTTAAATTTCCTTTTAAAGGTTTCAATTTTGAAAGAAATTGCTTTCCAAAAAAAGGTCATTATTAATCAAAAATGCAAATTAAGACAACTCTAAGATACCCTACACCTGTCAGATTGGCTAAGATGACAGAAAAAAATATGATTGTTGAGGTGTGGAAAAACGGGACATTGATGCATTATTGGTGGGTTGTGAACAATCCAACCATTTTGGAGAGTAGTTTGAACTGTCTCAAAAGTTATAAACTTGTACCTTTCATCCAGATTTACTACGGGGAATCCGAGTTATAAAGAAGGAAAGGACCTTTATTGCACGAATGTTTGGAGCCCTTTTGTAGTGGCTAGAAACTGGAAACTGAATGGATGTCCTTCAATTGGAGAATCGAATAAATTGTTATGAATATTTGGATATTACTGTTCTGTGAAAGCCAAAGGATGATTTCAGAAAGGCCTGGGGAGATTAACGAACTAGCGAGTGAAATGGGGACCAGGAGATCATTATATTTTAAGAAAATATATGATGACCAGTTCTGATAACCCCCCTTGGAATCAACCAAATCATTTCCAATGGAGCAGTAATGAACTGAACCAACTATGGAAGAAAGAACTTGGGAGATAGGAAAAATTAATTGAATTCAACCCTATTTATCCCACCTGCATTTTTTGATTTTTTAAACATTTGGTAAATATTCAGAGTCGATTTTTGTACAGCAAAATAACGTTTTGGTCATGTATACTTATTGTGTTTCTAATTTATATTTTAATGTATTTAACATCTACTGGTCATCCTGCCATCTAGGGGAGGGGGTGGGGGATAAGAGGTGAAAAATTGGAACAAGAGGTTTGGCAATTGTTAATGCTGTAAAGTTATCCATGCATATAACCTGTAAATAAAAGGCTATTAAATAAAAAAAAAAGTTTTTCCAGACCTTTTTGAAAACATTCTACTGATCATTTCCTACAGAACAATAATATTTCATACCATTCACATAACATAATTTATTCAGTCATTCTCCAATTGATGGGCATCCATTTAGTTTAGTTTCTTGCCACTACAAAAAAGGGTTTTCACAAACATTTTTGAACATGTGGGTTGCTTTCCCTCCTTTATGATCTCTTTAGGATACAATCCTAGTAGAAACACTGTTGAATCAAAGGCTATGCATAGTTTGATAGTCCTTTGGGCATAGTTCCAATTTGTTCTCTAGAATGGTTGAATTAGTTCACCATTACACCCACAATGTATTAGTGTCCCAGTTTTCCCACATCCCCTCTAACATTTGTCATTATCTTTTCCTGTCATCTATGCTAATTGAGAGGTGTGTAGTGGTACCTCATAGTTTTCTTTACCTCAGAGTTGTCTTTTTTTCGTTTCTCTGATCAATAGTGATTTACATCATTTTTTTATAGTGGTTTTAATTTCTTCACTTGAAAATTGTCTGTTCATATCTTTTGAACATATATCAATTGTAAAATGTGTTGAATTCTTATAAATTTGAATCAATTCTCTATATATTTTAGAAATGTGACCTTTTAATCATCCTGGAATGTAAAAAGATGTTTTCCCAGTTTATTGCTTCCCTTTTAATTTTGCCTGTATTGGTTTTGTTTGTACAACACCTTTTAAACTTAATATAATTGAAATTATGCATTTTTATTCAATAATGTACTCCAGTTCTTTGGGCAAAAATTCTTTCTTTCTCCAGACATCTAAGAGATAAACTATAGTTTGATCTTTTAATTTACTTATTACATCCCCTCTTTATGTCTAAATCATATACCCATTTCGATCTTATCTTAGTATAGGGTGTTAGGTTAGTTCTGTAAGTCTCATTATCAGCCATGCTTTTTCAGTGTCAGAAGTTTCTTATGTCTTCTTTGTTTTGAGGTTTTTTCTCATTTCCTGTCTCTCTCTGATGGACAAGGAAGATATGGCTCCTTGGCACCCATCTGATTCCTTCTCCATCTGTAGAGATACAAACAAACCCTCTCCCCGAAGCAGTTAATCTATCTGGTCCCTTCCATTCACCACTTTCTGGATCTCTCCACATCACCTCTTGATTATATTGGAGCTGCTCACACTGGACACTGTCTATCTGTTGGGTTAAAAAGCCTATATTCTCCCCAATTATAATCTTTTCTTCCATCTGATTGCTTCTGCTGATTGATCATATCTTAATACTGAACTTCTAAAGACTCTCTGGATGTTACTTCAGCTGCCATCATGCCCCATCTGGGGCTCTGAAGCTGGGTCCCACTTCTCATTTACCTGGGTCAGCTTACATTCTGTGGCTCAATGGAAGCCTCTGTTGCATTTTGGACATGGGATTTTGGGTCTGGTTCTCTCACCCTGTCTTCTCACTCTATCTCTATGTCTACATTGAGCTTTCAGATGCCCTACTTTACCACATTGAAAGCATTAATGACTCTCTCTGGAAGTCCCTTGCCAAGAGGGACCCTGCCTTCCCAGGTTCTGCATCATACCCTGGTTATAAAAGACATTTGTGCCCATTGTGGCACAGCATCTTATAATCTCCTCTATAGGAGTATCCTTGTGTAGTTGTAGAATAATTCTTCTACAAACCTCATAAGCATTTTCTCTAGCAAGTTGTTTTGTCATTATTGCTGTTGCTACATTTTCACCAGTGGTTCCTATGACTGCTATCTGCAGATGTCCCATGAAATCAGCAAAGGGTTCATTTGCACCTTGTTCTATTTTTGTGAAGGCTTCCCCTCTTAAAGGGATGTTTTCCTGGGAGAGTGCCCTATGTTTTTATAGCAGTAGCAGCAATTTGCTCGTATGTTATCAAAGGGCAATTAATCTGTGCTAAAGCATCTGCATACTGAACTTTACATGCTAGTTGATCAAAGGTGACTGGTATTTTAACTCCAGTTTGCCTATTTTGTTGGTTTTATAATCTACATAATTCACTATACTCAGAAAGCCACAACAAGTTTTGTCCAGGTTCTAAACATGTTCTTGCTATAGATTTCCAATCACTCGGGGTTAAAATTTCATAAGCCAAATCTTCTAATACCATCTTAATATAAGATGATGTAGTCCCATAAAAAGTGCAACCCTTTTTCAAATCCTTGATAATTTCCAGCTCAAAAAGAGGGTATCTTCTCCTTTCTTGATATAACCAGGGTATGCTTTTATTTTTAAATCAGATATATCCTGTCCTTCTTTTTTAGCTTTAACTAGTGCCTTTTGTAAATAGGGGATAGACAAAGCTGCTTCATGGATGGTGCTGATGGTGTTACTGCCCCTCCCCCTCCTTCTTCTCCCTCCACCCATGAAGGGTTAATTGAGGGAGGTAGGTCAGGGGATGGGAAATGTCCTAATGGCTTCTGCTGTGAAACACCACATTCCTTACTTTCATCAGAATTGTACTTAACTCTTCTTATCTTACTCTTCATGCTTTTCAACTGCTATATTAGTACCCTCTCCCTCTTGTACTTTCTTCTTTTTTCTTATTCTATAAGTTATGTAATTTCCTAAAACCAATTGTATTAAGTTATATGTGTAGAATATTTCTCTAGGAATTGAGTCTATTGTAATATTCAATTAATTGCTCTCCTACTAGTTTCCATTTGTCTGGCTCTAATTCTTCTTCCTTAGCGATCCAAGCAGCAGAGTACTGTAATGTTTCTAAAAGTCCAATGATCTGCTCCCAAGTTACAATCAAACCTTGATTTTTTTATTAGTCTAATTATGCTTTCTATATACTTTCCTTGTGGTGGAGAAGGTTGTTTTCTAAACATTTGTCCCATTCAGCTGAAACACTAGTTTAGCCCTTAACAAAGTCTCCTTCTTGTCTATTTTTGTACTCACCCTAATTTCTGGGTCACAGAGACTTTTTCACTGAACTCAGGATCATGTCAGTCTGGACTTCTGTGTGTAAATACATAGTCCCATGTTTGGATGCCAAAATGTAATGTTCGGGTTGGTTTTCTGGAGGTCTCTGGAACAACCTTTGTTTCAGCTAAGTAATTATCATGAGAATACCTAGAGATAAAGTCCAAAAATCTTTATTGCCTTCTTCACAGTCTTGTCTCCTTGCCTAGGGCCCAGGCTAGCTTTCTGGAGGTCCTCCAGAATGTATCTTGGTTTCTGAGGAGAAGGCAGGAGGACCACCACAATGGTTTCTGTCTTGAAGTCTCCCTGAGTCTGGGAAGTTGTGCTCCAGCCTCCAGTTCTCTCTTTCCTGAGTATTTTCCAGTACCCTGGAGTCTTGGTTTCAGTGGAGAAGTGGAGAAGAGCCACCACAATGTTGTGAGATGGAATGAATGTCTCCCGTTGGCTCCGAGACCTTGAGCTCCAGCCTCCAGTCCTCTGTCTTCTCTGAGTCTATCTCTGGCTGAGTTTTTCCCAGTTATATGCGCTATTACAGTTAAATCCATTCATCATACTGAATATAAGCCAATCATTATATCACTAGGGAAACATTATTTGATATAAGATTAATTCAATCAGACTGAACTAGAGAACTATTAATCAACATGTAAACTAGGTAACCATTGTATTATCAATTCCACTGACTTAAGCCTTGTTTCAGAGTTCTGGCCCCTTAACACTTTCTAACCTTCCCTTGGCAGATAGATTCCCAAATAATTTATACTATTGAAAGTTATTTTAAATGGAATTTCTTGCTGTATTTCTTGCTGTTGTATTTTGTTAGTAATGTACAAAAATGCTGATGACTTAGTGGATTTATTTTGTATCCTACAACTTTGCTAAAGTTGTGGATTGTTTCTAATATATTTTTCGAGTTGATTCTCTAGGGTTCTCTATATATGCCATCATATCATCTGCAATGAATGATAATCTAGTTTCCTCATGACATACTCTAATTCCTTTGATCTCTTTTTCTTCTCTTATTGCCAAAGCAAACATTTCTAATACAATATTGATTAATGATAGTGATAGTGGGTAGCCTTTTATTAGCTCTTATCTTATTGGGAAATCCTAGTTTACCTCATTACATATGATGCTTGATGGTGTTTTTAAATAGATGCTACTTGTAATTTTAAGGAAAAGCCCATTTATTCCTATACTCTCTAGTGTTTTTAATAGGAACGGGTATTGTATTTTATCAAATGCTTTTTCTGCACCTATTGAGACAATCATCTATTTTTGTGAGTTTGGTTATTGTTATAGTCAATTATGCTAATAATTTTCCTAATATTGAACTAACTCTGAATTCCTGGTATGAATCCTACTTGGTCCTATTATATTATCCTGGGGATGACTTTCTGTAATCTTTTTGCTAATATTTTATTTAAGATTTTTGCATATATATTCTTAGGGAAATTGGTTTATAATTTTCTTTCTCTGTTTTCATCCTACCTGGTTTAGCTATCAGTATCATATCTTCATCATAAAAATAATTTGACAGGAGTCCTTCATTCCCTGTTTTTCAAATAGTTTGTATAGTATTAGAGTTAATTGCTCTTTAAATGTTTGGTAGAATTCACATGCAAATCCATCTGGCCCTCTAGATTTTGTCTTAGGGAGTTGATTAATAGCTTGTTCTATTTCTTTCTCTAAAATGAGACTATTTAAGTAATTTATTTCCTCTTCTGTTAATCTTGGCAATCTATATTTTTGTGGGTATTCCTCCATTTCACTTAAATTATTAAATTTATTGGAATAAAGTTGGGCAAAGTAACTCCTAATTATTGCTCTAATTTCCTTTTCATTGGTGGAAAATTCTCTTTTTTCATTTTTTAGATTAAGAATGTTGTTTTCCTCTTTCCTTTTTCTAATAAAATTAACTAAAGATTGACCTGTTTTATTGTTTTTTTAAAATAAAAGCAACTCTTAAGTTTTATTTATTAAATCAGTAGTTTTCTTATTTTCAATTTCATTAATCTCTCTTTTTATTTTTAGAATTTCAAGTTTGTTATTTGATTGGAGGTTTTTAATTTTTTTTCTAGAGTTTTGTTTTTTAGTTGCAAGCTCAGTTCATTGATCTTCTCTTTCTCTATTTTATGCAAGTACACATGTAGAGAGGCACATACTCATCTAGAGACATAAAATTTCCCCTTATTACTCTTTTGGCTGCATTCCACAAATTCTGGTATACTTTCTCATTATTGTCATTCTCTTGAATGAAATTATTGATTGTGTCTATGATTTACTGTTTCACCCATTCATTCTTTAGGATTAGATTATTTAGTTTTCAATTGATTTTTTCATCTATTTTTCCCTGGCTTTTTATTGAATGTAATTTTATTGACTCATGATCTGAAAAAAATGCATTTACTATTTCTGCCTTTCTGCGTTTTATTTTAAAGTCTTTATGCTCTAATATATGGTCAGTTTTTGTTTTGTTTCCATGAATTGCCAAGAAAAAAAAAGTGAACTTTCTGTCTTCATTCATTTTTCTCCAATTGTCTATGATATCTAACTTTTCTAGTATTCTTATTTATTATTAACGTCTTTCTTATTTATTTTGTGGTGGATTTATCTAGTTCTGAGAGAGCAGGGTTGAGATCCCCCACTATTATAGTCTGTTATGGGAATAATCTGCTATTTGCTGCTGGGGAACTAATTTTGACAGCAGAACAGATTCCTTCATGAAAGAGCATGATAATGATATAAGAAGACTGAGAGGCAGTTGACTTTTCTGACCTCTCTCCTCTTCCCTCTTGCCTCCAATTTATTTCATTCCCAATTCACAAACAGCATCTGTGTCAGTAAAGGATGATTTGCAACTCCTTCAAGTTTGTTATGTTCAGACCTGTGGGGGCTTTCTGGAGAACTGACTTGCCCCTTTACACTTAGGCATGATACTTAACATAGTTTCCTTATTTATTTCATTTTGAAGGTCTCAACTTCTCCCTTAAGATTTTAGATGCTACGAATGTTTGTGGCAGCCCTTTTTGTAGTGGCTAAAAACTGGAAACTGAATGGATGTCCATCAGTTGGAGAATGTTGAATAAATTGTGGTATATAGAAAATTTGGAATATTCTGTTCTGTAAGAAATGACCAACAGGATAATTTCAGAAAGGCCTGGAGACTTCCATGAACTGATGCTGAGTGAAATGAGCAGGACCAGGAGATCATTATATACTTCAACAACAATACTATATGATGACAGTTCTGATGGATCAGGCCATCCTCAGCAACGAGATCAACCAAATCATTTTAATGGAGCAGTAATGAACTGAACTAGCTTCCAGAAAAGCTCTGGAGATGACTAAAACCATTAATGAAATTTAATCCCTATTTTACACACCTGCATTTGATTTCCTTCAAAGCTAATTTACAATATTTCAAATTTGATTCTTTTCTACAGCAAAATAACGTTTTCAGGATACTTTTGTGTATCTAATTTATATTTTAATATATTTAACATCTAATGGTCATCCTGCCATCTAGGGAGGGGGGGAAGAGTGAAAATTGGAACAAGAGTTTGGCAATTGTTAATGCTGTAAATTACCCATGATATATCCTGTAAATAAAGGCTATTAAATAAAAAAAAAAGATTTTAGATCTAAAGAATGGATTATAAAAAATTAGAGGAACATAAGTTTTTATCTCCAGACTTGTGGAGGAGGAAGAAATTTGAAAGATGACTAGAGACCATTACTGATCACAAAATAGAAATTTTTGATTATTTCAAATTAAAAGCCTTTTTATAAAACAAAACTAATACACACAAGATTAGAGGAAGCAACAAACTGGAAAACATCTTATTAAAAGGTCTGATAAAGCCTCATTTAAAATATAAATTACTCAATTTATAGAAATCAATATCAATTAATAAATGGTCAAAGGATATGAACAGACAATTTCAGATGAGAAATTGGAAACTATTTCCACTTATATGGAAAAGTGTTCAAATCACTATTGATCAAGAAATGCAAATTAAACAACTCTGAGAATCCACTACACACCTGTCAGATTGCTAAGATGACAAGAAAAATCATGATGAAATGTTGGAGGGATGTGGGAAAACTGGGAACTTGATGCATTGTTGGTGGGTTGCGGAATCCAACTATTCTGGAAAATCTGAATTATGCCCCAAAAGTTATCAACTGTGCATACCCTTTGATCCAGCATGCTCTACTGGCCTTATCCCCAAAGACATATTAAAGAAGGAAAGGAACTGATGTGCCAAAAATGTTTTGTGGCAGCCCTGTTTGTAGTGGCTAGAAACTGGAAAATGAATGGATGCCATCAATTGGAGAATGGTTGGGAAATTGTGTATATGAATGTTATGGAATATTATTGTTCTGTAAGAAATGACCAGCAGGATGAATACAGAGAAGCTTGGAGAGACTTACATGAACTGATGATAAGTGAAATGAGCAGAACCAGAAGATCATTATATACTTCAATAACAATACTATATGAAGATGTATTCTGATGGAAGTAGATTTCTTTGACAAAGAGACATAACTCAGTTTCAATTGATCAATGATGGACAGAAGCAGCTACACCCAAAGAAAGAACACTGGGAAATGAATGTAAACTGTTTGCATTTTTGTTTTTCTTCCTGGGTTATTTCTGCCTTTTGAATCCAATTCTCCCTGTGCAACAAGAGAACTGTTTGGTTCTGCAAACATATATTGCATCTGGGATCTACTGTGACATATTTAACACATATAGGACTACTTGCCATCTAGGGGAGGGAGTGGAGGGAGAGTGGGGAAAAATCAGTACAGAAATGAGTGCAAGGGATAATGTTGTAAAAAATTACCCTGGCATGGGTTTTGTCAATAAAAAATTATAATAATAATAATAAAAAAATAAATAAAATGAAAAAAAGAAGCTGATTTCAGAAAGGCCTGGAGAGATTTACAGGAACTGATGCTGAGTGAAATGAGCAGGGCCAAGAGATCATTATATACTTTAACAACAATACTATATGATGACCAATTCAGATGAACCTGGCCATCTTTGGCAATGAGATGAACCAAATCAGTTCCAATGGAGCAGTAATGAACTGAACCAGCTACAGTGAAAGAATTCTGGGAGATGACTGAAAACCATTACATTGAATTCCCAATCTCTATATTTTTGCCCATCTGCATTTGGATTTCCTTCACAGGCTAATTGTACAATATTTCAGAGTGCGATTCTTTTTTTACAGAAAAATAACATTTTGGTCATGTATACTTATTGTGTATCTAATTTATATTTTAATATATTTAACATCTACTGGTCATCCTGCCATCTGGGAGAGGGGTTGGGGGGAAGGACGGAAAAATTGGGACAAGAGGTTTGGCAATTGTCAATGCTGTAAAGTTACCCATACATATAACCTGTAAATAAAAGGCTATTAAAAAAAAAAAAGAAAAGCAATTAAAGGAATTAGAGTAGGTAATGAGAAAACCATGCAGTTAAATACCATGTGATGGTATACTTAGGGAATCCTAGAGAATCAACTAAAAAATTACTAGAAACAATTCACAACTTTAGCAAAGTGTCAGGATACAAAATAAATCCAAATAAATCATCAGCATTTTTATATATTACCATCAAATTCCAGAAGCAAGGGATACAAAGAGAAATTCTATTTAAAATAATTGTAGATATAATAAAGATTCATCCATGGTTTCTGCCTTTCTGCATTTGTTTTTGAGGTTTTTATGCCCTAATATATGGTTAATTTTTATTTTGGTTCCATTTGCCCCTGAGGAAAAAAAGTATGGACATTTCTGTCTCCATTTATTTTTCTAAATTTTCTAAAATTTAACTTTTCCAAAATTCTATTTTTTTCTAAATTCTAAATTCTAAAAGAATTTCTAAAATTCTATTAAAATTCTACATCCTTAACTTCCTTCTTATTTATTTTGCGTTCTACTTTATCTAGCTCTGAGAAAGTAAAATTGAGAGCCCCCACTAGCATAGTTTTTTTCTGTTAAATTGTTCTTAAAGCTCTCAACTTCTCCTGTAGAAAGTTGAAGTTATACCACTTGGTGCATATGTGATTCATATTGATATTACTTCATTCATTCATATCTGATCCTTTAGCAATATATAATTTCCTACCTTATCTCTTTTAATTAGATCTTTTTTGGTTTTGCTTGATCTGACATCAGGATAGCTATCCCTGCTTTTTTCACTTCAGTTGAAACATAATAGATTCTCCTCCAGCCTTTTACCTCTTCTCTGGATGTATCACTCTACTTTAAATGTGTTTTTTTTTGGTAAACAACTTATTGTAGGGATCTGACTTTTAATCCATTCTACTTTCTGCTTAGGTTTTGTGGGAGAATTTATCCCATTCACATTCACAGTTACAATTACTAACTCTCTATTTTTAGGCATCTTATTTCCCCAAATTATAATTTTCTCTTTTTTTCCCCCCTTTTCCTTCTCCCCATTGTTTTGCTTCTGACCACTACCTCTTTCAAACAGCCCTCCCCTTTTACACTCTATTCCCCCTTTTGTATCCTTTTCTACTTCTTCTGTTTTTGCTTCTATTAGTCTTCCTCTTTCTTTTCCCCTTTCCTCTCCTAATTTTCTGTAGGGTGAGACAAGTTTCTCTTTGAAACTAAATATGTTTTATATTCTCTCTTTGAGCCAAATCAGATAAGAGTTAAGTTCATACAGTGCTAATCTTCTTCCTTTCTTTCCCTCACTTGTAAATTTTTTTTGCCTCTTCATGAAATGTAATTTACCTCATTTTACCTCCTTTTGCCTCTTCTACTACAATCCATTTTCCAACTCTAGTTTTTTAATATAATTTCAATAAAGTCAAATTATACCTATACCCTCTAACTAACAGAGACATACATATTTCTTAAGAGTTAAACCTATCATCTTCCCCTATAGGAATATAAACTTTAACTTTTAAAAGAAACAGTTTCTTTCCTTTTTTTTTTTTTTTTTTTTTTTTTTTTTTTTTTTTTTTTTTTTTTTTTTTTTTTTTTTTTTTTTTTTGTATTTTTATGTTTGTCTAATTTTCTGTATTTGAAGATCAAATTTTCTGGTCATTTCATCAAAAATAAATGAAATCCACATATTTCTTTAAATGTCCTTATTTTCCCCTGAAAGATAATGCTCAGTTTTGCTATATAGTTGATTCTTAGCTTCAATCCTAGATCCTTTGCTCTTTAGAATATCATATTCCAGACCCTTCAATCCTTTAAAGTGGAAACTGCTAGATTCTGGAAAATTCTGATTGTGGCTCCTTGATATTTGAATTGTTGCTTTCTGGCTGCTTGCCATATTTTCTCTTTGATCTGATAATTCTGGAATTTAGCTATGCTATTCCATGGAATTTTCTTTTTGGGGTCTCTTTCAGGAGGTGATGTGAAGACTGAGTTAGCATCCTGGATACTTTAGAATCAGCACCCTGGATACTTTAAAATCAGCCGAACTCAGGATAAGCAAAAGTTCTTGGTCTTTATTCTTTGTAGAAGTCAGAGGAATGGACATAGGAATCTTCACAGCTCTCTTCTTGCTCTCTCAGCCAGGAGTCACTTTGGTTTGTCTTATTGTCTAATCCCTCCTCCCAGTCTCTTTATACACCAACAGATCCAGCCAGCACAGAATGGTGGGGCAGGCCATTTGCCAAGCAAATGCTAATAGAGTATTGTCCAATAAGTAATTAGCCTTAAGTGCTTGGTTATCCAAGTGCATCTGCTCAGAGATTCAGCCCTTTACATTTCCTGCTTTCTTTTGTTTTAGAACACAGGTGGTCATGCTATCCCTGACTTCTCAGGGAGGTGAGAACCCCGAAAGGGAGGTGATCATGCCCTCCCTGACTTCTCAGGAAAGGAGGTGAAAACACTGAAAAAGAGGTGATCACTCCCCCCTGACTACTTAGGAAAGGAGGTGAAAGCACTAAAAAAAGAGATGATCATGTCCTCCCTGACATCTCAGGAAGGGAGATGAAAAGCACCAAAGGGCAGTGGGGATTGCTAGTAGGTTCCTGGGCTGAACAGTATTATTAGAAACAGTTATGCACAAGCCCATCAGCATGGGAGGTATTACACAAGCACATAGCAATAACACACAGGCTATTAGTGATAACTCTCCCCACAGTCAGTGCAGGCTCAATGTGGTGTAACAAACATGAATTGTACATGCAAGTAGTGGTATAACAAACAATATAAATCAATATGGTATTGTAAAAGATTTCCAGAAGTCCTAGAAGGAGGGTATGTAAACAACAGTCACACATATGCCTTCTTCAGCAGCCAAGAGATAGTCCAAAAACCAATCTATTGTCCATTGCTTCATGTGTCAGGGAATCCAATGATCCCCACAAGTTTTTGAAGTCCTGAAACAGTCTTTTTATGTGTTAGGGAATGCAATGATTTCAGCAAATTTTGAAATCCTGCAACAGCCTTATCATTTCTCAGGAAATCCAATGATTCCTGAAAGCTTTCAAGTGCTACAACAGTCTTATCATGTCTCAGAAAATCCAATGATTCCTGAGAGTTTTCAAATTCTACAACAGTCTTATCATGTCTCAGAGAGTAGTGAGAGTAGTGTGTTTAAAGCACCGTCTCCACTTAAAATACCATATAATTGTTGCAATTGATAGGTAGTCAAGCCTAACACTGGACGCATCCATTGGATATCTCCTATCAATTTCTGAAAGTCATTGAAGGTGTTTAGCTTCTCTGTTCTTAAGGAAAGTTTTTGTATTGTAAACACCTTAGAATATACTTCATATACTAAATATTGAAAAGGAGCATGTCTTTGAATTTTTTCTGGAGTTATGTGCAATTTGTAGTTCCTTAGTGTTTCTATGGTCTTTTGTAGACATGCTTCTAACATATGTTCCTCAGATGCACATCCCAATATATCATCCATATAATGTAATAACATTACTTTTGGAAATGCTTTTCTTACTGGAGTAAGAGCAGCAGCAACATACATTTGGCACATAATAGGACTACTTTTCATTCCCTGTAGCAAAACTGTCCATTCATATCTTTTATAAGGCTCAGCTAAGTTAACGCTGGGCACTGGAAAAGCAAGTCTTTTCATATCCTCCTTATCTTAAGGAATAGAAAGCCACAACAAGTTTTGTTCAGGTTCTAAGCATACCCTTGCTATAGATTTCCAGTCACCAGGCGTTAAGATTTCACAAGCCAAATTCTGTAATAACATCTTAACATAAGATGATGTAGCCCCATAAAGAGTGCTGGCCTTTTTTAGGTCTTTGAGGATTTCTATATCAAAAGGAGTGTATTTTCTATTTTCTTGACCTGGAGTTAAACTGTTGAATCACAGGATATATTTGTAGTTTCAACTCAGCTATATCCTTCCCTTCCTCTGTGGCTTTAAGTACTGCTTTTTGCAATCTACTCATAGGAGGGAGTGATTGCTGGGAGGAGGTGCTGGTGGCATCACAGTCCCTCCCACTACTCCTCTTCCCTCCATCCTGGAAGGTGGAGTTGATGGGGTTGTGTCAATTATCTGCTCCACAGGCAGGGTTGAAGCTTCCTGGTGAGAAGGAAAATTACCACACTCTTGAACCTCATTTAAGTCTCCATGCCCTGTGGGGATATGGTCATTAAACTGTTCTTTGTCTTCCTCTTTCTCTTTGCACTTCCTCATCTGGCTGTTCCTAGAACTTTTCTTTTTTCTATAACTTGCAGGATTCTTTAAGCCCAATTGTATTATGTTGTATATATAGAATGCTTCATTGCAAATTGAATGAGGACCTTTATCATTGGAGTATTCAAATAGTTGTTGTCCTACCAGCTTCCAATTATTTGGAGTAATTTCTTCTTCCTCTAAGAACCAAGGGGATGTGCGTTCTAATGTACCCAAGAGTCTAGCAATCTGTTCCCAAGTTATAATTAAGCCTTGTCTCTTGATCAAATTAAGCATTCTTTCTATAGCACCCCTTTGGGGTGGGGGTGGGGCTGAGGCTGGGGCTGAGGCTGGGTATGGAGGAGAATCTTTTCCTAACATCTGTCCCATTTCAGCCAGAAAAGGTTACTAGTTTAGCCCTTAACAAAGTAATTTCCATGTTTGTCTATTAAAATACTCACCCAATTTCCTGGTCACCAGGGACTTCTTCAGTGAAAGAAGGGTCCTTTGTCCACATGTTGAGCAGCAAATGTGAAGACTGAGTTAGCACCCTGGATACTTTAAAATCAGCCAGACTCAGGATAAGCAAAAGCCCTTGGTCTTTATTCTTTGTCAAAGTCAGAGGAATGGATATAGGAATTTCCACAGCTCTCTTCTGGCTCTCTCAGCCAGGAGTCACTTTGGCTTGTCTTACTCCACCCTCTAATATCTTCTCCCAGTTTCTCTATACACCAACAGATAGAGGCAGCACAGAATGGCAGGGTGGGCCATTTTCCAAGTAAATGCTAATAGAGTATTGTCCAATAAGCAATTAGCCTTAAGTGCTTGGTTATCCAAGTTCATCTGCTCAGAGATTCAGCCCTTTACAAGGTGATTACCTCTTGTAGAGTAGAGCTATAAATTAGTACAGCCATTCCAAAAAACACTTTGGAGTCATTTTCCAAATGTTACTAAAATTTTACCCTTTTACCTAGTAATATTGGATATTTCTAACCTAGTAATATTAAGCCCTTATTCAGTTAAAATCAAATGATCCACAACTATAAAAAATATTACTAACAACTCTTTTTATGGTATTAAAGAACTAGAAATTAAGAAGGTACCCAAAAATTGTTTAATTATTGAACAAATCATGGTATATCAATGTATTCAATTACATTGATACAATTGAATACTATAGTGTTGTAAGAAATAAAGAAGAGAATGTTCTCCAAGAAAACTTGAATGATTTGCATAAAGTGATGCAATGTAAAGCAAACAAAGCTAAGAGAACATTTTTGTTGTTGTTGGTTTATTGGTTTATTTTTTAAATAGTATTTTATTTTTCCAAATACATGCAAAGATAGTTTTTAAACATTCCTTTACACAAAATCTCTTGTTTCTAATTTTTCTTTCTTTCCCTTCTCCCTCACCCCCACCACAAGGCAATAAGCAATGCAATATAGGTTTAACATGTGCAGTTCTTTTAAACATAATTCTATAATCATCATGCTGCATATGAAAAATAAGTTTAAAAGGTAAAAAAAACACAAGAAAAAAATCAAGTAAACAAACAACAAAAATGTGAAAATATTATTCTATGATCTATATTCAGTCTCTCTCTGAATGTGGATGACACTTTTAAAAACAAGTTTATTGGAATTGACTTGAATTACCTCATCACTGAAAAGAGCCAAATCTTCTGTAGTTGATTATCACATAATCTTGTTGTTAGTGTGTACACTGTTCTATAAGCCTGTTCATCATTTCTTATAGAACAATAATATTCCATCATATTCATATACCATAACTTATTTACCCATTCCTCAACTAATTATAGTTTCTTCCTGCCACAAAAAAGGGCTGCTACCAACATTTTCTTTTTTCCTCTTTTGTAGTATTTGGGATACAGACCTAGTGTTGATTAGGCTGTGTCAAAGGGTGTTAAGGGTCAGAACTTTGAACTTGAAAGAAAAGATTCTTACAAGGTACTAACTAAGTGGAATTGGTGACAATGGTTATCTAGTTTAGCATGGTTCAGTATGATTGATTTAATCTTACAACAAATAGTGGTTTCCTAGTGATATAATGATTGGTTTATACTCAGTGTAGATGTTGCAGGGGTCCTCAAACTTTTTAAATAGGGGGCCAGTTCACTGTCCCTCAGACTGTTGGAGGGCCAGACTATAGTAAAAACAAAAACTTTGTTTTGTGGGCCTTTAAATAAAGAAACTTCATAGCCCTGGGTGAGGGGGATAATCATTCTCAGATGCTGCATCTCCCCGCCCCCCCCCCCCTCCGGGCAGTAGTTTGAGAATATGCAGCATATAAACTGGCAGCTTCAACTAGGTAGATTCAGAGGCAGAGAAGACAAGAGAACTGGAGGCAGGAACTTAAGCTCTTGGAGTGAAGAAGAGAAAGATTCAATTTCACCTTTGGTCAGGATCCTGGTGGCAGGCTCTCCTCCTTCATTTCTCCACTGAAACCAAGACTGCAGAAGACCTTTAAGAAAGCTAACTGGATCCCAGGAAAAGAGACAACACTTTGAAAGAAATAATAAAGGATTTGTACTTTAACCTCTGGCTGTTATTGTGGTGATTACTGAACTGAAAGGAAGGCTGCTCCCACAGACCCCAAGAAAACTGAACCATTACAAAATGATATATAGTTTTATAGCTCTTTGGACACAGTTCCAAATTCCTCTGCAGAATTTCTGGGACAGTTCACAATTCTACCAACAATGTATTAGTGTCCCAATTTTTCCACATGCCCTCCAACATTCATCTTTATCTTTTTTCTGTCATCTTAGCCTATCTAAGAGATATCAATCTGTTATCTTAATTTGTAATTCTCCAATTAATAGTGACACAGCATTTTTTTCATTTTTTCCTCTCAAAATTGTCTGTTCATATCCTTTGACCATTTGTCAATTGGGAAATTGTTTTTAATCTAATAAATTTGAATCAAGTCTCTCTATATTTTAGAAATGGGGCCTTTATCAGAAACACTGGCTGCAAAAAAATTTTCCCAAGCTTTCTGCTTCCCTTTTAATTTTGGCTGCAATAGTCTTGTTTGTGTAAAACCTTTTTAATTTAATATAATCAAAAATACCTATTTACATTTCATAATATTCCAGTATATCAATCTGTACAACTACATTAAAAAGACAACTTTGAAAGATTAAAAAACCCTGATTAACACAATGAACAATAACTATTTTAGAGGTCTGATGAAAGAGGTGATAAAACCAGGAAGCAGAATAAGACATTTATTTTTCAGATATGGACAATGAAGGACTTTGTTTTGCTTGATTATGCATATTATAAGGATTTTATTTTATTTTTAATTTTTCATTGGGAAGGAAAGAAAACAGATTTTTGATACATAAAAATATTTCATTTAAAAACACTTCATTTTGTTGAGGACTCAGCTTAGGTGAAGAGGCAGGTCAATTCTTTGAGAGCCTCCACAGCTGTGAATTGTAACATCTGAAGGAGATGCAAAGCAGCCTTTACTGACACAGATGATGCTTGTAGACTGGGAATGAAACAAATTGGAGGCAGAGGGAAGATGAGAGAGTTCAGACAATGCAATTGACTCTCAGTGGAAACATCAGAGAACAGCAACTACCTCTCAGTTTCTTTATATTATCATCATCTTCTCACATGAAGAGATCCATTCTACAGGTTTAAGTTAGACCTGCAGCAGCCACTGGCAGGTGGCTCCTATATCACAACATCATTTTATATGGTTCATTTTAAGTTCACTGGAATGCTTTGAAAACTGATCTTTATTAGAAAGTAGAAAATTATGTGTATAATTTAGGGATTCAAATCATAAAAAGTAGTAATGGCAAGGAAAACTGGATTTGGAATTTTGAATTTGAATGTTATTTACCCTGTTCATTGCAAAGACTGGGCTTTACAATTGACTGGTTTTTCTAGATTTCTGAATAAATTACAAAAAAAATGAATTTGGGAAACATTAATCTTTATGGATAATGGGTCTACAAATTAAAGCCACATATGCTTTAGCAGTAAATAGTAACTAGAATAATGTGAAATGTTGAATAATCAAAGACCAAAATTCAAATTATGTTTATAGATCATAGATTTGAATCTGAAAGGGACATAAGATATCATATAGTTTAACCTCCTTCATAGTCTGGAGACCCAAGAAAGTAAATGACTTGCCCAAGATTACAAGGGTAAGGTAATAGAAAAGTTGAATACTTGAATCCTGGACCTTTGACTCAAAGCACAGGGACTTAAAACTTCATTTTTCTGATTCTTTGGAACTAGTAGAAATGAGATAGATCCAGTTCAATCTTCTCATCTTAGAAATTAGGATCTGAAGTTAGTTTAATGATAGTAATAATAGTAGAAGTAGCAGAAGCAGCAGCAGAATAGTAATAATATTTTATTGCTTTTTGAAGTGGCAAAGAATTGGAAATTAATTACTGTTGATTGAAAATGTTTAAACAAGTTGTGATGCATGATGATAATAGCATATTACCACTTTCTAAAGAAAGTTGAGTACAATTAATAGAGACATGCACAAGAAGAATTAAATGAATAAATGCAAAGTAAAGATAACAGAATAAAAAAGAGTAATATAATGACTACAACTGTGTGAGTTGAAAACAACAACAAAACAAAAATTGTTCAGAAAATAATTACTTGGATTAACTCAAAAGATATGAGAATGATTCTTTCTGCCTGGATTCTTTGCAAAGGTTATAGTTCTTAGGTGCTGAACACTAGGTAGAACTAGCTTAAAAAATATTGACTAGTTTGTCAAGAAAAAAGAACTACTTCTCTGGAAGAAGAGGTCAAGCAGGACCAGACATTGAGATTGGAGGTCACACCTGGAATATGAATAAAGGTTCAGGAGAGGTGCTCACTCATGATTAATATGAGGCTGAACACAGGGCTACTTAATATTCATGATATCCTTCCCAAAGGGGGCTTTCTGCTATTACCTCTAGTTTCATTTTGACAGGAAGACAAGTTTTTTTTTAACCTCCTTAGAATTTCTTATTTGTGTGTGTGTGTATGTATGTATGTGTTTTGTGGGGAAGGAGTGAACATAACTGTATTATGGGTATGACATTTATGAACCAATAACAAGAACATCAGTACCACAGGATTGTGAGGCATGGGTGTGGGTGAGATATAAGAAGAATGGAAAGGTATAAAAGGCCTAAGTTAAGGGTTTTAAAATTCAAGAAGATTTTCATATTTTATACTGCACTATGCTGGGTACTAATGATACAAAGACAAAGGTCCAATAGCAGTTTGCCTTCTTTCACATGAAACATATTATAAATAGACTGTATACAAAGTAAATCCAGAAACCAAGTCAGTTATTAGAAAAAAGAGAATTTAGGTACTGAGGATCCCAAATGGAAAAGAGCTATCTGATCTTTCCTAAAGCATGGATCTTGGGAGTCAACAGTTGGCAAACCAGGGACATTGTAGGGCACATATACATTTGATGTCCTGTAAATCCTTTTATTCTTTTCTAGAATTCTATGATTCTAAGACATCCTATTGTACATATTGGGATCAAACTCAGGTTCAGTAGGGGCAAAGTATCTTAAACTGGGAGTTATGACCCCATTTGGGGATGTAACTGAATGTGGGACTCATGAAAAATTTTGCTACATGAAATGAATTTGAGGTTCTTTTGGCAGCACTTGCTAGTGTTTCATGCTGCAACTTCACTGCAACCTTACTTCTGAATACACATTACAAGTATTTTGTGCACACACAAAAACTGCCAGAAACATTTATGGAGCAAAAAAGCAGGCATGAGTAGAAAAAGTTTAAGAAGCCTTGAACTAGGGTATATTTTATATTTATTACTCTGATGATATGCTTACATCCTTGTACATTTACATATCATGTTGCCCATGTGTTTCAGGCTCCTACCCTACAATACACACTCCACTGGACATGATTGTGACATGTTTTTGGCTTTAGCTGAGGTCTTTAGTTATAGGCCAAATCTTCTCTCTCCTTTTCCCTCTGTCTCTCTGTCTTTCTGTCCCTGTCTCTCTCTTTTTCTCTCTGTCTCTGTCTCTGTCTCTCTCACACATATGCACACACATAGAGAAAGACTGAGGAAAAAAAATATATATACATATATATACTTTGCATATATGTACATGTTCATGCATATTTTACACATGTACAGCATGCATATATACATATATAATGTACATACATGAAGTTTTATGAAGTAACTCAACATGAAGGTACTATAAGTATTATTTACCTTATTTACCAGACTTCAGAAAAGTTGAGTGACTTGACAGAATAAGCTTCTCTTGACTTTAGTACACTTTTCTGCTACTAGAAGCATCCAGATAGCATGATAGATAAATAAAATGCTGTACCACAAGTCAGAAAGCCATGAGTTCAAATTTGCCCTCATTCACTTACTAGCAGTGTCTAAGTCACTTACCCTCTCTCTGTCTCAGTTTCTTTATCTGTACAGTGGGACTCATAATAACAGCTAATACCTAAAGAGAGTGAGAATAAAATAAAAAAAATAAATATCTGTAATGCTATCTGAAAACCTTAAAAGCCCTAAATACATGCTAGCTATTACTAAAATGACAGGAATCATTTGGATAAGATTATCTTCTAATAATAATCCCTTCTAATTTTACCTCTAACTCTGATGTCTCAAGATCCTTCCCAACCCTTTGAATTTATGATGCTGCTGGTACATGGAAAAATATGACATATAAGTTTTCCTCTTAGGCTTATAAATTTTCAAGATTATAAAATCATAGAATTGGTTGAGTCCCAATCATATTGAAGGAAATAATATGCATATTGAAAATTTACTGGTCACCATTTTGAAATTTTAATCCTATGAAAGTGGCCAATCACATCCATTACCTGCTAGAGTCCTAGGAAAAGGATTTTGAGGTTAAATTTAAGGTCTGATGAACAGTTTTTTTTTTCTCTGTCCTTTTTGTGGACTTGCTATACAGCCACAATGCCATGACTGTCAGTGTAGGATGAATAATGAATATAAATAATGACCTACTTGGTGTCAGAGAAAGAACTACGTAGATTGACAGCACTTTTCTACTCAATTCAAAGACTTTGCTTGTGCTAGGAATATCCTTAATTGGATTGATCTAACCAAAGTCTCTTTCAAAAAAACTCATGAGAGTGTTTGACCTTGAGGCCATGGATCTTTCTTTAGAACACATTTTTGAGGCCACAGTATAGTAAGGCCATGTTTTGCTTCTCAGAAAATATCTTGATACACTTTAGTTATAAGAGGTTGTCTAGTGACTGTGTTTTGGCATAGATAAGTAAGAAAAAAAGAGACACATACTAGCACATACCACTTAATGTGGTTAATTGGTCACTGAAAAACATGATTTTAAGTGAGATTATATTATCAGGATATGGGAAGTGTCAATCTTTACTAACAAATTTAAAAAATCATATTTCTCACCAACCAAAATTTAAACAGTAAAGTGCTAAAATGATAGAGTGCTGGATTGGAGAGTCAGAAGACCTGAGTTCAAATGCTGCATTAAACATTTAATAGCTCTGTGACTTTTCTCAGCCTTATCTTTTCTTTTAAATGGAGATAAAAATAGCATCTATCTCACAGGATTGTTATTAGAATCAATGAGATTATGTTATAAAAATTGCTTTGCAAACCTTAAAATGCAATGAAATTGGTAACAATTTTAATTTTTTTTTTTTAAGGACAGGAAGTATGACAGTAATGAATAGAGAATAAGTAGGCTCAAATCATGTCTCTGTCACACAAAGAGTTCACACAATACACAGAGTGCAAGTTATTTTCATTTTTCAGTGTTGCTAGGTAGTTTTCTAAGACCAAGTTCCCAAACAGAAACTAATTCACTTTAATAGAGGGAGTTTCTTCAAAAGATCCCTACAAAGATGAAATTCCAGATGTAGTTAAATCTTTATTGGATAAATTTAATGAATACTTACAGAGACCTAAGATCTATAACTAGACCTGACATGGCTGATGAAACCAGAATAGCGATGACAGATCAAGAGTGTGGAGACTTTCTATACTAATTATCCAGGAGATCATTTTGATAGCTAGTTTAAAGACAATCCAACCATGTTGTCTTAGACTATTGCTTCCTCACTTATAAACTGATAAACTGGGTAAACTGCACTCCGAACCTATATCCTTTGGCTCTGTTAGCTTTTGCTTCATTATACATAGGCCCAGATCTTCACTCCTCTCCCATTCCTTATCACCAACTCTCCTTTCCATTGTTTATATTTATATGCTCCCATTTATCCCCAGTGTTTTTATCTTTATTCATTAAAATATAAGCTCCTTACGGGCAAAGAATGTCTTGTAGCTCACAAATTCTGAACATTTAAATGTTCTGCCTACCTATTTGTTCACCTACCTAAATCTAGTAAGAGATTTTTTTTCTGAAAACATTCTGGTGTATTTAGAGTCAGAGAAAGAAATATTTAAAAAATTTAAAATATTAAAGGAACATAGTGATAGAACTAGTGACAGAGACAGTGAAATTCATCACGTCTGAGGAACTGAATAATAGAATATTTCTGAGACCTAGTAAAAGGATAAAATCATTAGAATTGATGCTTGGGGATCAGTCACCAATCTTTTAAAAACCCTTCTGTCCATATCTATTTTTTGTTATGAATGAGACTTCTTAAGATCAAACTGTTGATATAACATGGTTAACAAATCTCTGTGATTTAGATTGGATTGTCAGCAAGACATAAAGAGATAAGCAAATACAAAATAATTAGAGGAGAGAGACAGCACTAAAAAATAGTAACAGGAAAGGAATCACTTAGGAAGTAGCACTTGAGTTGGTACTTGACTGAAAGAAAAGAAAAGGAAGAACAATATAAATATGGAGAACAGCTTGAGCAAAGTACCAAGGTGCTTGAAAAGGAATAATGTAAAATAAAGACAAGCAAACCAACCCATGTAGAACTTTAAATGACAAGCTGAAGAGATTGTCCTTTTTTAAACTGACATTAAGAAGTAACTTAAAACACATGTATATATTTTAATTGAAGTTTTTTTTATTTCAAAATATATTGAAGGATAACTTTTTCAACACTGACGCTTGAAAAACATTGTGTTCTAATTTCCCCCCTTCCTCCCACCCCCACCCCTAGATAGCATGTAATCCAATCTATGTTAAACATGGTAAAAATATATATTTTAAATCCAAAATAATATTTATTTATTTATATATACATAAACATATATATATATTTATATTTATATAATTATCTTGCTGCACAAGAAAAATCAGATCAAAAAGTTTAAAAAAAAGAGAGAAAAAAAACACAACAAAAAGAGTTAAATGCTATGTTGTAATCCACTATCAGTTCCCACTGGCCTTTCTCTGGGTGTAAATGGCTCTCATCATCACAAGACCATTGGAAATGGCCTGAATAATCTCATTGTTGAAAATAGCCATGTCCATCAGAATTGATTATAGTATAATCTTGTTGTGCTATGTACAATGATCTCCTAGTTCTGCTCATTCCATTTAGCATGAGTTCATGTAAGTCTCTCCAGGCCTCTCTGAAATCATCCTGCTGATTGTTTCCTATAGAACAAAAATATTAGGAAGTATATTTTAGCAGTGGTGGGTATCAACTGAAAGGGAAAATGCTAGAGAATTTATAAGCCTTTAATGTGCCTTACAGAGAGGTGAAGGGAGCCTGAATTAAAGAGATAGTCATATTAGAAATGATTGAATATGTGAGTTGTACAAAGTGAGTGTAAAGGACATGACAAAGCAACTGAATAAATATGGGAGAAAGAGAAGAGAGATGAGTATGCTTTCCCTGAGGTTGTGAGTTTTGTGACTAGAAGAATGATTATGTTGTCATTCACATTTTTAGGAGAAGAAGGCTTATGGAGTAAGATAATAAGTTATATTTTGGATACATTGAGTATGAGATGTCTCTAAGATATCCTTGTAGAAATTTCAAGTAACTATACTCAATCAAAATTATACCAATTGAAATATATAATGAAATACAGGCAAAATCAAAGAAAAGTTAGATTGGATGGGAAGTGACTTAGTATTCATATATTTCAAAAATATGTTTTTTTAACTCCAAATAAATTATTTAACAATGATTTCATTTGCACAGGAGAATGATGTAAATAAAAAGCTTATTACCTCTTGAGATAGAAAAAAAATAAATCTATGCAAGTTGTAAAGGAATTACATTAAAATATTACTTAGTACATAATGATGGTTTTTTTGCAGGGCCTACAATCTTGTAAAAATATTTAGTTATTTCAAGTTCTGCTAGAGGAAATACCTAAGGAGGAAAAACTGTTTTAAAACTGATTGCTTGTTTTTTGATGTCTACAAGTTTATATAATCTAAGGTCTTAAGTAAATTATGTATTTAAGTAAATTAGATGAGAAAAAAATTCTCACCTATTAACTTGTGTATGAAAACAGATGTATTTGCGGGAGAGTTGTCAATAAAACAACTTAATTTATTGAACCCAAGATGCCTCATAATTTCCATTGAAGTTGAAAAGTATGTACTTGTTGAATTAAAATAATCATAGGTTTATTGTATATACACTGTTGCACTTTCACTGATAGAGTAATTGGTTTAATCCTTACTTCTTATCATTATAATTAGACTCTACTTTAACCATCATCTCTTCTTTGAGATTTATTCAATCTTTAATAGGTAATCATGATTCTGGTAACTGTTGTCCACAGATATGGAGGATATTTTCCTTTTTTCTTCAATGAATTCAGTACCTGGTTCACAGTTATTCTATATTTCTCAAATCTTGACCTCATATTAGTGCACTTCAAGATATGTATGTTGGTACTTCCTCAAATACCTTGCAATTCCAATTACTCATTTCCTATGATAACTCAATTTACTCATTTCCTATGATCCACCCATATACCTGATCACAACTAGACACAAAGATGGTTATACTCTTGACCTTGCCATCAGACACCAGTATTTATATTCAAGTTCAAAAACTCTGAAATTCCTTTGTATTGGTAATAATCCATAATATTTCCTATTCCCCTCCTGCCTTGCAATTTTGAAGTTGTTTTTCATTCTTTTCTAATTTTTTTAATAATAACTTTTTGTTTTCAAAATATATACAAAGATAATTTTCAACATTCATCCTTGCAAAACTTTGTGTTTCAAATTTTTCTCCCTCCCTTTCCCCCCATTCCCTCCCCTAGACATCATATAATCCAATATATATCAAATGTATGCAATTTTTTATGCATATTTCCACAATTATTCTGCACAAGCGAAATCAGAACAAAAAGGAAAAAAATGAGAAAGCAAACAAAAAATTAGCAAACAATAACAAAAAAGGTGAAAATACTATGTTATGATCCACATTCAGTCCCCACAATCCTCTTTCTGGAGACAGATGACTCTACATCACAGGTCTTTTGGAGTTGGCCTGAATCACCTCATTGTTGAAAAGAGCCACCTCCATGTGAGTTGTTATTTCTGCCATTCTGGGTTTAGTTACCATGATAAACAAAAGTGGAGGGCCTTTCATTAACTTCTTATCATTAACCAAAGTAATTTAGAATATGCAGCTCACAGCTCTAGGGCCTTATATTCAGAACTTTGATATGATTTTTTTACATTGATTAATATTGTTTGTAATACAGTAGTGATCCAAATGAATTATTTCTCATAAAATGCTAGTCCCTTTCTGTATTTCAACTTCTTATACCTTATTCCACAACATGAAATCAAACTCAGTGATCCAGTGACACTGGCCTAATGGCTGTTCCAGTCTTTTCCAGGAATAACAAACTCCATCTCTCAGTTCTGGACATTTTCTCTTGCTATACTTCATGCCCTTCTCCACTCCTACTTTTCCCCTTCATGACTTAGGTCTAAATCCTATTTTCTAGAGAAACTAAATCCTATTTTCTAGAGAAAACTTTTCCCAATCCCTGTTAATTCTTAATATCTTTTTTTATTTACCTTGCACATAGCTTCCTCTATATGGGTGCATATGTGTATATTTGTGTTTATAATTTTCATGTTACCTGTCCCATTGGATATATTAGATTGTAAATTCCTTGAGGATGGGGATTGTCTTTTGCCTCTTTTTGTTTTCTTAGCAATTATCACAGTGTCTGTCACACAGTAGGTTTTCAATAAGTGTTTTTTGATTTGATTGATCTATTTGAGATGGTGAGCTAGGGCCTTTACAAATATTATTATTTCATCCTGAAAACAACCTAGGAGATAAGTGCTTCTATTATCCCTGTTTTACAGTTGAGGAAACTAAAACAGAGATTATGTGACTTACCTGCACATACATATCATACATGTGATGCTGGATTTGTGCTTGGGGTCTTTCTGACTTCACAGACTGCGTCACCTAGTTGTTTATTCTATATATATTTTTGAATATGGTCAGTTATACACATTATTTCCTGAGCAATAACTAGGAAAGATCATTACAGCTGAAACTCGTAATGATCATGAGTCAGAGTATAATTGTCCTTTTGTGCAGTTTTTCTTTGTCACTTTGGTCATTTTATACATTTTTCTCCTCCTGTTCTGACTTTGTTTCAGTTCATACATTATATATTAAATTTCCTACACACAATAACATTATATTTTATAGCATAATTTGTTCAGCTATTATTCAAAGAATGTGCAGCCAATATTATTTTCACTATTTTGATACCACAGTTTTGCAAAAAAAAATATTAAAAACTTCTTTCTCTGCCTTTGATCATATTGTGGCATTTGTCCAGGGATGAGATCATTGGATCTAAGGGTACTGAAAATTTAGTGATTTTTTTCATGATGTTTTAAGCAGTTTTCCAGGATGATTGTACCACTAATCAGCTCTATCAATAGCCTATCTTTCCCTAACTGTGCAAACATTTGAGTAAGCATTTTTATTATTTTAAAAAACTTTCTCTCATTATTGATGTAGATTTGTCTTTCATGCGAATTAATCAATCATTTTTATTTAATTATCTACCATGTTCCTGGCACTATGGGAGATATTAAGTACAAAAATATGAAGAATGATGAAATCTTTACTTTCAAGTAATTGATCATTTTCATTTCTTTTGTAAGCTATCATTTTAAAAAATGCTTTGACAACATATATATGTATACATATGACTTATGTATTTATTATGTGATACATGTATATATGTAATATATGCATATATAATATATATATTATATGAGATTAGATAAGAAATTATTATACAAATCTTTTCCCTGTTCAATTGTTTCTCTTCTTAATGATTAATAATTAATGCAATGATTTTGTTTGTGTCTATGAATTTGAATTTTATATTTCTTTTTTGTCATATTTACTCTTTAGTTATATAACCCATCACCAGACATAGGTGCAAAAGGTATGTTTTTTATTGCATATATGCTAAAAACTTATCTTTCATAATGTCATAAGTTTGTCTAAATCCAATTTCTTTTGAATTGCTTCCATGTCTTCTTCAGCAGTTGTCAAAAAGAAAAATCATTTTTTCAATAAATTTTATTATCTGCTTTGCTGAAGACTACTATATTCAATTGACCTTGACATGGAATATTCCTGCTTTGTCAATTCCACTTGTCTATTCTACTTTCTAAAGCACTACTGACACATGTATTATGAACACTATCTTACTTTATGTTTTCTAGTTTATTATTTTTCTTGAGAGTATGGAACATCTCCTTCTATAAACTTTAGTGAGAAAAAAAAGTGAAGAAGGGAGAAAAAAGAGAGGCAAAAATGAAAGGTAGAATAAAATGAAACCCAAGAAGGAACAAAGAAGCATAGGTTTCCCTTGTTTTTTGCCAAAACAGACTCTTCACTGTAACTCTCAAAAGTATCAACTAGGTTTATTACAATTTTGGAAAAATGAACTCATAATATTTTCCATCAAAACTGCTCCTCATACTACCATGCATTAGTTTGTATAAAGGCATCACTGTCATTCCAGTTCATTTAGTTTCAGTGTCAACTTGGATTCATCACTTTCATTCATTTGTATCTAATTGATTACCAAGTTCAAATCGTTTTAATAACTCTGACATAGGTTTTCTTTTTTTCCATTCATATTACTATTACCCTAGTTCATAAGAAAGTTCTCATAAATTAGACATACCTCTTTCTCCTTTATCTCTCTTCTCTAATATCTTTTTCATTAAAGCTTCCCAAGATACTTCTGAAAGTAGATGTTTTATCATTTCTTCCCCCTGCAGAAAAATTTTTTTCACTGGCTTCCTGAAGCCTTCAGGAAAACTATTAACATGTAAGGTGCCCAACAATCTGACTGAAATCTATCTTTTGAATTATATTATATTTCCTTATGATTTTTTTTCTAAATTAAGCTTCTTTCATTGTTAGATGAAATTTTCCTGAATCCTCTTCTGTCCTCTCTTATGCTTATATAGATTTCCCTTATCACCTTGGCTAACTTAAATTTTCAAATTCTTAATTCATCTGTTATATTATCTTTTTTTGAAGCTTTTTATTTTCAAAACATATGTAGGGATAATTTTTCAACATTAATCCTTGCAATACATTCTGTTCAATTTTTTTTCTCTCTTCCTACTCATTCCACCTCTAGATGGCAAGTAATCTAATATATGTTAAACATAATAAAAATATGTGTAAATTGAATATAGGCATATATATTTATACAATTATCTTGCTGCACAAAAAAATATGATCAAAAAGGGAGAAAAATGAGAAAGAAAATATAATTCAATCAAACAACAAAAGAAGTGAAAACACTATGTTGTGATTCACACTCAGTTCCAACAGTCCTCCCTTTGGGTGTATATGGCTCTCATCATCACAAGATCATTGGAACTGGTCTGAACCATCTCATTGTTGAGAAGAGACATGTACATCAACATTATATAATCTTGCTGTTGCTGTGTACAATAATTTCCTTGTTCTGCTCATTTCACTTAGTATCAGTTCCTGTAAATAAGGGGTCCTCAAACTATGGCCCTCGGGCCAGATGCGGCAACTGAGGATGATTATCTCCCTCACCCAGGGTTATGAAACAAAGTTTTTGTTTTTACTATAATTTAGCCCTCCAACAGTCTGAGGGACAGTGAACTGGTCCCCTATTTAAAAAATTTGAGGACCCCTGTGAGTCTCTCCAGGCCTCTCTGAAGTCATCCTGCTGATTGTTTCTTTTGTTTTTTTTTTTTGTTTTTTTAATTTAATAGCCTTTTATTTACAGGTTATATGCATGAGTAACTTTACAGCATTAACAATTGCCAAACCTCTTGTTCCAATTTTTCATCCCTTTACCCCCCACCCCCTCCCCCAAATGGCAGGATGACCAGTAAATGTTAAATATATTAAAATATAAATTAGATACACAATAAGTACACATGACCAAAACATTATTTTCCTGTACAAAAAGAATCAGACTCTGAAATATTGTACAATTAGCTTGTGAAGGAAATCAAAAATGCAGGTGGGCTTAAATATAGGGATTGGGAATTCAATGTAATGGTTTTTAGTCATCTCCCAGAGTTCTTTCTCTGGGCGTAGCTGGTTCAGTTCATTACTGCTCCATTGGAAATGATTTGGTTGATCTCGTTGCTGATGATGGCCTGTTTCTTAAAGAAAATAATATCCTATGACATTTATATATCATAACTTACTCAGCCATTCTCCAACTAATGGGCATCTACTCAGTTTCCAGTTTCTTGCCTCTACAAAAAGGGCTGCCACAAACATTTTTGCACATGTGGGTCCCTTTCCCTCCTTTAAGATCTCTTTGGGATATAAACCCAATAGAAATACTGCTGGATCAAAGGATATGCACAGTTTGATAAGTTTTTGAACATAGTTTCAAATTGTACTCCAGAATGGTTGGAGCTGTTCACAATTCCACCAACAATGCATTAGTGTCCCACTTTTCCCACATCCCCTGTAACATTTGTCATTATCTTTTCCCATCATCTTAGCCTATTTGAAAGGTATGTAATGGTACTTCAGAGTGGTCTTAATTTGCATATCTCTAATCAACAGTGATTTAGAGCATCTTTTATATGACTAGAAATAGTTTCAATTTCTTCATCTGAAATTGTTTGTTCATATCCTTTGATCATTTATCAATTGGAGAATGTGTTGACTATTTATAAATTTGAGTTACTTCTCTATATATTGTAGAAATGAAGCCTTTATCAGAACCCTTAAATGGAAAAATATTTGCCAATTTATTGCTTCCCTTCTAATCTTGTCTATATTAGTTTTGTAAGTACAAAAACACATTAACTTAATGTAATCTAAATTATCTATTTAGGGTTCAATAATGAACTTCAGTTCATCTTTGGTCACAAATTCCTGCCTTTTCCACAGATCTGAGAGATAAACTATCTTTTGTTCTTCTAATTTATTTATAATCTCATTCTTTATGTCTAGATCATGAACCCATTTTGACCTTATCTTGGTATATGTGTTTGGTGTGGATCAATGCCTAGTTTCTCCTTTACCAATTTCTAATTTCCCAATAGTTTTTGTCTAATAGTGAGTTCTTATCCCAAAAGTTGGGGGCTTGGTTTGTCAAACACTAGATTACTATAGTCATTGACTATTTTGGTCCTATGAGGCTAACCTATTCCACTAATCAACTATTCTATTTCTTAGCCACTGGGTCAGTGTTGAATAACTTCTGGTGCTAGGAGGGCATGGCAAAATCCTGATATTCTAGGGTGTAGTGACTCACTATTTGCCTTTTGTATTTGTATTGGATGTCTTACGTCTAATCTGTTGATCTACTGGCTTGTAATCAGGAGAGAGTACCCAACACTGTTGTAGATTCCCCATCTGTAGGAACCCCGGATCTGTGTACTGTCTGCACTCAGGTTTCCACATGGTTGCCTGCAGTCTGCTCACCTCCCTCTGTGGTCAATTGAAATAAAGCTATGCTGAAGATCTTCCAAATTATCTTCTGCTGGAAATGTGTTACACTCCAAATATTTGTGGGTTCTGTCACTACAAAACCAGTCCAGAGACTTAATTTACTGTTAATTTGAGGGATATGGGTAGAGTTAAGCAATAAGACTTATCCCATCTCAGCCATCTTAGCTGTGTTCCCCATCTGTCATATTTTCCATGAATCTTCATTACTTGCTTTCCTCCCCAACTGAAAACATTGTCTCCCTCATCAAAAATGTTTAGATCATTTTGCATAGAAGACTCCTTTTTCCTATCACACTCTACTTCATTATACATACATACATACACACTAAAACATACACACAAATGGGTGTATGCATATATGTGTTTTATTAAACACATATTTTATAAAAGATATATGCATATGCAGATACACATACTGCAATTTATATATAATAGGTTAATTCTCTGTGATATATATAAACATATACATGTTTTCATATGTATATATTAGTGAATCATTTTCTGTTGTCTAACTCATATATATGCATATGTGTATATTTATATGTATCTCTCTCTATAATTTCTATATTTCTATATATATATTAACATATATATGTATATAAACTATAAGATCCTCAATGGGCAGGCACTAAGGTTTATTTAATTTTTTTGCTCTTTGTACATACATAATAAATAATAATAGCTAATATTTATGTTATTTTTATTATTCAGTATTAAGCACTTTTCAATTATTATTTCATTTGATCCTCATAATATATCTCAAAGGTAGATTCCATAATTTGTGGAAGAAAGTGAGGCAAGGAAAAGTCAAGTAAGTTTCTCAAGGACACACAGTAAATGTGTCTTAAACTGTATTTAAATTAAAATCTAATTATCTCCTAACCTGGCACTCTTTCATTTAATAAATATTCATTGATTTAAATTGAATTGGAAGATCCATACTCTTGTTTCCTTAGTACTGGCCAAAGTTTTTCTCACATGACTACAAAATTACAAATAACAATTCTTCCAAAATTATGATCTTGTCTTTGAACTTTGAAATTCATTATATCTGTGGTTCTTTTATTTGGATTACAACAAGAAAATGATCACGGTGCTAGTGTTGTTTCTGAGGTTTTATTTTATAAATACATATGCATGAATAAATTATACACACAAATATATACAACCATACATACACATGTACATGAATATATAAATACACACATATATACATATATACACATTAACATTCCTATTTTTAATCCTTAGGAAAAAACTTTTTGAAAGTGTCTTTCTCACTCTGTGTGTGTGTGTGTGTGTGTGTGTGTGTGTGTGTATGTGTATTTGAGAGAGAGAGAGACACACACACACACAGACATAGAGAAAGAAAGAGAGAGAGAGACAGAGGGGAAGAAACAGAAACAGAGATTGATACATACAGAGAGAAACAGTGAGACAGACAGACAGACAGAAAGACAGACACAGAAAAAATTCATTGAGACAGAATAAGACACTAGCTCAAATTTTATGAGCAAATTAGTGAGCAAATATATTTATAAATCTTATGTGGAAACAGTTTCTAATGAATAAGGGCAAAATTATAACCACTCTTGGAAAAATAGTTCCCTTATGAATATTATCATTTTACATATGGAAAAAGTGAACCTTTGAACTGAGAATATTATAGTTTCCCAGTTCTCTTTGCTTCAAAGCTCTCTGTTTCTCTCTGCTTCTTTCTCTTTTGCTCTCTCTGTCTCTCTATCTTTCTGTCTCTGTTTCTCTGTCTTTGTCTCTGTCTCTATTTCTGTCTTTCTGTCTCTCTGTCTCTGTCTTTCTCTGTGTCTTTCCATTTCTCCCTCTCTCTCTCTCTCTCTCTCTCTCTCTCTCTCTCTCTCTCTCCCCTACTCATATTGCCAGGCCATGATCACGTGACTTTTTTCTTAGGTGCATTGAATTGGAATACTTTCAAAGCCATGAAAACCAAAATTTACTTGAAGGGAATATTTTTCCTATGATTTAATTTCATTCTTTGCAAAGGTAGAAGTTGGAAGCCTAAGGAGAATTTATCTTCCTTGTTATTCACCATCAAATAACCATTGAGAGGAAGTATTATTATTTCCAGTACCTTTTGAAACCAAAAAATTTTCTCATAATATTCTCAATTACCTTTTACAAAACAAAGGTGAATGATTCTCCTAGCAAGTCAGTATTTTGTTGGATAAAAAACAATTTGAAAAAATGTTACTATGCATAATCAGTAGACAGGTTACAAGAATATAGTTTAATGAAAAAAATTAATATCTGGAACATTTCTATGATAATTCATTAGTAGAGTATTTCCTAAAGGAAAAGAAATCCTATTTTGAGCCCCAATTATGTTTTATTTTTTACATATTCATTTTTATTTTCTCTGAGTAATTTAATCACATTTATTTATTTTTTAAATTAAGGAAATGTTATCAAGAAAGACTCCCACAAAAGACAAAAAAAAAAAGGACTCTCAGAAAATATCTTTTGTTCTTCCAACTGCATGATTAAAATGGACTACTTAGAATGATGGAAAAGCAGCAAGGTGATACTTCTTATAAACTCACCCATTCATCATTTTAATTCAAAAGACACTTTTCCTGTTCTGATGAATTAGAGGAAATAAAGATTATTTTATGAAAAAAAAACATATATTTGATAAAAGAGAGAAGGTAATGGGATCATAGATTTTAGAGCTGGATGGCACCTTAGAAATTATCAAGCTCAGTCTCCTTAATTAACAAATAAGAAAACTGAAGCTGAGAGAGTACTAGTAAGCTGCCCAATGTTACAGATACTGAATAGCAGAACTTGCATGACAACTTTTGATAATATAAAATGGTATTTATTAATCTTTTTTGGGGGGGGGGTAGGGGGATGCTTAGATCCCTCTGGCAGTATAGTAAAGCTAATGGCCCCTTCTTTGAATAATATTTTGAAAAATCATAAAAGAAAATACATAAAATCACAAAGGAAACATGTTAATCCATCTATTCATCCAACTATTCATCTATATATTTATGTATGTATGTTAACAAGTATGTACCTATTACCTATGTTCACACACCCCAGCTTAATATTCCATTTTATAAAAGTATTATTTAACATATCATTCTGACCATACCATGATTATTTATGTTAGATATAATTATGTATGCAATAAGGATTATTCTTGGATTATACTAGATATTTAAACCATATAGCATGTATTGAGCAAGATTCCTTTTGTGGAGATAACCATTTATGTAGCAATGAAGAAAAGGAGAGATGAGCTCAAGAAAGTCATGACTCTACCTTAGATTGCTGAAAAGAGAAAATGAAGATATTCCAGAGACAAAAGTTCAATTTTTGATAGTTAAAAGACTACTTAATTTTTAGCAGTGAGTTGTTCTTTCAATTCTGGTAACAGTTTTGCCTCCATTTAAAACTTATAAAGCATGTATCTTTTCCCCTGTGTACATTCATTGATCCTTTTCATGCACATATATTTATATTAATTTATCTATGTATGTATATGTGGTACACATGTTTCCATCTACTTGTCTATTGTGATTATATTGATTACATACTCACAAATACTCACAAAGAAGTTTCTTAGAGGTTAGCTTTGGTAATTATATTGAAATTTCTGGATAAATAGTTACCCAGATTTCCAAATTTTGTCCCTGATCTGTACCTTAAGGTTGAAACAGTTTTAAGAAGGTTTTTCATTCAGAACAAATTATAATTTATCTTTATAAATATTGATTTCATTTTTGGGGAGAATATATTTATTTATTCATTTGTCACAGTTATGAAAGTACCTTTTACAATTGAGGTCAGCGCTTTCTCTGAAACATATAGTCTTTGAAGAAACTTGTCCAGGTTTTTGAGAGGGTTACCTTAGGGTTAGAACTAACCTTCTAACATGGATTAGAAACACAATTTGAAGCCACATTTTTTCTGATTTGTACCTAGTTCTCTGACCACTACACTCTTTGTGAATCAAAGAATATTTGAACATAAAAGATGGATTCTGGAAGCACTGTAGTTTCCCAAATGCAACCTGATGGATCTCTTTTATTTGTTTCATATTGGATTCCCTCCGTTTTTTGGTAGCACTTGTTCAGGAGAAATTATTTCTTAGGGGAAAAGTATCTCAAGTTCATCTTGTTTTTATATTTGTGGGTCATTTCCTTATTTGGGAATAATAACTGATTATGACAGCTTTTCTGAAGCAGGTAAATGTTATACACTGCTTGTATATACATTTTTATTCCCCAAACTGATAGTTTTGAAAATGTTTAATTTAAAGATGGCTATTTTAATAGTTCCCTAATAGTGTCTCTTCAAGTCATATAGAAGTATGCAGTGTGCCTTCACTTTTCAATTTCTCTCTACATTGCTGACACCCAGAACCACTCTCTATTCTTTTAACAATTTGTTTTTGTAGAAAGAGCAGGGGAAAAATATCCTAAAATAAATTTACTTGAGATTCTGAATCTCTTGGAAATACTATTCCACTTTGGTTTTTATGTAAATTACATAAGTCACTATAGCCATCACTGTGTCTACATATCTGGATTTTTTTCACTTGTACTGATATATGAAAGCCCATTCTGATAGAAAAGTATTTCTACATTATTCTCATCAGCTATTTAAATGTAGATTCTGAGTTGTCACTACTGCTTTTGGAGGTTGTAGAAGGCTATTATATTTGAATCCTAATATGAATGGAAAATTTTCCTTATACTTCCATCAGGTGTGTATAGTCCATCTCTCTAGGTGCCCAGAAGTTCAGTGTAGTTATTGTGAATAGCATTTAGGATTTAAAAAGTCTAAAGGGAATATATACTTTTATTATCTGTTAGTATTCCCCTTGGCTAACATAAAAATTTCTTGGACTTTTTTGTCTTTGAAAAGTGTATCTTTTTCATCAAGTTAGTAGATTTAAACTCCTTACCAAAGTACCAACTTGATATAGTCAGCCTTGGGTCCTGTAGAGACCCTATTGTCAAGACCTCAGGCAGAGAAATGATCAAAAGTGTACATTTGTGCTTTGAAGGGCTGGGGAGACGTCTTTACTTATACCCAAAGCTAAAGATATTTTAATTTTAAACCTATTGCAGTATGTATTCAACAACGGAAAAAGGAGAAAAATACATACATATGTGCATGCATACATGTTTTATGATATTCCCACTGCTTAGCCACTCTTAAGTTGATAAGATAGTAGGTCCCTTCACATATATGTGATTTTCCTGATTTATACAATCTGTTTGGATGAGAAGACAGTTCTTTAAGAATGATGACCAAGTAAAAGAAAACTCAGATTATCATCTCTAAAGGTTTTCTAAACTCTAAAGGAGTTTAATGAGTTATAAATAACAAGACATATCAGAAAGAAAGACATTACAAATGGAGATTATTCCTTGCTTTTGTCTTGTAAAAATCACAGCTTGAACACATTTGGAGCAATAAGCACATAGCACATATTACTTTAAGGGAAGTAAGTTGTGTAGGTGGCAAAATCCCCCTTCCATCAGGGGGCTGATAACTGTTGAATACTTGCCAAATGAAATTACAGTTTCTGACACAACAAGAAATGAGATTGTTACCACTCCTTTCAGTTGTCCTGTTTTCAAAGTATTGTCAAATACTTCTGAGCATAATTATATGCTTTTAGAAAATAGCTGATGAATATATACAAAAAAATTGGCTCATTTCAATGTGAAATAATAACATTCAAATTACAAAAGTAACTCTGGAGTAGTGATGCTATCTAAAATGATGATCACCTCCTGTTCCAGTTTGTTTCAGCAATCTTGGGACTTAAGGACTTGTTGAAAGAAAAACTAATATAGAAACAACATGATACAAAAAATCTTTATAATCATGATGTGTTTTATTCTCACAAGGGAAGGTAAAAGAATGCAACTGAAAGCACAAGGGACCTAGGGCATGGAAATCAAAGGAAAGGAAGAGAGGTTCAAGGGAAAGATACTTGTTTATTTAAATTACTAGAAAGGTAAATCACTGAATCTAAGGTACAAAGATGTTCAGTCCATAGCAAAAGGCTGGGGCATCTATGGAGCACAGTGTATAAAGTGCTAGTGCATACAGTTCTGGGCCTGAAGATAAGAAAACTCATCTTTCTGGGTTCAAATCTGGCCTTAAATACTTATAAGTTATATGACCCTGGACAAGTCACTTAATCCTGTTTGCTTCAGTTTCCTCATCTGTAAAATGATCTAGACAAGAAAATGATAAAACACTCCAGTACTTTGTTAAAAAAAAAAAACAAAAAAAAAAACCTCAAATGAGGCACAAAGAGTTGGGCATGACAGAAAAACAATTGGAAAGCAACCACCAACACAACAGAGGATAAAGGAAATGGAGGACTTGTAATGAACTTGTAAGAAAACTCAGATTTAGCACATTCAGGTTCCAAAAAAATCCCATGATTCTTTTTCCTTATTGAGTAGGGATTCCTTGGTTTCCTTTACTCATACCAGGACAAAATAGACATGTAAGGACATAGAAATAATACCAATTTGTCCTGATATGAAAAGGTGAGTAGGATAATTAGAATTATTCATAAAATTAAAGTGAGGAAGATCAAAAGAAGTTATATAGATCAATCTCTCATTTTACAAATGAGGAAACTATAAGCCAGAGATAATCAGTTCCCCGAAGTTACATGTGTAATAAATGGCAGAAAGGATATTAGAAATTAGATCTTCAGACTCCATTATTATAGTCCTTAGAGTTTTAAAGGTTGGGCATACCTACGGGTATGCTATATTGCTTGTAGTTTTTTTTTCCTAATTCCAAAGTACAATCTTGATTTCTAGATCAGATGGTTCACCTATGACTTACCACTTATAAACATTCATTCTTATACAAGTTCCTTTCCCATTCTGAACCTTAAATATTTCATAAATAAATTAAGAGAATCAAGTCTCTAAACTCCATTCCAGAACAAGGCTCCCTGACTTTTAAACATTGGCGCAATAAAGAGTTGTTTGATTATAGAACAAGATTAGGAGTATTTCTAGATAAAGGAATAACAATATCTAAATTCTGAATCTCTATATTCACTTCCTTAATTTATAGAAATAATACTGCCTAAAGAACTGTTATCCAGGCATAAGACTTCCTTGAAGCAACAGTTTCAGTGGTACAGGTTTTTTGAATGAAGGTTTAATATAAAATATTCTATAAAGAAGATTTTATCAAAATCCAAAATTAGGTAGGGCGAGGTGGTGGACAATATAGAGTACCTATCTTAGTTTTGCTATTATCTCAAAGTACCTCAGTTTCCTCTTTTTTATTATGAAGAATTTTGATTGAAGCTAGGTGGGACAAAGAGAAGGTTGCTAGATCTAGAATTAGAGAATCTGATTTTGATTCTGCTTCTTAGTTCTTGTGTGACTATAAGTAAGTCACTTAAACTCCCCAGCATTAGTTTTCTCATCCATAAGGTGGGGTGATTGGAGTAGAAAGAAGTTCTTCATTTATTATATTAAATGTTACCAGAACTCATCATGCTTCTTAAGTAACTTCCACCATGTTTAAAATGTTACTATAAATTATTTTAAAATGTGAGATACAAAATAAAGACAATTGAAAGCTATGTAATGCATAAATGAATCAAAAAGCATTCAAGAAACACTGTTCATGGATTGCATTAAGAACTATGAATATAAGAATATCTGTAGAAGAGCCAGAGTGAAGCCAGAAAGCTGCTCAAGCTTTCCCAGTTTCCTTCAAAAACCACATGAAACCAAGTCTCTGAACAGAGTCTGGTGGAATGAAACCATCCTCCAGCTCAAGATAGATTGGAAAAGACTTCAGGACAGTTCAGCCTCACTGGGTGAAAAGGGGTGTTCAGCTCAGCTCAGACAAAATCTAGTAATGCCAGTGACAAAGTCTTGATCACAGCAGATCTGCAACTAAGACCCTTGATCCTGACTTAGTAATAGAGCAAAGCAGTGGGGCAGCCTCATTCCCAGCTCAGAAAGCAAATTCTTGGAAGCCAGACTGTTTCTTGGAAAGAGCAAGAAAAATTAATCTCTTCAAATAACAAGGGAACCTTGTGCTCAATGCCAAGGAGTAGAACTGTACAGGAAGCTTGGGACAGCATGCCCTTTTGCTTCATGAGTAGAACTAGACCTTAAAAATGAAAAAAAGTGAAAATAGCAAAAGAAAAGGAAAGAAAATGAACAAGAAACATAAAAGAGCCTTGATCATAGCAAGCTATTATGGTGACAGGTAAGACCAAACAAACAAACAAACAAACAAAAACAACAACTCAGATGAGGACAAAATGGTCATAGAAGAAATCCCAAAGAGTGATGTGAATTGGTCTTAAGTCCAAAGAGGATTCTTGGAAGTGCTCATAAAAGACTTTAAAGTCTTTAAAGATAAATAAGAGAGGTAGAACAAAAATGAAAAAAGTAATAAGAGGTATTCAAAACAGCTTGGAACAGGAAGGCAATTCCTTAAAAAATACAATAGGCCAAATGCAAAAAAAAAAAAAAAAAAAAAAAAAAGTGAAGAAAATAATACCTTGAAAAGTAAAATTAATCAAATGGAAAAAGAAACACAAAAACTAACTGAAGAAAATCATACATTAAAATTATTTTTAGGGATATGGAATCTAATGGCTCTGAGGCATAAAGAATCAGTCAAACAGATTAAAAAGACTGAAAAAATTTGGGAAAATGTAATATCTCATTTCAAAAACAGAAAAATAGATCCAAGAGAGATAATTTAAAAATCATTGGTCTTCCTGAAGACCATGAACCTACCCCTTCCAAAAAAAAAAAAAGACCATGGATACCAATCTTCAAGAGATCATAAAGGAAAACTGCCCTGATATATTAGAAACTTACAGAGTAGTCATTGAGAAAAAAAATCCATCAATCACCTCTGAATAGAGATCCATATAGAAAATCTCAAGGAATAGTGTTGCAAAACCGCAGAACAATAATTTCAAGTAAAAAAAAATACTACAAACTGCCAGACAAAATAAATTTATATATCAAAGAGCAATAGTCAGGATTATACAAGAGCTGGAAGCATCTACAATAAAGAATCAGAAGATGCAGAATGCCATATTCAAGAAGACAAAAAACCTGAGGCTATATTCAAGAATTAATTATGCAACTAGACTGAACATCATCTTTCAAAGGACATGATGCTCAATGATTCAGGAGACTTTTAATAATTTATATTAAAAAAAAAAGGATAGAAAATATGGTCGACTCAAAAGAAGCATAGCAAGGTAAACAGGGGAAAATATATGTTATTTAAAGGTTAAACTGTTTACATCTCTAGATGAGAAAATGATATCTATAATTCTTGAGAACTGTATCTGTTACTGGGGCAGACAGCGGGGGGTGGGAGTGGGAAATCACATACATGAAGGGTATGGATGTCAATGGACTCTGATGTGATGATGTCAAATAAAAAAGACATTAAGGAGTGTGAGAGGAGGAAAGGAGAAGTATAATTGGACAAATTAGATCATATGAAGAGACACAAAAGACCTAATATATTAGAGGGAAATGAACATTATTTGAAGCCTGAACTTAATAGTTTTAGCTCAGAGGGAATAGCTAAATCATTCAATCGGATATAGAAATTTATCTTACCCTATAAAAAATAGGAGGATAAAGAGGTGGGGGGAAAGATGGAGCTGGATAGAAGGGAGAGTAGAAACATTAGGACAAAGGGGTAAGAAAAGAGGGAAGAGTGATGGGAGACAGGGAGTGGTAGGGGTGGGTTAAAAACAAACAATACTAATGATGGACAAGGTAGAAAAAGAGAACAAAAGTATATATGGGAGAGAAAATAGGATGGGGGAAAATACAGAGTTGATAGCCATATCTATGAATTGTGAATGAGATGAACTCTCCCATAAAACTGAAGCAAATAGGAGAAGGGATTAAAAATAGAATCCTACAATATTGTTTATAAGGAATACATTTGAAACAAAGAGATGCAAAAAGTTGAAGTAGAAATTATTATGCTTCAGCTGAAGCAAAAAAAAAGGCAGGGGTAGCAATTGTGATTTCATATAAAACAACCATAAGAATATATCTTGTAAAGGGCTGAATCTCTTAAGAGGTATGCTTGAATCAGACAATCAGTCACTTAAGGCTAATTACCTATTTGACAATGATTCTATTAGCATATGTTTGGAAAAATGGCCTTTCTCACTGGTGCTGGCTCAGTGTTTGGTGTATACAAATAATCGTAGGCAAGGATTAGATGGTGGGGTGAGACAAGCCAGACTCACTTGGTGGCAGGACGATGGGGAGTAGTGTGGAGATTCTGGACTCCAGATTTGAAAAGAGATATTTGGCTAAACTCCTGGCAGTTTGCCTGCTTCTCCCCCTAAAGACCAATTACTTTTACTTATCCTGATTCTGGCTGATCTTGAGGCCTACAAGGAGATAGCCCAGAATTTACATATCTAATTAAAAGAGATAAGGAAGGAAAACAATTCTTGATAAGGATACCATAAACAATCCATTCCTAATAAAAACCCTTGAGAGTATTGGAATAAATGGAATTTTTCTTAAAATGGTCAAGAGCATATATTTAAAACAGTCAGTAAACATCATATGCAATGGGGAAAAATTGGAACCCTTCCCAGTAAGATCTGGAGTGAAGCAAGGTTGCCCACTATCACCATTACTATTCAATATTGTAGTAGAAACACTAGCCTCAGCAATAAGAGTCAAGAAAGAGATTAAAGGAATTAAAGTAGGCAATGAGGAAATCAAACTATCACTCTTTGCAGATGATATGATGGTATACTTAGAAAACCCCAGAGATTCTACTAAAAAGCTATTAGAAATAATTCATAACTTTAGCAAAGTTGCAGGGTATAAAACAAATCCCCATAAATCCTCAGCATTTTTATACATCACCAACAAAATCCAACAGCAAGAGATACAAAGAGAAATTCCATTCAAAATAACTGTCGACGGCATAAAATATTTGGGAATATATCTACGAGAGGAAAGTCAGGAATTATATGAGCAAAATTACAAAAAACTTTCCACAAAAATAAAGTCAGACTTAAATAATTGGAAAAACATCAAGTGCTCTTGGATAGGCCGAGCAAATATAATAAAGATGACAATACTCCCTAAACTAATCTATTTATTTAGTGCTGTATCAATCATACTTCCAAAAAAATATTTTAATGATCTAGAAAAAATAACAACAAAATTCATATGAATAATAAAAGATTGAGAATCTTAACGGAATTAAAGAAAAAAAATCAAATGAAGGTGGCCTAGCTGTATCTGATCTAAAACTATATTATAAAGTAGCAGTCACCAAAACCATTTGGTATTGGCTAAGAAATAGATTAGCTGATCAGTGGAACAGGTTAGGTTCACAAGACAGAATAGTCAACTATAGAAATCTAGTGCTTGACAAACCAAAAGATCCTAACTTTTGGAATAAGAATTCATTATTTGACAAAAACTGCTGGGGTAACTGGAAACTAGTATGGCAGAAATTAGGCATGGACCCACACTTAACACCGTATACCAAGATAAGATCAAAATGGGTCCATGATTTAGGCATAAATAATGAGATTATAAATAAATTAGAGAACATAGGATAGTTTATCTCTCAGACCTGTGGAGGAGGAAGAAATTTGTGACTAAAGATGAATTAGAGACCAATATTGATCACAAAATAGAAAATTTTGATTATATCAAATTAAAAAGCTTTTGTACAAACAAAACTAATGCAAACAAGATTAGAAGGGAAGCAACAAACTGGGAAAACATCTTCACAGGTTCTGATAAAGGCCTCATTTCCAAAATATATAGAGAATTGACTCTAATTTATAAAAAATCAAGACATTCTCCAATTGATAAATGGTCAAAGGATATGAACAGACAATTTTCAGATGATGAAATTGAAACTATTACCACTCATATGAAAGAGTGTTCCAAATCACTATTAATCAGATAAATGCAAATTAAGACAACTGTGAGAAACCACTACACACCTGTTAGATTGGCTAAGATGACAGGAAAAAATAACGACGAATGTTGGAGGAATGTGGGAAAACTGGGACACTGATGCATCGTTGGTGGAGTTGTGAACGAATCCAGCCATTCTGGAGAGCAATCTTGAATTATGCCCAAAAAGTTATCAAACTGTGCATATGCTTTGACCTAACAGTGCTAATACTGGCCTTATACCCCAAGGAGATACTAAAGAAGGGAAAGGGACCTGTATGTGCCAAAATGTTTGTGGCAGCCCTGTTTGTAGTGGCCAGAAACTGGAAAATAAATGGCTGCCCATAAACTGGAGAATGGCTAAGTAAATTGTGGTATATGAATGTTATGGAATATTATTGTTCTGTAAGAAATGACCAGCAGGATGAATACAGAGGGACTTGGGGAGACTTACATGAACTGATGCTAAATGAAATGAGCAGAACCAGGACATCATTATATACTTCCACAACAATACTGTATGAAGATGTCTTCTGATGGAAGTGGATTTCTTTGACAAAGAGACCTAATACAGTTTCAATTGATCAATGATGGACAGAAGCAGCTACACCCAAAGAAAGAACACTGGGAAATGAATATAAACTGTTTGCATTTTTGTTTTTCTTCCCAGGTTATTTTTACCTTCTGAATCCAATTCTTCCTGTGCAACAAGAGAACTGTTTGGTTCTGCACACATATATTGTATCTAGGATATACTGGGACATATTCAACATATATAGGACTTCTCGCCATCTAGGGGAGGGGGTGGAGGGAGAGAGGGGAAAAATCACAACAGAAGTGAGTGCAAGAGATAATGTTGTAAAAAATTATCCTGGCATGGGTTCTGTCAATAAAAATTATTATAATAAAAAAATAAAATAAAAAAATTAAAAAAAATCAGAATTGAACAAATAGAAATGACTGATTCATTGAGACAGGAAGAATCAGTCAAGCAAAACCAAAAAAATGAAAGATTGGAAAAAAATGTCAAATATTTACTTGGAAAAACAACAGAATTGGAAAATAGATCTAGGAGAGATAACCTGAGGATCATCAGACTACCTGAAAATTATGATGAAAAAAAGAGCCTAGATACTATTTTACAGGAAATCATCAAAGAGAACTGCCCAGAAGTAATGGAACCGGAAGGTAAAATAGGCGTTGAAGAATCCATTGAACACCTTCTGAAAAAGACCCTAAAATAAAGACTCAGAGGAATATTGTCGCCAAACTTCAGAATTTTCAGACTAAAGAAAAAAATTTTACAAGCAGCCAGGAAAAAACAGTTTGAATACCGAGGTGCCACAATAAGAGTCATGCAAGATCTGGCTGCCTCAACATTAAAGGACTGAAGGGCTTGGAATTTGACATTACAAAAGGCAAAAAAACTTGGAATGCAGGCAAGAATAAACTTTTCCATGGAAGAAAATGGACATTTAATGAAACAGAGGAATTCCATCTGTTTCTAAGGAAAAATCCAGACTTAAACAAAAAAAAAAAAAAAAATGATCTCCAACAACAGGACTCAAGAGAAGTAGAAAAAGGTAAAAGAAACTTTTGAGAACTGTATTTCTGTTGTGGATATACATAAAAACCACACGTATAATTTGATTTTACTGATATAGCATAAAAAAGGGAAGTAGAAATGGAAAGGAGATAGTGTCAGAAAAAGGGAAAAGGGGAGATAAAAAGAGGGAAACTACATGCTACAATAAGGCAAAGAAAGCCTATCATATCTGGGGGAACTTAGAGAAAGGGAGGAACATTGTGCGAATCTTACTCTCATCAAAGTTGGCTCAAAGAGGAAATAATTGACACATTTGTTTTACAGAGAATCTCCTCTCACCTCATTAAAAAGCGGGAGAGGAAAAGGGAAAAGGAAAAAGAGTAATAAGGGAAGGGTACAAGAAAGGGAAAGGGATTCAAAGGGAGGAGAGAGGGATACTAAAAATGGAAAGCTAGGTGATGCAAGTGGGGACCAATAAGTTTAATACTATGGAAGGGGGGAATGAGGGCAAGAAAAAGAAACGCATAATCTGGGGATATTAGGATGGCAGGAAATACAGAATTAGCAATTTTAACTGTAAATGTGAATGGGATGAACTCTCCCATAAAGAGGAGGCAGATAGCAGACTGGATCAAAAGTCAGAACCCTACAATATGTTGTTTACAGGAAACACATTTAAAATAGGGAGATATATACAGAGTAAAGGTAAAAGGCTGGAACAGAATCTATTATGCTTCAGGTGAAGTTAAAAAAGCAGGGGTAGCCATCCTTATCTCAGATCAAGTGAAAGCAAAAATTGATCTAATTAAAAGAGATAAGGAAGGAAACTATATCTTGCTAAAGAGTACTATAGACAATGAAGCAATATCAGTATTAAACATATATGCACCAAGTGGTATAGCATCTAACTTCCTAAAGGAGAAGTTAAGAGAGTTGCGAGAAGAAATAGACAGCAAAACGATAATAGCGGGAGATCTCAATCTTGCACTCTCAGATTTAGATATATCAAATCACAAAACAAATAAGAAAGAAATTAAAGAGGTAAATAGAATATTAGAGAAATTAGGTATGATAGATCTCTGGAGAAAACTGAATGGTGACAGTAAGGAGTACACTTTCTTCTCAGCAGTACATGGAACCTACACAAAAATTGACCATATATTAGGACATAAAGACCTCAAAATTAAATGCAGGAAGGCAGAAATAGTAAATGCTTTCTTTTCAGATCACAATGCAATAAAAACTACATTCAACAAAATGTTAGGTGTAAATAGACCAAAAAGTAATTGGAAACTAAATAATCTCATCTTAAAGAATGATTGGGTGAAACAGCAAATTATAGACACAATTAATAACTTCACTCAAAAAAAAAAAAAAAAGAAAAATTTTAAGCAGGCAGCAGAACCCTCATGACTAAAAATGTTAGTAGCAGCTCTTTTTGTGGTAAAAAAAAAAATGAGTAGATGTCCATCATTTGGGGTATGGGTGACAAAGTGGTATATGAAGATTATGGCATATTATTGTTCTATAAAAATGATGAACAAGATTATTTTAGAAACGTCTAATAGATGGCAGAGAACAGACACAACTCTCGGTAACCTCCTCTAACCTTCTCTCAAACCAACAGCAGATTAAGCCTCTAAACTGGTTTTGAAGTCAAAGAATCCACAAATAATTGAAGTACAATATATTTCTAGAATAAGATACCTTGGAAGAACTTCAGAACAGGTCTGTTTCAGTAGAGCAGGGGAACAGTCTGTCGAACCCAGAGGGCAACAGAGGGAGACTTGGGCAAGAAGGTGGAGTGACAAGTCAGAGCCTTGTAGCTTCCACATTCCTGGGAATCTTCTGTGAGCCTCTTAAGCTATTCTGGCCTGGTTGCAAGCAGGTGCTTTGGCAGATTTGCCTTTTGCAAAACACAAATTGTAAAACACTGAGCCATGGAAGAATGCTACACCTAGTCACCATTACCCAGCACTGGAAATCAATCAGCAGAACTGCCTTAGGACAAATTAAAGCAGCTGTTGCTCCTTTGCATTGAACAGACCTCAAGCCTTAAAAAAATGAACAAAAAACAACAAAGAACTATCACCATAGATAGCTTTTATGGAAAGAAGAACAGAGCTTAAGTCCTGAGATTCCTAAAGGCAAAACAATTCCAGAAGAAGCCCCAAAGAGAGAAATGAACCCCATTTCATAAGGCTTTCTTCAAAGATTGCATGAAAGATCAAAAAGAGTTGGAAGAAAAATGGGGAAATGAAATGAGATCACTAGAAGAAATAGAAAAAATGAAAAACGAATGAAATGAACAAAAAAGAATTAATTGGCTAATTGCAAAAGAAGCTAAAAAATGTAACTGAAGAAAATAATACACTAAAAAATTAGAATTGAACAAATGGAAATGAATGACTAAATAAGACTTCAAGAATCAGTAAACAAAAACCAAAAATGAAAAAAAATAGAAGAAAATATGAAATATCTCCTAGTGGACAGGGGACCTTTGAACTCGGAAAATCCTTGAAGGAGAAAATCTTCAATTCTGCCTCAATAAAAGATTCTGCCCCATGTCTTTTTTTCTCTTAAATGAATTTAAGTTTTAACTGCTTGATGGGGGAATGATGTGGGTTGTGGTCCCTTTAAGAATTGATTTATTCCTTTCTTTCTGATTACCAACCCCTCCTAGCTGATGCATCATTAATCCAGGAAGCTAGGACCTTTGATTCACAAATCCTGGTCAAAAGCATCCCTTTGAATCCCAATAGAAGATGTGGGCCTATCCCAGCTTGCCACCCAGATCTGAACCAACTTGACCTCTCCAAGCCCCCATTGGATTTGAGCCAATATGGACTGTCCTAGCCCCCATTCTAATGATTTGCTCAGGTTTCCCAACCCCCACCAAGCAAACTCAAGTCCCCACTGAAAGCCAAAAGGAGCCAACTTGGGACTCCACCCACAGGCCCCTTTAGCTAAATCTCTCCTTATAAAAGAAACAAACTGGAGCCCTCTCTTTGCAGAAGGTCAAACATGCTGGCACCATGCCTGCTACCCCAAGGTCCCTCTGTCTGCTGGAATCTTGTTTCTCGTGCCCTCTTATCTCTACCTTCACCTATTTCCTTAACTATACTTTAACATTACTTCCAAACCCCATAATAAACCTCTTTTATCAATCTAGCTTTTCGGGCCTGTAAATGCCATTACTAGACCTCATTTAATTCCGTGTCCTTGCACCAAATCCAAAGGGGCTGCAGGGGAGTCCTATTTGACTCCCTGTACCCCAAATCTGCCACTAGACTTCAATTAAACCCTACTTTCATTTAGGTTCCCCATATCTAGACCTCATCACCAGGAAAAACAACAGATATGGAAAATAGTTCTAGGAGAGATAATCTAAGGATTATTGGGCTTCCTGAAAGGTGTGATGAAAAAAAGAACCTAAACATTATTTTTACAGGAAATCATAAAATAAAACTGCCATGATATTTTAGAATCAGAAGGTAAAATAGCCATTGAAAGAATTCACCAATCATCTCCTGAAAGAGACCCCAAAATTAAGTGCCCAGGAATATTGTGGCCAAATTTTAGAACTATCGTACCAAGGAAAAGATATTGCAGGCAGCCAGAAAGAAACAATATAACTACTGAGGGGACACCTTAAAGGATTGAAGGTCTGGAATCTGATATTTTGAGAATATCAGACATATTTGCTATAACAAAGAAACTTGTCTCACCTTATAGGGAAGTAGGAGGGAAAGGGGGAAAAGAAAGGGAAAGACTAATAGAAGGGAAAAACAGAAGAATTAGGGGGAAGGTATGGAGGAATTCTAAAAGGGGAGTACTGTTTGAGGGAAGTGGTCATCAAAAGCAAAATACTGGGGAGGAGGGAAGGGGGATAGGAAAGAGAAAAGTATAACTTGGGGTAAATAAGATGGTAGGAAATACAGCATTAGTTATTTTAACTGTGAATGTGAATGGGATGAATTCCCCATAAAAAGGAATTGTATAGCAGGCTGGATTAAGACCCAGAATCCTGCAATATGTTATTTACAAGAAATTAAAGCATAGTGATACATACATAGTGAAGGTAAAGGGCTGGAGCAGAATATATGTTTCAGGTGAAGAAAAAAAAAGCAGGGGTAGTTATCCTGAATTCAGATCAAGTAAAAGCAAAAATAGATCTATTTAAAAGAAATAAGAAAGCAAACTATATTTTATACTAAAGGGTACCATATAACTTCTGGGCAGTTCTCTTTGATGATATCCTGGAAAATAGTTTCCAGGTTCTTTTTTTTCATCATATTTTTCAGGGAGTCCAATAATTCTCAGATTGTCTCTCATAGATCTATTTTCCGGGTCTGTTGTTTCCCCAGGAAGGTATTTGACATTTTTTCCCATTGTTTCACTTTTTTTGGTTTTGCTTAATTGATTTTTGGTGTCTGTTTGAGTTATTCAATTTAATTTGTTCGATTCTGATTTTCAATGAAGTATTTTCTTCATTATATCTTTTTCTAATTGTCCAACTGAGTTTTTAAGTGAGTTGTTTTGTTCTATGAATTCTTTTTTTCCATTTTGCCAGTTTTATTTTTTAGACAGCTGTCTTCTTTTTCCAACTCACTGATTCTTTTTTTCAAGGATTTGATTTCGTTATCCACTCTATCTTTAAATGGGTGGGATGACTTATCCAGACTTTCTTGCCAAACTTCCCTTTCCTTTTCCCATTTTTCTTCTAGCTCTCTTGTGAGAGCCTTTTTAATTTCTTCTATGAGAGTCTTGTGTGTTGAGGACCAGATCATATCCCCCTTTCGGGATTCATCTGGAGACAGTTTGTTTTTCATCTCCTCAGGGTTTAAAGTCTGCTCTCTATCCATATAGAAGCTAGCAATAGTTAGAGTGCAGTTTAATTTTTTGCTCATTTTGTCAAAGAAGAGTCAAAGAAAACACACTAACAAGAAAAACAAATGGTCTGCTTTTATTTGGGGGTGGTGGTGGATGGTATTACCAAACTTCCTCTACAGACGGCAGGGGGCAGCAGCAAGGCACTAGCAGGGCAGAATGGCCAAGTGCAGAAGAAGCTACACTCCCAAGTTGCATTCTCACACTCCCAAGTTGCATTTGCCTTGTCAATCAGAGAGAGACAGAAAAAGAGAAAAATCTGGAAACAAAGGAGAAAACCTAGAACAAAATCTGCAGGAATCATTGGATTCCCTAACACAAGATAAGACTGTTGCAGGACTTGAAAACCAGCAAGAATCATTGGATTCCTTGAGATGAAAAATTTTTGATGAGACTGTTGCAGGACTTCAAAGCTTGCAGGAATTATTAGATTCTTGGCACATGAACTAATAGACAGTAGATTCCTTTTGGACTATTTCTAGGACTTATGAACGTGTATAATTCCTCATTTTGATTCATGTTATTGGTTACATCACTACTAGCCTGTGTTATGTTACTATGTGCTTATGTAATTTATGTAATTATGTGTAATACTCCCATATTGATGGATTTATGTATACCTGTTTTAAGAGTGAGCCCCTTCAAAAACCTGTAAATCTGTTTTGATTTCCCATTTCCTTTGGTGTTTTCTTCTCCCTTTCTGTCAGAGAGAGTGTGATCACCTCTTTTTATGGTGTTTTCACTCCTTTTTTGAACAGTCAGGGAAGGTGTGATCACCTTCTTTTTTTGGGGTTCTCACCTCCTTGAGAAGTCAGGGAGGTCATGACCACCTGTGTTCTAAAATCAAAAGAAAGTAACAGATGTTAGGATTCTTACAAGGTTCTAAATCAGTTATCTAATTTAGCATGGTACTTAACAGTTCTCTAGTTCACTAATGCACTTAATACTTATTAGCATAGTTCTACAAGATTCACACCTTTAAGAGAGCATATATAAGCTAAAAGCATCAACCAGGATTCAGTCTGGGACATTCAGAAATCAGAAAAGACAAGCCCATTCTTGGAGGAGGAGACAGATTCATTTCATTTTCCACCTTTATGCTGGATGGAGACATTTAGAGGGAGCTAGAGGCTGAAGCTGGCAGAAGCAAAGGACTAGTGGCAAGAGCTTTTGGAACCAAGGAGAGAGATAGTCCTCTAAGAAAGCTAACCAGGTCCAAGGAAGGAGACAAGAAAGAAACAATAAAGGATTTGGATTTTAACTCCTGGCTGCATTTGAGGTGATTATTACTTTGAACTGAAACTAAGGGTGCATCCCAAAGCCCCCCAAGAAACCTGCTCCCAGAGAATATTAAATTTTAGAGAAGAACATTTCAGACAAGGATATAGACATGAATCAAGAGGAATGGAGACTAGGGGAGAATTGTAGCTAGTTTCTATGAGATCCACAGAAAATTAGAGAGAGTTAGGTTGTTATTCAGAGTCTCCTCATGTATTAGACGATGCATGTCTTGATCAAAAGCAAACGCTTATGTCTCAGTGTTAGCCTACCATGTAACAAAAACATGATTTGGTTAATGGGAAGCCATTAAGGTTTAAGACTCTGCTTTTCATTTGATAAAGTTATGGGAAAAAATTTCACAGAATTAGTACATCAGTCATTCTTTACTGACAATGAAGAGCTACAATATTTTAAAATGAACTTTAACTGTATCATTTAAGACATACTTCATTAATATTGATTTTGCTAGTAGAAGTCAGTGTTGACAGTAAGAAATTTATTATTGACTATCTATGAAATATGAAGTATAAGATTACTTTTTGTGGTCTCCTAAAGCTCAGAAATTTCTCTGGGGAATTTCAGAGTACCTTGACTTCTGGATATCCCTTAGCTCTCAATTAATTCTCTATTAAATCCTGAGTATTTCTTAAATTCTCAGCTATTTCCTAATAATGCCCTGATAGAGAATTACTTTCCCCTAGAGACCCAATACAGAATAGAAATTCAGGCTGCCTTCAATCATCCTTCCTACTTTTTCTAGTCAGTTTCAGACTGTCAGTCAGACACTAAACTCTGAACCTTCAATCATATCCATTTTTATTTTGATTCCCCATTAATTTCTCCCACTTTTCCTTCCATTATCTTGAGTATTCCATCCTATCAAACTCCTTTCAGACTTGATGTAGCGCCTTTTAATGCAAATGACTGTTAGTCAACAACTATAGCAACCTAGTGTTTGACAAACCCAAAGACCCCAGCTTTTGGGATAAGAACTTATTGTTTGACAAAAATTGCTGGGAAAATTGGAGACTAATATGGCAGAAACTAGGCATTGATCCACACTTAACACCATACACCAAGATAAAGTCAAAATGGGTTCATGACCTAGGCATAAAGAATGAGATTATAAATAAATTAGAGGAACACAGGATAGTTTACCTCTCAGACCTGTGGAAGAGGAAGGAATTTATGACCAAAGAAGAACTAGAGATCATTACTGATCACAAAATGGAAAATTTCAACTATACCAAACTGGAAAGTTTTTGTACAAACAAAACTAATGCAGACAAGATTAGAAGGGAAGCAGGGGTGGAGCCAAGATGGCAGAGAAGGCACACACGACTTTCTAAGCTCTTCTCTTACCCTCTTTATCAATATTATATAAGCCTCAAAAATAGTCTTGACTGCTACAATTCATAAAGATAAAAAGTATAACAACTCACCAGCCAAAGAAAATCTGCAGTCTCGCCAAAAAAGGTTTGTTCCAGGGCCAGGGGGGAAACCAGCATAGACTGGGAGAGAAATTAAGTTCCGAGGAGAGCCTCAAACCGAAAGTGAGAGCACAGATCTCAGCACAAGTTCACAGCCCCAACCAACAGTACGGAGCTTTTCCTTGGGGCAGTTGCGAACCTGCATGGCAGGAGGGCACAGCCCAGGTTAGCCTCTAATCTGCGCAGTGGGGGGCTTGGCTTGGGGCCATAGAGCTTTTGCAGGGCCAATTTGCATCGGGCAGAGACATTGGGGCAGAGACTTCCGAGCAGACTTCCGGTAGAATCAGCTATCCTCAGTCAGCTGCTAATATCCACAGCCCCACAAGAGGCTCTGGCCTGGGGCAGTGACACTCTCACCGCTTAGTCTCTAGCCTTAGGCAATCGCTAACCTACACAGCCCAACTAGGCACATTGATAACTCAGCCAGTGCTGAATCTACCTCCTGTTGGGGGAAGGGAAAACTCTCACTCAGAGCACTCCCATACCTCTGAGCTGAAACCAGTTTACATCTCTCCTGTTTTGCAGAGGCGGTAATCCCCTTGCCTAGGAGGCATACCCAAAGGCTTTTAAAACAAATAAAAAAAGATGAAAAGAACGATCCACAGCTTCTATGCAGAAAAAGAGCAGGTCAGCAAACCTGAAGAGACTAATAGCAAACAGACACCAGACAATAACCCAAAGGGGAATGTCACCTGTCCCCTTTTACATGATGTTCTCATAGAAGAGACCATAAAAAGTCTCAAAAGAGAGATTAGAAGATAAATGGGGAAAGGAAAGAGAAGTCTTACAAGAAACAACTTCCTGAAATACAAATTGAAAAGATAAAAAAATTCCCCAGGAAGTGAGGGAAACAAATTTGAAATTGGAAAAGTAAAAAATCCAGGAAAGTAAGAATTGTGAATTGAAAAAAAAAAGAATTACTAGAAAGAGGATTTGTGAATTGAAAGACAAAGAACTCGAAGAAAGAGGATCTGTGAACTGAAAAGAAAAAACACTAAAAAAAAATTATGAAATGGAAAACATTCCATAGAGCAAAACAAATTTAAAAACCAATTGGACATATACAGAAAGAAGTATGCAATGAAAATAATTTTTAAAAAGAGAACTGAACAAAATAGAAAGTAATGATTCATTGGATGGAAGAATCAAGCAAAACCAAAAAAGGACAAACTGGAAAAACCATGCATTATCTACTTAAAATGAAGACTTGGAAAAATAGATCAGGAGAGATAATTGAGGATTATTGACTTTTGAAAACTATGATGAAAAAGAGCCTAGATACTATTTTTACAAAAAATCATCAAAAGAATCCCAGATGTAAAGAATAGAAGGTAAAATAGGCATTGAAAGAATTCATCGAACACCTTCTGAAAGAAACCCTAAAAAAAAACCCCAAGGAATATTGTCAAATTTCAGAACTATCAGATCAAGAGCCAAAACCATTTAAATACCGAGGGCCAAAATAAGGATCACCCAAGATCTGGCTGCCACATTAAAGTATGAACCTGGAATCTGAATTCCAAAGGCAAAAGAACTTGAATGCAGCAAAATAAACACCCAGCTGTAGCTTTTCTGGAAGAATGGAATTTAATGAAAAAATGAATTTTTGTTTCTAAGGAAAAATCAGAACTAAAAAAAAAATTTGATATCCAACCATAGGACTCAAGAGATGGGAAAAGGTAAAAGAACTCTTGAGAATTGTATTTTGTTGTGGATATACAAAAGAATACATGTATAATTTGATTTTACTGACATAAATGGGAAGAGATGGAAAAGGGATGACAGAATAGTAAGGAGGAAAAAAAAACCACATCCCAAGAAGAGGCAAAGGAAATTCATTCTGAGGGAATTTAGAGGGAGAAGGAACATTGTGTGAATCTTACTTATAGAGTTCCAAAGAAAATAATTAACATTTGTTTTAGAGAAAATTTCGCCCATTAAAAAAGGGGGAGAGGAAAGGGAAAACAAAAGAATAATAAGGGAAGGAAGGGGAAAAAGATTCGGGGGGAGGGAGGGATTCAAAGAAGGAAGCATCACTCCAAGTAAAAAGTTCAAAAAGGGAAGAGGGTTGGGGAGGCAAAAAAAGTAAGCATAATTGGGGTTTTAGGAGGGGAAGTGAATTAGTAATTTAAAGAGATAGAATGGGATAAACTCCCCATAAAGAGGGGAGGCAGATAGAGACTGTCAAAAGTCAGAACCCAAATTGCACAAGAATCACATTTAAAGCAGGGAGGTACATACAGACTAAAGGTAAAAGGCTGGGACAAAATCTATTATGCTTCAGGTAAGTCAAAAGAGGGGTAGCCATCCACCAGATCAAGCCAAAGCAAAAATTGACTAATTAAAAGAGATAAGGAAGGAACCACATTCTCAAAGGGTAGATAAACAATGAAGAAATCAATATTAAAATATATGCACCAAATGGTTTGGTATCCAACTTCCTAAAGGAAAGTTAAGAGAGTTGCAAGAAAAATAAAAAAACTGTAATAGTGGGAGATCTCAACCTTGTATTTTCAGAATTAGACAAACAAACCACAAAACAAATAAGAAAGGAATTAAAGAAGAAATAGAATATTAGAAAATTAGGGTATGTTAGATCTTTGGAGAAAAATTGAATGGAGAAAAAGGAATATACTTTTCTGGCTTCATGGAACCTATTCAAAAACTGGACCATTAGGACAAAAAACCTAAAATTAAATTAAGAAAGCAGAAATAAAAGCTTTTCAGATCATGATGCAATAAAACTACATTCAACAAAAGTTAGGGGTAAAAGACCAAAAAGTAATTGGAAACTAAACAATCTCAATTAAAGAATGATTGGGTGAAGCAGCAAATTATCGATAAAAATAATTTCACCCAAGATAATGACAATGATGAGACGTCAACCAAAATTTGTGGGATGGCCAAAGCAGTAATAAGAGGGAATTTTATATCCTTAGAGGCTTACTTGAATAAAACAGAGAAAGAGAAGATTAATGAATTGGTTTTGCAACTAAAAAAACTAAAAAAAGACCAAATTAAAAACCCCCAATCAAATTAAATTTGAAATTCTAAAATTAAAAGGAGAAATTAAAAATGTTGAAAGTAAAAATCTATTGAACTAATTAATAAAATAAGAGTTGGTTCTATGAAAAAGCCAATAAATGGATGCCTTTGAAATTAAGAAAAAGGAGGGAGGAAAATGAAATTGAGTCTTAAAATGAAAAAGGAGAATTTCACCAATGAAGAGGATATTAGAGAAATAATAAGGAATTATTTTGCTCAACTTTATGCCAATAAATTTGATAACCAAGGGAAATGGATGACTACTTCTAAAAATATAGATTCCCAGACTAACAGAGGGGAAGAAATTGTTTGAATAGTCCCATTTCAGAAAAAAGAAATAGAACCGCACAAACAACTTCCAAGAAAACCCCAGGACCAGATGGATTTAATGGAATTCTACCAAACATTTAAAAGAACAATTGGGCCCAATGCTATATAAATTATTTGATAAAATAGGAATGAAGGAGTCCTATCAAATTCCTTCTATGATACAGACATGGTATTGATACCTAAACCACAAGATGGCAGAGAAGACTCAGGCGACTTTCTAAGCTCTTCTCTTTCCCCCTTTATCAATATTATATTGAGCCTCAAAAAAGTCTTATTTACAAGAAAGATAAGAAGGGAACAACTCACCGCCAAAGAAAATCTGCAGCTCGCCAAAAAAGGTTGGTTCCCGGGGGGGGAGATAGGGATGAGAGAAATTAGGTTCTGAGGAGGTCCAAACTGAAAGTGAAAGCACAATCTCAGATAAAGGCTCATCCCCAACCCGCACAGGGCTTTTCCTTGGGGAGTTGTGATCCTGCATGGGGGAGGACGAGCCCAGGTTAGCCTCCAATTACACAGTGGGGAGCTCAGTTGGGGCCATAATTTTCCAGGGCCGAGGATCAGGCAGAGCCTGGGCAGAGTTTGCCATGGTCTGGGGCTGGTCATGCAATACCACAGTCCCAAAGAGGCCCGGGCCTGGGGCCGTGACATTTCAAGTCTCTAGCCAAGGGCAATCGTAACCCCACAGCCCTACTGGGCACTTTGATAGCTCGGCCAGTGCTGATTCCACTTCCTGTTGGGGAAAGGGAAAACTCTCCCAGAGACCCCATACCCAGAGCCGGAAATAGGTTTTATCTTTCCCTGCTCTGAGAGGAAGTGGTAACCCTTGCCTAGGAGACCCACCCCAAAGGTTTAAACATGAATAAAAAGATGAAAAGAAGATGACAAACCCTATGCAGAAAAAGAGCAGGTCAGCAAACCTGAAGAGACCCAAACAGCAAAATGATCGACTGTCCTCCTTACATGATGCTCCCAAAAGAGACCATTAAAAGTCCAAAAGAGAGTTAGAAGATAAATGGGGAAAGGAAAGAGAAGCCTTTTAAAAGAGCAACAACTTCCTGAAATGAATTAAAAGTTTAAAATTCCAGAAGGAGGAAACAAAATTGGTGAATTGAAAAATAAAAAAATCCAGGAAAAAGAATTGTGGAATTGAAAAAAAAAAGAATTCACTAAAAGTAGGATTTGTGGAATTGAAAAGACAAAGAACCCGCAAGAAAGTAGCAATAAGATTTAAAAGAGATTGGAAAAGAATAGGAATGAGGAAACCAAATTATCACTCTTTCCCGATGGATATATATACTTAGAGAACCCCAGAGATTCTTAAAGAGTTATTAGAAATAATCCACCTTTAAAAGTTGTTTTAAAAATAAACCCACATAAGTCATCAGCATTTTTTATATCATAAAAAATTAACAAGAGTTCAAAGAGAAATTCCATTTAAAGAATCTTTAAAATATAAAATGTTTAGGAATCATCTTGCCCAGGGAAAATCAGAAACTTTATGAGCAAAACAGACCACTTTTCAACAAATTTCTGATCAACTGCCCCAGGAAAAGCCCGATCTGGTTGGGGCTGGTTTGGCGAGATCTGTGCTTCACCCGGTTTGAGACCTCCTCAGAACCATTTTCCCCTGCCCGCCGATCTCCCCTGGCCCGAACCAACCTTTTTTGGGGATTAAGAGGTGAAAAATTGGAAAAGAGGTTTGGCAATTGTTAATGTTGTAAATTTATGTAATATCCAAAAGGTAAAAAATTAAGTCTGATCTAACCATGGAAAATATTAAATGCCTTGGATAGGGGCGAAAATATAATAAAGATGACAATATTACCTAAATAATCTATTTATTTAGCCCATACCAATGATCAAAAATCATTTTTAATAAGAAAAATAATAAAAATTCATATGGAAAAACAAAAGGTCAAGAATTTAAAATTAATGAAAAAAAATCAAATGGGTGGTTAGGTACCAATCTAAAATTATATTATAGAGCAGCAGCCAAACCATTTGGATTGGCTTGAAAGATTAGTTGATCAGTGGAATAGGTTCAGGAAAAACAGTCAACAAATAAGAACCTATCTTTTGATAAACCAAAGATCCCAGCTTTGGGATAAGAACATGTTTGATAAAAGTTGGAACATTGGAAACTAATATGGCAGAAACTAGGATTGATCCATACTAACGGTTTACCCAAGATAAGGTCAAAATGGGTTCATGACCTAGGAAAAGATTGAAATTATTAATAAATTGAGGAAAATAGAATAGTTACCCCTCAGACCTTGGGAAGGGGGAAGGGCTTTAGACCAAAAGAACAGAGATCATTACTGATCCAAAATAGAAAATTTCAATTATACCAAACTGAAAAGTTTTTTGACAAACAAACCTAATGCAGACAAGATTAGAAGGGAAGAATAAACTAAAAATTTTACAGTCAAAGGTTCTGATAAAGGTCCCAAAATATAAGAGAAAACTTAATTTAAAAAATCGCCATTCTCCAATTGAAAATGGTCAAAGGTGTGAAAGACACCCAGATGGAAATTGAAACTATTTCTAGTCATATGAAAAGATGTCCAAGTCATTATTAATCAGAGAAATGAAAAAGAAACCTTAAGATACCACCACACCTTAATTGGCTAAGATGAGGAAAAAATAATGATGATTGTTGGAGGGGATTGGGAAAACTGGGACATTGATGCATTGTTGGTGGATTGTGAATAAAACCATTTTGAGAGAGTTTGGAACATGTCAAAAGTTACAAACCTACCCCTTTGATCCAGAGTGTTACTTGTGGGATTAATCCCCGAGATTATAAAGAAGGAAAGGGACCTGTATGTGCAGAATGTTTTGGCAGCCCTTTGTGGGTAAAACTGAAATAATGGATGTCCATCAATTGGAGAAGGCTGAATAAAGGATAGAAAATTATGGAATATTTTCTGTAAGAAATTACCCAACAGGAAATTTCAGAAAGGTGAGAGACTCCCACGAACGATGCTGAGGAAATGAGGGACCAGGAGATCATTATATACTTCCAAATAATATGATGACCAGTTCTGATGGACCAAAATTTAACCAAGAGATCAACCAAATCATTTCAATGGGCAGAATGAACTGAACTAGCAGCCCAGAAAAAACCTGGGAGATGACTAAAACCATTAATTGAATTTGTCCCATATTTATTCCACCGATTTTGATTTCCTTCCAAAGTTCTTGTACATATTTAGAGTCGATTCTTTTGTACAGCAAAATAACGTTTTTGGGTATATTTATTTGGTACTAATTTATATTTTAATATATTTAAATCTACTGGTCATCCCCATCAGGGATGGGGTAAGGGGTAAGAGGTAAAATTGAACAAGAGGTTTGGCAATTGTTAATGCTTAAAGTTACCCATGTTATATCCTGTAAAAAAACATTAAATAAAAAAATTAAAATTAAAAATTAAAAAAAAGATACCAAACCAGGTAGGTTGAAACAGAGAAAGAAAAATTATAGACCAATCTCCCTACGAATATTGATAAAATCTTAAATAAGATATTAGCAAAAAGACTACAGAAAACATCCCAGATAATCACTATGATCAAGAGGGATTTATCCAGGAATGCAGGGCTGGTTCAATAAAGGAAAAAATATCAATAAAATTCAATTAAAACCAAATTAACAAAACCATATGATCATCTTAGATCCAGAAAGCATTTGAAAAATCCAAATCCATTCCTATTAAAAACACTTAATATAGGAATAAATGGACTTTTTCCAAAGTAATCAGCAGCACTATTTAAAAACCATCAAACATTAAGAGACAAACTGCAACCATTCCCAAATAAGATGGGAGGAAACAAGGTTGCCCACTATCACTGTTATTATTTAATATTGTATTAGAAACAAAGCTTTAATAAGAGTTGAGAAAGAGATTAAAGGAATAAGAATAAAGGGAGGAAACCAAATTTACCTTTGCTGACAATATGATGGATACTTATAGAAAACAGAGATTCTAAAAAGTTATTAGAAATAATCCACAACTTTACAAGGTTTATAAATAAACCCACATGTCATCAGATTCTTATATCACAACAAAACCAAATAGAGTTAAAAGAAAATTCCATTTAAAATAAGTCTTAAATAAAATATTTAGGAATCTATCTGCCAAGGAAAACGAAACTTTATGAGATAATTGACCACTTTTCAACGTAAGTCTGATCTAACCAATTGGAAAATATTAAATGCTCTTGGATAGGGCGAGCAAATAATAAAGGTGAAAGTATTACCTAAACTAATCTATTTATTTAGCTCATACCAATCAGACCCCAAAAAATATTTTAATGACCTAGAAAAATAAAAAAAAATTCATATGGAAAACAATGGAAGAATTACTTTTTTTTTTCTTTTTTTTTAATATTTATTTATAGGTTGAGTGGAAATTTTAAGCATTAACAATTGAAACCTTTGTTCCATTTCACCCTTTCCCCACCCTTCCCCAGATGGGGATGAATAGATGTTAAAATATTAAAAATAAATTAGATAACAAAAGTTACAGATGAACCATTTTTTGTCACAAAAAGAGTCAGACTCTGAAAATTTAAATTCTTTTGTGAAGGAAATCAAAATGCAGGTAGGCATAAATAGGGATTGGGAATAATGTAATGGTTTAGTCATCACCCAGAGTTCTTTCTTCTGCTGGTTAGTCATTACGTCCATTGGAAATGATTTGTTGATCCATTGCTGAGACCCAGGTCCATCGAACTGGCACAAGATTTTATTGAAGTATAAAGATTCCTGGTCCTGCCATTTCACTCAGCATCAGTTCGTGTAAGTCTCTGGTCTTTCTGAAATCATCCTGTTGGTCACTAAGAACAATAATTTCATAATATCATATAACCCACAATATATTACATCCTCCAATGATGGGCATCCATTCGTTTCCAGTTTCTAGCAATCAAAAGGGTTGCCACAAACATTGTGCACATAAGGTCCCTTTTCCTTCTTTATGTCTTTGATTAAGCCCAGAAAAGGTGGAAAAGGGTTGCAAGTTTGATAACTTTTTGAGCATAGTTCCAAACTACTTTCTCTGATTAATAATGATTTGGATCATCTTTTCATATGACTAGAAAAAAGGTCAAGAATTTCAAGGGAATTAATGAAAAAAAAAATCAAATGAAGGTGGCTTAGCTGTACCAGATCTAAAATTATATTATAGAGCAGCAGTTACCAAAACCATTTGGTATTGGCTAAGGAATAGATGAGTTCATCAGTGGAATAGGTTAGATTTAAGGGACAAAACAGTCAACAACTATAGCAACCTAGTGTTTGACAAACCCAAAGACCCCAGCTTTTGGGATAAGAACTTACTTTTTGACAAAAATTGCTGGGAAAATTGGAAACTAATATGGTAGAAACTAGGCATTCATTGATCCACACTTAATACCGTACACCAAGATAAGGTCAAAATGGGTTCATGACCTAGGCATAAAGAATGAAATTATTAATAAATTAGAAGTATACAGGATAGTTTACCTGTCAGACCTGTGGAAGGGGAAGGAATTTATGACCAAAGAAGAACTAGAGATCAGTAATGATCATAAAATAGAAAATGTCGACTATACCAAACTGAATAGTTTTTGTATAAACAAAACTAATGCAGACAAGATTAGAAGGGAAGCAATACACTGGGAAAATACTTTTACAGTCAAAGCTTCTGATAAAGGTCTCATTTCCAAAATATATAGAGAATTAACTCTAATTTATAAAAAATCAAGCCATTCTCCAATTGAAAAATGGTCAAAGGATGTGAACAGACAATTTTCAGATGAAGAAATTGAAACTATTTCTAGTCATATGAAAAGATGCTCCAAGTCATTATTAATCAGAGAAATGCAGATTAAGACAACTCTAAGGTACCACTATACACCTGTCAGATTGGCTAAAATGACAGGAAAAAATAATGATGATTTTGGAGGGGGTGCAGGAAAACTGGGACATTGATGCATTGTTGTTGGAGTTGTGAATGAATCCAACCATTCTGGAGAGCCATTTGGAACTATGCTCAAAAAGTTATCAAACTGTGCATACCCTTTGATCCAGCAGTGTTACTACTGGGCTTATATCCCAAAGAGATCATAAAGAAGGGAAAGGGACCTGTATGTGTACGAATGTTTGTGGCAGCCCTCTTTGTAGTGGCTAGAACCTGGAAACTGAGTGGATGCTCATCAGTTGGAGAATGGCTGAATAAATTGTGGTATATGAATACTATGGAATATTATTGTTCTATAAAAAATGACCAACAGGATAATTTCAGAAAGGCCTGGACAGACTTACACGAACTGATGCTGAGTGAAACGAACAGGACCAGGAGATCATTATATACTTCAACAACAATACTATATGATGACCAGTTCTGATGTACCTGGCCATCCTCATCAATGAGATCAACCAAATCATTTCCAATGGAGCAGTAATGAACTGACCCACCTACGCCCAGCGAAAGAACTCTGGGAGATGACTAAAAACCATTACAATGAATTCCCAATCCCTATATTTTTGCCACCTACATTTTGGATTTCTTTCACAGGCTAATTGTACAATATTTCAGAGACTGATTCTTTTTGTACAGCAAAATAATGGTTTGGTCATGTATACTTCTTGTCTATCTAATTTATATTTTAATATATTTAACATCTTCTGGTCATCCTGCCATCTGGGGGGAGTGGGTGGGAAGAAGGGGAAAAATTAGAACAAGAGGTTTGGCAATTGTCAATGCTGTAAAGTTACCCATACATATAACTTGTAAATAAAAGGCTATTAAATTAAAAAAAGAAAAGAAAAAAAAAAGAAAATGACTGTGTCACAGCTACAAAATGAACAATTAAAAATTCAGATTAAGAATATCTTTAAGTTGCACAGATAAGCACGAGAGTTTAGATATTATTTAGGACTTTCCTATTTTGCAATATTTGAATTAAAGCTGACACAAGTATCTAGTAGCAAAAATAACACTTTTATCCCCTTTCTCTGGTCAGAACAATAATGAACCCCAATGAGTCATTTTGATTGGATTAAGATGTTTTTTTTATTTATTAACAGGTAAGAAAATTTTCTATTGTGAACTGATTTATGTGTCATGAAGGGAATATGATCATTGACTTTTAGAGTGTACCAATCTTGGTATAAGGAGGATTAATATTGTATCCATTTTACAAAGTGCAAAGATTGAGGACTTCAGAACAGAAAGGAATGTTCAGTTTCCTCCCTGTCACTTTCACCAATTGTTGAATCTGCTACATTAAATCATTTATTAAGATTCTAGTATTATTGGGAGTTTTCAGCATTAGTTTTAGCTTAGCTGCAAAGGTAAACCCTCAAAATAATCATGCAGTTTTGCCTAATGTAGATATTTATGATTACTAACGGAATATGAATGGTAGTAAAATTCTTAGTTTAGTAAAGAAAATAATGAACATCCTCATCCAGAATTATTGCACCTGGTCATCAAGGGAATTATTTATTCGCCAATAAATACCTCAATAATGACTTCTATATAATAAAAATAGAATCATTATGAATAATTCTAAAAATAGAAGGCATAAAATTATATCTATCAGGAGACATTATATAAATTTCTTGGTCCAGATGAGCTTAGCTGGATGGAGGTCACATTGACTTTTCTAGAAGAACAAGAGGGGAAGCTAGAAAAGGAAAAATGTGAGTCTGGGTCACGGTTCTTAAGTTCAGTTCTAAACCAGAATTGGACAGGTCATCCACAAGATCAAGAAATATGGAATCCTAGAAAGGAAAGTGAGGTAATAATATCAGCAGCAAAAATAAGAGCAACAAGCTAGAATTTATATAACACATTAAGTTTTTTAAAACACTTTACATATGTATACCTCACATCTTCCTCACAACAACCCTATGAGGTATGCTATTACTATCAACATTTTATGGATCAGAAAAATGGAATTAACCGAAGTTACATAACTTTCTCAGAGTCACACAAATAAGGGTCTGAGGCAGGATTTGAACTGAGGTTTTTCTGATTCCAAGTCCAATATTTTACTCACTGTTCCATTTATCTGTCTAATATTAAGAGGAGTGGGTATAAGGTTCTGATTTACCTTAATAGGAGGCAATACAGAAGGGAAGGAATGTTAAGAACATCAAGCTTTAGTAGTCTTGTCTAGTACATCTGTTTGAGACAAGTCCTTTATTTTTGATATCATCTCTTAGAGGTAATTCTGTGCTTTTCCATATAGGAGGTTTTTGTCAGAATGCAATGCAACCCTTATTTAGTGAATAGAGATCCAGGTTTCTTGAAATCCACAGAATTAAATCATTGGGAATTGTAGTTATCATAGGAAAACTCCCTTTAATCCACTAACGAATTTAATATCACTTGTATTGGCAAGAGCCAAAGGAAAAATCGGTTGTTGCTACTTTCCTCATTCTTTTTTAGATATCTAGATATTTGTAAAATAAAATATTTCCAGGAATAGTAGAACAAGGAACATAAGTATAAGATAACTGTTATTTACTATGACATTACCATGGAAAATGGGGAGATGAGTGCACCATCTATGATATTATTATTCTAATTAGTTGGTTGATTATTATATAGAGTGAATCACAAGTATAGTTTCCTTTATGTTCAGAATTTCTGATGAGTAACTTATTTCATCAATGCATATGTGCAATTATTTTCTAGCTTAAAAATTTGAAGTCTTGTCTTGAGGATACTGACACATGTAATGATTTACTGAGGGGATCAATAAATATTGTCTGAGGCAGGAGAATCAGTGGGCATAAATATATTCCCATCACTAAATATTTCAAATACACTTAAAATACATTTGAATTATTATTTTGGTTTGTAAATAACCTAAAATTCCCTAATTCTAAAAAAAATAAAGAATTGTTTCAAAAAGATAGAGGGAAAGAAAAAGTAATTAGCAAAAACAGATCCATGGGAAACAATTTTATTTACGTATATGTGTGTGTCTATATACATACATATATGTGTGCATATATGCATATGAATAAATATATATCTACAGATACATACATACAGATATATAACATATATGCATATGTGTGTATCTAATATTTGGAGATTTTAATGCATAATCTTAGAGGAGAATGTCATGGAAAAACATGACATTTCTCTCTAGGCTGAACTCTGATTTCTCTTTAGCAGTCCCCAGAAACTTCATTATCCTGGAAGCTAATAAATTCCCTGGAATTCACACATTGGAAGTCTTATTCTCCCTTGTGGCTTCTCCCTTACATTGGATGACACCTCTCAGAACAGTCATTTCAGTAATATGCCCAGACCAGTCAATTCTCATTCCCATCTAGATTGCATTTTGTATTTTCTCCACTATGCTTCCAAGTAAAGTAACTTTTCATAACTCCCCACCTCCTTTCTTTTATATATTATCCTCCCTCATTATAATATAAGATCTTTGAAGTCAGAGACTGTATTTCTTTGCTTCTGTATTTGTATCCCATGTACTTAGCATAGTGCTTAACACAAAGTAAATGCTTAATAAATTCTTATTTATTGACCAAGGAAAGAAGATGGAACAAAGAATTATATTTTTGACTGACCAAGGACAAATGCAGAAAAGAAAAATTAATTTTGCATAAATGTTTTTATATGCTATAACAGAACATTTTAAAAATATTTGCACTTTAAATTATTATAAAACAATGGAAAAATGAAAGAAATGAATTTAAAAGAAGCTTCATGAAACCTATTAAGCAAAGTCATATCAATAAAAAGTATGGATGAATTAGTCTATGATATGATAAATGTAAAGCAGAAACACTTTTACCAAAAATAAGTGGAAAAATCATTACTATAAGATGACATATAGACTGAGGAGAACAATTATGGTGGTAACATAATGCATATTTTATATTTTATCATGTTTTTATTTTGTGAAATATTTCCCAGTCACACTAAACTCATTTGTCTTGAATTTGAGAATGTTGCTGGATGATTGTTCAGCACCTCTTTTCTGCATGCTCAGAAGTATTGAACACCAACTTAATCCAGTATAGAAGCCACTACTTCTTTTCTTGTTTTGTGTGAATTCATGTAAAATGTATTTTTATATTCATCATGTTACAATAGAAAACACACTCATATATAAAAGAAAAATTTAGTAAAAAGAAAGTTTGTTGCAATAAACATTCAAACTCCATCAGTTCTTTGTCTAGATATAGATAGTATTTTTATCATGGGTTCTTTGGAATTTTTATTTTGAAATGTCCTTGTCTCGATTGTAGAAGCTGTTTTTTGACAGTTGATCATCTTTACCAAATTGTTCACCTTGTTCTGATCACTTTACTTTTCTTCAGTTCATATAAGTCTTCTAGGGTTTTTCTGAAATTATCTTGCTTATCATTTCTTACAAAACCACAGTTTTTCTTCACAACCATATACCAAGAAATACTGCTGAAAATGACATTTAAATAGAATTAATATTAGTTCTGGTACAAGTAGGCTACCTTCCTTTGCAATTTTTCCATTAATTCCCTTGAAATTATTGATCTTTTGTTCTCTCAGATGAATTTGGTTATTGTTTTTTAGCTCTATAAATCCAATTGTAGTTTTAAGGAAATAATTTATCCAGTATGGTTTTTTTTTATTTTTTTTTGTCACTTTTGACCAGTTTCATGCTTTAAGGAGCTATTTCCATAAGCAAAGTTTTGTACCTCTTTTTTTCATTTTTTTTCAATTCTGTTTTTGTTTCTCTTTAAATAAGCTAGTAGTTGTCTTTTCAAAATTTTCTTACTTTGCTTTTATTTCTTTGCATCAATTTTTTTTCTTTATCACTTTTATCTGATATGGACTTTCAGTAGTTTTTGTTGGATTTGTGTCCAATTCAAATTTTATTTTTCCTTTGAGGATTTGCTTATAGCTTTTTTGAATTCATTGTTTTCTGAATTTGTATAGATCATCCCTATCATGATAGTAGCTTACAGTCACGTTCTTTATTGTTTATCATTAAAAAAAATCTTATTTCATAAATGTGAATTTGGGTTAAAGTTGTGTCCCTGTGTCTAGTACTAGCACAGGGTCTCTTGTAATCTCTTTCAGAAAAGTTGCCAGGTCCCTCTCCATTTGTGCCTTGAGAATTCCACAGTGGCTACCACCACTTAGTCTAACTACTACTGGTCCTGTATTTGTAAATACAGGATCTCTAAAGCAACTTCCATCCCTAAATCACAAGTCTTTCCTTCTAAACACCCAGATTTTCTTGGACTAAGAGATTATTTCACATAGAAAAGCTTTTGTTGGTTCTGCCATTCCAGATATCAATTTGAGGCATTATTTTAAAGTTTTAGGAGGAACATGTTAGGAAAATTCATTTGAATTCTTCCTTTACTCTGCCATCTTAACTCTGTTTTTAGAAGTCCTAAGCATCTAGAAAAAGGAAAGATATGAAAAGTATAGGAATTAGTCACAGTCTTATATGTGTAAAAAAAAACAATTAAATGAGGAAATCCATAACTATTGACCCATCTGCTCCTTTCTTTCTTATGAAAATTGTAAGGGTAATTTACAGATGCATCAATTGTATCATTCATTAAAAAGTATTGATAGGAAAGAAGCATATAGTATTAGAATCCAATTATTCAATATTTAATAATTAAATAAAATCATATATTTGCAATCATACCTTAATATAGAAAACATTAATTCATTGATCTTTTTGTCTTCTTACTCACATAAATTTCAACATTGTAGAAAAGTTCTCAAAAAAGATATAATAAAAGATAGACTTTGGTTTGAAGATCAATTGGTTATTAATATCAAATGAAGTGAGGTGGAGCCAAGATGGTAGAGAAGACACACACGACTTTCTAAGTTCCTCTCATGCCCTCATGACCAACTATTAAATTCAGCCTCAAAAATAGCGCTTGACTGGTAAAATCCACAAAGTTTAGAAGCACAGCAACTTACCAGCCAAAGATAATCTGGAACATCACCAAGAAAAGTTTGTCCTGGGGTCCAGGAACAGACCAGAAGAGGCAGGGAGAAATTAGCATCTGGAGCAGACCAGGGGCAGTGGTGGCCTCTGTGGCTAGAGATGACTCTCCCACAGGCTAACTGCCCTGCCTTAATTATAAAGCAGTAAACCTGCAGAGAAATTAAAGGCAGACAGAGGGTACTCTCTTAAAAAAAGTGCCAGAACCTAACAGGCTCTGGTTATAACCACCCAAAACAGAAAGTGACTCAGCACAGACCGAAACACAGCCCTTCAGCCACATTCTGCAGTATGGAGCTTTTGTGGGGACAGTTATAAATCTGCATATCAGGGGGCACAGCCCAGGGCAGCCTCTAATCTGCACAGTGGGGGACTCAGCTGGGGGGGGGGAGAGTGGGGAGGAGGGAAGAGGAGCAATATAAGTTTTGCAGTACAACTGTGCTTCCCAGGGCATGGACACTTCTGGTCCATATGGGACTATTCACTGGTCAGCCGCTAATACCCACAACCCCATGCCTGGCTTTGGCCTGGGATAGTGACACTATCTCCACTCAGCTTCTAGCCCCAGGGCAGTCATTAACTGGCACAACAGGGTTCTTTACAGGGCACTTGAGCCTGAGCTATTTCCCTTGGGGAACTCTTTCCCAGAGCACTCCTGTACTTCACTGCTCTTTGTAGCCAGTTGGCAGGACAGCTATCCATCCATACACCTATCCTTGCTCAGCAGAGGAAGCTGGTAACCTCCTGGCCCTGAAGGCAGACCCTATAGGCTTTAAAAAATGAGTTAAAAAATCAAAAGGACAATTGATAGCTTCTATACAAAAAGAGAGCAGATTTTCAACTCCAAGGAGAATAATAGCAGACAGTCTCCAGACAATTGTTGGTCCTCAACGCAAAAGTCTCTCATAGAACAGACTATTTAAAACCCTAAAAGAGAACTAGAAGAAAAATGGAGAAAGCAAAGAGAAGCTATGCAAGAGAGCAACAATTTCCTGAAATGTGAAAGGAAATAGAATTTATGAATTGGAAAAGATTAAGAATTCCCAAGTAAATATAATTTGTGAATTAGAAAAAGAAAATAACTCACTAAAAAAAATTAGTGAAATGGGAAAAAAAAATCCATAGAGCAAAACAACTCATTAAAAAATTCAATTGGACATATACAAAAAGAAGTAAAAAAAAGCTAATGAAGAAAATCTCACTAAAAATCAGAACTGAACAAATAGAAATGATTGAGTCATTGACACATCAAGAATCAGTCAAGCAAAACCAAAAAAATGAAAGATTAGAAAAAAATGTCAAATATTTACTTGGAAAAACAACTGACCTGGAAAATAGATCTAGGAGAGATAATCTGAGGATCATTGGACTACCGGAAAATTATGATGAAAAAAAGAGCCTAGATACTATTTTACAGGAAATCATCAAAGAGAACTGCCCAGAAGTAATAGAATCAGAAGGTAAAATAGGCATTGAACGAATTCATCAAACACTTTCTGAAAAAGACCCTAAAATAAAAACTCCAAGAAATATTGTGGCCACATTTCAGAACTATCAGACTAAAAAAAAAATTACAAACAGCCAGGAAAAAACAATTCAAATACCAAGGTGCAACAATAAGGGTCACTCAAGATTTGGCTGTCTCCACATTAAAGGATCAAAGGTCCTGGAATCTGATATTCTGAAAGGCAAAAGAAGTTGGAATACAGCCAAGAATAAACTACCCAGTTAAGCTGAGCATGTTTTTCCATGGAAGAAGATGGACATTTAATGATACAAAGGAATTCCACTTGTTTCTAAGGAAAAAACCAGATTTAAACAAACAAAAAAATTGATCTCCAACCATAGGACTCAAGAAAAGCAGAAAAAGGTAAAAGAAACTCTTGAGAACTGTATTTCTGTTGTGGATATAAATAAAAACTACATATATAATTTGGTTTTACTGATATAAAATAAAAAAGGGAAGTAGAAATGGAAAATGGATAGTGTCAGAAAAAGGGAAAAGGGGAGATAAAAAGAGGGAAGCTACATCCCACGATGAAGCAAAGGGAACCTATCATATCTGAGGGAAGTTAGAGAGGGGGGAGGAACATTGTGCGGATCTTGTTCTCATCAGAGTTGGCTCAAAGAGAAAATAATTGACATATTTATTTTACAGAAAATCTCTAACCTCATTAAAAAGTGGGAGAGGAAAAAGGAAAAGGAAAAAGAGTAATAAGGGAAGGGTACAAGAAAGGGGAAGGGATTCAAAGGGAGGAGGAAGGGATCCTCAAGAGGGAGAGCTGCATGACACAAGTGGGGCCCATAAGTTTAATACCAGGGAAGGGGATAAGGGGAGGCAAGATAAAGAAAAGCACAATCAGGGGATATTATGATGGCAGGGAATACATAATTAGTAATTTTAATCGTAAATGTGAATGGGATGAACTCTCCCATAAAGAGGAGGCAGATAGCAGACTGGATCAAAAGTCAGAACCCTACAATATGTTGTTTACAGGAAACACATTTAAAATAGGGAGATATATACAGACTAAAGGTAAAACGATGGAGGAGAATCGATTATGGTTCAGGCGAAGTCAAAAAAGCAGGGGTAGTCATCCTTATCTCAGATCAAGCCAAAGCAAAAATTGATCTAATTAAAAGAGATAAGGAAGGAAAGTATATCTTGCTAAAGGGTACTATAGACAATGAAGCAATATCAATATTAAACATATATGCACTAAGTGATATAGCATCTAACTTTCTAAAGGAGAAGTTAAGAGAGTTGCGAGAAGAGATAGACAGCAAAATTATAATAGTGGGAGATCTCAATCTTGTACTCTCAGAATTAGATATATCAAATCACAAAATAAATAAGAAAGAAATTAAAGAGGTAAATAGAATATTAGAAAAATTAGGTATGATAGATCTTTGGAGAAAACTGAATGGTGACAGAAAGGAGTACACTTTCTTCTCAGCAGTTCATGGAACCTACACAAAAATTGACCATATATTAGGACATAAAGACCTCAAAATTAAATGCAGGAAGGCAGAAATACTAAATGCTTTCTTTTTAGATCATGATGCAATAAAAACTACATTCAACAAAAAGTTAGGTATCAATAGACCAAAAAGTAATTGGAAACTAAATAATTTTATCTTAAAGAATGATTGGGTGAAACAGCAAATTACAGACACAATTAATAATATCACTCAAGATAATGACAACAATGAATTATCATACTAAAATTTGTGGGATGCAGCCAAAGCAGTAATAAGGGGAACTTTTATATCTTTAGAGGATTACTTGAATAAAATAGAGAAAGAGAAGATAAATGAATTGGGCTTGCAACTTAAAAAGTTAGGAAAAGACCAAATTAAAATCCCCCAATCAAATACTAAACTTGAAATTCTAAAATTAAAAGGAGAAATTAATAATATTGAAAGTAAAATAAAAACTCCTGAATTAATAAATAAAACTAAGAGTTGGTTTTATGAAAAAACCAATAAAATAGATAAATCTTTAGTAAATCTGATTAGAAAAAGGAAAGAGGAAAATCAAATTGTTGGTTCTTAAAAATGAAAAGGAGGAATTTTCCACCAATAAAGAGGAAATTAGAGCAATAATAAGGAGTTACTTTGCCTAACTTTATGCCAATAAATTTGATAACTTAAGTGAAATGGATGACTACCTCCAAAAATATAGGTTTCCCAGATTAACAAAGAATGAAGTAAATTGCTTATATAGTCCCATCTCAGAAAAAGAAATAGAACAAGCTATTAATCAACTCCCTAAGAAAAAATCCCACAAACAGATGGATTTACATGTGAATTCTATCAAACATTTAAAGAACAATTAACCCCAATGCTATCTAAACTTTTTGAAACAATAGGGAATGAAGGAGTCCTTCCAAATTCCTTTTATGACACAGACATGGTACTGATACCTAAACCAGCTAGGTTGAAAACAGAGAAAGAAAATTATAAAGCAATCTCCCTAATAAATATTGATGCTAAAATCTTAAACAAGATATTAGCAAAAAGACTACATTAAATCATCCCCAGGACAATACACCATGATCAAGTACGTTTTATACTAGGAATGGAGGGCTGGTTCAATATTAGGAAAACTATTAGGATAATTGACCATATTAATAATCAAATTAACAAAAACCATATGACCATCTCAATAAATGCAGAAAAAGCTTTTGATGAAATCCAATATCCATTCCTATTAAAAATACTTGAAAGTATAAGAATAAATGGTCTTTTCCTTAAAATAATCAGTAGCATCTATTTAAAACCATCAGTCAGCATCATATGTAATGGGGATAAACTTGGACCATTCCCAGTAAGATCAGGATTGAAACAAGGTTGCCCACTATCACCATTACTATTCAATATTGTGTTAGAAATGCTAGCTTTTGCAATAAGAGCTGAGAAAGAAATGAAAGGAAATAGAGTAGGTAATGAGGAAACCAAATTATCATTCTTTGCTGATGATAGGATGGTATTCTTAAAGACCTCAAGAGATTCTACTAAAAAAGCTATTAGAAATAATCTACACCTTTAGCCAAGTTGCAGGATACAAAATAAACCCACATAAGTCATCAGCATTCTTATATATCATTAACAAAACCCAACACTTAGAGTTACCAAGAGAAATTCCATTTAAAATAACTACTGACAGTATAAAATATTTAGGAATCTATCTGCCAAGGGAAAATCAGAAACTTTATGAGCAAAACTACAAAACTCTTTACACACAAATAAACTCAGATCTAACCAACTGGAAAAATATTAAATTCTCTTGGATTGGGTGAGCAAATATGATAAAGATGCCAATACTACCTAAACTAATCTATTTATTTAGCAATATACCAATCAGACTTCCAAAAAAACTATTTTAATGACCTAGAAAAAAAAATAACAACAGAGTTCATATGAAAAAACAAAAGGTCAAGAATTTCAAGGGAATTAATGAAAAAAAAAATCAAATGAAAGTGGCCTAGCTGTACCAGATCTGAAATTATATTATAAAGTAGCAGTTACCAAAACCATTTGGTATTGGCTAAGAAATATCAGTTGAATAGGTTAGGTTCAAAGGACAAAACAGCCAATAACTTTAATAATCTAGTGTTTGACAAACCCAAATGCCCCAGCTTTTGGGATAAGAACTCACTGTTTAACAAAAATTGCTGGGAAAATTGGAAACTAGTATGGTAGAAACTAGCATTGACCCACACTTAACACTGTACACCAAGATAAGGTCAAAATGGGTTTCAGAATTTATTATATGACGTCCATGATCACTCCGTATATTTTGGTCTATCAACATAGGAATAGTGAATGAAAATGATTGTTTTGTCCCAAATCTATTTTTCCTTTGGCTAGACAAATAATTTCATGTATACGCATACAGATAATAGACAGATACTTCAAAAGAAAAACAAACTATTCCAAGAGTTGCACAAGAAGATGAGGGTTGATTTTCTTGGGGGGGGGGTTAATTTCACTTTTAAGAAAAGAACAGCAATATAAGGTAATGTGTATCAACTAAAAAATAGCTGAAGAAAGTAGGGTTTGTAAATATAATATAATTTTTTTTTATACCATAAGATGCTATCAAAGTGAATCCTGGAAGTATGAATTAATACAAAATCAAGTGAATAGTAAACCTAATATGTTATAAAATTATAACTATTCATTGGTATTTAATGTGAAATAAAATCAAGAAAGAATAAAATTTTAAGGAATATACATTTAAAAAAAGATGGGACTATCAAAGGTACTAATGAAAAAATATAAATTAAGGAGGTTTAACAGTAGCATTAAACTACATTAAAAAGAAATAAAATTATCTGCTATTAGCTAAGAAATAGAAAGTTATATCAATAGAAAAGAATAGACAATTCATAGCATCAAATCAATACAATAAGCTTGTATTTGGCAAGTTTAAAGACACAAGATTTGGGTATAAGGATTTATTTGATTATTTGATATATTTTGTTGGGAAAACTGAAAAGCAGTATGGCAGAAATTGGACATAGATCAGTATTTTACATAATTTATCAGTATAAGCTCCAAATGATTACATGACTGAAATAGAAAACATTACAACAAAATTTAAAGAACATAGAATTACTTGCTAGATTTATAGAAAGATGAAAAATTTAAGAATAAACTGCAAGGTTATGATGGTATACTTCGAGAACTCCAGAGATTCTACTAAAAAGCTATTTGAAATAATCCACAACTTTAGCAAAGTTGCAAGATACAAAGTAAATCCAGATATTGCTCAGCATTTTTATATATCACCAACAAAATCCAACAGCAAGAGATACAAAGAGAAATTCCATTTAAAATACCTGTTGATAGCATAAAATATTTGGGAACATATGTAAGTTCACAAGACAGAATAGTCAACTATAGCAATCTACAAACCCAAAGATCCCAACTTCTGGGATAAGAATTCATTATTTGACAAAAACTACTGGGAAAACTGGAAATTAGTATGACAGAAATTAAACATGGACCCATACTTAATACCATACAACAAAATAAGATCAAAATGGATTCATGATTTAGGCATAAAGAATGAGATTATAAATTAGAAGAACATGTAATAGTTTATCTCTCAGACTTATGGAGGAGGAAGGAATTTGTGACCAAAGAAGAATTAGAGATCATTATAGATCACAAAATAGAAAATTTTGATTATATCAAGTTTAACAGCTTTTGTAGAAACAAAAGTAATGCAAACAAGATTAGAAGGGAAACAATAAACTGGGAAAATATTTTACAGTTAAAGGTTCTGATAAAGGCCTCATTTCCAAAATATATAGAGAATTGACTCTAAATTATAAGAAATGAAGCCATTCTCCAATTGAGAAATGGTCAAAGGATATGAATAGACAATTTTCAGATGATGAAATTGAAACTATTTATGTGAAAAGATGCTCTAAATCATTATTGAGCAGAGAAATGCAAATAAAGACACCTATGAGCTACCACTACACACCTATCAGCTTGGCTAGGATGACAGGAAAAGATAATGCTGAATGATGAAGGGGATGTGGGAAAACTGGGACATTGTTGGTGGAATTGTGAATACATCCAGCCATTCTGGAGAGTAATTTGTAACTATGCTCAAAAAGTTATCAAACTATGCATACCTTTTGATCCAGCAGTGTTACTACTGGGCTTATATCCCAAACATATTAAAGAAGGGAAAGGGACCTGTATGTGCCAAAATGTTAGTGGCAGCCCTTTTTATAGTGGCTAGAAACTAGAAAAGAATGGATGCCCATCCATTGGAGAATGGTTGGGTAAATTGTAGTATATGAATATTATGGAATTTTATTGTTTTGTAAGAAATAACCAGCAGGATGAATACAGCAAGGGTTAGAGAGACTTACATGAATTGAAGCTAAGTGTAATGAACAATACCAGGAGATCATTATACACTTCAACAACAATACTATATGAGGATATTTTCTGATGATAAGGGATGAATGAGAAGATCCAATTCAGTTCCAATTGATCAAAGATGGAGAGAATCAATTACACCCAGAGAAAGAATACTGGGAAATGAATGTGGACTACTTGCAGTTTTATTTTTTTCCCTTTTTTTCCCTTTCTGAATCCATTTTTTCTTGCGCAACAAGAGAACTGTAGGGATCTGTACACATATATTGTATTTAAGAAATACTTTAACATGTTTAACATGTATGAGACTGCTTGCCATCTAGGGGAGGGGATGGAAGGAGGGAAGGGAAAAGTTGGAACAGATGTGAATGCAAGGGGCAATGATGAAAAATTACCCATGCGTATGTTCTGTCAATAAAAATCTATAATAAAAAAATAAACTGCAGTGTTATATAACATGGAGAAATTTTAATTACAATGTTAAGATTTTGTCCAAATAAAACAAATATAGCCAACATCAGAAGGAAAGCAGAAAAGAGGATGAAAAACATAAAGACATATTCTTAAAGATCTCATATCAAATATTTAAAGAACTTTGTCAAATCTATACTACAAGCCATTCCCCAATTGATAAAAAGTCAAATGAAATTAACAGGCACTTTTCTAATGGAGATACTGAAGCAATTTATAGTCATATAAAATGCTGTTAAGTTATTATTTGTGAGAGAAATACAAATGAAAGGAACCTTGAAATATCATTTTACGTCCATTAGACTGGCTAAAATGATTAAAAGGAAAAGAGACAACTATTGGATGGGATATAAACAAACTGGTGCACTGAAGCATTGTTGGTAGAAATTAAGAATTGATAGAACCATTATGGGAGAGTAATATGGGGATATGCTCAAAGAGTTATTAAACGGATTATTTCCTTTGATTCAACAATATTATTTTAAGGTCTGTTGTTTCTAAAGATAGGATAAAAGGAAAATAACCTATATGTTCTAAAATGTTTATAGCACCTCTCTTTATGGTAGCAAATAATTAAAACTGTGGGAATGCCATTCAATTGTATAGGTTTGCATGAAATAATGAAGAATGAAATTAATTAGAACCAAAAGGTCATTGCATACAGTAATGGTAATGTTGTTTTAAGAACAACTTTGAGCAAATAAGTTACTGACTATTGTAAACATCCAAATTAATTTCAAAGGACATAGGAAGGAAATATGTATACAAATAAGTAGAAATATATAGAGAATGCTTTCCCAACTATAAGTATGTATATCTCTGTGTGTGTATATATATATATTTTTTTTTTTCTATGTTGTGTGTGTACTCACATATATTTATATTTGGTGGGAGCCATATCTAGGGCTGAGGGATTGAATGGAAGAAAAAAATAAAAAATACCTAACTATTAAATGTTTAAATGGAATAGAAAGTTTTATATAATAGATTTGCAGTTTCATGTGCAATCATATTTCTATTGTACTGTGTGACAGAAATGCTTGTTTTATTCCATAAATTAAAATTTTAGAAAGAAGGAATATATGCCCAAATATATATATATGTATATATTAGTATTTCATTTTTAATATCAATTTTGTATATATGCACATGGGTATATACATATTCATAAATATGTACACTTGGAACAACTAGATATAAGTTGGGCAGGGTTGTTGAGTTAGACTTTTTCATATCTTTTTCCTAAGTTTTTCAAGGACAGTCCTAATCCAGGTTCATAATTCCATGAATTACAGACTTAGCATTATGAATGATTCCTAAAAACACATACTAAGATAAAACAAATTTCACTTAATAATTCAGATGAAAGTAACAATATTGTATTTTACAATGTAAACAATGTAAACACATTGTTTATTTCCTTACAGGGATGCAGTAGTCTCAAGGTTCAGAAAAATATCTATGTTTATATTATCATCTCCATCTTGTTTCTCTGTGTCTCTGTTTCTGTACACACATCACACATACACACACATTATTGACATCTCCACTAAGGGAACATTGCTTAATTTACAATGCTTTTTTATTACAAGGATTCTTTTTCATTGTTTCCTAGAAATCCTGCTTTTTATATTGTGCAACTGTACCAGATGTAGATATTTCATGCTTTGTTTTTTAACAGGATTTTATTAAAGTTCTACTATATGTCAAACACAGTATTAGACACTGACCATCAAAAACATATATCAATAGTTCTTACTTTTGAGCATCCCATACTGAAGTGGAGAGGGAATGTGTGCATACGCATATACTATGTGTGTGTCTTTGTGTGTACTCAAATAATATGGAGGTAAAGCATACATTATTGACAAGATCAGGAAAGGATTTCTATAAGAAAACTTTGAGATACCACTACACATCTGCCAGATTGGCTAAAATGACAGGAAAAGATAATGACGAATTTTGGAGAGGATGTTAGAAAACTGAGACACTGATACATTGTTGGTGGAACTGTGAAGGATCCACCCATTCTGGAGAGCAATTTGGAACTATTCTCAAATAGTTATCAAACTGTGCATACCTTTTGATGTAGCAGTATTTCTCCTGAGGTTATATCCCAAATAGATCTTAAAGGAGGAAAAGGGACCCACATATGCAAAACTTTTTGTGGCAGCCCTTTTTGTAGTGGCTAGAAACTCAAAACTGAATGGATATCATCAATTGGAGCATGCCTGAATAAATTATGAATGAATTATGGTATATAAATATTATGGAACATTATTGTTCTGTAAGAAAAACTAACAAGATGATTTCAGAGAGGCCTGGAGAGAATTACATGAACTGTTGCTAAGTGAAATGAGCAGAACCAGGAGATAGTTATATACAGCAACAACAGGACTATATGATAATCAATTCTGATGGACATGGCTCTCTTCAACAGTGAGATGATTCAATTCACTTCCAATTGTTCAGTGATGGTGAAAGCCATATACACCCTGAGAAAGGCATTTGGGAACTGGAGTGTGGACCACAACATAACATTTTCATGCTTTCTGTTGATGTTTGCTTGCATTTTGTTTTCCTTCTCTGTTTTTTTTTTCTTTCAAGATTTGATTTTTCACATGCAGCATGATAAATGTATAAATGTGTATGCATATATTGGATTTAACATATATTTTAACATATTTAACCTGTATTGGAGGTTGCTTGCCATCTAGGGGAGGAAGTGGGGGAAGTAGGGAAAATTTGGAACAGAAATTTTCATAAGGCTCAATGTTAAAAAATTACCTATGCATATGTTTTGTAAATAAAACGCTTTAATTAAAAAATGTGATATTATATCTCTCAAGACATCCATTATCAAGATAAAATTATTAATGTTTTCCAAATAGTCTTTTGTTTAAGAAAAGGAAGTCATTAAAAACACTACATAATTCCATAAATATAATCCATCACACTTTCCTTTTCTTATTAAATTCTTGTCTCAGTTCATGGGTTAAAGATATTCCCTATTCAATATATATACATAATGATTGTTAGTAAACCAGGTGTTATAGTCACAGCTGCGTATCTTGGGTATTCTTCATTTACTTCTCTGCCCTCATTTAAAGAGTTAAGTATGAAACATTTTAATGACTATAGATCTCAATTTGGAGACTTTAATATTCTGTGGATTGATAAAATTAATACAATTTTACACAAATTAATAAGGATATTCAAGAAAGAATGAATGAAAGAAAAAAGTATTTGAACTTTCTATATGTCCAATTATGGACAGCTATATGGCACAGTGGGTAAAGCACTGCTCTTTCAATTAGGAAGAATCATTTTCACGAGTTCAAATTCAGCCTGAAAAAACTTACTAGATTGTATGACCCTGGCATGACAAACTATGTTTGCCTCAGCTCCTTTTGCAAAATGGGCTAGAAAAAGAAATGGCAAAACAGTCTTCATAAGGAAAACCTCAAATGGGGTCAGAAAGACTTGAACATGACTAAAATGATTCAAAATCAATAAAATATATCTTTTTAAGTGCTGAGGATATAAATATAAATAAATGAGACAATTCCTGACCTTGAGGAGCTTATATTTTTATAGGAAGACAGTATATTTAAGTGAACTAGAGTTGGAAAGGCATCAGGGTTTAGAACCAGATGGTCTTCTGGTTCTGAAAAAGGTAAAGTAAAGCTCATTTTCTTTGTTTTTTCCTTAAAGCTTATTTATTTTCAAAACATATGTAGAGATAATTTTCAACATTCACCCTAGCCGAACCTTAAATTCTAATTTTTTCTCCCTTCCTTACCCATACCCCCTCCATTAAACAACAACTAATACAATATTGGTTAAATATATGCAATTCTTTTATACATATTTCCAGATTGATCTTTCTGCACAAGAAAAATTGATCAAAAAGAGGAAAATGAGAAAAAAAAACAAAATGCAATCAAATAACAACAAAAAAATATGAAAATACTGTATTGTGATCCACACTCAATTCACATAGTCCTCTCTTTGGGTGTGATGGCTCTCTCTACCACAAGACCATCAGAACTGATATGAATCCCTTTGCTGTTGAAAAGAGCCATATCCATCAGAACTGATCGCTGTAAAATCTTAATGTTACTGTGTACGATATTCTCCTAGTTCTACTCATTTCATTTAGCATCAGTTCATGTAAGTTTTTCCAGGACTTTCTGAAATCATCCTGCTGATTATTTCTTATAAAACGATAACATCCCATTATATACATATAACATAAATTATTCTGACTTGGATTTCTCTGGGCTTTCTCAAATCCTTCCAAAATTAATGAAACATGACTGTTGGATATCAAACATGGAGTTAGTGTGTAATTAAATTTATACTTTGTATAAAGTATGTATGCTTAGCTTAGGGAGTATAAGACAACTGATCCTTTCCTGTCCTCAAGCAGCTTATATTCTCCTGGGGGTGGGGTTGGAGAGAATAAAACATATGTCAGGTTAATGTATCAAGATATGTAAGTAAACAAGATATATAAAGACAAGACAAGAAAAGACAAGAAAAACTTGGGCACAGGTGATATGTATGGTGCTATGTAAGCCTGGGTAAGTCACAAATTTTCAAAACTCTAAGCAACTTTTTTTGGCATAAAGGGGGAAACTGTTTTTCTTTTTTTAAAATTCCATACTTTTATTTATTTTTTTAATAAAATGTTTTTTTTTATTTTTGAAGAATATGTATAAATATTTTTTCAACATTAACCCTTACAAAATCTTGTGTTCCAATTTCACTCTCTTCCTCTACCCCCTCTCCTGGATGGCAAGTAATCCAATATATGATAAACATGGCAGAAATATGTCGCATCCATTATATACATACATATTTATACAATTATCTTGCTGCATGAAAAAACTAGGAAAAAATGAGAAAGGAAATAAAATGCAAGCAAGCAACAATAAAAGCAGTGAAAATGCTATGTTGTGAATCACACTCAGTTCCCATAGTCTTTTCTCTGGCTCTCTTCATTACAGGAATTTTGGAAGTAGTCTGAATCATCTCATTTTTGAAGACAGCCACATTCATCAGAATTGATCATCATATAATCTTGTTGCTGTGTATAATGATATCCTGTTTCTGTTCATTTCACTTATAATCAGTTCATGCAAGTCTCTCCATGACTCTCTAAAATTGTTCTGCTGATTATTTCTTATAGAACAATAATATTCCATAACATTCATATATCCTAATTTATTCAGCCATTCTCCAACTGATGGGCATTCATTCATTTTCCAGTTTCTTGCCATTACAAAAAGTGCTGCCACCAGCTTTTTTGCATATGTGGGTCTCTTTCCCTCCTTTAAAATCTCTTTAGGATATAAACCCAGTAGAGACACTGCTGGATCAAAGATTATGCTATGCACAGTTTTATAAATCTTTGGGCATAGTTCCAAATTACTCTCCAGAATGGTTGGATGACTTTCTATAATCTCTTTGCTAATGTTGTATTTAAGATTTTTGCATCATTTGCATCCTAAGGGAAATTTGCTTATAAATTTTGTTTTCATTCTATCTGGTTTAGGTATCAGTATCATGTCTATGTCATAAAAGCAATTTGGTAGGAGGTCTTCTTTCCCTATTTTTTCAAATAGTTTGCTTAGTATTGAAGTTAATTATTCTTTAAATGTTTAGTAGTATTCACATATAAATCCATCTGGCCCTGGAGATTTTTTTCTTAGGGAATTTATTAATAGCATGTTTTATTTATTTTTCCAAAATGGGTCTATTTAAGTAATTAATTTCTCTTCTGTTAATCTGGGAAAACTATGTTTTATGGGAGAGTTCACCACATTCACATTCACAGTGAAAATGACTAATTCTGTATTTCCTGCCATCTTATTTACTCCAAATTATGTTTTTGTCTATTCTTTCCCCATTTCCCTTCTCCTCAGTATTTTACTTCTAACCACTTCTTCCCTCAAGCAGCACTCCCCCTTTATAACCCATCCTCCTTTCTTATATCATTCTCTTACTATTTCTGTTTTTCTTTCTATTAGCTTCTTGTTTTCCTTTCCCCCTTTATCTCCCACTTCTTTATAAGGTGAAATAAGTTTCTCTGTGAAACCAAATATGTCAAATAATCTCTCTTTGAGCCAAATCTTATGAAAGTAACATTCACACAATGTTCATTATCCACCCTTTTTTCCCCTCAAGTATATTTGGTCTTCTTTGCCTCTTCATAAGATATAATATATCTCATTTTCTTCCTTTTTCCTTTTCTTCCAGTAAAATCCACTTTCTACCAATAGTTTCTTTTTTATATTATTTCAGCATAATCAAATTATACCTGTACTCTCCATGTATACCTGCGGTGTTCTTTTTCTTTAAAATATAATGGTTCTCTGGGAGCAGGTTTCTTGGGGAGGTAGCCCTAGTATCAGTTCAGATCAATAGACATCCCAATGCAGCCAGGTGCTAAAAGTTCAGATCTTTTATTGTGTCCTTCAATATAGGTTAGCTAGCCCGGTTAGCTTTTCTTAGAGGCCTCTCTCTCTCTCAACTTGGTTCTAAGAGCTCTTGCAGCTTTGTCCTTTGCTTCTGCCTCTGCTTTCTTCAGCCTCCAGCCAGCACAAAGGTGGAAGATGGAATAAATCTCTCTTGCCTCCGAGAGAGGGCTTTTCTCTGAACTGACGTGATGCTCCCCTCTCAATCTTTTCAGCTCAACTCCCCACTGAGCCTCTGTCCACTTCTTATATATGACCTCCCAAAGGTTAACTCCTCCCCTGAGAAAGTGGGATTATGGGATCTGAGAGTGGGATTATGGGTTTCCTCCCAGCGTGCTCTCTGGCCCTAAGAGCTTCTTGTTTATATGAGCTCTCTAAAGGTGTGAACACAATCATTGTTTCTATCACTTAGTACCTTGTTTCTTCTGGCCCATAACATCTCCTTGTAAGATCAGATCAATCATACTGAACCATGCTAAATTAGATAATTATTGTCTCTATCAATTCTAATGACTTAACACTTTGTAAGGATTCCAACATATACCCATAACAGAGATATAGTTCTCAAGAGTTCTTTCATTTTTACCGTTTTATGCTTCCTTGGGCTCTATATTTGGATGCCAATTTTTTTGTTCAGCTTTTTTTTTCTTTTCTAGTCTTTTCAACAGAAAAAATGAAATTCATCTGTATCATTGGATGTTCATCTTCTTCCCTGAAAGATAATGCTCACTTTAGCTGGATAGTTTATTCTTAGCTGCATTCCAAGTTCTTTTCCCTTTTGAAATATCAGATTCCAGGCCCTTCCATCTTTTAAGGTGGAAGCTGCAAGATTCTGGGTATTCCTGATTTTGGTTCTTTGATATTTAAAAGTGTTTCTTTCTGTCTGCTTGCAATATTTTTTCTTCCTCCAATAGTTCTGAAATTTAGCTATGATATTTCTTGGAGTTTTCATTTTGGGGTCTCTTTCGGGAGGTGATCAATGAATTCTTTCAATGGCTATTTTACTTTCTGATTCTGGGACATCAGGACAGTATTTCTTGATGATTTCCTGAAAGATAATGTCTAGGCTCTTTTTTTCATCAGGGTTTTCAGGAAGTCCAATAATTTTTAGACTGTCTCTCCTAGATCTATTTTTTTTTCCTTTGCTGAGGCAATTGGGATTAAGTGACTTACCCAGGGTCACACAGCTACAATGTGTTAAGAGTCTGAGACCAGATTTGAATTCAGGTCCTCCTGACTTCAAGGCTGACTTCAAGACTTTTATCCACTGCACTATCTAACTGCTTCTCCCAAATCTTTTTTTCCAGGTGTGTAGTTTTTCCAAAAAGGTATTTTACATTTTCTTCTATTTTTTTCACTTTTTGGTTTTGTTTGACTAATTCTTGATGTCTCATTAAGTCATTTATTCCCTTTTGTTCAGGTCTAATTTTTAGTGAATTATTTTCTTCAGGTACCTTATTATTTCTTTTTGTATTTGGCCAATTGAATTTTTAGATGAACTGTTTTGTTCTATGGATTTTTTCCCCATTTCACAAATTCTATTTTTAAGAGTTATTTTCTTTTTCCACTTTACAAATTCCGTTTTTCAGGGAGTCGTTTTCTTTTTATATTTTGTCAGATCTTTGTAAGGAGTTATATGCTTTTTCAATTTCACTAAATGTATTTTGTAAGGAGTTTTCTTCAGATAATTTGTGTTTCCTTTTTCAAACTCTCTTGCAAATTTTTCATTTCCTTTCACTATTTTTCTTATAGCTCTCTTTTAAGATCCTTTTTGAATTCTTCTAAGAGAGACTTGTGAGATGGGGACAAATTTATATTATCCTTTGAGGATTCATCTGGAGATGATCATCTGTTTTTAGTCTCCTCAGTATTTGAAATCTGTTCTTTCTCCATAAAAACTATCCATGGTCAGAGTTCTTTTTGCTTTTTTGCAATTTTTTTTATAGATGTGATCTGCTTTTAGGTCAAAAAAGAATGTTCAAGCTTCTTATACACGCTACAGTTGATTTGCTGGGTCAGTGCTGAGTAACATCTGAGGCTGGGCAGGCATGGCCGGGCCCTGTGAAATTCTGGCATTTAAGGACTCACTATTTGTCTTTTCTATTTGTGTTGGATGTCTTATAACTACTCTGCTGATCCACTGGCTTACAACCAGGGCAGAGTGGCCAACACTGCTATAGATTCCTCCCAATAGATTCTCTCAATGTGGAATCCACACCATTATGGGACTATGTGCTTACTGCCTTTACTTGGTGTCTGCTCTCAGTCTGCCTACCTCTGTGCTGATTGAACCAGACCTTTTCTGGAGATTTTTGAAATTATCTTCTACTGAAAATTTGTTACACTCCAAATATTCATTGGTTCTGTCACTCCAAACCCAGTTCAGAGGCTGGATTTGCTGTTAGTTTGAAGGCCATGGGAAGTGCTCAGAAAATGACTTGTCTCCTCTCTGCCATCTTGGCTCCACCTCCTCTCTAAAAGCTCATTTTTCAAAGCCAAAGGCCCAGTTGGTAGGACTCTGAGTTCCAGTGTTGGGAAGAGAAGGAGAACCTTACTATCTACATGCTATTCAACTTCCCCTTGAACTATATGTTGATCAAATTCCAGGACAGTCACAAACTGAAAAGATCTTAGTCTCGCTATGTTATAACACATTCAGTAGTAGTAATTAGGGGATTAATAATAATAATAAATAAAATAAACCATATTTCTATTGTTTTTTTGTTTGTTCTTAGAATAGATATCCATCCCATCCAAACTAAAAGTGCAAGGGCCATTCGTGAATCTGATTCCAATTCTGATTAGCATATTTTATTTCTCTCCATTTTTCCATTCTGGGTTAGTCTGAGCCTGTTTTTCCCTACTCCTGTGGGATCAACATATTAGTGCTGGATATTCAATGAAATTTAGCTTCACTGTGGCTTAGGATTCCTAAAATCAAGTAATTGATCAGCCATGGCCTCTATCAATAAGAACTAATGTGTTATTAAATCTAATTCATTATTACTATCAACTAATTATATATAATTTTAATATATTCAAACTTATGTGCCCTCCAGGTGCCTGGAAAGAATGAAAGGAAATTCTCTTTTAGGCAAAAATCTTTATTGATGACAAAGAAAAGTGCACTAGACTCAGAGAAGAAAGTCTAAATGAGGTATAACAAAATAGCTGAGGGCTTGGAGAGCTTTTAAGAGGGATTTTTGAAGGGCAACGACATTAAGTGATAATCAACTCTGATAGACTTGATTCTTTTCAACAATGAGGGTATTCAGTCCAATTCCAATATATTTGTGAGGGAGAGAGCCATCTACATCCAAAAAGAATACTCTGGGAATTGAATATAAATCACAACATAGTATTTTGTTATAGGTTTTGTTGTAGTTTGCTTGCTTTTCTTTCTTTCTCATTCGTCCCTTTTTGATCTGGTCTTTCCCTTGCAGCATGATAAATGTGGAAGTATGTATAGAAGAATTATACTTTTAACTTACAATGGATTGTTTGGTGTCAAGGGGAGGGGGCTAGGAGAAGGGAGGGAGAAAAATTTGGAGCACGAAGTCTTCTTGCAAGGGTGAATGTCGAAAAGTATCCTTGCATGTATTTTGAAAATAAAAAGTTATTATTTAAAAATTTAAAAAGTTAATCCTATCAATATAAGAATTTCAACATGAATTTACTTAGTGACACAATAATCTTGTCAGTATCTCTCTCTGCATCCCACCTAGACAGTGGATTGCTATCATGGTCATGGAATTTTTCTGGGGTCTATTTACCCCATCACTATTATGTGGCAGGTTCTGGACTAAGCACTTTAAAAATATCTTCTCATTTAATCCTTCCAGTAACCCTGAGTAGAAAGTACTATTATTATTCCCATTTTACAAATGACAATACTAAAGCAAAATTACACATAATTTGTAAAATGTGTAACAAATTATACTATATGTATATTTCCCAGAGAGAGGGCATTCCTAACTTGGCAACTTGGAGAGAAATGTCTGTAAGAAGTCACAGTTTCCTGAAAGAAGTAGCATTTTGAGTTGAGCCTTAAAGGAAACTAGGAATGCTTTGAAGTGGAGATAAGGATGGAATGTATTCCAAGTTTGAGACATATCCTGAACAAAGACTAAAATATGGGAGACAGAATGTCCTGTATGTGAAATAGCAGTGAGGTCACTTCTGCTGAAAAAGTATGATTGAATATGAAAAATATATAATAACCTAAGAAATGCTGTTGGGAGCCAGATTGTAATGGGCTTTAAAGTAGAACATTGATTTTAATTATATTTTGTTAAGACTTAAACAAAATAGAGTTAATATTCTCTTTTATACCAGAGAAACTTGCCTAAAAGTCAAGTTTTTGCTTTATAATTAATTCCACTTTTGTAACCTCACCCCATCATCCACTTTCCAAAGAGACCTGATTAACTTAAAATGTCAAATCTCATCCATTTAAACTATTGTAGCAAGTATCCTTGCTAGGGAACCTTTTCCTTATGACTTAAATCACATGTCTTGGTTGTAATTAAGGAGGTTTCAGAAGGAAAACTTTAAAAGATAATCTCAAGTCTGACTATATCATCCATAGCCAATCAGAACAGACACATCTAAGTTGCTGGTGATTTTGCTTTGTCATTTTGCTAATTGTTATAAAAGACACTGCTGGCCTTCATTTAAGGTCTTTGGCCATTGAGAGAGGCCACTGACACCATTTATAGGTAATTACTAACCTTACTAATAAATGGATTGTGGTTGGAACTTTGGCTCTCAGAATTTCTATTATGTCTATATGTATATTTATTTTCCATAAAGAAAGGCATTAGTAATTTTGGAACTTGAAAGTAAGGTGCAGATTAAAGGGATTGACTTCCTGAAGGAGGTTGTATTTTAATGGAACTCTGAAAGAAATTAGAGATTCTTTGAAGTGGAGGTTATGATAAAATATGTTCCTAGCTTGAGAGACATCTTGAATAAAGGAATGGGTATGAAAGATGGGATGTCATGTCTGGGGAATAGCTTTTGGTGAAAAATAATGTTGAATAAGAAAAATGTATGTTAAGTTAAAAAATGTTGGTGGGAGCCAGATTTTAAGGAAGTTAATATATCCTGGGGTCATAGGGAGGCATTAGGGCATCACTATCAGAGGAGTGAATTGGGAAATTATTTGTACACTAAATTAAAAAGTGGAAAGATTTGAGTTAGGTATTAGGAAAGGGTATTTTCATAGTCCAGGTAATAAAAGATAAGAGTCTGAATTATTTTAATGGTTGTCCCAATTCTGAGTAGTTGCACTGGAGATGTAAAATCAACAAGACTTAACAAAAGCTTAAATATGGATGGTGAAAAAGATAGGAGGATTGAAGATGACATCAGCATTATGAATATAACTTATTGGAAAAATGGTCATGATAAAAATGGGGAATTAGAAAAGGGTGAACTAGTATTTTTGGGGAAGGAAGCAAATTCAGTTCTAGTCATGTTAAATTTTGTGATTATTATAGGATATCAAGTTCGAAATTTCTAATAGGCAGTTGGTGATGAACCAGAGTTCTACAAATAGATTGCAATGGATATGCAAATAAATGTCATCTTCATAGAAATAATAGTTAAATCTAATCCAACTGATGTGATTATTGAAACAAAAAAAATGGAGAGAGAAAAAAAGAACAGACCAGAACCATGATTTATACCCATGTATTAAAAGTGGGACAAGGATGAGGGGCCTGTACAGAGGATTGAAGAGAGGCTAGGAGAAGAAGAAAGTGGTGACATATATGTGTGTGCAAACACATAAATATATATCCACATATACTTATGCACAAACCTAATGTGTATAATTAAATGAACACAAATATTTCACATAAATTTCAATTATATCATATATATGTATATATACCATTTTTTACATTTACATGTGTGAACTTATAAAAATGGCTTTGCTTTAAATTTTTTTTAAACAAATGAGGAAACTCTTATCTCTAATTTATAAATGGGAAAACTAAGACTTATCATTTGCTTGATGTGACATGTATTATGACCATATGAGAAGCCTGCATATAATTCTTCTCCAAATTTAGAACAGTTTTTAACCATCATTCTACTCCAATGTGCAACCTCATTAGGGGAAGGAAAAGTAGGTGTTCATTAAATCATATTATAGTATTATGGTAGAGCTGCTGCAAACTGGTTTTCCTGAGGATTTTTTCCTGTGTTTCTGTGTTCCCATGTTTTGAAAATTCCTGGGAAATCTTATGTGCCAGACTATGTACATAAGTTGAATGAGATAATTTGAAATGAAAATACTGAAAGGTTTGGCTATGATGAGTCTATATCTCAAGGAAATCAAAGGTTATATTTTTCGTTATGATTTGTTGTTGTTGCTATTCTTCCTCATTCTCTTCAAAGTATTAGCATCAGAAGTCAAGGGACCCTTCCAAGTGGAGAATAAGGAACTTTGATGTTAATTCTCTCCACAGTTCTCCAATATACATATTGTTTCTTTCCCTTTTTCTTTTTATCACATTATTCCAAAATAATTTATTACATTGGTTGGTTGTAAACTTGGTCTATGACAGAATAAGAAAAGGAATGATGTGTATCAGTATAAGAAAAGGATAATGATGGTGAAAAAAATGATCATAGGATGATAAATTTGGAGAAAGAGTAATAAGCACAATTTCTGCCTTTTTCATTTGTGATCATCACACATGACTAATAAAGAAGACTCAGAGTTTAAATATATTAAGGAATCATTTATGTAGTTTCTTTGTAGCTGAATATCTATCCAAAATCCTTAAGGGAGGATTCATATAACCCTTTAGATTGGTATGTTCAATGCAATAATTGCTATATTATGCAAAATACTAGGTAAATAGCCACAGACACACAATTAACTGAAAATTTAGTGGTGGTAGAGGAGAGAGGAATGTAAATAGAAATTAAAGCAACCACCTCTGCTACATAAATACTCAAAGCATTTATAAATTTTATAAATTACACAAAACAAAAGAAAACATAATTTAATGAGGTCCAGTACTCATACTAAACCAGATAACACTAACTAGGAAAGATGCTTTCCTACGGGGAGAAAATTATATATTCGTTATAGAGGGACAAAATATTTCTTTCGGAGAAGGACTATAGTAATTGTAACATCTTTCAATCAAACACCTCTATAGAACTCAACATTACTGACTCATTAATTCTCAGAATATGATTGTGAGTTAGATACCATGTTGCTCAGTTTCTTTTTATGAAGGGAGAAGCTGAGACATAGAAAAATAAATGGACATGTACATGGAAAATGTATTAAGACAATCACTTAGAGACAGTGATTTTCTAAAATGAAATAATTTATTTTGCATTAGCTAGTTGTGAATTCATCAGTTGAACTAGTGGGAAGGTTTTACACATGCCAATAACTAATGAAGGTTCTTGTCTCAAAAGATCCCTTAAGGATAATACTTGAAAGGAAATTAAATATTCCTGTCTGCTGCTGTCTCTTCCCACTTCTCATCCTCCACCTTCCCTCTCTATTTTACCTTTGTTATCTCTTTCTTATCAAAATGTTCACTATCATTTCTACCTCAATGGAAAATGTTCTTCTTAACAAAGGTAATGCCATGCAATTTCAACAAGGAGATTTGATGAATTGACCAGTGGTTTCCCTGATCATCACCCTTCTTTCCTTTATACTGAGACTAAAATATAGAATTTGAGAAATTGGAAGGAATGCTTCTGAGCCGTAGAGAATTCTCTACATTTCTCTACTAATGTTTTCCCAGACCATAATATATGAATTTGGGCATATCATCACACACACACACAAACACACACAACACCATGTATCTATACACATGTGTGTATATGTATGCATGCACACATATGTATATATGCATATTGTTTGTATATAATATATTGCCATTTTGCAAAATTATTTACTTTCTACCCCAAATCCCCTAAATCTCTATACTAATGAATAGGAAGTCTTTGGACATTTCATTTAAACACTGTAAACTTTAAGCTTTCTATCTATGGCTATTTCTCCTATACATGAACAAATTTTTATGCCACTTTATATCCACAAATTGTATGTTTCAACTACTATATGATATTTGATTCTCTAAGAGTTAAGATTCTTTGGAGACTTGCTATTATATGATTGATGATGTCACCAGGAGAATACTAGTTAATAAATATTAATTATATACCTATAAGCAAATATGTATACATATACACATTTCAATGCATATAAGAATAAAATATATAAGTAAATGTTACATTTAAATTTGTATAAATAGGCAAGCATGACATATGTATGTATGTGTGTATAATCTATACATGTACACACATACATTTAGCAATATATGCATGCAACTATACAGCATATAGCATAGCATATGTATGCTTAGATGTGTATCTCTCTTTCTATAAAGATGTACCCATAATTTACATTCATCCACTACTCATCTACTTACACATACATATACACATGTAGATATCAAGTTACTTTTATTTTCTTTTTATGAAAGGAGAAGCTGAGGCATATAGACACAAAATATCCCAGGAAGATCTCTTCAGATATGTCCTAGAGACAGAAAATTTATAAAATGAAATAATTTATTCTATATTACATAGGTTCAAATTCATCAGTTGAATGAATGGAAAAGTTACTTGAATGTCAGTGAACTATGTGTGTCTCAGGAAGTTCCTTAAAGAAGGATTGAAAAGATTTCCCCTTCCTTTTTATTGTATACATGTTTTTTTTTTTTTTTAATTTCTTTCATCAATGAGCTTGGGAACCTTTTTACTTCAGTGGATATGTATACAAATGCATTTATGTATGTGTGCTAATTGTTTACTTTCTACCATAAATCCCCCACAGATTTGTTACCTATGAAAAGAAGGTCTTTGAAAGTTTCAAATTGAATTTCATCATTATAACCTTTAAATATAGGAGACTCCTTGTAAGAAGAAACAGTTTAAGGTTTTCCCAAAGATGTATTTTCTCTTTGAAATCTTGAAAACAAAGTCTTTAATTGTGATACATTTAGCATTCATTATTTTTCCTATGTGTGTTTCATCTGAACAGTACTTCTTTCTGGCTTCATATCCTTCATATCCTTCCTACTAATTTCATTTTCTCACATAATACAATATAATAAAATATAAGATTTAAAAAATGGTTAATCCATGAATCACCAAAGAAATATTGACAAATTATTCCATTTACTCTGAATTTGTTTTTCCTTTGATTTCATCAATACATCTATTTAATAACTTTGTTTAATTTGGTTTCACCCTGAGGTTTTTATAGATTTGTTATTACCTTCTGATGCTTGTAAAGATGATACTGATCAAAATCTTCCACCACACTGCTTTATGATAATAAATAAATGAGTTTGTATTCCAAATTAGTACTGCTCTTGGTCAAAATATCACTGCTTAGAAAGGCTATTCCAATATTTATAAATGAAGTGGTTTCTGGATTCTTTGTCCTTTTTAATATGGTAACTACAGTAGGCTAAACTCTTGAGAAGATTTTAAATTATTTTCTGTCTTTCTCTGTCTCTGTCCCTCAGTTTCAGTCTCAGTTTCTGTCTCTGTCTCTGTCTGTCTGTCTGACTGTCTCTCTCATTTGAATAACATTTATTGGAGCATTTGTAAATTAATATTTTTTCCTTATCTTGTTTCAGATTTGACCTTTGCTCTAACTAGCTCATGGCCTTCTACAAAGTTAGATGATTCAGAAATTGTCAATTATCTGTCTTCTCCTGTCAATTAAGATAGACTAAATCTCTGGGATGTTATTTATAACAAGGGCTCAAGCCCATTCTCATAAGCCTTTCCTCATTTCTTCATAGGTAGTGATTGATTTCTCAATGCTCTCTGCATGTTTAGGGGGGTGGGGGAGTGATGACATCTTGGGAGATGAAAAATCCATTCATCTGTGAAGAAGCAAACATCTGGTTTCCAACCCTTTTCGGGGAGAAGTTCCTCAAGGAAGAAAAATTCTATAAGGAAGATGCCAATAGGATCCAGTTGATCATCATCTCTAGCATTATATTAGAGACTTTGAGTAATTTTTTCTTGGGTGAGATATGGGCACCCCCCTTTTTCTTTCTTTCTCAGTGTTTCTGTCTTTCTCTGATTCTAGTAATATACATTCATAACTACTTGTGAATCACATCTAGGCAGATCTATGTGAATTTATGAAAAACACCTACTCATACACACTCCACATATTTAATTTAAATATCCATATGTAATTAATCCTAAAAATGTATCTGATATCTACTTATTAGTCATCATCCCTGATTTTTTGGCTTATAAAATCAGAGACCCCCATTTCTACCCAGGCTAATCCATAAAGATTTCAATGTTTTTCCTAATTAGTTCTCTCCAATTTCAATTTGTATTGAATGAAATATATGTGTATTTGTATAAACTTATATAAATACATACATATGCATGCATGCATGTATGTATATATGTATCTCCTATAAACCACCAGTAGAATGTAAGTATGCAAGACAGATGAATGCCCTAATTATTTATTTTTTTCCCTTTTCAAACATAGCACTTTACTCATAGAAGGTCTGTAAGAAATGTTTTGTTTTGTTTTAGTGGAATTAAATCATTTTCTTCCTTTACTAAAAATCTTCACTATCTTGAACTTCAAAAAGAATCAGGTCTAGACTCCTTAGCTTGGCATTCTAGATGATTCTGAAATTTTTGGTGATGGATTTCAAGTGAATATACTATGTGATCTTGAGGCTATCACCACCACCATCACCACCATCATTATCATCATCATCATGTATTCATTATCTCCTTCCCTAATTTGCCATGTAGTCTTCCTTTTATTTTTCCAGAGAAAGAAAAAGAAATTATTGTCATATATAACTGTTTCTTTCTTTTAAAAATTCTCTATCTTACTTTATTTGAGTTTTACTAAAATGAAATTTTCAGTCTTGAATTGGAAAAGGGATCTGTGACAACCACAGAAAAGTAGTTATGAAACTATTGGGAAATGAAACGTCCTTAGATTTTATTTGTTTTTTATTATTTGCTGTTTTCCTTGCTAATAGAAAAAGGAGGTAGGGGCAGAGGGCTTTCTTTCTTCAGAGGATCTGTTTATAAAAGCCATGGCTGTTTTGATCAACTGTTTAGTTATTCTAGTCTCTTCCTGCATCAGTCTGGAGTTGTCAGCTTGTTTCAGAATGACAGTGATGAGGATATTTAATGTTTCTTGTATTAATCCAGTCAAATTTTTCAAACTGAAAGTTTCTCTGTGCTATCTATTTTAATGCATATTTCTAAATTACTTTTTTTCCTGTCCTACCTCTTTTCATAACTTCCTTTCACTACCAATGTCTCTTGGTCTTGATTAAATGGATCTTATAAACTAATTTTAATATTCATTTAACAGATATATATTAGATGAATATGAAAATCAAAACAGCTTCAGGGTCATCATCCCAGAGTTATTTTCATTTAAATGCCCCTTACAAATTGCCTACAAGAATCAAAGACATTTTTTCTTTTTTTATTCACATAGTAGCATTTTATTTTTTAAAACTATATGTAAAGGAAGTTTTCAACATACATTGTTGTAAGATTTTGACCTCAAAATTTTCTCCTACTTCCCTTGCCTTTCCCTCTCAAGGTGAGCATGCAATCTGATATATTAAATAGGATCTGTTATACATGTACAATAATGTTAAACATATTTCCATAATAGTTATATTGAGAAAGAATAATTAGAACAAAAAGAAAAGACCACAAAAAAAATTAACAAAAAACACCACCCCAAACAAACAACAAAAAAGTGAAACTAGTATGTTTTGATCTACACTCCATAGTTCTTTCTCTGGACGTGGTCAGCATTTCCATCATGAGTTCCTTGGAATTGTCTTGGATTATTGCATTGTTGAGAAGAGCTGAGTCTATTATAGTTGATCATTGTGCATGTCACTGTTACAGTATATAATGTTTTTGTGGTTCTACTCACCTCATTCAAAATCAGATAAGTCTTTCTGATTTTTTTTCCTGAAATCTGCTTCCTCATTCTTTCTATAAGTAGATTCTATAGATAGAACAGTAATATTCCATTACATTCATGTATCACAACTTGTTCAGCTATGTTCCAGCTGATGGGCATTCTTTCAATTTCCAATTCTTCACCATTACAAAAAGACCTGCTACTTATATGTGGGTCCTTTTCTTTTTCTCATTATCTTTGGGATATAGAAATAGGAGTGGTATTGCTGGATCAAAGGGTATGCACAATTTTATAACTCTAGGCATAGTTCCAAATTCTTCTCTAGAATGGCTAGATCAGTTCACAACTCCACCAAAACTTCATGTGTTCAAATTTTCCCATTTTCCTTTTCTGAACTTAAACCAAGCTGATATATATGAATACTACTTCAGAGTTATTTTAATTTGCATTTCCCTAATCAATAGTGATTTAGAGCATTGTTTCATGGAGTTATAAGTGCTTTAATTTCTGATAAAGACCTCATTTTTAAACATAGAAAGTATTAAAACAAATTTATAAGAATACAAGTTATTTCCAAGATAGTTTTGCTTTCTATTTTTTACCTCTAAGAAAATGGATACTATACTTTTGCAAGTATAATATCTATAGAATAGCTTTTCCAGAGGACTTTTTGAGCTTAAGACATAGTCCTCTTTGAAGCTTCACTTGTAGGCATTTTGACAGTGTTGTCCTCTTCTTAACGTGTGCTTTGATATTCACTGTCACCATAGTAGTTCTATATCATCAGGGCTCTTTTCTGTTTTGTTTCTCTCCATTTTTAGCTTATTTTGTGATTTTAAAATCTTAGCTGTATGCTTGAAACAGAGGTTTTAGTTTCCTAGGCTTCTTATACTGGAGCCAGAGGTCTGGTTTATTGGGTTTCCATGCTGGAACCTCAGCCTCTTGTGGCTTGCCAATTATGCTGGAGTGGCCTAGCCTAGTCATGCTGGTTTTGCTGGGGTTCTGAATCCTCAATTTGCCCCCTATCCTGGGGATAATGATCTCACAGCTGGCCTTCTGAGACCCCAGGATTCAGGGGTCTAGATTGTTGATTTGTGCTGTGGCTATCTATGCTTGGCTGTCCTCTCTTTTACCTAACTAAGTGAGACAGACCTAACCTGAAGTCCTTTTAAATTATCTTAAGTAGGAATTTTTTTTACCCTATCTTTGAGGGATTATGCTATTCAACAATCCATTAAGAGACTTGATTTAATGTTGTTTCAGGGAAAACTGGGGAAATCTCAAGCAACTTTCTGGCTTTTCTCTGTCATCTTAGTTCTACCCCCTACAATGGCTTTCTAATTATAGAGGTTTGACTTTTGTGGAGGGAGATATATTCCTGGTGAAAACATTATTGGTAACTCTTCCTTAAATAATGCTAGTAAGCTCCAAATTGTAGAGCAACTAGATGACTCAATGCATAGATCACTGGATGTGGAGGCAGAAAGACTTGTGTTCAAATTCAATCTAGACAATTGCCATTTGTGTGACTGTGATCAAATCACTCAATTTCCTTAGTTGTGAATGAATATAATAATAGTGCCTACATTCTAGGACTGTTGAGATCAAATAATACTAATTTAAATGAACCTGCATGTTTTCCATCTTTATGTTTTCTCCATTATCATATCTATAGCCTGTGTTCTGTTGATATCTGGTGTGGGTCTACATGACAGTAGAAGCTTTGAGCCGCAATCTGAAATTTTTTCAGTATTTCAAAGATTTAGAGCTTGAAAAATCCTAGAAGAACCTTAAATAATTAATCATGAAGCTTTAATTAATAAAAAAACACCATGTGAAAGAGACTTTGGTAGTTCATGGAGAGTGAGAAGGTAAAAGTGAAATATTTCTTGTCCACTAGAAGCTTATAATCTCATTCAGGAAGACTACATGTAGATATATTATTATTTTTTATTAAAGATTTTTATTTACAAAACATATGCATGGATAATTTTTCAATGTAGAGCCTTGCAAAACTTGCTGTTCTGTTTTCCCTCTTTCCCCCCATTCCCTCCCCTAGATGGCAGATATTCCAATGCATGTTAAAAATGTTAAAATATATGTGAAATCTAATACATGTATCCATATTTATACTGTTATCATGCTGCACATGAAAAATAAGATCTAGAAAGAAAAAATAGAGAAGGAAAACAAAATGCATGCAAATATCAACAGAAAGCATGAAAATGCTATGATGTGGTCTACATTCAGTTCCCATAGGCCTTTTTCTGGCTGTATGGCTTTCTTCATCACTGAACAACTGGAAGTGGTTTGAAGAGAGCCATGTCCATTAGAATTGAACATCATATAGTGTAGTTGTTGCTATGTATAGTAATCTCCAGGTTCTGCTCATTTCACTTAGCATCAATTCATGTAAATCTCTCCAGACTTCACTAAAATCATTCTGTTGGTTGTTTCCTATAGAACAACAATATTTCATAATATTCATATCCCATAATTTATTCAGCCATTCTCCAATTGATGGGCATCCATTCAATTTCCAGTTTCTAGCCACTACAAAAAGGGCTGCCACAAACATTTTTGCACATGTGGGTCCCTTTTGCCTCTTTTAAAATCTCTTTGGGATATAAGCACAGTATAAATACTACTAGGTCAAAGGGTATGCAGTTTGATAAGTTTTTGAGCATAGTTCCAAATTGCTCTCCAGAATAGTTGGATTTGTTCACTGTTCCAACAACAATGTATCAGTGTCCCAGTTTTCCCACATCCCCTCCAACATTCATCATTATCTTTTCCTGTCATCTTAGCCAATTAAAGAAGTGTGTAGTGTTATCTCAGAGTTGTCTTATTTTGTATTTATCTGATAAACAACAATTTGGAGCACCTTTTCATATGACTAGAAATAGTTTCAATTTCTTCATCTGAAAATTGTCAATTTACATCCTTTGAAAATTTATCAATTGGAGAATGGCTCAAATTCTTATAAATTTGAATCCATTCTCTATATATTTTAGAAATGTGACCTTTATCAGAATCTTTGAATATAAAAATATTTCCCAGTTTATTCCTCCCCTATTAATCTTGTCTGCATTAGTTTTGTTTGTACAAAAACTTTTTAACTTAATATAATCAAAATTATCTATTTTGTGATTATTTATTATTTCCAATATTTTCTTCAATAATTCCTTCCTCATCCACAGATCTGAGAGATAAACTACCCTATTTTAAATATACCCTAATTTTTTTTAATAACATCATTCTTTATGTCTATGTCATGAAGCTTATCTTGGTATACAGTGTTAGATGTGGGTCAATGACTACTTTTTGTCATACTACTTTCAAATTTTCCCAGCAGTTTTTGTCAAATAGTGATTTATTATTCCAAAAACTGAGGTCTTTGGGTTTGTCAAACACTACATTATTATAGTTATTAACAATTTTGTCCTGTGAACCTAACTGATCAACTACTCTGTTTCTTAGCCAATACCAAATGGTTTTGATGAACACTGCTTTATATTATAGTTTTATATCTGGTATGGCTAGGCCACTTTAATTTTTTTTTTCATTAATTTCCTTGAAACTCTTGAATTTTGTTCTTCCAGGTAAATTTTGTTATTTTTTTTTTAGGTAAGTAAAATACTTTTTTTGGGAAGTTGATTAGCATAGCACTAAATAAATAGATTACTTTAAGTGATATTGTCATTTTTGTTATATTTGCTTGATCTATTCAAGAGCACTTGATATTTTTCCAATTGTTTAGATCTGATTTTATTTGTGTAGAAAGTATTTTGTAGTTTTTCTTATATAGTTCCTCACTTTTCCTTGGTAGATAGATTGTTATGGACCAGAACTTTGAAACAAGGATTCTTACAAGATGTTAAGTCAGTAGAATTGATGTGACAATGGTTATCTAATTTAGCATGGTACTTAATAGTTCTGTAAGTTCAGTATGGTTGATTTAATCTTGCAACAAATAATGGTTTCCTAGTGGTATAATGATTGGTTTATACTCAGTGTAGAGTATATATAGAGGGCTCTGACAGACAGACTCATTCTTTCCATCTCACACCCTATGGTGGGCAGGCCTGTCCTCCTGTATTTTCTCCACTGAAACCAAGTCCACAAGAAAGCTAGTTGAGCAACAGGCGAAGGAGATCATAAAACCTTTTGGACTTTAACACCTGGCTATTCTTGTGGTGATTAATCTACTGAAAAGAAGGCTGCTTCAAGAACTCCAGAAAACCAAACAAGAATGTTACTTTTAGGGCCTGAACGTGGGACTAAGAAAAGTACAAAAATAGACAAGAAGGAAACTTTGTTAAAGGCTAAAGTAGTATTCCAGCTGAAATGAGGCAAATATTTAGAAAGGAGTCTTCTTTTGCACTTCAAGGAAAATGTGTAGAAAGCATCGTTAAACTCATTAAAAGTCAAGGTTGATTGTAACTTGGCAGCAGAGCATTGAACTTTTAGAAACATTACAATATACATATCCTTGGTTCTCAAAGGAAAAAAGAATTGGTAAGAGAGCAATTATGTGAATACTATAATGATAATGGTACCAATTCAATTTCTAAAGAAACATTTTATACATATAACTTAATACAATTGGCTTCAAGAAATTATATAAGAATTAGAATAAGGTAATATTTTTGTAAAGTTTGAGCTAGCTCCCTGGAGCCCTCAGGATCAGTCAGAGTCAGGATAAGTAAAAGTCCTTGGTCTTTAGGGGGAGAAGTGAATAAGACAGACAAACTGCCACAAGGCTCTTCACCAACTTCTCTCCTCCTCTTCCTGTCACAAAGTGTGTCCTTTTCTCACCCCACCCTAAATCCTTGCCTTTTTTATACACCAAACATTGAGCAAACACTGAAGAGTGAGAAGGGCCATTTTTCCAAATATATGCTAATAGAGTAATTGTGGAATAGGTAATTAGCCTTAAGTGCTTAGTTGTATGATTCAAGCATGCCTTGTAAGAGTTTCAGGCCTTTACATATTTTATTTAATATTTTTTGCATAAATATCCATTAGGGAGATTGGTCTATAATTTTCTTTCTCTGTTTTCATTCTACCTGGTTTAGGAAACAATATCATGACTGTGTTGTGAAAAGAATTTGGTAAGAGTTCTTTGTTCCCTATTTTTTCAAATAGTTTATATAGTATTGGAGTTGATGGTTCTTTAAATGTTTGGTAGAATTCACATGTATATCCATCTGGTCCTGGGGATTTTTTTTCTTAGGCAGTTGATTAATAGCTTGTTTTATTTCTTTTTTCTAAAATGGGACTATTTAAGTAATGAATTTCCTCTTCTGTTAAACTGGGCAATCTATATTTGTGTACATATGCCTCTATTTCAGTTAGGTTATCAAATATATTAGCATAAAGTTGAGCAAAGTTGCTCCTTATTATTGTTCTAATTTCCTCTTCATTAGTGGAAAGTTCTCCCTTTTCATTTTTGAGACTAAGAATTTGATTTCCTTCTTTCCTTATTCTAATCAAATTCACTAAAGGTTCATCTATTTTCTTTTTTTTTTTTATAAAACCAACTTTTAGTTTTATTTATTAATTCAATATATTTTTTTTTACTTTCAACTTCATTAATCTCTCCTTTTATTTTTAGAATTTCAAGTTTGGTATTTAGTTGGGGTTTTTTAATTTGTCCTATTTCTAGTTTTTTTTTAGTTGCAAGGCTAATTCATTGATCTTCTCCTTCTGTATTTTATGCAAATAAGCATCTAGAGATATAAATTTTCCCCTTATTACCACATTGGCTGCATCCCACAAATTTTAGTATGTTGTCTCATTATTGTTATTCTCTTGGATGAAATTATTAGTTGTGTCTATGATTTGCTGTTTCACCCATTCATTTTTTAGGATCAGGTTTTTTAGTTTCCAATTACTTTTTGGTGTATTTTCTCCTAGCCTTATATTACATGTGATTTTTATTGCATCATTATCTGAAAAATGCATTTATTATTTCTGTCTTTCTGCATTTGATTTTGAGGTTTTTATGCCCTAACACATGGTCAATTTTTGTATAAGTTCCATGAACCTCTGAGAAAAATGTAAACTCCTGTCTGTCTTCATTCAATTTTCTCCAAAGATCTATGATACTTAAGTTTTCTAACATTTTTTTAACCTCCTTAACTTCTTTCTTATTTATTTTGTGGTTTGATTTATCTAGTCCTGAGAGAGCAAGGTTGAGATCACCCACTAATATAGTTTTGCTGTCTATTTTTCCTTGTATCTCTCTTAACTTCTCCTCTAGGAATTTCCATGCTATATCACTTGGTGCAGATATGTTTAGCATTAATATTGTTTCATTATCTAGGGTACCCTTTAGTAAGATAAAGTTTCCTTCCTTATCTCTTTTAATTTGATCTCTCTTTTCTTTTACTTGATCTGAGATCAGGTTTGCTTCACCTACTTTTTTTTTCCTCATCTGAAGCATCATATATTCTCCTCCAGCCCTGTACCTGTATGTATCACTATGCTTTAATTTTTTCTTGTAAACAACATATTGTAGGATTCTGGCTTTTAATTCAGTCTGCTATCTGCTTCTCTTTTATGGGAGAGTTCATCCCATTCACATTCACAGTTAAAATAATTAATTCTGTATTTCCTGCCAACTTGCTTACCCTAGGTTATGCTTTTTTTTATTCCCCTTTTTTTCTCCCTATTATTTTGCTTTTGATGATCATCTCCCCCAAACAGTCTTCCCCCTTTAAAAGTCCTCCCTCTTTTTTACACCATTCCCCTAATTCTTCTGTTTTTCCCTTCTATTAGTCTTTCCCTTTCTTTTACCCCTTTGCCTCTTATTTCCTTATAAGACAAGATGAGTTTCTTTATGATACCAAATATGTCTGACATTCTCTCTTAGAGCAAAATCTGATGAGAGTAAGATTCACATAATGTTCATCTCTCTCTCCCTTCTTTCCATCAATTATAATAGGTTTTCTTTGCCTCTTTCTGTGATTTATTTTCCCTTATTTTGCCTCTTTTTTCCTTTTCTTCCTGTGTGATCCCCTTTCTACTTCTACATTATTTTTCATATTATAATAATAGAATCAAATTATTCCCACATTCTCTAAGTATACCCATAACAGAAATATATTTCTCAAGAGTTCTTTCCTTTTTACCTTTTTATGCTACTCTTGAGTTCTGTATTTGAAGATAACATTTTTTGTTCAGTTCTGATCTTTTCATTAGAAATAGGTGATATTGAATGTCCATCTTCTTTCCTGAAAGATAATGTTCATTTTACCTGGATAGTTTATTCTTGATTGTAATCCTAGTTGCTTTGCTTTTCAGAATATCAGATTTCAGGCCCTTTGGTCCTTTAAGGTAGAGGTTGCTAGGTTCTGGGTAATCCTAATTCTGATTCTGGGTATATGTAAAGGGCTGAAACTCTGAACAGGTGCACAAATCAGACAACTGAACACTTAAGGCTAATTACTTATTGGACAATACTCTATTAGCATATGCTTGGAAAAATGGCCCTTCTCACTAATCTGTGCTGGTTTGATCTTTTGGTGTATACAGATAATTGTAGGAGGGATTAGGAGGCGGAGTAAGACAAGCCAGAGTCACTTTGGAAGAGGAGGATGAGAAGGGAGGTCGGTAGGTGGAGAGCCTGTGGCAGTTTTGTCCATCTCCTTTACTTCTCCCCCTAAAGACTAAGGACTTTTATTTATCCTGACTCTGGCTGATTCTGAGGTCAACAGGGAGCTAACTCCGGACTTCACATTTTGTTGCCCAATGTGTGAACCCTTGGACCCTAATTCCACTGAAGAAGTCCCTGGTGACCAGGAAATAGGGTGAGTATTTTAATAGACAAACAGGGAATGAAAAACAACCTTACTATATATCAAATATATGTCGTTGCTACTCTTACTCCAGTAAGAAAAGCATTTCCAAAAGTAATGTTATTACATTACGTGGATGACATATTGGGATGTGCACCTGAGGAACAAATGTTAGAAGCATGTCTACAAAAGACCATAAAAACACTAAAGACCTACAAATTGCACATGGCTCCAGAAAAAATTCAAAGGCATGCTCCTTTTCAATATTTAGGATATGAAGTATACCATAAGGTGCTTACAGTACAAAAACTTTCCTTAAGAACAGAGAAGCTAAACACCTTAAATGACTTTCAGAAATTGATAGGAGATATCCAATGGATGCATGCAGTGTTAGGCTTGACTACCTATCAATTGCAACCATTATATGACATTTTAAGGGGAGACAGTGCTTTAAATTCACCACTCCAGTTTACAAAAGAAGCTCAAGAGGCTTTGAGAGAAGTTGAACTGGCTTTATCCAATGTGGTTGAAAGAGTTACTCAACAACCCTTGGAAATATTGGTCTTTGCTACACAAGAGACACCCACAGCAGTCCTTCATCAAGGAGACAGTGTGATAGATTGGGTGAACCTCCCAGCACAACCAGAATAAACCCTTACTCCTTACCCAGTGCTTGTGCCTAGAATTTTATTAAAGGCCATTAAGTGAGTAGTACAATTATATGGGATAAGACCTGACAAGATATACACCTTTTATACCAATGCACAAATTAATGTATGCTGTGAAACCACCCCAGAATGACAAATTTTATTGGCCATACCTTCAAATCTTACACATGGATCTCCATTAAAGATAATCAGACTATTAAATAATTTTCAATGGATTCTTGAAGAAAAAGTTTATAAAATTCCTCTTAAAGGGCCAACTATCTTTACAGATGTATAAAAACATAATATTTGTGCTGTATATTCTCGTGACTTAATTATAAAGAGAGTAGTCAGAACTCCTTTTCAGTCCACTCAGCAGAATGATTTGCATGCAATCATTCTATCTCTTACTTATTATCCAGGAGATATAAATATAATATCTGATTCCTATTCAGTTGGTGTGGTACAAAGAAATGCCACAGCCCAAATAAAATTTGTAACCTCTAATATCTATCAGCACTTTAAGGAACTTCAAGAGCAAGTGAGAAAGCATCCTGGTAAGATTTATATCTTGCATGTCCACTCTCATAGTGGACTTCCAGGTTATATTTTTGATGGTGATTCAAAGGCAGATAGCCTTCTAATCATGTTGGCCAATACTCCTTTATTTCAGGAAGCCCAAGAATCTCATTTTAAATATCATCAGGTTGCTCGAACTTTATGTTTGCAATTTGGAATAACAAGAGAAGAAGCTAGGAGGATAGCAAAAGGCTTTCCATGCTCCTAAACTCTCTCCAGGGAAGAAACCTCATGAAATCTGGCAAATCGATGTGACCCATTATAAATCTTTTGGTCTGTCTTTTATCCATGTTATGGTAGACACCTTTTCAGGATTCACTTTTGCAATACCAGCAGCAAAAAAAAGGCAGCCTGAGTGGTCACTGTATTCCTTATACAACCATTTGCAATTATGGGTGTACACAAGCAATAAAAACAGATAATGGACCTGCATATACTTCTAAACATTTTGCACACTTTTGTGCACAGTATAAGATTTTACATACTATTGGCATACTCTTTAATCCTCAAAGACAGGCAATAGTAGAGAGGAGAAATAGAGACATTAAGATGCTCCTCCAAAAACAAAAGAAAGGGGGAGCCACAGGTAACCCTAGAGAACTTCTACATCTAACTCTTTATACTATTAATTTCTTGATTTTTGACAAAGATGCACTGGCTCCAGCAGATAGGTTTTATAACCCAGTGGAAGGACAGTATCCAGTGTGAGCAGCTTGCAGGAGAGGGTTTGCTTATATCTCTACAGATGGAAAAGGAATCAGATGGGTGCCAATGAGCCATATTTGCTTTGTCCATCTCAGAGAGACAGAGAAGACCCTTGAAATGAAGGTGAAGACCCAAGAAACATTGGTTGGTTCCATCGCTGACTGTGCCCACTATTGAAAGTGCATGGCAGTTATGGCCAAAAAATGTTGGACTTCAAAACTCTCAGGAATCATTGGATTTTCTGAGAAATGATAAGACTGTTGCAGGACTTCAAAATCTGCAGGAATCATTGAATTCCCTAACACATAAAAAGACTGTTTCAGGACTTCAAAAACTTCCAGGGATCATTGGATTCCCTGACACGTGAAACAATGGACAACAGATTGGTTTTGGACTATCTCTTGGCTACTGAAGGAGGCATATGTGTGACCATTGTTTACATACCCTCCTTCTAAGGACTTCTGGAAATCTTTTACAACACCATGTTAATTTATATTGTTTGTTATATCACTACTTGCATGTACAATTCATGTTTGTTACACCACATTGCGCCTGCACCAGCTGTGGGATGAGTCATCACTAATAGCCTGTGCTTTATTGCTATGTGCTTGTGTAATATTTCCCATGCTGATGGGTTTGTACATACCTGTTTCTAGTAAGACCCTTCAGCACAGAAACTCACTAGTAATATCTGGATTGACTCCCCATTTCCCTTTGGTGTTTTTCATCTCTCTTCCTGAGAACTTGGGGGTGTATGATCACCTCCTTTTTGGTGTTTTCACCTCCTTTCCTGAGAAGTCAGGGAGGGCATGATCACCTCCTTTTTGGGGTTCTCACCTCCCTGAGAAGTCAGGGATGGAGTGACCACCTGTGTTCTAAAACAAAAGAAAGTGGGATATGTAAATGGCTGAAACTTTTAATAGGTGCACTGGAATCAGACAACTAAGCACTTAAGACTAATTACCCATTGGACAATACTCTATTACATATGCTTGGACAAATGGCCCTTCTCACTATTCTGTGCTGGCTCGATCTTTTGGTGTATACAGTTAATTGTAGGAGGTATTAGGGGGTGGAATAAGACAGGCCAGAGTCACTTTGGAAGAGGAGGAGGAGAAGGAGGTCCATAGGTGGAGAGCCTGTGACAGTTTCATCCATCTCCTTTACTTCTCCCCCTAAAGACCAAGGACTTTTGCTTATCCTGACTCTGGCTGATCCTGAGGTTAACAGGGAGCTAACCTGGACTTCACAGTATTTAAACTGTTTCTTTCTGGCTGCTTGCAATATCTTTTCCTTTGTACAATAGTTCTGAAATTGTGCCTTGATATTCCTTGGGGATTATATTTTGGGGCCTCTTTCAGGAAGTGATTGGTGGATTCTTTTGATGACTATTTTACCTTCTAATTCTAAAATATCAGGGCATTTTTCTTTTATGATTTCCTATAAGATAATGTCTAGGTTCTTTTTTTTTCATCATGGGTTTCAAGAAGCCCAATCATCTTTACATTGTCTCTTCTAGATCTATTTTCCAGGTCAGTTTTTTTCCCTAGGAGATATTTCATATTTTCTTCTTTTTTTCCATTTTTTATTTGATTCTTGAATCATTCGCTTCCATTTGTTCAATTCTACTTTTTAGTTTATTATTTTCTTCAGTTATCTTTTTAGTTCCTTTTGCAATTGGCCAATTAATTTTTGTTGTTTATTGCATTCTTTTTGCATTTTTCCATTCCTTCTTGGAATGATCTCTTTTCATTTTTCCATTTTTCTTCTACCTCTCTTTTACGATCTTTTATGTAATCTTCCAAAAAAGCCTTGTGAAATGAGGACCAGCCATGTCTCTCTTTAGGGCTTCTTCTGATGTTGCTTTGCCTTTAGGAACATCAGGATTTGAGGTCTGTTCCTCTCTCTCTATGTATATATATATTAGCTATCTGTGGTGAGAGTTCTTTGTTGTTGTTTTTCATTTTTTTATGTGTTTGAGTTCTGTTCAAGGCAAAGGAGTGACAGCTGCTTTAATATGTCCTGGGTCAGTCCTGCTAATTGATTTCCAGTGCTGGGTAATGCTGACTAGGTGTGGCATTTTTCTGTGGCTCAGTGCTTTACAATTTGTCTTCTACAAAAGGCAAATCTACCAAACCACATGCTTATCACTATGACAGAGTGGCCTAAGAGGCTCACAGAAGATTCCCAGGTGCATAGAAGTTACAATACTCTGACTCTCTGCTCCAGCTTCTTTCCTTGGTCTCCCTATGCTGCCATCTTGCTTGGCAGACTGTCCCCCTATCTGGTTGAAACAGACTTGTTCTGAAGTTCTTCTGGTAACTTCTAAAAATGTGCTGTACTCCAAATATTTGTAGATTCTGTGACTTCGAAATCAGTTTAGCGGCTTAATGTGGTGTTGGTTTGAGAGAAGGTTAGAGGAGGTTACAAAGAGACATACATGCAAAATGAAATTCATTATTTTCTACCTTCACACAGATATCCTTCAAATATACCTTTTTTCCCTCAAGAACACAATCATTTTTAACTCACATTCCCAATGTCATAATCTTTCTTAATTCTTTCCCTCAATCCCCAATCCGTTAAACTGTGCATTTTTGTTGATCTTACAAGCAAAAGTCTTTTATTTTCCAATCCCTTTCCCCCATTCAAAAAATTATCAAACTATTTCAGGTTCTTATATTTTGACTATGAGCATCCAAACTGGACTTTGACATTCCAGTCTCTTCTCACTCCCTTCTATGTTCCACTAAGTTATCAAAATCGTCTTTCTAAAGAATGTCCAACATCTTTCTCTCTTTTATGGATCTGTGTACTTCTTTATTTCTGCCTCTTAAAACCCCTACATTCCTTCAAGACATACCTCACATGTCAAAATACTTTGAAAAGTCTTTCCTGATTTACCTACTTAAAATTACTTATTCCTTCCTTTTCCAATTTTTGTTGTATGCTTTTTGTTCACATTTGATATCCCCTAGTAGGATGTTAGTTCTTTCTAAGCAGGAATGATTTTATATTTTGTCTTTGTGTCACCAGCACCCAGCAAAGTGCCTTTCAAGAAAGTGCTTGCTTAATACATGTTTATTGCATTATACTGATTTAGGTTGCTCTCAAACTCTGAAGAACCTTAAGTTAAACAAATTTACATTACTCTGCAGGCAACAGGGATCCATTAAAGATTTCTGAGATTTTTTACAATACAATGAAGTTTTCTTCTGACCTTCCTTCTAGCTCAAAATTAAAAAAAAATAACACTTTGACTCTCTCTGCAAAAATCCTTTTATTCTTGTGACCCTATATTATTTTAATATTAAGGAATTAGGTTAAAATCTTTAATGTCTTTCCCTGAAAATTCAATTTATTTTATATCTCAACTTATTTTTCCATTCACTTTTAGATAGACAGTTCTTCAAGAGCAGGGGCCTTAGCTTATGCTTCCTTTGCATCTTCTAGGGGAGTCAACAGTAATGACTGCATAGTAATAATTATCTGTTAATAAATAACCTTTTGATTGATTCTTTCAGCTTTCCTATATAGAAGAGGTTTTAGAAGGTATGACTTTCAGCCTCTTCCCAGAGGCTAACATTTCCTTGGGCAAAAGTTAACATATGGTAAGACCTCAATTAGTATATGCAAATTATCCAGATATTAAATTTCTTTCAAATGCCAACTACAGAAAGTAAATCCTCCTCTTTAAATGCTACTTAATTTACTGTTTTATGGAGCTAAATTATTTAGCACCAAGAGCTAAATTATTTGTTCAGGAGTAAATAAACTGCTTGTATCAGGGGTAGGATTTGAATTCAGGTCTTCTTGCCTATGGAGCCAGCTTGCTATCTACTAAAACCATGCTGCCTCTCATTAGGTTGATTTATTGGTTTGAGGAATTTTAGGAGGAAAAAAAATGACACAATTTATATACACAGTGCTTCCTTTTCATAGCATCTTCAGTTGCTAATATGAGCCTGGACAGTTTAGCTGACTGTCATTTGTTCATAACTTTCATACTCAATTCTATAATAACAAAAACAAATTCTAAAGGTTGATGGCAGTTCTCACCTTCATAGACCTTTGGATTTACTTTTCTATGAGGAAAGCAGAATTCTTTCCCTCTTGTAGCATCAACAGTTATATCTATTGAGTTACTTGCCATTTTAGATGAAGAATTGTTCAACAAGAATTTTATAAGTACCCACTGTATGTAGAGAACCATGGGAGAGGGATGGAAAAAGAAAAAGAAAGTGATTTTTATTTGAACATGGAAATATATCATGTCCTTTGGGTTAAGAGGTAACCATTCCTGGCATGCACTCCTTCCTCTTCTCTATTTTATAGAATTTCTAGTTTCCTTTAAAGAATAACTCAGGTACAAACTAATATGAAGAATGCTTGATGAACACTTTATTTTTAGCACCCTCTCCCTTTTCCTATAACTCTCTCCATATTTTGTATTACATAGGCTTTTCTGTGTTCATGTTGCATTCTTTCCCCATCTCCCTATTTTATAATCTCTCTGAGACTGAGATTATTTTTTATTTTGTCTTTTTGGCTTGCCCTAACATTTATATTCTATTTGATAGATGGGGAGAGATAACATATATAAATGAATAATGGCAACTCTTATCCTATAATGATGACCTATTTTACAGGCTTTACAGAAATGTAATTTTAAGGGAGTTATTATTATTATTACTCAACTCATGTCAGAATACTAGGAAATCCTGAAGCTGCATCCTCTCAGTATTGATACCTGGAAATTAAGAGTTAGTGGGTTGGGATTCACTCTTGAAATTTTTTCTAGAAAAAAATTTATGATGGACAAAAATGTACATCTTTTCTTAGGCTTTATTTCTAAACTAGGTTTTTTTTGATAAGGACAGATAAATTATCATTTTTTTTTCAAATGAATACCAGCCAGATACAAGAGCATTAGAGGTGAAAGAGCTTCTCTGTAAAAATCACAGCATATATTCTGAAACAATTTAATTTAGGTTTGATTCAAGTCATTTTGCTGTACTTCAAAGACAAAAGCCATTATGTTATAGAAATATTAGCACTTAATGAAGGGGATAACACATAACTAGTACGTGCTGTGGTAATTGCTCCTTACAGCTGCATGATTCAGCATGTATCTTAGATCAATTGTGTTTTCAAAAAGGGCAAAGTCAAAGAAAAGTGTTATTGAGTCCTCCATCCCTCATAACATTATTTTTGTAAACAGACTCATTTCTTTTAAAAGTCTACTTATTGGCCTGAAAGCAGAGCAAGGGATAATATAGTAGTGGAGAATCTTATGCTCCTAGTGATAAATCTATTTTTCTCAGAGTAATTAAGTAATTCCTAAAGTACTTTGTGTACCTAAGTCTGTACTGATTTGAATAGGGGCAGTTGGATTTGTAGGTGATCTTTATTGATATTTGCAATAGTACTGACTAAGCAAAGGCATAGAGAAAACAATCACATTGGACTGATTTGTTGTCTTTTTAAAGTACTTTATTTCTCAGAAGTTACAAACTTAGGAAAGGGGATTTCATTGCAAATTTTTTTTTGGAAAGTTACTCTAGGGAGAAAAGAGAGACATGATAGTCAATGTATTAAATGCTTTGACAAATTGATACTAAGCCAGAAGTTTCCCTAGAACAGCAAACTCTCTGATGTAAGTCCATTTCTTCCCACCCTATTTCTTAAAATGAGCATATATTAGGAATGAGGAATCATGGGAGAGGATGAGAGCAGCATAAAAAAGAGGTGGCTCTTTCAAGTGATGTTTAAAAATAAACAACAAAAAAAAAAAGATTTGAAATTCATCCACACACAAAATCAGCCAACATATTAAAATAAAAAAAAAAACATTTGATGACTGTTGAAGGATCACACTTTCATATTTTTGGCTCAGATGTGATGAACTTAAGATATGGCCAATATGTTTATTTGTTCTTTTAACTACATTTATTTCTTATAATAGAGGACTTGTATTCAAGAGAGGGTATGACTTTGTGAGAAGAGGTAGAGATGAAGGGCAACAAAAAAGAAAAGAACATCAATAAAATATTAAAAAATAAACAAGAAAATTAAAAAAAAGTAAGTTTAAAAGACATCATGAACAGACAGAACAATTTCATTGCTACCATGAAATATATTAAATATATTCTAAAAACAAATTTCATTGCAGAAATTAGTGAATTCTTATACAATAATTTTGTTCTTTTTTGTATATTTCAACATATTTGTTGTTGTCAAGTTCATATAAAATATGTGTAAGTGGTTTTGCACATATATATATATATATATACATATATATATATATATATGGAAATGCTGTATAATGGTGTTTATGATAATCTGAATGATGGTTCAAATTCCATTCATTTTAACAAGTTTATGTTTTGCTTAGATAAAAAGAAAGCAGGAGATTGACATGGAACATGAATACCACTATGAATGACAAACTTTTAGTGTCAAATTCCCTTATGTTAATCACTCACAAGCCCATTCCACTCTTACAAAATGTGCCATCCAGAACCATGTTAGATTCTAGCCAGCACACTTAGTAGTATCTGATATTCATCACTGTCATCCTGACTGTCACTTAATGTAACTACAAGAGGTAGAAAAGAGATCTTAATCTTATTTTTATGGCAACAAATTTTCATGGGAAAAATGAATATAATTTATACATACTCATATGTGCCTGGTGAAGGTAGAAATGAGAATCTTCTTAAACATTTCTAAATAGATTTCTATATGGGGTTATTTTTAGGCAAGATTATTAAATAGGTGTATTTTTTTTTAGCGGTCCTATCTCATTTTATGTTTCTATTCTTAAACTATTTCTAAGTATCCTTTCACCAGAGCATTGGTTTGTTTATTCCATACTGCACTCAGTTTCCAAGGATTCTCAGCTACTGGACATATGCCACTGGAAAGATGTTTCAATTGCACACTGAAGTCAGAATAAAATTTATCAACATTTCTGAAGTTTAATTTATCAGTATTTTAGCCAGATTTATTTAATATATGTTGGAATTTTAGCTACAGTTTTCATATAATAAGGACACTAATGGTATGATCAAATGACTTGCAAAATAACTAGCACAAAAATATCTGAAAACTTGATAGAGGTGTTTATCTTTGATAGTATAGTAAGAGATAGTAGAAAGGACATTAGATTGCCAACTGGAGGGCTGCTGCTAATTTTACAAAGAAGAGCCTATTGAATGTGCTATTTGAATAAATGCCTTTATTCATTTTGGAGATGATTTGAACCTTAATTCTTTAAAGATGACACACAACATACAATTCATACTCTTAACAGTAACAGAAATATAATACAATGATAAATTATGAATGAATAAGGTATTCACAGTAATGTTCCAAAACAATTTTGAAAGGCTTATGATGAAAAATATTTACTAACTCCAGAGAAATAACTAATGAAAACTTAATGCAGATTGAAATATACTTTTTGAATGTTATCACTTTTTAATATTTTCTTCTGCAACATGTCTAACTAATTTAAATGTTTTGCATGACTGCACCTCTATAGTTTTTATTAATTTTTTTTTTGCCTTCTCAAAAAAAAAGAGGGAGAAAATTTGGAACTCAAAATTTCATTTATTTATTTTTTTATTTAACTGGATTAGGTCTTTTTATTACTTTGATCACATCCAGGTTGGCATAGTCTATTGCTACTTGTATTTTTTAATTCAAAAGAACTCGAGAATTATCTTTGTTCTTCATTTTTTTTCTGATTTTTATTAAACAGAATATATTGTTACTGTTAAGCATTGTCCAGGCTCACGTTTCCCAGTGGTAATACCTCTTTTATTATCTTCTTGAATTTTTACATTAACTATCTCAATACACTTTTGGATTTCACTCCAGCTCAAGCTATCATGTCTTTGAGATGAGGTTTCTCAAAATGTAGTAGACAAGGAGCAGACTGTTTTGAGTATTCTTTATTCAGGTTATTGAAGCCTATTGAAGGATTTTGGAGATGATTCTGTATAGATACCAGATCATTGTTGTCCAAAACCTGTTTGAGCACAGTGACAGAAGATAATATTTCTACTGCAATGCATAGCTCTTTATGAGCCAGGTAGTACAAAGCATTCTGTTTCTGAGAGTTGAACAATTTGTTCTCATATGTGATAGAACCAAAAAGATGAACAGTAATAGGTGGACCTTGAGTTTCATGACTGTAGTTCATCTTCTGGAATTCAGCCTTGATTAGATCAATAGCAATAAGCCTGTAGATTTTATTGCTGTTCCGTTCTGGCCATTGTTATTCATGCACATATTTTTTCTGCTTCATAGATAAAGCTAATATTTAGTTTTGTGTACTGTTCTTTTCTTTTGTTGGTTTCTGTAAGTTAATCTTGATAATCCTTTGCAAAATTACAATCCATAGAGTTTAAAGAATTTGAATTCCTCAGGGTTAAAATGATCTTCTCTGAGATACTCTTCTTAGTGACTCCATTAATCACAATGACTACAGCATACAATTCAGTATCATCCACTGACAATTGTCCAGAGTCACTAATTTTCTAAAAGATTATATCTATATCACATATTTCTCAAATTCCTTCTTCATCTTACAAAAAAAGATATAATATCTATTTTGCCCAATAAATCCTGGATCTGTGTATCTATTCCCAGTGTGAAGAGATAACAAATGGTACAAATGCAATGTGTCTTTCAAGGTGTGTTTTTCTGATCATGGATATCTGTCATTTCTAGATAAAATATCTTAGGGAATCCAATTAATTCCATCATTATCAACCATTGAATAATATTATTCATATGATAAAAATGAAGTCCTGATTTATTATAATGTATTTGTTCCACATCATAGATTTTTTTTTCCTTTGAGACCATGTTAGCACCAAAGAATTTAGCTAATTTTGCAAGGTAAACTCCATTTCTTAGTCCTTCTTCCAAATCAGTGGTTGGTGGTAATTTTCCCTACACCTGTTGGCTTCCAGTAGATAGCATAGATACTCATACCCATATACTGACACCTCTCATCCATTTCTACAGAAAACCTTTCATCATCCATTGTAGATTCACATTAGAGCCTCTGAAAGGATGATGTATTTTTTTTTTTTTTACTGCAGACCAGTTCTTTAGTTAGGTTTGACAAATCTGGATTTGACAAGAGACCATTAAAATATAAAATAATCCTTCAAAAATTGATTTCCACAGTGAAAATATCCATTCATTATTACTTGAACTAGCTGTTTAGAGTAGAAGTCTCTGTCTGCTGATAAGGACTCAAATGTTCAGCATCTGAATGGAAACAGGAAAATGGCAAAATAAGATACTAGACTCTGAGGTCCTTTCTCTCTTAATTTTTTTTATTATAGCTTTTTATTTATAAGATATATGCATGGGTAATTTTTAGCATTGACCCTTGCAAAACCTTCTGTTCCAACTTTTCCCCTCTTTCCCTCCATCTCCTCCCCTAGATGGCAGGTAGAACGATACATGTTAATATGTTAAAGTATATGTTAAATACAATATATGTATACATATCCATACAGTTATTTTGCAGCACAAGAAAAATCGGACTTAGAAATAAGGTAAAATTAACCTGAGAAGGAAATCAAAAATGCAAATGGACAAAAACAGAGGGAATGGAAATGCTATATTGTAGTTCACACTCATTTTCCAGAGTTCTTTCCCTGGATGTAGCTGGTTCTCTTCATTATTGAACAAATGGAACTGATTTGGTTCATCTCATTGTTGAAGAGAGCCATATCCATTAGAATTGATCGTCATATAGTATTGTTATTGAAGTATATAATAATCTCCTGGTCCTGCTCATTTCACTCAGCATCAGTTCATGTAAATCCCTCCAGGTCTTTCTGAAGTCATCCTGCTGGTCATTTCTTACAGAACAATAATATTCCATAACATTCATATACCACAATTTATTCAGCCATTCTTCAATAGCTGGGCATCCATTCAATGCCTAGTCTCTAGACTACAAAAGGGCTGCCACAAACATTTTTGCACGACAGGTCCCTTTCCCTTCTTTAAGATCTCTTTGGGATATAAGCTCAGTAATAACACTGCTTGATCAAAGGGTATGCACAGTTTGATAACTTTTTGAGCATAGTTCCAAATTGCTCTCCAGAATGGCTGGATACATTCACAACTCCACCAACCTGCATCCCCTCAAACATTCATCATTATCTTTACCTGTAATCTTAGCCAGTCTGACAGGTGGGTAGTGATATCTCAGAGTTGTCTTAATTTGCATTTCTCTGATCAATAGTGATTTGGAACGCTCTTTCATATAAGTGGAAATTGTTTCAATTTCATCATCTGAAAATTGACTTTTCATATCCTTTGACCATTTATCAATTGGAGAATGGCTTGATTTCTTATAAATTAGAGTCAATTCTCTACTATTTTGGAAATGAGGCCTTTAACTGTAAAACTTTAACTGTTAAAATGTTTTCCCAGGTTATTGCTTCCCTTCTAATCTTGTCTGGAATAGGTTAGGTTCACAGGACAAAACAGTCAATAACTGTAGTATTCCAGTGTTTTACAATTACTATTGTTAATTGTATTTTCCCCCATTTATCTCTCTCTCGCCTTTTACCCTATCTCTCTTCAAAAGTGTTTTGCTAATGACCACTCCCTCCCCCAATAATCAGTCTCTTTTATGACCCTCTCCTCTTTCCATAACTTATTCCTCTTATATTTCTCTGTAGTCTAAGATAAATTTCTGTGCTCCTATTGAGAATATATGCTATTTCCTACTTGAGCAATTCTGATGAGGTAAGATTCACTCACTTATCCACTTCCCTCCCTGTTTCTATCCATTCCCTTACCTCTCCCCTGGACCCTTGGATTTTATGAGTGCATTTCATCTTTTAGAATCCAACATTAATGGGATCAATAGCATAGGTTGGCTAAGGCGACAAAAAAAAAGAGAATGATAAATGTTGCCAGGGAATGTAAGAAATCTGGGACATTAATACATTATTGGTGAAGTTGTAAAGTGATCCAATCATTCTGGAGAGCAATCTGGAATAATGCCCAAGAGCTATAAGACTGTGTATACTTTTTGATCCAACAGTGTCACTAGTGGGTCTGTATCCTAAGGAAATCACAAGGAGGGAAAAGAGCCTACATATGCAAAAAAGGTTTGTAATAACTTTTATTGTGGTAAGAAAGAATTGGAAAATGAGTAGATGTCTATCAATTGGGAAATGGCTGAATAAATTGTGGCATATGAGGATAGTGGAATATTTTTGTTTTAAAAACATGATAAAGAAGATGATTTTAGAAAGGCTTGGAAAGACTGACAGGAACTAATGCTGAGTGAAACAAACAGAAACACCAATACATTGTACACAATAAGAGCAACAATGTGTGATGATCAACTATGAAAGGGTTGGTTATTCTCAGTAGTTAAGTGATCCAATGCAATCCCAATAGACTTTGGATAAAAAATGCCATCTGAATGCAGAAATGGGGATTGAATATAAATCAACACACGTCATGTTCACTTTTTTTTTCTGCTGTTTTCTCTCTCCCATGATTTTGTCCTTTTGCTCTGATTTTTCTTTCCCAAAATAATTCAGAAAGCAATGTGCCCAATTGATGGGCATCTATTCATTTTCCAGTTTCTAGCCACTACAAAAGGGCTGCCATAAACGTTTTTGCACATATAGGTCCCTTTCCCTTCTTTAAGATCTCTTTGGGATATAAGCATAGTAGTAACCTGCTGGATCAAAGGGTATGACAACTTTTTAATTATAGTTTCAAATTACTCTCCAAAATGGCTGGATGCATTCACAATTCCACCAAAAATGCATCACTGTCCCAGTTTCCCCAAATCCCCTCCAACAATTGTCACTATATTTTCATTTCATTTTAGCCAATCTGACAGGTGGGCAGGAATATCTCAGAGTTGTCTTAATTTGCCTTTTTCTGATCACTAATGATTTGGAATACTTTTTCATATAGGTATAAATAGTTGCAATTTCATCATCTGAAAATTGTCTGTTCATATCCTTTGAGCATTTATCAGTTGGAGAATGACTTGATTTCTTCTAAATTTGAGTCAATTCTCTATCTATTTTGGAAATGAAGCCTTTGTCAGAAACTTTAACTGTGAAAATGTTTTCCCAGTTTATTGCTTCCTTTCTAATCTTGTCTGCACTAGTTTTATTTGTACAAAAGCTTTTGAACTTGATATAATAAAAATTTTCTATTTTGTGATCAATAGTGATCTCTAGTTTGTCTTTGTTCAGAAATGCCTTCCTCCTCCACAAGTCTGAGAGGTAAACTGTCCTATGTACTTCTAATTTATTTATAATCTCATTCTTTATGCCTAAATCATGAAGCCATTTTGATCTTATCTTGGTGTATGGTGTTAAGTATGGGCCAATGCCTAGTTTCTGCCATACTAATTTTCAATTTTCCCAGCAGTTTTTGTCAAACAGTGAGTTCTTATCTCAAAAGTTGGCGTGTTTGGGTTTGTCAGAGAAGGTCTAGATTGCTATAGTTATTGACTATTTTGTCCTGTGAACCTAACCTATTCCACTTATTAAACTAGTTTATGGTTTTGGTGACCACTGCTTTATAATATAGTTTTAGATCAGGTACAGCTAGACCACCTACATCTAATTTTTTTGTCATTAGTTCAATTGAAATTCTTGACCTTTTGTTCTTCCAGGCGGATTTTGTTGTTATTTTTTTCTCCGTCATTAAAATAGTTTCTTGGGAATCTGACTGATATAGCACTAAATAAATAGATTAGTTTAGGTATTATTGTCATCTTTATTATATTTGTTCAGCCTACCCAAGAGCTCTTAATATTTTTTCCAATTGTTTACATATGAATTTATTTGTGTGACAAGTACTTTGTTGTTTTGCTCGTATAATTCTTGAAGTTCCTTTGGTAAATGGATTCCCAAATATTTTATCCTATCAAGTTATTTTAAATGGCATTTCTCTTTGTATCTCTTGCTGTTGGATTTTGTTGGTGATGTATAAAACCGCTGAGGATTTATGTGGATTTATTTTGTATCCTGCAACTTTGTTAAAGGTGTGGATTATTTTTAATGGCTTTTTAGCAGAATCTCTGGGGTTCTCTAAGTATACCATCATATCATCTGCAAAGAGTGATACTTTGGTTTCCACATGACCGACTCTATTTCCTTTAATCTCTTTTTCATCTCTTATTGCTGAAGCTAGCATTTCTAACACAATTTTGAATAGTAATGGTAATAGTGGGCAACCTTGTTTCACTCCTGATGTTGTTGGGAATAGTTCCAATTTATGCTTAATGATGGTTTTAAATAGATGCTACTGACTATTTTAAGGAAAAGTCCATTTACTCCTATAATTCTCTAGTGTTTTTAATATGAATGGGTGTTGGATTTTATCAAATGATTTTTCTGCATCTATTGAGATGATCATATGGTTTTTTTTTTGTTAATTTGGTTATTGATAAAGTCAATTATGCTAATAGTTTTCCTAATATTTAACCAGCCCTGCATTCCAGATATAAATTTTACTTGGTCATGGTGTATTATCCTGGAGTTGATATTCTGTAATCTTTTTGCTAACATTTTATTTAAGATTTTTGCTTTGATGTTCATTAGGGAGATTGAGCTATAATTTTCTTTCTCTGTTTTCATCCTACTTGGTTTAAGTATCATACAATGTCTGTGTCATAAAAGGAATTTGGTAGGACTCCTTCAATCCCTATTTTTTCAAATAATTTATATAGATTTGGAGTTAATTTTTTTAAATGTTTGCTATAATTCACATGTATAAATCCATCTTGTCCTGAGGATTTTTTCTTAGTGAGTTGATTAATGGCTTGTTCTATTTATTTTTTTCTAAAATGGGACTGTTTAACCAATTTACTTCTTCTTTTGTTAATCTGAACAAGCTATATTTTTGAAGGTATTCATCCATTTCATTTAAGTTATTAAATTTCTTGGCATAAAGGTTGGGCAAAGTAACTCCTAATTATTGCTCTAATTTCCTCTTCATTAGTGACAAGTTCTCCCTTTTCATTGTTAACATTAAGTTGATTTTACTCTTTCCTTTTTCTAATCAAATTTATCAAGATTTTTATTTTGTTGTTTTTTTCATAGAACAAACTCTTAGTTTTATTTATTTATTCAATCATTTTTTTTTACTTTCCATTTTATTAATTTCTCCTTTTATTTTTAGAATTCAAGTTTACTGTTGGATTGGAGGGGGGGTTAATTTGCTCCTTTTGTAGCTTTTTTAGTTGCGAGACTAATTCATTAATTTTCTCTTTCTCTATTTCATGCAACTAGGCCTCTAGAAATATAAAGTTTCCATTTATTGCCTCTTTGGCTGCATTTCACACATTTTTGTATGAAGACTCATTATTGTCATTCTCTTTGGTGAAATTATTAATTGTGTTTATGGTTTGTTGTTTCACCTAATCTTTTTTTAGGATGAGATTATTTAGTTTCTAATTACTTTTTAGTCTATTTTCTCCTGGCTTTTTATTTGTGTGACAAGTATTTTGTTGTTTTGCTCATATAATTCCTAACTTTCCTTTGGTAGATGGATTCCCAAATATTTAATGCTATCGAGTTATTTTAAATGGAATTTCTTTTTTGCTCTGAGATCATGCTGAGTCCCCCCAATGCTGCTGGTTGGGTGTGCCCAGGTCCAGAGAGATGTAGCGTTTTAGAGTTATAGCCTTTATCTCCTGTGTTTATAGCTTCTCTATCCATCTACTGGCTTGTTGCAAGAGCAGAGCAGCCAACACTTTGGTAAAGTTCTCCTTGCAAATTTTCTGCTGGCTGAGACTGCATCCCACCCCCACCTCCAGTCTGTTCAGTGTGAGCTGTTTTCCATGCTCTCACTGCCTAATTGTATGATTCTGTGGCTGTCCTAGCCATTGCCACCCATGAGTAAAAACAGACTTTTTCTAGCAAATTTTGAGATTATCTTTTGTTGGTAATGTGTTGTACTCTCAATATTTGTGGGTTTTGACAGTCAAACACTAATTCTGAGGTTGTTTCATAAAAAAGTAGTCTGAAGTGAAGGAGAGCTTAGATAGATGTGTGTGTCCTCTCTGCCACCTTGCCTCTGCTCCCCTCTATGGATTCTTTCAATGGATATTTCACCATCTGAATCTAGGACATGAGGATAGTTTTCCTTAATGACTTTCTGAAAGATGATGTCTAGACTCTTTTTTCATTTTGGTTTTCAGGTAGTCCAATAACTCTAAGATTGTCTCTCCTGGATCTATTTTCTATGTCAATTGCTTTTCTGATGAAGTATTTTACATTTTCTTCTATTATTTTTTTCCTTTCTTTGAAAGATTTCTTTTTGGTTTTGTTTGATTGATTCTTGATGTCTCACTGACTCATTCACTTATATTTGTTCTATTTTAATTTTTAGTGAATTGTTTTCTTAATTTGGCTTTTTTCCCTCCTTTTGCATTTGGGCTATTGAACTTTTATTTATTTTTATTTTTTAAATAACTTTTTATTGACAGTACATATGCATGGGTAATTTTTTACAATATTATCCCTTTGCACTCACTTCTATTCCGATTTTTCTCTTCACTTCCTCCATCCCCTCCCCTACATGATAGACAGTCTTATACATGTTAAATATGTTATAGTATATCCTAGATACAATATGTGTGCAGAACCAAACAGTTCTCTTGTTGCACAGGAAGAATTGGATTCAGAAGGTTAAAATAACCTAAGAAGAAAAAAAATGCAAACAGTTCACACTCATTTCCCATTGTTCCTTCTCTGGGAGTAGCTGATTCTGTCCATCACTGATCAATTGGAACTGAATTAGATCTTCACTTTGTTGAAGATATCCACTTCCATCAGAATATATATTCATAGAGCTTTGTTGTTGAAGTGTATAATGATCTCCTGGTTCTGCTCATTTCACTCAGCATCAGTTCATGTTAAGTTCTTGAAATTTTGATTTTAGGCTCACTTTAAGTAGGTAATCAATGAATTCTTTCAATGTCTATTTTACCCTTCATTTCTATATCATTTGAGCAGTTCTCTTTGAAAATTTCCTGGAAATTAGTTTCCAGGCTCTTTTTTTCATCATATTTTTTAGGAATTCCAAAAATTCTCAGATTATTTCTCCTAGATCTATTTTCCAGGTCTATTATTTTCTCAAGAAGGAATTTACATTTTTCCATTGTTTCATTTTTTTGGTTTTGTTTGACTGATTCTTGGCATCTCTTAAGTCATTCATTTCCATTTGTTCAATTCTGATTTGTAATGAGTTACTTTCTTCACTCACTTTTTTATATCTTTTTCTAATTGTCCAATTGAGTTTTTAAGGGAGTTGTTTTGGTCTATGAAATTTTTTTTTCATTTAGCCAATTTTATTTTTTAAAGAACTATTTTTGTTTATTTATTTATTTATTTTTAAAATTTTAATAGCTTTTTATTTACAAGTTATAGGCATGGGTAATTTTACAGCATTGACAATTACCAAACCTTTTGTTCCAATTTTTCCCCTCCTTTTCCCCACCCACTCCCCTAGATGGCATGATGACCAATACATGTTAAATATATTAGAATATAAATTAAATACAAAATAAGTATACATGTCCAAATCATTATTTTGCTGTAAAAAAGGAATCAGACTCTGAAACATTGTACAGTTAGCCAGTGAAGGAAATCAAAAATGCAGGTGGGCAAAAATATAATGATTTGGAATTCGATGTAATGGTTCTTAGTCATCTCCCAGAATTCTTTCACTGGGTGTAGCTGGTTCAATTCATTACTGCTCCATTAGAACTAATTTGGTTCATCTCATTGCTGAAGATGGCCAGGTCAATCAGAATTGATCATCATAGAGTATTGTTGTTGAAATGTATAATGATCTCCTGGTTCTGCTTATATCACTCAGCATCAGTTCGTGTAAGAATCTCCAGGCCTTTCTGAAATAATCCTGTTGGTTGTTTCTTACCGAACAATAATATTCCATATTATTCATATACCACAATTTATTCAGCCATTCTACAATTGTGGGTATCCACTAAGTTTCCAATTTGTGGCCACTACAAAAAGAGCTGCCACAAACATTCTTACAGATACAGGTCCCTTTCCTTTCTTTAAGATCTCTTTGGGATATAAGCCCAGTAGTAGCACTGCTGGGAAAAAGGGTGTGCAGTTTGATAACCTTTTGAGCATAGATCCAAATTGTTCTCCAGAATGGTTGGATGTATTGACAATTCCACCAACAATTTATTAGTGTCCCTGTTTTCCCAGATTCCCTCCATCATTCCACATTATTTTTTCATGTCATTCTAGCCAATCTGACAGGTGTATAGTGGTATCTCAAAGTTGGCTTAATTTGCATTTCTCTGATTAATCATGACTTGGAACATCTTTTCATATGGCTAGATATAGTTTTAATTTCATCTGAGAATTGTCTATTCATATCCTTTGACCACTTATCAATTGGAGAATGGCTTGATTTTTTTTATAAATTAGAGTCAATTCTCTCTATATTTTGGATATGAGGTCTTTATCAGAACCTTTGACTCCAAAAATGTTTTCCCAGTTTATTCCTTCCCTTTTAATCTTGTCTGCATTAGTTTTGTTTGTACAAAAACTTTTCAATTTGTTATAATCAAAAATTTTTTATTTTGTGATCAGTAATGATCTTTAGTTCTTCTTTGGCCATAAAATCCTTCCTCTTCCATAGTCTGAGAGGTTTACTATCTCGTATTCCTCTAATTTATTTGGAATCTTATTCTTTATGCCTAGGTCATGAACCTATTTTGACCTTATCTTGGTGTACGGTGTTAAGTGTGGGTCACTGCCTAGTTTCTGCCATATTAGTTTCCAATTTTCCCAGCAATTTTTGTCAAACATTGAGTTCTTATCTCAAAAGCTGGTGTCTTTGGGTTTGTCAAACACTAGAATATTAAGGTTATTGACTGTTTTGTCTTTTGAACTTAATCTATTCCACTGATCAACTAATGTATTTCTTAGCCAATACCAAATAATTTTGGTGACTGCTGCTTTATAATATAATTTCAGATCTGGTACAACTAGGTGACCTCCATTTGATTTTTTTTTCATTAATTCCCTTGAAATTCTTGACCTTTTGTTTTTCCATATGAACTTTGTTGTTATTTTTTCTAGGGTCATTAAAATAGTTTTTTGGGAGTCTGATTGGTATAAGCGCTAAACAAATAGATGAGTTTAGGTAATGTTGTCATTGTTATTATATTTGCTCGCCCTATCCAAGAGCATTTAATATTTTTCCAGTTGGTGAGATTAGACTTTATTTGTGTGGAAAATATTTTATAGTTTTGCTCATAAAGTTTCTGAATTTCTTTTTTTTTCCTCCCTTAAGATTGTTTTTTTTTTAATTTTAATAGCCTTTTATTTACAGGTTATATGTATGGGTAACTTTACAGAATTGACAATTGCCAAACCTCTTGTTCCAATTTTTCCCTTCCTTTCCCCTACCTTCTCCCCCTGATGATGACCAGTAGATGTTAAATATATTAAAATATAAATTAGATACACAATAAATATACATGACCAAACCATTATTTTGCTGTAAAAAAAGAATCAGACTCTGAAATATTGTGCAATTAGCTTGTGAAGGAAATCAAAAATACAGGTGGGAAAAAATATAGGGATTGGAAATTCAATGTAATGGTTCTTAGTCATCTCCCAGAGTTCTTTCACTGGGCATAGCTGGGTTCAGTTCATTACTGCTCCATTGCAATTGATTTGGTTCATCTCATTGCTGATGATGGCCAAGTCCATCAGATTGATTCCTAAATGTTTTATACTATCAATAGTTACTTTAAATGTACTTTCACTTTGTAACTCTGACTGTTCGATTTTGTTAGTGATATATAAGAGTGCTGATGACTTATGTGGGTTTATTTTGTATCCTGCAACTTGGCTAAAGGTGTGGATTATTTCTAATAACTTTTTAGTGGAATCTCTGGGGTTCTCTAAGTATACCATCATATCATCAGCAAAGAGTCTTAATTTGGTTTCCTCATTACCTACTTCAATTACTTTAATCTTTCTCAATTCTTATTGCCAAGGCTAGCATTTCTAATACAATATTGAATAGTAACAGCGATAGTGGGCAATCTTGTTTCACTCCTGATCTTATTGGGAATGGTTGTACTTTGTCCCCATTGTATAATGCTTACTGATGGTTTTAAATAGATGCTGCTGATTATTTTAAGGAAAAGCCCATTTATTCCTATACGCTTAAGTGTTTTTGATAGGAATGGATGTTGGATTTTATCAAATGCTTTTTCTGCATCTATTGAGATGATCATATGGTTTTTGTTAATTTGGTTATTAATATAGCCAATTATACTGATAGTTTTCCTAATATTGGATCAGCCTTGCATTTCTGTTATAAATCCTACTTGATCATGGTGTATTATCCTGGGGATGATTTTCTGTAGTTTTTTTGCTAATATCTTATTTAAGATTTTAGCAACAATATTCATTAGGGAGATTGGTCTATGATTTTCTTTCTCTATTGTCAACCTACTTGGTTTAGGTATCAGTACCATGTCTGTGTCATAAAAGGAATTTTGTAGGACTCCTTCCTTCCCCATTTTATCAAATTGTTTATATAGCATTGGGGCTAATTATTCTTTAAATGTTTGGTAGAATTCACATGTAAATACATCTGGTCCTGGGGATTTTTTCTTAGGGAGTTGATTAATAACTTGTTCTATTTCTTTTTCTGAAATGGCACCATTCCAACAATTTACTTCCTCCTCTGTTAATCTGGGAAGACTATATTTTTGAAGGTAGTCACCATTTCACCTAGGTTATCAAATTTATTGGCATAAAGTTGAGCAAAGTAACTCATTATCTCTCTAATTTCCTCTTCATTGGTAGAAAGTTCTCCCTTTCCATTTTTAAGACTACTAATTTGATTTTTCTCTCTCCTTTTTCTAAACAGATTTACCGAAGACTTATCTATTTTATTGTTTTTTTCATAAAACCAACTCTTAGTTTTATTTATTAGTTAAATGCTTTTTTTTTACTTTCAATATTATTACTTTCTCCTTTTAATTTTAGAATTTCAAATTTTGAATTTGATTGGGGATTTTTAATTTGGTCTTTTTCTAGTTTTTTTTTTTTTGTTGTTGTTGTTGTTGCAGGCCCAATTCATTGACCTTCTCTTTCTCTATTTTATTCAAATAAGCCTATAAGGATATAAAATTTATCATCTTATTATGGCTTTTGCTGCATCCCAAAAATTTTGGTATGATGCCTCATTGTTGTCATTATCTTGAGTGAAATTATTAATTTTGTCTATAATTTGCTGTTTCAGGCAATCATTCTTTAAGATGAGATTATTTAGTTTGCAATTACCTTTTGTTCTATTTACCCCTAACTTTTTGTTGAATGTAGTTTTTATCGCATCGTGATCTGAAAAGAAAGCATTTACTATTTCTGCCTTCCTGCATTTAATTTTGAGGTTTTTATGTCCTAATATGTGGTCAATTTTTGTGTAGGTTCTATGAACTGCTGGGAAGAATATATATTCCTTTCTGTCACCATTCAGTTTTCTCCAAAGATCTATCATACCTATTTTTTCTAATATTCCATTTACCTCTTTAATTTCTTTCTTATTTGTTTTGTGGTTTGCTTTATCTAATTCTGAGAGTGCAAGACTGAGATCTCTCACTATGGTAGTTTTGCTGTGTATTTCTTCTTGTAACTCTTGTAAACTTCTTCTTTAGGAAGTTAGATGCTATACTGCTTGGTGCATATATATTTAATACTGATATTGCTTCCTTGTCTATATTACCCTTTAGTAACAGAGTTTCCTTCCTTATGTCTTTTTATTAGATTAATTTTTGCTTTTGCTTGATCTGAGATAAGGATGGCTATCCCTGCTTTTTTGACTTCACCTGATGCGTAATAGATTCTGTTCCAGACTTTTACCTTTACTCTGTATTTATCTCCTTGCTTTAAATGTGTTTCCTGTAAACAACATATTGTAGGGTTCTGACTTTTGATCGTGTGTGCTCTCTGCCTCTGCTTTATGGGAGAGTTCATTCCATTCACATTTATGGTTAAAATGACTAATTCTGTATTTCTTGCCATCTTATTATCCCCAGATTATGCTTTTCTTTTACTTGCCCCACCTTTCTTTCTCAGTTTTAAACTTATATGCCCCACTTGTATTGTGCCACTTACCCTCTTTAGCATCCCTCCTTCCTCCCTTTGAATCACTTCTCCTTTATTGTATTTTTCCATTATTGCTCTTTTCCTTTTTTGCTTTTCATCTCCCCCTTTTTAATGAGGTGAGAGAAGATTTTCTGCAAAACAAATATGTCAATTATTTTCTCTTTGAGGCACCTCTGATAAGAGTAAGATTCACACAATGTTCCTTCCCCTCTCTGAATTCCCTCAGATATGATAAGTTTCCTTTGCCTCTTTGTGAGATGTAGTTTCCCTTTTTTTATCCCCCCTTTCCCCCTTTTCTGACATTATCCCTTTTCCACAACCATTTCTCTTTTTATATTATATCATTAAAATCAAATTATACATGTACTCTTTTTTTATATCCACAACAGAAATACCATTCTCCAGAGTTCCTTTTACCTTTTCTGTTTCTCTTTAGTTCTATGGTTGTAGATCAATTTTTTTTGTTTTGTTTTGTTTTTTCCTTAGAAACAAATGGAATTTATCAGTTTCATTAAATATCCATCTTCTTCCCTGGAAGTAAATGCTCAGCTTAGCTGGGTAGTTTATTCTTGGCTGTATTCCAAGTTATTTTGCCTTTCGGAATATCAGATTCCAGGACCTTTGATCCTTTAATGTGGAGGCAACCAGATCTTGGGTGATCCTTATTGTGGCACCTCGGTATTTGAATTATTTTTTTCTGGTTGCTTGTAATATTTTTTCCTTAATCTGATAGTTCTGAAATGTGGCCACAATATACCTTGGAGTTTTTATTTTAGGTTCTTTTTCAGGTGTTCAATGGATTCTTTCAATGCCTATTTTACCTTCTGATTTTATTACTTCTCTACAATTCTCTTTGATGATTTCCTGTAAAATAGCATTTAGGCTCTTTTTTTCATCATAGTTTTTAGAAAGTCCAATAATCCTCAGATTATCTCTCCTAGATCTATTTTCTAAGTCTGTCATTTTTCCAAGTATGTATTTCATGTTTTTTTTCCAATTTATCATTTTTTTGGTTTTGCTTGACTGATTCTTGCTGTCTCAATGAATCATTGATTTCTATTTGTTCAGGTCTGATTTTTAATGAGTTATTTTCTTCATTAGCTTTTTTTACTTCTTTTTGTATATGTCCAATTGAGTTTTTAAATGAGTTGTTTTGCTCTATGGAATTTTTTTCCATTTCACTATTTTTTTTAGTGAATTATTTTTTTCCCATTTCACAAATCCCACTTTCTTGTGAATTCTTTATCTTTTGCAATTCACAATTCTTACTTTCCTGAATTTTTTTTTTTATTTTTTCAAATTCACAAATTCAGTTTCCCTGCACTTCCTGGGAATTTTTTTACCTTTTCCAATTCATATTTCAGCAAGTTGTTACTTTCTTGCAAAGCTTCTATTTCCTTTCCCCATTTTTCTTCTAACTCTCTTTTGAGACTTTTAATGGTCTCTTCTAGGAGAGTGTTATGTAAAAGGGGACAGGTAATATTCCCCTTTGGGATACTGTCTGAAGACTGTTTGCTATTAATCTCCTTGGGGTTGCAAACCTGTTCTTTTTCTGTATAGAAGCTATGGATCATCCTTTAATTTTTTTACTCATTTTTTAAAGTCTTTATGATCTGCCTTCAGGGCAAGGGTTGTACCAGCTTCCTCTGCAAAACAGGGAAAGATGTAAGCAGGCTTCAGGCAGCTAGGTATGAAAGTGCTTTGGGCAAAAGTCCCCTCCCCCCCAACTTGCAGAGATTCAGCAGGGCAGAGCTACAGAAGTGCCCAGTGGAGAACCCCACTTTGTGATTTAGTGACTGCCCTAAGGCTAGAGACTAAGCAGTGAAAGTGTCACTACCCCAGGCCAAAGCCCCCTGTGGGGCTGTGTGCATTAGCAGCTGACCTTGAATAGCCTGCTTCAAACAGAAAGTCTCTGCCCCAATGCAAATTACACTGTTAAAGTTCTATTGCCCAAGGCTGAGCCCACCACTGTGCAGATTAGATGCTGCCCTAGGCCGTTCCCCACTGCTGAGCAGGTTTGCAACTGCCCCAAGGAAAAGCCCTGTACTGTGGGTTGGGGCTGCAAGGTTGTTTTGTGACCTATGCTGTCACTTCTGGTTGGTTTTGGGTGGGTAAAGCCAGATCCTATTAGGATCTGGCCTTTTTTTTTGAGTGGCTTTGAATTTTCTGTTGATCTACTGTTTTGTAAAGAGGGCAGAGAAATCAGTCTATGCCAGTGTTGTCCCTGAATTTTTTCTAACCACAGAGACCACTCCTGCCTGTTCTACACAATATGCTCGCCTCTAGTTCTCTCCAGATCCTTCATCCATTTGTCCTAGTTCTTTATTATTATTAATTTCATTTCCTTTTCTTCCTAACCTTTACATTAAAAATATCTGATATAGGAAGATCCTGCTCTCTACTCTCAAAATTTTTGTATACTTTATCTTTTTTGTCATTAGCAGAATGCTAATTTTCAACTCAGCTCTCAAAATCTGTTTTATCTACTTCCACTTAAGGTTGGAGAACATATTAGTATGAGAAGAGATGGCTACTGAGGTATCTTAGAAAAAAAATCAAACCCTGTCTTGAGAAATGGAAATACAAATATAAAAAATGACACCATCTTTGCCTTCAAAATAGTTGTTTTCTAATATGAAATATAGGTATATATTAAGATAAATATAAGAAGTTAAAGTGTTATATAGTAAAGTCAATAAAATCAGTAAAGTTCAGACAAAATGTTTCAGGAATATTTGAGAAGGGATAGAATATTGATAACTCAATTTCTGTAACATTTTAAGCTTTATAAATTACTTTTTCATGTAAATATCATTGCTCATATTATATAGATTAGGAAATGGGGCATCTGGGAAGTTAAGTTACTTGCCCAAGGTATTATTGTTGAGGTTGAGGCAGCAATATCTAATTTGAAATACCATGGAACAAAATTACAATGGATATTCTCTTTGCCATAAAGAAGGTTTATTTAGGAGACGAGAAAAATATATATATATATATATAATAAATAAAAATAAAATAGAAAATATAATATAAAAATAAAATAAAATAGGTACCAGAAGTGGCAAATAATAAATACAGTTGAAAGATCTGATAGTTAACAAGAAAGGAGATGAGTTTCTTTAGGGAAATTAATTGTGGAATTAACTAGAAGAAAGGAAATACTCCATGAGGTGGACGAAAGCCATTGTCTTGCACATTAAACTTACCAGAAATAGCTAGAGTATAGAAAAAGGTGCCCTTAGAGGAAAGGCAGTGTAAGACACAGAGAGAGAATAACCTCATACTTGGCTTAGTTCTGAAGAATACTTAGCAAAAACCTTTATTGTAACCAGACCTTTTATAGTGAAAAAAATAGCTTGGGGTTTCTCAGTTACAAAGGTGAGAAAACAATAGGGATTGTCAGAGAGTTTCATGGAATGTTCCTGACAAACCAGGTCCCAAACCTGTTCAAAGATATGCCAATTCAGATAGTGTAGAAAAGCTTACTTCCTTTTTGTATGCAATTATGGTTGATAGAGTTTACAACTGTCTTAACTTTTGTAATAAGATAGGCTAAGTATAAAGGGCTGAAACTCTGAGTTGATGCACTGAGGATGGACAAGCAAGCACTTAAGGCTAACTACCAGTTGCTCCATACTCTATTAGTATATATGGCCCTTCCCACTATTCTGTACTAGTTAAATCTTTTGGTGTATACAGAGAATTATGGGAAGGATTAGGGGGTTGCGTAAGACAAGCCAGAGTCACTTTGGCAGTAGAGGAAGAGAAGGAAAGTCTTGTGTCCATCCTGTTCATTTCTACCATAAAGACCAAGAATAAAGATCAAGGACTTTTGTTTATCCTGACTCCAGCTGATTCTAAGGTATCCAGGGTGCTAACTTGGTCTCCAAGTTTGGTGTCCAACGTGTGGACCAAGGACCTCGATTTCACTGAAGAAGTCCCCAGTGACCAGGAAATAGGGTGAGTATTTTAATAGACAAACAGGGAATTTACTTTGTTTTGGGCTAAACTAGCAACCTTTTCTAGCTGAAATGGGCAGATATTAGGAAAAGATTCTCCCCCATCCTTAGCCCCACCCCCATCCCCACCCCGTGGGGATGCTATAAAAAGCATATTTAAGTTGATCAAGAGACAAGACTTAATTATAACTTGGTTGCAGATCATTAGACTCTTGGGTACATTAGAACACACGTCCCCTTGGTTCTTAAAGGAAGAAGATGTAGGGACAGATTATTGGAAACTAGTAGGAGATCAGCTATGTGAACAGTACAATGATAAAGGTCCTGGTTCAATTTTCAAGGAAACATTCTATATATACAACATAATATAATTGGCCTTAACGAATCCTGCAATTTATAGAAAAAAAGAAAAGTTTTAAGAACAGCCAGATGAGGAAGTTTGAGGGAAAAGAGGAAGAGAAAGAAAAGATTAATGGCAATATCACCAGAAGGCATGAGGATTTAAGTGAGGTTGAGGGGTGTGGTGAAGGGCATGGTGAAGGGCCTAGTGATTCTTTCACAAGGCAGCTTCAACTCCACCTAAATGGGAACTGGTTCTTGATGTGCCTCCATCAACTCTGCCTTCTTGGATGGAGGGAGGAGTAGTGGGAGGAGCAGTGATATCACCAGCACCCCCTTCTCCTCCCCCAGCAATCATCCCCTTCTATGACTAGATTGCAAAAGCCACTACTTAAAGCCACAGAAGAAGGGCAGGATTTCGCTGATTTGAAAATAGGAATGTATCCTTTGATTCAAATTCTCCCTGCAGATTTTCTGCTGGCTGAGATCACACCCCACCCACCTCTGGTCTGCTCAGTGTGAGCTGCGTTCCATGCTCTCACTGCCTGCTTGTCTGCAGTCTGCACCTGATTTAACTGTCCCTGCCTGCGAGCAAAAACAGACCTTTTCTGGCAAATTTCAAGGATTTCTTGTGTTGGTAATGTATTAGTGGGTTTTTTCAGTCAAGCTCTAATTCTGAGGATTTGTCATGAAAAAAAGTATTCTGAGGGAAATAAGGAGCTTAGATAAATGCATGTGTCCTTTCTGCCATCTTGGCCAGAAGTTGAGATTCTGCTTTAAACTCACCACACCAGCTTACAAAAGAAGTTCAAGAGGTTTTGAGTGAAGTTGAATTGGTTTTATCCATTGCGGTTGAAAGAGTTTCTCAGAAACCCTTGGAAATATCAGTTTTGCTACAAAAGAGGCACTCACAGCAGTCCTTAATTAAGGAGACAATGTGATAGAGTGAGTAAACCTCCCAGCACAACCACACCAAAGCCTTATTTCTTACCTAGTATTTGTGGCTAGAATTTTATTAAGGGGCATTAAGCATAGTACAATTACCTGGGATAAGACCTGATAAGATATACATCTTTTACACCAATGCACAAATTAATCTATACTGTGAAACCATCCCAGAACGGCCAATTTTATTGTCCACAGCTCCATATTTTACAAATGGGTCTCCATTAATAATAACCTGGCTATTACATAATTGGAAATTGATTTTTGAAGAAAACGTTTCTAAGGTTCTTCTTAAAGGATCAACTATCATTACAGATGTGTCCAAATATGACATTTGTGCTGTGTACTCTTATGACAGCTTTAAAGTGTGTAGTCAGAACTCTTTTTCAGCTCAGTCAGCAGAATGAATTGTATGCAATCATGCTAGCTCTTATCATCCAGGAGATGTAAATATAATATCTAATTCAGCTTATTCAATAGGTGTGATACAAAGAATTGGCATAGCCCAAATAAAGTTTGTAGCTTCTAATATATAGCAGCTCTTTAAGAAACTTCAAGAGCAAGTGATAAAGCACCCAGGTCCTATTTTTTATGGAAATTCAAAGGCAGATCACCTTCTAACCATGTTAGCTAATACTGTTATTTCAAGCAGCCGAAGAGTCTCATTCTAAATATCATCAGGCTGCTCAAGCTTTCCATTTGCAATTTGAGACAACAAAAGAGGAATCTAGGAACATAGTAAAAACCTGTACAGCTTACCTTCCTTTCCACATTCCTATGCTCCTTCCAGGGAAGAACCTTCATTGTTTGAGACCTAATGAAATCTGGCAAATGGATGTGACCCATTATAAATATTTTGCTCGTCTGCCTTTTATCCATTTTGTAGTAGACCCCTTTTCAAGATTTACTTTTGCTATACCAGCAGCAAAAGAGACAGACCGAGTGGTCACTGAATTCCTTATACAAGTTTTTGCTATGGGTGTGCCACAAGCAATAAAAATGCATAATGGACCTGTATATACTTCTAAATATTTTATATACTTTTGTGCACAGTATCAGATTTTCCAAACCCCTGGAATACCTTTTAATTTTCAAGGACAAGAAATAGTAGAGAGGAGAAACAGAGATATCAAGGCATTTCTCCAAAAACAAAAGAAAGGGGGAGTCATAGGTAATGCTAGAGAACTTCTAAATTTAGTCCTTTACACTGTTACTTTTTTTGATTTTTTACAAAGATGCATTGGCTCCAGCAGACAGGTTTTACAACTCACAGGAAGGGCAGTGTTGAGTGCTAGCAGCTCCACTATCTTTAGATAATCTCCAGGTGATGTGGAGAGATCCAGAAAGTGGTGAATGGAAGGGATCTGATAGGTTAACTGCTTGGGGGAGAGGTTTGCTTGTATCTCTACAGATAGAGAAAAAATCAAATGGGTGCCAATGAACCATATTCGCTTTGTCCATTGGAGAGAGATAGAGAATAGCCAAGAAGCATCAAATGGTGCCAAGCTCCAAGGAGCCTTATTGGCTTGCTCATGCTAATAGAAATATTAAGGTGTAGAGCTAGAATTTTAACCCAAAAACTTAAACTCCAAATTTGGGGTTCTTTCTGTGATAGCAAACTGGCTTCTGATTACAGTTAACAACTATGGCAAAACCTATAACCAACCATAATGATTCTTAGTTATTGAGGTCTATCTATATGGGAGTCAGACTTTATAGATAACTGGATATTTCAGTAACAAATATGGACCTAAATGAAATCTCATTGAGTAATGGCTTTCTGGATTTAGAATCAGAGTCAGAGAATTGTACATTTTAACACTACCTAATCCAGCATTTGTACATACAAAAATATTTATAATAGCTCTTTTCTCACAGCAAAGAATTAAAAATCGAAGGGCTGTCCATTAATTGGGGAATGGTTGAATATATTGTGGCATGGTTTATCATGGAATCCTCTCAGGAAAAAAAAAAAAAAAACCTGGAAAGTTCTCCATGAGTTCATGAGAAGTGGAATGTATTGTGTATAAAGTAATGGCTATATTGTGGGATAATTAGCTATGAATAACTTTGCTATTCTGAGCCATATATTGATACAACACTACTTTGAAGGATTTATGATGAATGCTATGCATATACAGAAAAATTTTGAATACAGATTGAGGCATACTTTTTAAAACTTTATTTCTTCAGATTTTTTGGGGGGAGTTGGACAGATTTTTGTTTTCTTTTACCACATGACTTAATGGTTATATAATTACTTGATTAATATTAATTAATATAAAATTAATAACTTAATTAGCATTATTTAAAGTAATGTTAACATTACATGTATCTTCTCAAAGGGGATGAGGTGGAAAGGGCACAAAAGAAAGTATCTGGAACTCAAAGGTTTAAAAACTCATGTAAAAAAGCTGTTTCACACATAACTGGGACAAATAAAATATTATATAAAAAAGGCTAAACCATTCTCCTGTTTCTGGTAATTACTTATACTGATGGGGTTTAAGTGACAAAAAGGGGAAAAAAGTCTAAAATAAAATTGTTGGAAAAGTTAGTTGTTAGAGTTCTGGAGTAAGTGCATTCATTCTATGCAAGGATTTGTCAAATGTAAGTCAAAACAGTTATCAAAAATGCACTTTTATTGGATAATGACAGTGAAGAAAATATACTTAACAAGACTACGTATGTATTGCTCAGTAAAGTTCTCCAGGCATCTCAATTAAAAAAGATCAACCTACATTAACAGCAACAGTAGACTGAGCAGGAGTGACAAAAGTGTCCTATATTAGAAACTGGTATTCAGTATATTAGCAAAAGCAAGCCATAATGCAGGGACTTTTTACTCCTAAAGTCCATGAATGAACTAGTGTATTTCAATATAATTGCTTTCCTGGTTTTTAAGCATTGAGAATGCTTTTTGTTTTCTAATGAGAAAGAGTGCATAGATTTCATCTAAATGTAAAAATAAACAAATAAACAAACAAAAACAAAACAAACAAAAAACCCAATCCTAAAATCCCTACTTTATTAAGAACTGGCTGTATCAGCTAGAGTAATAAGTTAGCACAGTGTGGCATAGTAAATAGAAGACTAGTCTTATGAATATCTGAGTTAATTTCTGACTCAAACACATCAGTTGTGTGAACCCAAGAAAATCATTTAACCTCTGCCTTGGTTTCTTCTTTTGTAAAATTAGGATAATGGCAACTACTTTTTTGTGTTCTTTTGAGATTAAAACCAGATTATATTTGTGCTTTGAAAACTTTACAACACTATAAAAGGTACTATTAAAAGCATCAAACCTTAACATACTATAAAATTTTTAGTTATTATGGTGGCACTGCTTTTATTTTTGCCTCCATTGCTAAAGACTTCACTTGTGTTTTGATTGACTATAGCTCTGTAACTTAATCAATTGCTTGAGATAAGGATTTGGCATAACCTGTGGCATCTGTAAATACTGTTACCAATGACATTATGGTTGTAAAGAGTCTGAACTTTTTAACACAGCTGCATTGTTTAGGAGAAAATGAGAGAAATACTATAATCTTATTATCTCTATTGTTTTATTAAAGATGGAATTTAGAGCACTTTCTCACTATTTATACATATTAATTAAGCAGCTACAATGAAGAGACTTTCAACAAATTTCAAATACCTAAATAAAAATGAACAAAAGCTAACCAGAAATAATTGCTTTGTTGGGATTATTTTCTGTGAAAGCAGAACAGTCAATACCACAGTTTTATGCATAATGAATGCTAGTCCTCAGGTCCTCTGAGTTGTCTATTAACTATATATCTGTATTCTCTTTCTGTTCCTTTATATCATAATTCAGACATCTGATAATATGCTTATCAGTCAGTAAATAAACATTTATTAAGAGATTATTATTATGTCACCAGTTACCCTGCTAAATTCTAGGAATATTCTTGGATTATATAATTTTTAATGAATATTTGACCAGGTCATCCCTTACTCAATAAACTGATTCCTTCCCATTGCCCCAGTTCTTTTTGAAAGTTTTCTTTTTCCTTCACATTTTTTTATGATCCAATTACATGTGCCTACTTGTTTTCTGAGCACATTTATCTAGCCCCTGTCTCTATCTCTTTGTACTGCCTATTTTTCATGCCTGGAATGCTATCTTTCACACCTCTACCTTCTTCATCCCCTGATTGCTTTCAAGATTCAGCTTCAATTCCTCCTTCAGAGGATTTTCTCAATCTTTTTGCTGCTGCATTAAAAAAGAAAAAAAAAAGGTGAAGTTGGAGAAAAACTAACATTCCTTCAGATAACAAGGGAAAGAAGGAAATAAATCATTTTTGTTAACAATAGGAAAGTGACTTTAAGCAAGTTATTGGATTTCTATCATTAGTGCTATTAGTGGCCTTTAAGTTCATCAGCATTAAACAGCAATCTCTACAGATAGGTTAATTCTCAACTTAGCAAGAATTCCAATTCAATTTCAAACCTTCATCTTTTCTCTTAAATTCAAAACATTATCCTCTTAATCCTTAAATTGTCCTTTTTTGCTTTTCATTCAGGTTTTCTGTATTTGTAGATGATAAGTGCCCCAATAGGAACTCATTTAAGTATGACCTCATCTGAAATAGAAGGGAAAAAAAATAACTTTTTTCCTGCTCAGTTACCATCTTCTTACATCAGTATTCATTAAACAGATTAATTTCACATAAATATATATATGGATAAATGTATTTAAATATATATTTATACACATATTAATACACACTATATATATATATATATATGTATATATATATATATATATATATATATTCATCTTACTTCCTTTACATGTTTATTTTTTTTAGTTGACTAGTCTGGAGAAAAGAAGCTTAGGTGAGGTAAACAATCATTTTTTTTTCAAATACTTAAAAGGTTCTCATGTTGATGATAAGATAAATCCAGTCCATTAAACTCATTTATATTGGAAAAAATTATATAAAAATATCTGGGGGTGGGGGAAGGGTAATATCATAAATGAGTTTATTGGACTGGATTTTTTGCACCCCCTAATCCTATTACTATTAGGATCAATTAGAATCCAGCATGAATTCTACATTGAATGACTTCAGGTTATAGCTATATGTCTCTTCTACCACATAATTCCTCCACTACAGAGCTTCTTTGTCACATAAATTGTTCAACTAGGCAAATGAATAGGAGGGTGGGGAACTGTGTCTTGGGAAAATATTGATGACAGTGAAAATAGGCACTCTTAGAATGAAGGGAGAAGTTACAGAGTCTGAAGCCCTGCTAGATAGTCAAAGAGCTCCTGAAAAAGTTAATAATAAAGCAGTTAATTGCTAGCATGGGGAAAACTGAACAAGGAAGTTCTGTATTAGTAAAGGAAGTACTCTATCGTTATTCAAGAATTTCCATTGAGGCAAATTTCCCCTGGCAGCCTATCATGGACTATAGATAACTGAAAAAAAAATCTTCATGCATATCATTATAGCTGATATTCTTTTCAATATAATTGTTCCGGTAGTCAATTCCAACAATATTTTTCCTCTATTTTTCTGGCTAAAACTGTTCAGGATGAACTGTTTTCATCTGAGAAGGGGTCCCTACTTTCACGGTCCTTCCCAAGGACTACCTATATTCTCCTTCATAATATCATATTATATTGAATAGAAATAAAAAAGGCATCTTTGCTTTACTGAGGGCACTTATTAACACCACTTCATTGATGTCATAGTATTGACAGGTCATATGAGACCATAGTGCCTAAAGCCTTGAAGGATAAGGAATTGAAAATAAATCCTAAAAAAAAAAACTTAGCGTGTAGTTCATTCAGTCAAGTTTGGGAAATTCAATAGGAGAAAAATCCCAGAGAAATCTTCTGAAATTTGCTATGGGCACATGCTTCCTTATTTAATACCATACATTTGGTAATGGATTATACAGAGGAATGTAAGAAAGAATGAATAGTTGAGGATTACAACTAGGTTGTGAAACTGGGAGAGAGGAAGAATGACAAAGCCCTCAACAGTAATGGTGAATATTCGAAAAGGGGAAGGATTGGAAGGAAAATATTTGTATTGGTTTTTTATTACCTCTGGGAATAAATATGAAATCCTTTGGCTTTTGTAGTCCATTATAACCTGGCTTCTCCCCACATTTAGTAACTTTCTTATGTATTATTTATATTTACAAATTATCAGATAAAGTAACAGTTGACTCATTGCTATTACTTGTACAGAATATTTCATCTCCCAAATCTGTGCAAATTCACTGACTGCTCCCCATTCCTGGAATATTATGGCTCTTCCTCACTGCCTCTTTGCTTTTCTGTGTCCCTTAAAATCTCAGGCAAAGTCTAAGTTTCTGCAAAGGGCATTTTCTAGTGCCCCCAATGGTAGTGACTTCCCTCTAAGATTTCCTGCCTTCAGTTTATCCTGCATATATTTCATTTTCACATGTTTGTTTCAATTTTTACTTCGCACTAGATTATGAACCCTCGAGGTCACAGAGTGATTTTGCTTTTATTTTTATGCCTAGACTTAAATGTGATATCTAGAATATAGGATAGAATTAGAAGATATAATTGATAAATACTTTGTTGACTTGATATGGAACACATCACTGAGAAGGGAGACTCAGTTATTCTAAGGAGGAGAAAAAAAGACTTATGGCTTTTGTTCTCCACAGTTTTTTTCTTACTTTTCTTGATTGTGCTATTATTTTTTCTGTAATTTTTCTGTGTCACTATTTTTAGTTTTTTTTTTCTTTTACCTCCTTCATGTTGCTTATCTCAGGATTATTGTAGAATAAAAGCTCAAAATAATTTTAATGGTGGAAAACACTCTAATAGATCCATTTGACCTTACAAGCCTATGGCTGTATATCAAGGATATATTAATCATAGCTTTTCGATAAATCTCTTGCAAAGAGATATGTAACAATGTATTAAAGATAATATAATAACATTATGGATATTTGGAGTTTGAAGACACTGTAGAAAACCATGTATTTTATTCCATTTCTATCACTTTGTAAATGAGGACCTATGGCCCAATAATAACTTATTTAAAGTAATGCAGCTTTTCAGTGGCACATTTGACATTAGAACACAGTTATACTTATTCTGTGTCCAATGCTCATTCTGTGCCATATAATGGTCGATGTTGAATAAATTCATTAATTTAGAGGTTTGAAGCATAGACATATTAGAGATATACTGCTATCTTTCTGCCTATGTACAGAGGTAGACTGTACTCCTCTGTCCATGACTCCACAGTGACTGTAACTCCTCTGTTGTCCAGAAGAAATGGATTTTTTTTAACCATGTAAAGACATTTTTATGGGTTCTGTGAGTGCCAGATATCAACATATTCAAAAGAAAGAAACTTTATGGGGGAGCTAGATGGCACAGTGCATTGATGAGCATCAGCCTTGACATCAGAATGATGAGTGCAAAAATGCCCTCAGATACTTAATACTTACTAGTTGTGTGATCCTAAGCAAGTCATTTAACTCCAATTGCCTTGCCATTAAAAAAAAAATTTAAAAAAGAAACTTTCATCACAATAAAGGTGTTAAAAAGCATGTCTGATTTAGAATTTTAATGGAAGGTCTAATATTGTCTAACTGAAATGTTTCAAACTCTCATTATTAGTCAAAAAGACTATAGAGAAATATGGAAAGACAGGGTGCTTCAGCAGTCTGGAAATGCAGGCAAAGAATCAACTTGTAGAATGAATTATCCTTGAAGACCTAGAAATCATAGATTAATTCCATTTGAGGGCAAAGATGGAAAATGTTCTCACTGCAGCAATTTCTTCAGCAGTAATTTCTGCAGTGGATTTCACTAAAATAATGAAAATATCTATTTCTGGTGATGGATAGTAAGCTATATAATTTGAACTTCTTGCACTCTATGAAAGACCTTAAAGATTACTCACTATGGGATATTAGAGAACCCTGGATTATTATAATTTGTTTGCAGGATAATAACTTGGATCACTTTCAACATGGCTTGTTAAGCAAAGGTAAAATGACTATCTATTGGCTATGTTGCAGAAATGCTTATTCCTTAGGTACAAGGAAGAATAAATAGCCTCTGAGATGGATTTACATTTCTGTGATTCTTTAATGTTTACCTTTTAACAATTCTTCCTTTTGATTTTTGTCCAAATAAACAGGAATATTGGAATAAAGACAGTTATTATGAATGTATAGTTTGTTGGAGGACCCAAATATACTAAAATATTCACTTCACAAAATTATGAAATATTAAACTAATAACATTATTAAATTTAAAATTAAGCACCTATTAATAGTATGTTTAAATAAAACCTGACATATGCATATTATAGAACAATATAATGGTGTAAGAAAAGAAATCAAATATGAGAAACTCATAGAAACTTGGGAAGATTTTTATGCTGTCATCTAGAGCAAAAAAGAATCAGAACAAAGCAGTCCATTTAAAATATAACCTCTGATGACCATAATAATGTAAATGAAAGCACTCTAAAATTGGTATGGAATTTTAATGACCCATCACAAACATAGAAAGTAGATCATGAAACACACTTAAATCCTCTTGGGAGAGAGTTGAGGAATTCTGGGGTTAGAATGTTGTACATTCTGTCAAATATAGTTGTCATGTTAACCGGATTTGCATTTGCATTTCCCTGTTTACAAAGGAGGATATAATGGTAAGGAAAGAGATTGTAGGTAAATGACTACTGTGTAAAAACAACTGGTTTCAATGACATTAAAATATTAATATGAATCTATTACAAGCTGTTTAATTTTCAATTGAGGAGGATTTACATCATTATGGAATTTTTTGGTGTTGGAAAAAATCTTATAAATCACACCACTAAATTCTTTTCTAAAACCTCAGTTTCTGCACTGTACAATATATATTGTCATTTAATTTCAGCCTGATTCTCTCTGGAAATAAGAAACTACCTCAAACTTCATTCTATTATATCTTGAGATAGTTTTAATTATAAAAAAGTATATCTTTAAATGGAGATAAATGCAATCAATGACTTGCATTCAATTTTGCTAACCTACCAATATATAATCTAGAGTGACTATAGTTTTGACACTAGAAAGAATTTTGAAAAGTTATCTAGCCCAAACTAAGTATTTTAAAGATGAAAAAATTGAGGTTCAAAAAAGTTGTGCACAGAGTAATAAATGCCAGATTTGAGATTCAATATCATACCCTATGACTCCAAATACATCATTTTTTTTCACATATACTACTTTTTCCAAAGAGAAAAGATTTTCTTCATGATTCGAGGTGAAGAATAGAGATAATAAAATAGTGAACTAATTGAAAAATAACCAGAGATCAACAAATTACTGATCTCTGCAATAAGATTTAAAAAAGGATACTTGATAAATATTACCTCTATTTTCCTCTTAAGTCCCATTCTTTGTTACATAAACAATCTGGTACTATCTATGGTGCTGAATTCACTGGGCTACCAAAAACTCTCCAAGACTAAGAAACCAGGCAAACTACCAGAGGGTAATAAGTTATGAGATCACATCAAAAGTTCCAGTATAAAGCCTAGGAAGGAAAATAAAGGCTCAATATCTATCTTTATACTAATTTGTCTTTTCTGAATTTTGGAGCAAATTCTATTTTTTCCTCTGTATTAATGCAATAAATGAAGTCTTTAAAATGTTTATCTCTATCACATTTGGGAAATAGACCTGTTGATTTTTTTGCTGTAAATGCATAAATATATTAACGTATATAAGTTCTTTCCAAGAATTAACATGTTTTCTCTATTCCCTGGAAGGTTGATTGCCCTTGCAGGAATTGTTTCTTCATTATGCATCTCTACATTATGTGGGATGTATGCAAAGACAGCTACATGAACAGTAGTGATGAGTTTTTTCCAATTAAGTAGAGATAACATAGTCAATATGTAGCTATTAGTCTAAAAGGCAGAATGATGTTTACATCATTTCCATAGATTTGAGGGATCTGATCAGTCAATTCTTGATAACTTGCTCATTCAGAATCTTTGTTTCTGCTCCTCTTGTTCTCTTCTTGACCCTTTCCCTTGAAAACTGATTTACCTTGATGTAGTCTTGCCACTTTCCCCACAAATGACTGATATTTGACTTTGTTCTTCCACATCTTCCCTTGAATAGTCATGACAAACTGAAATGACTTCTGATTGCACTTATTACTCCAATATTGGATTAATAATACAACATGCATAGTTTCTTCTACATTCATGTCTACTAATAGACAAAAGAATACTGGGAGGAAACAAAATATTTCACAAAGCTATTTATATAAATATATATACAATATATTCTTTTTTTATTATTCACCTGGCATAGTCAGATGCTGAATCAATACGCACATAATTATAATCTTCATTTTTCATTACAATTTTTCTCTTTCATCATATAGACCTTTTTAATCTAGAACCTTTGTAATTATTCATTTATTTCTATTCTTCTAATTTTCAAAGCATGTGATTAAGTTCTTGTTAATGCTAATGAGAAATAATTTCCCCAGGTAAAATTCATTAAAAACTTGATTAAATATTACACTTTTATTTATATATGCATATGTATGTCTGCATATATACATTTACATATATATATATATATATATATACACACACACTCACTAGTTCTTCACTTCTAGTTGGAAATCATTTAAAAAGAAAACTTCTTTTATTTTGGATAGCTCAAATCATTCCCTCCCTTTAAAAAATGATTATCTGAATATTATTGCTCTTTTTCCAGCTGCTTTAAATATTTGCAGTTTCTCTCAATGATTCTTTTATTATACCTCTTTATATGTTTTCTTAATTTAATTATCTTCCTAATGCATACCCTTTCTACAAATTCTTTCATTCACAAAAGACATACAAACCTCCACACATAAATCACTGCCAGCACCATTACTATTACCACCACAACACATTTAAATGTAGTTGTTACCATAGATACAGTGCTTTCCTCTGTTATTTTTCTCTATCTATGAATTCCCTGCTATTGAAAACTCATCTATTATTATGTTTTCAACTATTATATAATGGGATTGATGGATACATTAACTGAAATGAATGTTTATCGAATAATTTGTTTTATTTTATGAGTTACTCAAAGATGAGTAAAAAATTGTTCATGCCCTCAAAAAACTTCTACTCTATCAAAAGAGTTAAAAGAAGAAAGGAACCTAATTTATAAGCAAAAATAAGATACATGCTACAACCTGTGCTCTGTTTGCAGAGTCCTTGGTACTTGAGGCACTGAAGATTTAAGGCTCTAATAATTTTTCTTCTCTTCTCTCTCTCTCTCTCTCTCTCTCTCTCTCTCTCTCTCTCTCTCTGTCCCTATGTCTCTGTCTCTGTCTCTGTCTCTCTCTGTGTAACACACACATCTCAACAATGCTAAATTATTAAAACTAGAAACATGTCCAAACTTTTGGATGGAAACTTTCTATCCTTAAATATTTTATGCCTTCCTATGCATACATGTCTATTGATAAAATGAAAAGTCTTATGAGGTCCTCTCAAACTGGTCAGACTCAAATTCTGACTTCAAATATTCTCATACTTATATGATATGAGTTTTTCAAAAAAAAATTCTGGCCTATTTTGGTTCAAAGAAGTTCATAGTACAGAATGTTAGCAACCATGAGCCTTTTTTCCCCCACAGCACTTCATGAAACCTATTTGGTACATCATGGAGGAGTATAATTTGGTCAGTGAAAATATTATCCAAATCATAAAATCAGAGACCCTGAATATATTGATGTGTCTAAGAGTATATTTCTGCAGTAAGTTGCCTATGCATTATTTTATATTTTATTTAATTACATTGTTTATATCTCTAAATAAAATACGTATCATATTTCTTCCAGTACAATATAATACCATTACTTGGTGGTAGTCTTCACTTGACTGAACTTTAGCCGATGTATTAATTTTCAAAAAAATGCTTAAATTGTTCCTTAGATTTCAATCTCTTTTTAATGCTACTCCAGAAATGGAAGCTCAATTGACTTTTGAATCATTTATCAATGACTTTTGCTCCACCAGGTGGCAGCAGAAGAGTAACTTCCCATTATTTCTTCTGGGCCATTAGAAATGCTTTTCAGAGGTAGTTGTCCCCAAATGGGGATCAAATTTTCTATCTTCTTTATTCTTGGAAATATTGTCCCTAAAAAAAATCCTAAGGAAATACCATTTTCTTGGGCCTATATCTATATAAATATATCTGAATGTCCCAAATATGTAATGAAATGTTACCATTGTAGATATTCTAAGTTTCAAGTTATCTGTTCTTTCTTTATTTTATCCTAACAAGCACTTGTTTTGCAAAATTAATGTCTCATGTTTATCTTTACAATTGGAGGCTATATGGCATGCACCAAAACACAGAGAGGTGGAACCTGGATTTGAATCTACTAACTGCTTTTATGAACTTGGGAATATCACTTTTAATCTTCATGCTTCATTTGTAAAATAAGTGAGTTTGAACAAGTGACCCATAAAATCCTAAGAATTTCTTTAGGAATTCATTAAAGTAGGAATAGTCTATTAGATTAAAATAATTTAAAAAAATAAATAGTGAGGAATAAAGTTGTTAGATTTGTATCTTCTTTGAACATAGGACTGAGAAATTTTTTATCTTTATAGTCTAGTGCAACAAGTGTCTTACAGATACTATATGCTGAATAATTTTAGTAGGATTAAAGACTAACAATAAATTGTATTTATTTCAAATATGAAAAGTTCTTAGATTTTTTAAAAATGAATTTATATGCATAGGAATAAAGAAACCTGGTTTCTTTTTCCATATACAGCACCTATATTCCTCTTCACATGGTAATCCCCTCACCCCAAAACAAAACTTCCAGTTCAAATAATGCAGTAAGTGGTGTTTATTATCTACTTAAACCATAACCTATGAACCCTGGATTTTTTTTTCCATTTTAAGCTAACCAGAGAAGACTAATTAGCTTAAGGAGAACTATACTAATTAAATAGTATAGTACTAATTAATTAGTACTATAGTACTAATTAATACTAATTAAATAGTCAACAGTAAGATAAATGACCTAAAAATGTTCTCATGTATATAGTATGAAAGTAAGTGATACAGGGGAAATATGTGATTAGGGAATATTCCTGGAGTAAATGCATTTAGAGTATATATGTAATCAGGAGACATGCATAAATGGCATATACATTGGGACACTGTCCAAGAAATATGTTAGATGGTACACAGTGGAATCTTATGTAGCCACCAAGCATACTTGGAGGGGAAATATGTAGGAACACATGTGACTAGGTCATATGTGTGCCCATGAAAACTTTCATCTTTAACATCTTATGATAATGTAATCACGCAATTTCTTGCTGAATATTTCCATCATTTGCACTGAATATTGAATGCTTTTCACTAGATATTGGAGCTTCACTTTCTGTCTCTGCTCTGTTGTATGTGTCCTGACCTCATTGCAAATAACTACTCTTTATTATCATCTGTAGATCTTTGATGTTTTAAAAATAATCTGTTGCTTTATACTCTCTGTTGGGGGGAATGGTGGTTAATTAGACTAGATTTAGTTGACTAAATATCTATAAGCTACTGCATTCATTCAGACAACTGGAAAAATTTAGTAGGAGCTCCAGGCAGATATTAAAACTTTTTCTTCTATTCTTTTTCTCTAATGCTCATTGGACATTTTCAAACCAAGAAAACTATTAAACTTGTGTTATTAAGTTCTATTTAATGTCTATTAAATATGGCTGACCTCCTCACCTCACCTCATATCTCAACCTACTCCAGAACAATTTTCCACTCAGCTAAGTGAATTTTCCAAAGTGTCTGACTTGATTCTCTTGTTTCTTTTCCTAACAGGAAATAGTTTTCCATGGAGAAATGTATATGTGGGGAGAAAAATGTTATAGATATGTCTTCTTTTTTCCCTGAAAATTATACATAGAAACCTCCTTTGTAATATTTTTAAAATAAATTACTATATTTTAATGTTAGAAAATTTCATTCTTTATGGCAATAAACTTCTTCCTCTCTCTCCTTCCTTTTCTTTCTGTCTTATCTTTTCATCTTCCATCCCTTATTACTTTCCTCCCTTCTTCCTTTTCTCCTATTTTTCCCATCTTTCTTTTCTCCTTTCTTCCTTCCTTGTTTAAACTTGGGAGAGTAATTTTAACCAAATTCCACAAAATCCCTAGCCTATAAATTGTAGTGTATAGCCTCTAACATTATGAGCCTGGGTAAATAATCATACCTTTTACTTGCCCATCCAGGCATTCTAAAAAGATAAATTTCTGAGTAGATGTTGTTCTGTTTTGGTAATCTGTGATGCCTATACCAATGAAGTTTTAAATTCATGGTCTCCTTCAAAACACCAAAAGAGAATATAATAAAAACATTAGCTCATGGAAAACATATGGCTTATAATGAATCTGTAATAATGTAAGCAAGAAGCTGTCAATTACTATATCCAAACTAAAATATTTCACCCATGCCACACATTCATAAGGTGATTAAATCAAAGATATTTATATATATATGCATACACATATATGCTTTTAAAAATCATATAGAATCACAAAAGTTTTCATGATGTTTTCCACATTATGAGAGCAACAAGATGTACAATTAGACATTTTTCTGGTGCTTAAGACTTTTCAGATCTCTCAAAAACTGAAATTATTAATCTTAGATAAATTATTTTTGACTTTCTATGATCTAAGATATACAATGAACTCAGAAGCGGGGTACCAGAAATAAAGCAATGATATAAATGGAACTAAGACTATGAAGGATGGTCTTACATCTTCCTTAATTCACAAGAGGAATCTCCAGAATTCATAACCTTGGGGAAAACACAGAATTGAACAACATCCTCTGGAAGCTTTGTGTTACATACTACTTATACCAGAATGGTTCCATGCTAGGCAAAACATGTCATGATGAGGTTGACTCATCTTCCTTCTCCCCTCTGTTCCCTTATAGCATGAATCTGATTAAGTCATAGTTGATGTAAGTGAATGAAAATTCTTCCAGGGCATGGGTCATATATGTAGCACTGCATTGATAAATAATTCAGTGAAAAAGAAAGAATACATTTTTAGTTATTTTCAATTGAAGTTGAGGATATTTCATCTTCTCCCTGCTTACCCACATGTTTTATTTGGAATATAGGTTAAAAAAAGACAAGAACAGATATGGTCATGGTTGGAAATAAATAAAAAATATGCAATTATTATATTGGAATTTTTAAAAATTTAGTAACTATTCTGTAGGTTCAAATCAATAATTATTTATTAAGTCATAAATAAATGGCAGGCTCAGATCAGCATTGAGGAATGTGAAAAAAGCAAAGGGAAAGACAGACCCTGCCCTTATGGAACTTATATACAAATAAGGAAAGAAAACACATTAAATAGGGAAGTGAAAAAGCATATATGTTGGTACAGAGGAGATACTTATTCAGAGATGTGGTGTAAAAATCTTGAGAGTCAAGTATCAAATTGGGAGAGGAGTATATGAGTAAGCATGGATAGCCTGAAAATATTTGAAAATGAAAGTTTCAGAAGGAACTTACCTATAGAAAGAGGGACAGAGGAATCTTGTAGGATGAGAAGGTTGCAGAAATTTAACAGAGAAGTTGAGTACTAGTAAAAGACTAAAGTTACATAAATCTGCATGAAATTATGTAAATCTATTAGTAATTGTCATCATTATTGATAGCATTACAAGCATTAGTACTGCTAGTAATGATGACAGCTGAAATTTACTACATAAAACAATTTAAGGTTTTGAAAATATTTTAGATGTATTTGTTCCCTCCCCACTTCACCTACCACATCAGCCTAGGAACTGAACCAACACATCCAGTATGCAAAACCAAAGAACTGACTTTTTATTTCATATCTATTATTTATCGTACTTCTTATATGAAGAATGAGAAGTAAATGGGGAAAATTTGCTTATATTACATTGTCCCATTTAAAGCACTAATAATGGGACAAATATCTTTGATCATTTATGGATAACTTCTTATGGTTTACTCAAATGAGAAAATGATAGATCATGGAAGAGAAAATTTTAAAACAATTTTAATTGTGCATATTTTCAAATGGTTATTTCATATCAAACTTAAAATCAGAGAATTAATTATAAAGGAAAACTTTATAATTAAAATTATAAAAAATTAAATTAAAATCCCTCTTGCCATGTTAGTTGAGTACTTTTACCTGTTCATTGACTTGGAGTTGCTTGATATCAGAGAGATTATTCAGTTTAACATGCTTTTCATTCATTTATTAATTCAGTGAACAATAAATACCTACTTTATGTCAGGTACAGTGCTAAGTGCTGGGCATTCAAAAAAGAGGCAAAAATGTTTGCCCTTAAGGAGTTTTCAATCTAAGAGAAGAGATTACATGTAAATAAAATATATACAAACCTAATTATATATATATATATATATATATATATATATGATAGATAGGAAATGATTAAAAAAAAGAAATAATTAGCATTAAGAGATATTAGGGAAGGCTTTAGATGGCATTTAGAAGAGATTTAAAGGAAATCAGAGAGATAAGCAGTTGGAGTAAAAGAGGGAGACTGGATGAAAGCCAGAGAAAATTCCCAGAATTGAGAGAAAGAGTATTGTTTGTGAAATGGTCAGAAAGCCAGTGTCATTAAATTGAAGAATTAATGTTTGGTAGTAAGACAGAAGAACTGTAGGAAAGAGCCAAATTGTGAAGGTCTTTGAATGCAAAACAGAACATTTTGCTATTGCAACTGAAGATAATAGGAAGCTGCTGAAATTGTATAGTGTGTGTGCATGTTTGTGTGTGCATGTTTGTGTGTGTATGTGTGTGTGTGTGTGTGTGTGTGTGAGAGAGAGAGAGAGAGAGAGAGAGAGAGAGAGAGAGAAGGAGCTTGAGAGAGAGACAGAGAGACATAGAGAGAGAGAGAGAAAGAAAGAGAGAGAGAGGCAGAGAAGGAGGAAAGCAGAGAGAGAAAGAGGATAGATTGGAGTTTGGAGATATTTGAATCAGACAGACCTATTGGAAGAATTTGTGAAGTGGTAAATTTTACTCCAGGATGTTATCAGAGAAGGAAGTAGAGAGGGGAGACATTGCAGGCCATAGCAATAGTTTGGACATGGGGAGGAGGAGTGAGAGATTATGAGAAATTCAGAATTACTCCTATGTTGTGAGTCTGAGAGACTAGGAGAATGATATTACTCGCAGGGGTCCTCAAACTACGGCACGCCCCCCAGATGCGGCAGCTGAGGACGATTATCCCCCTCGCCCAGGGCTTTGAAGTTTCTTTATTTAAAGGCCCACAAAACAAAGTTTTTGTTTTTACTATAGTCGGCCTTCCAACAGTCTGAGGGACAGTGAACTGGCCCCATATTTAAAAAGTTTGAGGACCCCTGCCAGTAAATAGGAAAGATAGGAAAGGAAGGATTTTAGAGGGAGAGATAATGAAATCTACTTTGTACATATTGAGTTTAATATTTCTAGTAAGCATCCTATTTAAGATGATTGAAAAGCAGTTGGAGCTGAGGCAATGCAAAATAAATCCATAGTGGACTTGGTAAAAATAGTTTCCCCTTTACCTCCTCCCCAGTATTTTGGTTCTAACTACTCCCTCGCTAAAATAGCCCTCCCCTGGTGAAAGTCGTCCTCCCTTCTTATACCTTTCATCTTCTACCTTTGTTCTCCCTTCTATTAATCTCCCCATTTCCTTTCCCCTTTCTCCTCCTATTTTCCTATAGGGTGAGAAAAGCTTTTTTGTGAAGCTAAATGTGTCTGATATTCTCTTTTTGAGCGAAATCCGATGAGAGTAAGATTTACACAATGCTCATCCCTCACCTTTCTTTCCCTCAATTTAAATGGATTTTTTTTTTGCCTCTTAATGAGATGTAATTTACCCCATTTTAACTTCATTTTCCTCTTCTTCCAGTAGAATCACTTTTCTTCCTCGTTTCTTTTTATATCACTGCAATAAAATCAAATTTTACATGCACTCTCTATGCATACCCATAACAGATATATAGATCTCAAGAGTTAAACATATCATCTTCCCATATAGAGATGTAAGCTTTTTAACTTTAAAAGAAAGTTATTTTTTCTTTTCTTTTTTACCTTTTTATGTTTCTCTTGAATTTTCTATGTTCATATTTTCTATTTAGCTCTGGTCTTTTCATCAGAAATAAATGAAATTCATCTGTTTCATTAAATGTCTATCTTTTTCCCTGAAAGATGACACCCAGTTTTGCTAGATAGTTGATACTTGGCTCTTGGCTATTCCAAGAATAGACACTTTCCTTTGCCTTTCAGAATATCAGATTTCATTCAGGGTCTCTGATTCTTTAAAGTGGAAACTGCTTTGTCTTGAGTAATCCTTATGTTGGTACCTTGATATTTGAATGGTTTCTTTCTTGCTGCTTATAATATTTTCTCTGTGATTTGATAATTCTGAAATTAACTACAATATTCCTTGTGGTTTTCATTTTAGAGTCTCTTTCAGGGGTAATTTGTGAATTCTTTCAATGACTATTTTACCCTCTGGTTGTAGACCATCCAGGCAGCTTTCCTTGATGATTTCCCTGAAAGGTGATGTTTAGGGTTTTTTTTTTTCATCATGGTTTTCAGAAAGTCATTAATTCTTAGTTTGTCTCTCCTAGATCTATTTTCTAGGTCAGTTGTTTTTCCAAGAGTTATTTTACATTTTCTTTTTTAATTTTTTTGGTTTTGCTTTACTGATTATTGAAGTCTCATTGAATCATTCATTTCCATTTTCAGTTATAATTTTTTAGTTAATTATTTTCTTCAGTTAGCTTTTTTATCTTCTTTTGCTTTTGACCAATTAAACTTTTAAATGAGGTATTTTGTTCATTGTATTTTTTCCATTTCCTACAGGTTGTTTTTCAATGAATTGATGTTTTTCTCATATCTATTTGTAAGAAACTATATGCTTTTTCCATTTCACTAAAAACATTTTTGAATATAAGGCTGTTTTATTTCCTTGAGTATAAAACTTTTATTTTATATTTTAAAATTATAAAAAATAACATAAGAGTTTGGACAAAAGAGGATAAATTACTGATTATTTTTAATTTACCAAAATTAAAGTCACAATCACCAAGTTGCACAAAAGCATATGAATGTCTAAGGCTGGACTTCTTTACCTCATTGTTTTCATATTAAGTTATGTCTGAAGTATCAAACAAAGCTGAAACCAATTTAGAAAGAAAATATCAAATTCAGAACAAAGGAAGAATTGCCTATAAAGTACCAACAGTACACTGAATTTCATTTCCATCTAGTTAATAAAGTGCTATTGGTATCCCAAAGTATGGAAAACAGAAGCTTAGGTGGTTGTATCTGAGCCTGGATCCTATCCTCTGGGTTATAGGTTCCATGGTATCACTAGTCTTTATTCAGCATCTTTGAAAAAGTGCCAAGCATACAACAAATTTCTCAAATTTATCCTCTTTTGCATAGGGTATGCAACAAATTTCTCAAAAAATAAAAGAGGTAAATATTATCTATAACAAAGTTTAGAACTTTAGAACAAATCAATTGCTTTAAAACTTTTCAATTGTCTATGCCTACCTGCTTTTCATGATTTCTTAATAAAATTCTTGGAAATAAGAGGAGAGTAATTTTCTTTTCTTTTTTAATTAAAGCTTTTTACTTTTCAAAACATATGCATGGAAAATTCTTCAGCATTAGTTCTTGCAAAACTCTGTCTTCCAATTTTTCCCCCTTCACCCACGCCCTCCACTAGATGGCAAATAGTCCAATATATGTTAGACATGGCAGAAATATATGTTGAATCCAATATATGTATACATATTTATACAATTTTCATGCTGCCCAAGAAAAAAAAAGTGAAACAAAAGAAAATGTAAGCAAACAACATAAAGGGTGAAAATGTTATGTTGTGAAACACACTCAGCTCCCACAGTCCTCTCTGTGGGTGTAGATGGTTCTTTTCATCACTGAACAATTGGAACTAGTCTGAATCATCTCATTGTTGGAGAGATCCATGCCCATTGGAATTGATCATTGTATAATCTTGTTGTTGCCATGTATAATGATCTCCTAGTTCTGTTCATTTCACTTAGTATCAGTTCATATAAGTTTTTCCAGGCCTCTTGGAAATCATCCTGTTGGTCATTTCTTACAGAACACTAATATTCCATAACATTCATATACCATAATTTATTCAGCCATTCTCCAATGGATGGGTATCCATTTCATTTCCAGTTTCTTGCCACTACAAAAAGGGCTACCACAAACATTTCTGCACACGTGGGTCTCTCTCCCTCCTTTAATATCTCTTTGGGATATAAGCCCAGTAGAAACACTGCTGGATCAAAGGGTTTGCACATTTTGAAAACTTTTTTCAGCACAGTTCCCAAATTGCTCTCCAGAATGATTGGATCTGTTCACAGTTACACCAACAATGTATTAGTGTCCCATTTTCCCCACATTGTCTTCAACATTCATCATTATCTTTTCCTGCCATCTTAGCCAATCTGACAAGTGTGTAGTGGTATCTCAGAATACTCTTAATTTGCATTTCTCTGATTGACAGTGATTTAGAGCACCTTTTTCATATGATAAGAAATACTTTCAATTTCTTCATTTGAAAATTGTCTATTCATATTCTCTGACCATTTATCAACTGAAGAATGGCTTGATTTCTTATAAATTTGAATCAGTTCTCTATATATTTTAGAAATGAGGCCTTTATCAGAATCTTTAAATGTAAAAATATTTCCCCAGGTTATTGCTTCCCTTTTAATCTTGTCTGCATTAGTTTTGTTTGTACAAAAACTTTTTAACTTAATATAATCAAGATTATCTATTTTGTAATCAGTAATAATCTCTAGTTCTTCTTTGGACACAAATTCCTTCCTCCTCCATAGATCTGAGAGGTAAACTATTCTAGGTTCTTCTAATTTGTTTATAATATCATTCTTTATGTCTACATGATGAACCTATTTCAACCTTGCCTTGGTATGTGGTGTTAGGTGTGGGTTAGTGCCTAGTTTCTGCCATACTAATTTTTAATTTTCCCGCAGTTTTTGTCAAATAATGAGTTTTTATCCTAAAAGCTTGTGTCTTTGGGTATTTAATAAATCCATTTTTAAGGATGTTTCTTCATATAATTTCTGTGTTTCCTTCTCCAAACTTTCCTACAACATTCTTATTTTCTTTCCCCATTTTTCTTCTAACTCTCTTTTATGATCCTTTTTAAATTCTTCCTAGAATGCCTTGTGAAATGGGGATCATCTCATATTCCCCTTTGAGGCTTCATTTGGGGACAATTTTCTTTTGGTGCCCTCAGAATTTGAGGTCTGTTTTCTGTCTCCATAAAAGCTATCTCTGGTCAGAGTTCTTTTTCCTTGTTTGCTCATTTTTAAAAGGTTGAAGTCTGCTCTTAATATAAACAGGACATTTCCCAAGCTTCCTCTATGGGTAACAGAGGTCTAATACTGCCTTGGGCCAGTGCTGCTGACTTACTTCCAGTGCTGTGTGAACATGGGCAAGTCCCATGTCATTCTTGGATTCAGAGGCTCATTTTTCACCTTTTTTATTTGTGTTGCCTGTCTCACAGATAATCTGCTAATCCATTGGCTTCTGACTCAGGACAAAGAAGCCAATGCTGCTCTATTTTGGCTAAAAGCAAAGAATCCCTAAATTTCTAGCTCATAGATTACCTTGGGTTTCATGCTGAATCTGCATTTCGCTTCCTCACCCCATGCACGGTTGAAACAAAACTTTTATCTTCCAAATATCTCATGTTGGAAATTTGTTCCACTTCAAATATTTGTGGGTTCTTTCACTCCAAAACCAGTTTGGAGACTTAATCTGATTTTGGCATCTGATGAATGCCAGGATGAACATAATTATTATGAATTCATTCAGAATGACATAATTGTATTAAGATATGTAAAGGCTGAGAATGACTAGAAATGAGACAATCTATGTTGGACCATCATGGTGACTTTCCTACCTCCTCCACAAAGATCAAGGACTCGGGTTGGTCCCAAGATCCTCCAGAAAGCTAGCCTGGACATTACATTTTGGTGCCCAAACATGGACATAAAGAGCTACACTCAGCAGTTCCACCGATGATATTGTAAATTTGGTGAAGTCCCTGTGACCAGGAAATAGGGTGAGTAACGTAGTCACTTTCATTTTTTCAATTAAAATGGGGCAAATACTAAGAAAAGACCCTTCCCCAGCCCAAGAGATGTGTGGAGAAAGCATAGTTAGGTTAATAAAATGGCAAATTTTGATTGTAACTTGGGAGCAGATCATTGGAATCTTAGATATATTATAATACACATCTCCTTAGTTCTCTAAGGAATAAAAATTAGAGCCAGATAAGTGGAAACTAGTGGGAGAGCAACTAATTCAATATTACAATGATAATGGTCCTGATCCAATTCCTAGAAAAACATTCTATATATAAAACATAACACAATTGGCTATAAAGAATTACAAGGAGAATAAGGAAAAAGAAGAAAGAGGAGGAGGGGTATGGCACTGAAAAAGCAGCTGAAAAGCATGAAGAATTGGACAAGAAAGGAGTTAATTACAATGCTGATGAAAGTAAGGAGTGTGGTGCTTCTCAGTCAGCACCACCCATGCAGCAGCTTTGTCTACCCCTTATGACAAGATTACAAAAGGCATTAATTAAAGCTAAAAATAAAGGACAGGATATATCTGATTTTAAAATAAAAGAATACCCTGTGATTAAAGAGCTTGACTTTTTGGGTCAAGAAAAAAGAAAATATACTCTGTTTATTTTGGAAAGAATCAAAGATAGGAAAAAGGCTTACACTCTTTGTGGGTCTACATTGTCTTATGTTAAGATGTTATTAGAGATTTGGCTTTTGAAGTTTTAACCCCTAATGATTGGAAATCTATCACAAGGATATTTTAAGAACCTAGACAACTTGTTGTGGCTTTCTGAGTATAATGAACTCTGTAGAATACAAGTCCAATGAAAAATGGCAACATAGAGTTAATATACCAGTCACTTTGTTCAACTAGCAGGTTTAGGTCTTTATGCAGACACTTAGCACAGATTAATCACCCTATAGAAGCATATGAGCAAATCGGTGCTGCTGCTATCAAAGCATAGGGCATCCTCTCAGGAAGACAAGATAGAGGGAAGAGGAGGGAGCCAGGGGGGCAAGAAGATACACACATCTATCTAAGCTCTTCCTTGCCCTCAGACTACTTCTTTTATGAAAGGCCTTGGAATTGGTGCTTGACTGTCAAAACCCACGAATGTTGGGAGTACAACACATTTCCAACAGAAGATATTCTCAAAATTCACCAGAAAAAGTCTGTGCTTGCTCATGGGCAGAGATGGTTAGTGAGGCACAGCATCAGGAAAGTTGGCAGTGAGAGTGAGAGCATGGAAGGAAGTTCCTGCTGAGCAGACTGGAATGGGGCAGGGTGTGGCTTCACTTGGTGGAAAATTTTTGAGAACTTTACCAGAGTGTGCCTACTTTGCTCTGGCTGTAAGCCAGTAGATCAGCAGAGAAGCTATAGACACAAAGGGTAAAAACTATAACCCTAAAAGGCTAGAGTCTCTCAGGACCTGGCCACACCCTCCCAATACCTGGAATGACTCAGCAATCTCAGAGCACAACTTCTGATTTCAGTGATGCCATTGCTATCCTACTGCTGCTCCACTGCTACTTCCTGTTGTCTGTAGAGGAAGCATGGTAACATCCCACTGTCCTAAAATCAGACTGCAATTTGTTTATTTAATTGTTATTAAAATGAATAAACAATTAAAGAATGTTCTAACTATAGATAGCTTCTATATTGATAGAGAGCAGACTTCAAACCCTGAGGAGACTAAAAACAGATTGTTTCTAGGTGAAACACAAAAGGGGTATATGATCTGGTCACCACCACACAAGGCTCTTATAGAAGAAATTTAAAAGGCTCTTACAAGAAAGCCAGAAGAAAAATGGGGAAAGGAAAGGGAAGCTTGGCAAGAGGTCTGGTTAAATCATCCGAATCATTCAAAGATAGAGTAGATAAAGAAATCAACTCCCTGAAAAACAGAATTAGTGAATTGGAAAAACAATAGCTTTCTACAAAAAAACTGGTGAAATGGAAAAAAAATCCATAGAACAAAACAACTCATTTGAAACTCAATTGGACATTATAAAAAGAAACTTTAAAAAATGAAGAAAATAATTCATTAAAATCAGAATTGAACAAATGGAAATGAATGACTTGAGGAGACACGAAGAATTAGTAAAGCAAAACCAAAAAAAAAAAAAAGGAAAAATAGAAAAAATATTAAATATTTACTTGGAAAAGCAACAAACCTGCAAAATAGATCTAGGAGAGATAATATGAGGATTATTGGACTTCCCAAAAATTATGATGCAAAAAAGAGCCTAGACACTATTTTTCAGAAAAAAAAAAACATCAAAGAGAACTGCCCAGATGTTATAGAAATAGAACGTAAAATAGTCATTGATCACCTACTGAAAGAGATCCCCAAATCAAAACTCCAATCAATATTGTAGCTAAATTCCGTAACTATCAGACCAAGGAAAAAATTACTACAAGCAACTAAAAAAAAAAAAAAAAAAACAGTTCAAATACAGAGGAGCCACAATTAGGATCACTCAAGATCTAGCAGCATCCACATTAAAGGATTAAAGAAAAGAAGGGCCTGGAATTTAATATTCTGAAAGGGTAAGGAACTTGATATGCAGTCAAGAATAACATACCCAGACAAAATGAGCATTTTTCTCCAGGAAAGAAGGTGAGCATTCAATAAAATAGGTGGATTCCATCTATTTCTGACACAAAAAAACCCCAAAAAGTTTGACCTCCAAATGTAAGACTCAAGAGAAACATAAAAAGGTATAAAGAAGTCTTGGGAACTATATTTCTGTTATGAGTATACATAAAGAATATATGTATAATTCATTTTTACTGTTATAATATAAAAAGGAAGCTAGAGTTGGAAAGGAAATAGTATCAGAAAAAGGGAAAAGTGGAGGTACTACATCTCATGCAGAGGCAAAGTAAATGTATTATATCTGAGGGAAAAAAGGGAGGGGGAATAAAGATAGTGTGTATCTTATTCTCAGCAAAACTGGCTTAAAGAGAAATATATTGGACATATTCGATTTACAGAAAAACTTTTCCCACCTCATTGAAAAGTGGCTAGGGAAAAGATGAAAAGGGAAGGAGTAAACTAAACAAAAGGGAATAAAGAAATAGTAAGGAAAAGGTGTAAGAAAAGGGGAGGGAATCTAAGGTGGGGGGAGGGGTCCTAAAGAGAAGGGCTATGTGAGGCAAGTAGTGCTTATAAGTTTAATGCTGGGGAAGGGATTAAGGAAGAAAGAAAAGAGAAAATCATAATTTTGGGTTAACAAGGTGACAGGGAATACAGAATTAGTCATTTTAACCATAGATGTGAATGGGACAAATCCCTAGTGAAACAATAACCTTGAAATTCTAAAAATAAAAGGAGATATTAATAAAATTGAAAGTAAAAAATAAACTATTGAATTAATTGATAAAACTAAAAGTTGGTTTTATGAAAAAGCCAACAAATAGATAAAACTTTTGTAAATCTGATTTAAAAAAGGAAAAAAGGAACATCAAATTGTTAGTCTTAAAAATGAAAAGGGAGAACTCACCACTAATGAATAAGAAATTAGAGCAATAATCAGGAGTTACTTAGCACAACTCTGTACTAATAAATTTGATAACTTAAATGAAATGGTTGAATACCTTCAAAAATATAGATTAAGAGAGGAAGAGGTAAATTGGTTAAATAGTCCCATTTAAGAAAAAAGAAATAGAACAAGCTATTAATCAACTCCCTAAGAAAAAAATCTCCAGAACTGGATGGATTTGCATGTGAATTCTATCAAACATTTAAAGAACAATTAACTCCAATGCTATATAAACTATTTGAAAAAATAGGGATTGAAGGAGTCCTGTCAAATTCCTTTTATGACACAGACATAGTACTTATACTTAAATCAGGTAAGTTGAAAACAAAGAAAGAAAATTATAGACCAATCTCCCCAATGAACATCGATGCAAAAATCTTAAATAAACTATTAGCAAAAAACTACAGAAAATCATCACTAGCATAATATACCATAACCCAGTAGGATTTATAACAGGAATGCAGGGCTAGGTTCAATATTAGGAAAACTATTAGCATAAATGACTATATCAATAATCAAATTAACAAAAACTATATGTTCATCTCAATGCAGAAAAAGCATTTGATAAAATCCAACATCCATTCCTATTAAAAACATTCGAGAGTATAAGAATAAATAAGAATAAATAAAGACTTTTCCTTCAAATAGTCAGTAGCATCTATTTAAAACTGTAAGTAAGCATCATATGTAATGCAGATAAACTAGAACCATTACCAATAAGATCAGGAGTGTAACAAGGCTGCCCAATATCACCACTGTTATTCAATATTGTATTAGAAATGTTAGCTGTGGCAATACCAGTTGAGAAAGAGATTAAAGGAATTAGAGTAAGTAATGAGGAAACCAAATTATCACTCTTTGCTGATGATATGATGGTATAGTTAGAGAACCCCAGAGATTCTCCTAAAAAGTTATTAGAAATAATCCACATCTTTAGCAAAGGCACAGGATACAAAGAAAACTCACATAAGTCATCAGCATTCTTATATATCACTAACAAAATCCAATAGTCAGAGTTACAAAGAGAAATTTCATTTAAAATAACTACTGATAATATACAATACTTAGGAATCTATCTGCTAAGGGAAAATCAAAAAACTTTATGAGAAAAACTACAAAACACTTTCCACACAAATTAAGTCTGATCTAACCAATTGGAAAAATATGAAATGCTTTTGGATAGGGCAAGCAAATATAATAAAGATGACAATACTACTTAAACTAATCTATTTATTTAGTGCTATACCAATCAGACTCCCAAAACACTATTTTTATGACATAGAAAAAATAACAACAAAGTTCATATGGAAAAACAAACAGTCAAGAATTTCAAGGGAATTAATGAAAAAAAAATCAAATGAAGGTGGCCTAGCTGTCCCAGATCTAAAATTATATTATAAAGTAGCAGTTACCAAAACCATTTGGTATTGGCTAAGAAATAGATTAGTTGATCAGTGGAATAGGTTAGATTCAAAGGACAAAACAGTCAATAACCTTAATACTCTACTGCTTGACAAACCCAAAGACCTCAGCTTTTGGCATAAGAACTCACTGTTTGACCAAAAATGCTGGGAAAATTGGAAACTAATATGGCAGAAACTAGGCATTGACCCACACTTAACACCATACACTAAGATAAGGTCAAAATGGGTTCACGACATAGGCATAAAGAATGAGATTATAAATAAATTAGAGGGACACAGGATAGTTTACCTCTCAGATCTGTGGAAGAGGAAGGAATTTATGACCAAAGAAGAACTAGAAATCATTACTGATATAAAATAGAAAATTTTGATTATATCAAATTGAAAAGTTTTTGTACAAACAAAACAAATACAGACAAGATTTGAAGGGAAGCAATAAACTAAAACATTTTTTACAGTCAAAGGTTCTGATAAAGGCCTCATTTCCAAAATATACAGAGAATTGACTCTAATTTATAAGAAATCAAGCCATTCTCTAATTGATAAATAGTCAAAGGATATGAACAGACAATTCTCAGCTGAAGAAATTGAAACTATTTCTAGCCATATGAAAAGATGCTCCAAGTCATTATTAATCAGAGAAATGCAAATTAAGACAACTCTGAGATACCACTACACACCTGTCAGACTGGCTAGAATGAGAGGAAAAGATAATGTAGAATATATGAGGGGATGCGGGAAAACTGGGACATTGATGCATTGTTGGTGGAATTGTGAATACATCCTACCATTCTGGAGAGCAATTTGGAACTATGCTCAAAAAGTTATCAAACTGTGCATACCCTTAGATCTAGCAGTGTTATTACTGGGCTTATATTCCAAAGAGATGTTAAAGTAGGGAAAGGGACCTGTATGTGCAAGAATGTTTGTGGCAGCCCTCTTTGTAGTGGCCAGAAACTGGAAACTATTATCCATTTGTTTGGTGCATAGAATCAGTAGACTCAGAATTTTGATTTAATAAAACCAACTAAAGTTTATGAATAAAATACAACCTTCAGGTAGATTGTAAACGGTTTGAGGGATATTATGGAATGAAAATAAATATTTAAAACCTTATTGCAATAGTTTTTTCAGCTTCAGATCACTGAGTAGAATATATATATATATATATTTATTAAAGCTTTTTATTTTTCAAATTAAGCATTGCCAATTCTTCAATATTGGACCTTGCAAAATCTTGCATTCCAATTTTTTCCTCCATTTCCCCATGTCCTCCCCTAGAAATGTTATATATGTTAAACATGGTATATGTTTAATTATATGTTAAACATGGTAGAAATATATGTTAAATCTAATTAATGCTTATGTATTTATACAATTATTGTGCTGCACAAAAATAATCAAATCAAATCAGTAAAAAACGAAGTAAAATAAAATGCAAGCAAGCAACAACAAAAAGAGTGAAAATGATATGTTATGCATCAGATTCAGATCCCACAGTTCTCTCTCTGGATGTAGTTGGCTCTTTTTATCACTGAACAATTGGAACTGGTTTGAATCATCTCATTGTTGAAAAGAGCCATATTGGCAGCCCTCTTTGTAGTGGCCAGAAACTGGAAACTGAGTAGATGCCCATCAATTGGAGAATGGCTGAATAAATTGTGGTATATGAATATTGTGGAATATTATTTTTCAGTAAGAAATGACCAACAGGATGATTTCAGAAAGGTCTGGAGAGACTTACACGAACTGATGCTGATTCTTTTTGCACAGCAAAATAATGGTTTGGACGTGTATATTTATTTTGTATTTAATTTATACTTTAAGATATTTAGCATGTATTGGTCATTCTGCCATCTAGGTGATGGGGTGGGGGGAAGGAAGGGAAAAATTGGAACAAAAGGCTTGGCAATTGTCAATGCTGTAAAATTACCCATGCATATAACTTGTAAATAAAAAGCTATTAATAATTAAAAAATAATATAAAAGAAAAGAAAGAAAAGAGCCACATTAATGAAAAATTATCATCATATAATCTAGTTGTTGCTGTGTATAATGATCTACTGGTTCTGCTCATTTTACTTAGCAACAGTTCATGTAAGTCATTCTAGGCCTCTCTGAAATCATTCTGCTGGTCCCTTTCCCTCCTTTAAGATCTCTTTGGGATATAAGCCAAAACAAGAAGAATCGGACTCTGAAATAATTGTACAATTAGCCTGTGAAGGAAATCAAAAATGCAGGTGGGCAAAAATATGGGAATTGGAAATTCAATGTAATGATTCTTAGTCATCTCCTAGAGTTCTTTCGCTGTTTGTAGTTGGTTCAGTTCATTACTGCTCCATTGGAAATGATTTGGTTCATCTCATCGCTGAAGATGGCCAGGTCCATCAGAATTGATCCTCATATAGTATTGTTGTTGAAGTATATAATGATCTCCTGGTCCTGCTCACTTCACTCAGCATCAGTTCGTGTAAGTCTCTCCAGGCCTTTCTGAAATCATCTTGTTGGTCATTTCTTACCGAATGATAATATTCTATAATATTCATATACCACAATTTATTCAGCCATTCTCCAATTGATGGACATCTACTCAGTTTCCAGTTTCTGGCCACTATAAAGAGGCCTGACAATGTGGCTCTTTGCAACAATGAGATGATTCAAACCAGTTCCAATTGTTCAGTGATGAAATGAGCCATCTACACCCAGAGAATGAACTGTGGGATCTGAATCTGATGCATAACATAGCATTTTCACTCTTTGCTGTTACTTGCTTGCATTTTATTTTACTTTTTTTTTTTTACTGATTTGATTTGATTTTTTGTGCAGCACAATAATTGTATAAATATATAAGCATTAATAGATTTAACATATATTTCCACAATGTTTAACATATAATTAAACATATACCATGTTTAACATATATAACATATGTAGGGGAGGGCATGGGGGGATGGAGGGAAAATTGGAACGCAAGGTTTTGCAAGGGCTAATACTGAAGTATTGTGCATGCTTTTTTTGAAAAATAAAAAGCTTTGATTAAAAAAAATTCTACTCAGTAACCTGAACAGCTGAAAAAATCATTGTAATAAGGTTTTAAATATTTATTTTCATGCCATAATATATTGTCCACCTCCCTCCCTCAAACTGTTTACAATCTACCTGAAGGTTGTATTTTATTCATAAACTTTAATTGGTTTTATTAAATCAAAATTCTGTGTCTACTGATTCTGTGCACCAAACAAATAGATAATAGAGATAAGAAATTAAATATTTTGCCAGTTGATTAAATATTTTTTTCTTTTGCAAAAGCAATTTTTTTCTTTTTTTAGCATCAAATCATTTTATAAGAAAGGGCAGTAAAGAATTGATATTTGACAAACATATATGACAATGTGTCTTTCTAAGGGTGCATCATTCCTTTTTTGGATTTGAATCTTTAATATGTAATGCAGTAGCATTTGATCATTAAATAGTTGTCAATGGGTTGATCTAACATTGTTTCTATGGAAGTACATGTTCACAATTTTGACTTTAGGATACTTTGGGAACACACTTTGTGCAAAAATGGCAGAATTTCTTTACTTAAATCAAAGAAAGTTGTTTTTGGCCAGTTGTTCCATTTTTGTTTAACATTTCATGATTCCATTTGGAATTTTCTTGGCAAAGATATTGAAGTAGTTTCCTATTTCTTTTTCCAGCTCATTTTTTAAATGAGGAAACTGAAGCAAATAAAATTGGCTGACTTTCTTTTTTTTTTTTATTTTTATTTATTTATTTTATTTTATTTTATTTTATTTTTTTTTTATTTAATAGCCTTTTATTTACAGGATATATACATGGGTAACTTTACAGCATTAACAATTGCCAAAACCTCTTGTTCCAATTTCACCCCTTACCCCCCCAACCCCTCCCCTAAATGGCAGGATGACCAGTAGATGTTAAATATATTAAAATATAACTTAGATACACAATAAGTATACATGACCAAAACATTTTTTGCTTACAAAAGAACGACAATTACTGCAATTAGCTTGTAAGGAAATCAAAATGCAGGTGACATAAATGGGATTAAAAAATTAATGGTTTTTAGTCATCTCCCAGAGTTCTTTTTCTGGGTATATTTCAGTTCATTATTCCATTAAAAATGATTTGGTTGATCTCGTTGAGGATGGCCTGATCCATCAGAACTGGTCATCATCTAATTTTGTTGAAGTATATAATGATCTCCTGGGTCCTCCATTTCCCAGCATCAGTTCGTAAGTCTCCAGGCCTTTTCTGAAATCATCCTGTTGGCTTTCACAGAACAGTAATATTCCATAATTTTCATATACCAAATTTTTCCAATTCCAACTGATGGACATCCATTCAGTTTCAGTTTCTACCACTACAAAAGGGCTGCCACAAACATTCTCCATACAGGTCCCTTTCCTTCTTTAAATTCTCTTTGGGATATAATCCCGTAGTAACTCTGGATCAAAGGGTATGCACAGTTTGATCGAATAGATCAAACATCTCCAAAATGGTTTGTTCCACAACTCCACCAACAATGAATCAATGTCCCAGTTTTCCCCCACCCCCCAACATCATTATTTTTTTACCAGAATCCCACAGGTGTGGTGGATCTTGGTTGTCTTAATTGCATTTCTTGATTAATTGACTTACATCCATGACTAGAAATAGTTTCAATTTCTTCATCTGAAATTGTCTGTTCAATTCCTTTGACCATTTTTTCAATTGGAAATGCATTTTTTATAAATTAGAGTTAATTTCTATATTTTGGAAATGAGGCCTTTATAGAACCTTTGACGAAAATATTTTCCCAGTTTTTCTTCCCTTCTAATCTTGTCTGATTAATTTTTTTTGGCAAAACTTTATTTGGTATAATCGAAATTTTCTTTTTGTGATCATTGATCTCTGTTCTGCTTTTATAAAACCTTCCCCTTCCACAGGTCTGAAGGTCTATCCTATGTCTCTAATTTTTAAAATTTCATTTCTTTATGCCTGGTCATGCCCATTTATTATTTGGTTGGCGTTAAATTAAACCCTAGTTTCTATATTAGTTTTCCAATTTCCCGCAATTTTTATCAAACAGTAAGTTCTTTCCCAAAGCTGGGATCTTTGGGTTTTGTCAAAGACTAGGTTTATTTTGTTGACTGTTTTATCCCTGAACCCCAATTATTCCACTGATCAATAATCTATTCCTTAGCCAATCCAAATAGTTTTGCTGCTGCTCTATAGTATAGTTTAGATCTGGCCTAAGCCACCATCATTTGATTTTTTTTTCATTAATTCCCTAAATTTTGACCTTTGTTTTTTAAAGAACTTTTTTTTTATTTTTCTAGGCATTAAAATAGTTTTGGGGTCTGATTGGTATTAAATAAATAGATTAGTTTAGGTAATTTGTCATCTTTATTATATTTTGCCCTATCCAGGCATTTCATATTTTTCAATTGGTTGATCAGACAATTTGTGTAAAAGTTCTGTAATTTTGCTCATAAGTTTCGATTTTCCCCCAGATAGATTCTAAATTTTTATATTATCAGTTACTTTAAATGGAATTTCTCTTTGCTCTGACTGTTGGTTTTTTAGTGATATATAAGGGGGTGACTTTGGTTTTTTATAAAAACTTTGCAAAGTTGGGATTATTTCTAATAACTTTTTAGCAGAATTCTGGGTTCTAAACACCATCATGTCATCGGCAAAGGATAATTTGGCTTCCTCTTGCCTATTCTTATTCCTTTAATCTCTTTCTCATTTTTTCTTGTGGTTTCTAATACAAAATAAATAGTAACGTGATATGGGCAACCTTGTTTCCCCGATCTTTTGGGAATGGTTTGGTTTGTCTCCATTATTAATCCTGATGGTTTTAGATGTGGATTATTTTAAGGAAAAGTCCATTTTTCCTAACCTCAATGTTTTTTAATAGGAATGGATTTGGTTTATCAAAGTTTTCCATTAGGATGATCATAGGTTTTTTAATTTGGTTTTAAAATCCAATTTAATTAGTTTTCCTAAATTTTGAACCAGCCCTTTCCTGGTATAAATCCTACTTGATCATATTATTATCTTGGAATGATTTTTTAGTCTTTTTGTTTCTTTTTAAGATTTTGATAATATTCATTAGGAGGGCTATAATTTCTTTTGTTTCAGCCTAAGTTTGGGTATCATACCATGTCTGTGCATAGAAGGAATTTGGTAGGATCCTTCATTCCCTATTTTATCAAATAATTTATATGATTGGGGCCAATTGTTTTTAAATGTTGGGTAAAAATTAATTAAATCCATCTTCCGGGGTTTTTTTAGGGTTTTAACTTTCTTTTCTTTTTCTGAAAGGGCTTAAACAATTTCTTCCTCTGTTATCTGGGAGGTCTTTTTTTGGAGGTAGTCCCATTTCATTGGTTATAAATAAGGCATAAAGTTGAGCAAAATCCCTTTTATTTTAATTTCTTCATTGGGAAAGTTTCCCTTTTCATTTTTGACTCTAATTTCATTTTCCTCCTCCTTTTTCAAAGATTTCCAAAGGATCTATTTTTTGGCTTTTTCAAGAACCAACTCTTTTTTTTGTTCAATGTTTTTTTTCAATATTTTTAATTTCTCCAATTTTAAATTTAGTATTTGTTTTTTAATTTGGTTTTTGTTTTTTAGTTTGGGAATTTTAATCTTTTCTTTTCTGTTTTATTCAAAAGCCTGGATATAAAATTCCCTCTTCCCCTTGGCTGCATCCCAAAATTTTTGGTGTTCATCATTGTCATTATTTGATTAATTTTAATTTATCTATAATTTTGGTTTAAATCATTTTTTAAGATGGATTTTTAGTTTCCAATTACTTTTTTTTTCAACTTTTTGTTGAATGTAGTTTTTTTGACATGATCAAAGAAAGATTTTATTTTCTTTTGCATTTAATTTAGGTCTTTTGTCCTTAATGGTCAATTTTGAATAGGTTCCATGAACTGGAAATAATTTCCCCTTTTCCATTCAATTTTTCCAAAGATCCAACAACCTAATTTTTTAATATTTATTTCTTTTTAATTTCTTTTTATTTGTTTTGTGGTTTTTGGTTAATTCTGGATGAAGGGAGGATCTCCCTATTCAGTTTTTTTGTCATTTTTCTTGCAACTCTCTTAATTTCCTTTAGGAAGTTGGTGCCATAATTGGTATAATGTTTTATTGATTTGCTTGTTGTTTTGTCCGTTTGGGATGAAATTCCTTTTATTTTTAATTGTCTTTTCTTTTGCGATCTGAGATGGATGGTACCCTCTTTTTGACTTTCCCCATAATATATTTTTCATTTTTACTTATATATTCCCGCTTTAAATTGGTTTTTAAACAAATTTTTGGGGGCTGTTCCAGTCTGATCCTCCTCTTTTGGGGGTTCATCCATTTCATTTACGGTTAGAATTCTAACTTTCTGATCCTAATGTTGTCATTATTCCCTCCCAACCCTTTCCTTTAAATTATGCCCCTTGTTCACGATTTTAATCCTCATAACCTCCTCCCCCTTTGGGTCTTTCCCCTTCTTCATTACTCTTTTTCTTTTCCCCTTTTCCCCGTTTTTAATGGGCGGAGAATTTTCTCAAAACAAAGTAATTTTTTTTCTTTGGAATCTGATGAGTAAGTTACTTGTTCTCCCCCTCTAAATTCCCTCGATTAATAAGTTTCCTTGCCTCTTTTGGGATGTGGTTTTCTTTTCCCTCCCCCTTTTTGCCATCATCCCTTTTCCATTTTTTTTTTATTTTTTAAATAAATTTAAATTATTCTTTTTGTATATCCACAAGAAATACAATTCTCAAGGTTTTTTTACCTTTTCTGCATCTCTTAGGTTCTTTCTTGGGAATAATTTTTTTTGTTCTGGTTTTTTTAAAACAAATGGAAATTCATTTGTTTTTAAAATTCCATCTTCCCTGGAAAATGTCATTATGGGGTTTATTCTTGGCGCATCTCGTTCTTGTGCCTTTTCGGATATCATTTCGGCCCTTTCCTTTAATGTAGAGGGATCGGGTGATTATTTGGATTTTTAAATGGTTTTGGTGCTTTGAAAATTTTTTTAATCGATGTTCTGAAATTTTTACAATTTCCTTGGGGTTTTTTTTGGTTTCTTCTAATTCGATGAATTTTTTAATGCCTATTTCCTTCATTCTATTACATCGGGGTTCTCTTTGATATTTCTTGAAAATAGTAAAAATTTTTTCTCATAGTTTTGAAAGGCCAATAATCCTCGATTATCTCTTCAGATCTATTTTCCAGTCTGTCGTTTTTTGGTAGAAAATTCTGGTTTTTTCAGTTTTCATTTTTTGTTTTGTTTGACTGATTCTTGCTGTCTCAATGAATCATTAGTTTCAATTGTTCAGTTCTAATTTTAAAATTATTTTTTCAATACTTTTTATTTTTCTTATGTCCAATTGAGTTTTTAATGTTTGTTTTGGTCTTGAATTTTTTTTATTTACTAATTCTTTTTTTAGTGAATTTTTCTTTTCCAATTCCGATCCTACTTTCTTCTGTTCTTTGTCTTTTTCCAATTCCGCATCCTACTTTCTTGGAGTTCTTTGTCTTTCCAATTCAAATCCTACTTTCTGTGAATTTTTTTTTTTCAATTCACAATTTTACTTTCCCAGATTTTTTATTTTTCAATTCACAATTTTGTTTCCTCTCAAATTTTAACTTTTCAATTGTATTTCGGGTTTTGCCTCTTTAACTTCTTTCCTTTCCCCATTTATCTTCTAACTCTTTTGGGGCTTTTAATTCTCTTCTGAGAGCATTTTGTAAAGGAGGCGTCTGAAACTTTTTTTTTGAGGTCTCTTCAGGTTTGCTGATCTCTTTTCTGCATGAAAGTATTGTTCTTTCATCTTTTTTATTCATGTTTTAAATTGGGTGGTCTCCAGGCAAGGGGTTACCCTCTCGAGCAGGGACAGATTAAACCGATTTCCGCTGGGTATGGGGATCTTTGGGTTTTCCTTCCCCAACAGGAGGTGGATTCACCTGACTATCAAACTGCATGGGCTGGTGATTATCGGTGCCCTTGGCTAAAACTAAGTGGTGGTTCACCCCCCAGGCCAGAGCCTCTTGTGGGATTATTAAGCTGACCAGCAGACCGCCACAAACTCGCCCTTCTGCCGATGCAAAGGCCGGAAAAGTCATGGCCCCCCGAGCCCCACCGTGCAGATTGGAGGCTAACCCGGCCGTTCCTGCTGGCGGATCCCCAAGCCCCGGGCCGATGCGGGTTGGGCTGCCTTGTAGATCTGTGCCTTCACCCTTGGTTTGAGACCTCCTGGAAATTTCTCTCCCATTCCATCTCCCCCTGGCCGGGAACCAACCTTTTTGGGAGCTGAATTTTTCTTCGGTGGTTGTTCACTTCTTATCTTTCGAATTGTAGCACAAGACTATTTTGAGGCTCGAATAATATTGAAAAGGGAAGAAAGTTAGAAAGTGCGGTTTCTCCGCCATCTTGGCTCCGCCCCCAAATTGGCTGACTTTCCTAGCATCATACAACTACCAAGGGTCTGAGACTAGATTTGAACTTAGGTCTTTTTGAATCAGGCCCTGTGTTCTATTCACTTAACCACCTATAAAAGGAAGATAATTTTACCAAACTGGAAAGGATGTGTGCCTTTTTCAGAAATTATGATAGTTGGGGAACAACACCAATCAATTTCCTTGAATTAGTGTTAAATTTCATTAATTCAGCAATTATTTCTTTGTAAACTTTATTTTCACCTCACATTAATTTAGGTACTTTGTGAGATAGAAAGAAGTAAAATTCATAATTTCTTTCTTTAGGGCCTTGTAAATTCTTTTATGCGATAGTATTTATAAGCCTAGTACTAAGGAATACAGGATTTATACTTTATTGCTATTCTCCCTATAAAGAATATATAAGGCTCACATAAAGGAACCTAGCTTCTACTCCATTCCTATCTGTGTTGATGGGATACTTGATTCGAAAGTATATAAATTAAGGAGTACACACTTCTAAATAAACTATATCAAGAATTATTATTTTTAATTCTGTTTCTCAAGAGTCCTTATATATATTAGCTTTTTTATCATGTCTACAGAATCTCTTCAGACGCATGGTAGCTACTATAGTTATTCAGGTTTGTGTTCCCCATATTCTTTTGGTCTTTGCTTCTACAAGGTGATGGCTGCTGTCAATAAGACTTGCTTCCTCCCCTTGCTAAGCTCCCAACATTTCTGAGGATAATGAGGAAAAATGAAAAGTAAGTAGAAACACAGGGAAATTGAGGAAAAGAGAGGAAGAATAGAGATAAACAATAAATATTAGGACAGAGAAGAAAATGTGGGGTAAGGTGAGAATAAGGAAAAAATAGAAATAGTGAAGGAGAGAAAAACAATAGCAAATGATGTAATTTACATATTGGGAATTAGAATTCTAATGATGCCTGTCCTTTATCCATCTTTTACATTGACTGTATATATCCCTATCAACTCTCATTCAGTTAACTACTTTAGTGAATGTATAAATGTATTTTCAAAGTGTCTTTAGAACTGACATAAACCTTAGATATTAAATTGACTTCCACTCCTTTCTTTGACTGATGATGAAACTGAATGCTAAGAGTTGTTATATGTGTTTATTTGCTATAGATTTGTTGTTTAGAAGGTTTCACACATTAATTTTAACCACTCATTGTGAAATGAAAAAAATTTTCCATCATAGGAATGTTGGTAAGTTGGGAAGACATTTTGGGGAGGCTTTGATGACCACCAATTTCATTTTCCATTAGTGGCTATTCTACCTGGCCATAGTTAATGAGAGTAAATGTGAGAAATGGGAAAGTGCCCCAGAAAATATGTCATAAGATCTAGATTCCAGTCTGGGATTTGAATTCCATCTCTGACTTTTACTAGTTGTGTAATTCTGAAAAAAGTCTTTTTCACTTTTCTATACTTCAGTTTCTTTAGTTAGAGAAGGAAATAGCAAACCATTCCAATATCTATGCCAAGAAAATTCTGTCATGCTACAGGGTAGTGAAGAGTTGGACTGAATGAACAACAACAAGGTAACATCCAGCAAGAAATCTAAGATATCATGATATTATTTTATGTATATTATCTGTCAAGAGGTCAAGCATTTATTAAGTCCCCTGGACTCAGATAAGATATAATTCTTGCCTTAGAAAGCTTACAAATTAGTAAGAAAATGCAATAAAATTAAAATGTGTTATAACAAAATATTCCATAAATCATTTGAGACTTGGAAATAAAAATATGATGTGATGTCTGTAGGGAAAGATCAGTACTAACCGGGCTAATTAGATGTACTTTCAAAGAAGAGGTAGGAATAGAGTAAATAGGACTTCAAAGGGGAGTGGAAGAATGTAAGCAATCCACATACAAGAGAGAATGTGAGACAAGACTTGGAGATGGGAGAACAAAGGGCATATTCCAAGAACAGATAAATTTCTTTAAAAACATTTTCAGTAAAGTTTATCTTACTATTTTGAGGATGAAGTTACAAGTTCTGCTTAGTTTTCTAAGCCCACGTAAATAATGCCTTAGCAGCTCTTTCAGCATTACATACTGGTATTAGAAATCTCTTCTCAATAATTTACCTCTAGATTAACTATTAAAGATTTGGTTCTTCTCAGTGGTTCAAGGATCCAAAGTAATTCCAATAGACTTTGGATGGAAAATGCCATCTGCATCCAGAAAAAACAAAAACAACAACAACACAAACAAAGGAGACTGAATGTAAATTAACACATGCTATGTTCACTTCTTTTTTCTGTTTTTTTTTTCATATTTCCCATGTTTTCCCCCTTTTTCTCTGATTTTTCTCACCCAGCTTGATTCATAAAATAATGCATATTAAAAATATATAAGGCTACTAGAATGACAAAAAGAGAGATTCGAATCTACTTTTCTAGGGTGAACAAGGCCACACAAAGTCTAGATTAGCACAGAGCTTCAAAAAAATTCTATTATATGCCACTTTTAGTTGGATCATCATTCAAGATACATAATGGACAGCTCATTCCCAATGGATCATTGATTTCACATTTCTTAAGTAGAGATTTTAAATAAAATTACTGTTTAGAGCTCAGGATACTCCTATTTCACTTTATAGGTATTTTCTTTTTGTGGAAGCACAAGAAATTGGGAGGATGCTGCCATTAAAACAGTTCTGGATTTAGAATTTCTGTTATTGTTTCTTTGCTTTATTATAATAATGATTTGGGACATTTCCCACTCCTAGCCTTTACCTGGAATATGAGGGAATCAAAATAGATAACCTTTGAAATCCATTCCAATTATATACATATATATATATATATATATATATATTCACTTCAATAGTTTTTATACCATTTGTTACACTTAAAAATATACTAGCCCATTAGATTAGCTCTTTTTTATTCTGTTGATACCACTTCATTCTTTTCCTCCATAGTACACTATTCAATTACATGAACCCATCCTGATCAATCCTCATGTGATGAATCCTAAAGAAATTGAGTTTTAGAAGACATTAACCACACTTATTGAGCTACATGATATATGAATATTCATTCTATCTGCAAGTGTGCTGACTAATTTGCCTCCCCACCCAGTATATTGCTGGGCTTTCAACTTTCTTAAAACATACTACATTCCAAAGAAATATACCAACTTAAAAATAGAATTGACAAAGACGTTTGAAATACAGAGGACTCATTCATGGATTTATCTAATGTCAAAAGAAAATCCTGTTATTTAATATTAAAAAGTATTTTATTCTCTTATCTTAAAATAAAGTTATGGCATTGAATATTGAATGGCGTGAATATACTCATATATGTGAGAAACATTCTAAGATATTTCTAGTACATTATGCTCCAAGAATGTGTTTCTGAAAATTTGTGTATACCTTCCTGTTGTCAGTTATATTTGACTGAATTTGACTCCCTTGAGAGAACAACTCAACAATATTTTCTAGGCCCTGTTGACATCAAATACCCAGAGGCAAAAAGAGATGTCCAGTGCCCAATTTTGAACTTATGATTTTCAGAGGGACTGTTCTAATTATAGCTTTGCTTCTGGAACAGCAGCAATAACTTAGAGAGAGATGGTTAACATTGGTTAGTCAAATGATAGAGAACAACATGTTTTTTTGACTACTGTTATCAGCATGTTCTCTCTTTATATTATGCAGGTCAGAATGTATTTACGTCATGGCGATTTTTTCATTTTGCCTACATAGCAAAGACATTTATACCTGCCTATGCAAACTCATGCTACCTATTATTGTATTCAGGGGAATAGGAAAATATAGTGAGTTTGAAAGATAGCTTTCATTACAACTTCCTTTTCAGCTGCTTGAACTTTTTGAGTAATTACTATTTTGTGTGGGAACTTGTACAAATATTGAGTTTCAAATTCAGAATTAATTTGTGTTAATAAGGGTAAAGAAATTAATTTTGTCATTATTTTCACATAAAAAATCAAAGTATTGCAAAATTTATATGTTGACTCAAGAACAAAAGATAAGTATCATATGACAAATGAAAAATGCTCAATGGTTGTAAAGCTTATGTGACAAGTAATAAGTGTTTTATTTCTCTCTCACACAATTGAAAGTATAAAGGAAGAATCTTTCCTATTAGCATTGTGTGTGATCTTGACTTGTACTCAACCCATGGAACCTTTTAAGCTCTTAAGAAATGAAGGAAATGGTTGGATTAAAATAGGAATATGTTATGTATTAAAATATAAGTGCTATAGTCTAATACAGTAGTTTAAAATAGAAATGAGTTCACTAAACCCTACAGGATGCCTACAGGTCATATATTAACGCAGAATATCCTTTTGTATTTTTATTTTGTTAAATATTTACCAATTACATTTCAATATTCTTCTGGCTTCACTCAGATGTGTTGATGGTCACATGGTAGCCTCAGGAAGTATGTTTGATACCTTTGCTCTAATACAAAATTTTGTGAATCCCAGATGTTTTAGAATAATTTTGAATCAAATTGTCAAACTGCTCATCATTATATATTAAGATATAATGTTGACCATCTTATGCCTCAAAATTTATGAATTCATCATTTTTGACTTTTCTTTCATCAATGAAAGTTGTAATATTTCCTTGTATTAGCAGCAAATATTAAAAAATTTCTCCAGTTAAAAAAGAAAATACTTTTTTTTAAATAAATTATCTTCTTCAAACTTAATTACATTGAAGATCCTGGAATAGTTAACATGTCACTCAATTTTTAGCCATACTCAAAGCACATTAAACTTGTTAGGAACAGCCAGATTTCATGCTCTCGTTACAGAGCTCTCAAAAAGAATCCATTAGAACCACTATACTTCTCCATGCTCATCTTCAGATAGCAAGTCATTTAACAAATATTTATTTAGTACTCATTATGTAGTACTGTGGTACTGCAGTACTGTGGTAATACTAGAAAGATAAAGAAAGGCAAAGTTTCTGTTCCATAGGAATTCACATTTTCTTTCTTTTTTATAATAGCTTTTTATTTTTCAAAATACATGAAAAGATGGTTTTCAGCATTCACCCTTGCAAAACCTTGTGTTCCAAATTTCTCTCTCTCTCTTTTCTTCTCCTCCTGCCCTAGACAACAAGTAAGGCAATAGATTTCAAACATGTGTAATTCTTCTAAATATATTTCCATATTTATCAGGATACCCAAGAAAAATAAGATAAGAAGGAAAAAAATGAGAAATAATAAAATAAGCAAGCAAACAACAAAAAGCAAAAGTTAAAAAATATTATGTCGTGATCCACATTAAGTCCCCATAGTGTTTTCTCTGAATGCAGATGGCTCTCTCCATGACAAGATTATTGGAATTGGCCTGATTCATCTCGTTGAAAAGAGCCAAATCCATCACAATTGATCATCACATAATCTTACTGAGTGCAATGTTCTCTTGGTTCTACTCAATTCAATTACCATCAGTTCATGTAAATTTCTTCGCCTGCTAATCATTTTTTATAGAACAATAATGTATCATTACACTGATATACTATAACTTATTCAGTCATTCCTCAACTGGTGGGCATTCACTCAGTTTCCAGCTCCTTGCCACTACAAAGGAGATTGCTGCAAACATTTTTAAAGAAAGTTCTTTTTTTATTTTTAAAGCTGTTTCAACATGCTTTCAGATTACATCAGTTCTTTCTTGGAAACATATAACATTTGTCATCATAAGTTCTTCAGAATTATTTTAGATCATTGTATTGTTGATAATAACTGTAGAGGACTGAAACTCTTGAGATGTTGCACTGAGGTCAGTTCAAGCACTTAGGGCTAATTACTGATTGGACAATACTCTATAGGCCTATGTTTGGAAAATGGTCCTTCCCACTATCCTGTGATGGCTCAATGATTGGTGTATACAGAGGATTATAGGAGGAACTAGGAGGTGAGGTAAGACAAGCCACAGTCACTCTTTGTGGTAGAAGAGGGAGAAGGCAGTTTTGGAGATTCTGCTTCCATCCTGTTTGATCCTGCATCTAAAGACCAAGAATAAAGACTAAGGTCTTTTGCTTATCCTGACTCTGGTTGATTCTAAGGTGTGCTGGGTGCTAGCAGGGTCATCACAAATAACTCTCATTTAAAGCTGATAATCACACAATACTGCTATTACTATGCAACGTGTTCTCCTGATTCTGCTCACAACACTTTGTATCAGTTCGTGTGTTTTTATGTTTTCTTAAAGTACTCTGCTCATTGTGTCTTGTAACAACACAATAGCATTACATCACAATCATATACCACACTTGGTTAGCCATTCCCCAGTTGAAAGACACCTTCTTAATGTCCAATTCTTTATCATCATTAAATATGTTATAAATATTTTTATACAATAGGTCCTTTTCATTTAAATAAAATCTCTTTGTGATATAGAATTAACAGTGATATTGCTGGGTCAGAGGGTATGTACATTTTTGTAGCCATTTGGGCATAATTACAAATTTCTCTATAAAGTGGTTCAATCAATACGCAACTTTACCAACAGTGCATTAGTGTCTGAATTCCTCTCCAACATTTGCCATTTTCCTTTTCTGTCATTTTAGCCCATCTCATAGGTGAGAGGTAACATGTCAGAGTTGTTTACATTTGCATTTCTCTGATTAATACTGATTTATAGCAATTTTCATATGGCTAGAGATTTGATTACTTTATGTGAAAAATGCCTATTCATATCCTTTGACCATCTATCAAATGGGAGATGACTCTTATTATAAATTTGGCTCAGTGTCTATGTATTTGAGAAATGAAGCCTCTATCAGAAATAGGTGCTGTTTTTTTCAGAGTTATAGTTACTGTATAATTTCTGCCATCCTATCCTTGCTTTCTTTATCATACTTCATTCATTTCACCTCTTTTGACTTTATTTGCTTCTAATTCCAATCTGCACTTCCTTCTATCAGCTCTGCCATCCCACCAAGTGCCTTGTTGTACACTTGGCCATGGATAGTTCTAAAAAAGATAGCTATGTTAAAAACTTTTTCTGCACATGTGTGTCCTTGTCCCTTTTTATGATCTCTTTGGAATCAGATACAGTAGAGACTCTGCTGGATCAAAGTGTATGCACAGTTTGATATCCTTTTTGGTCATAGTTCCAAATTGCTCTTGAGAATGGTTAGATCACAGTCCACCACCAGTTTATTAAGGTACTAGTTTTCCCACATTCCCTCCAACATTTATCATTATCTTTTCCTATTATCTTAGCCAGTCTGAGAAGTGTGAAGTAGTACCTAACAGTTAACTTAATTTGGATTCCTCAAATCAATAGTGATTTGGAGTATTTTTTCATGTGACTAGAAATGGCTTTATTATCTTCATCTGAAAATTGTCTGTTCACATCCTTTGACTATTTGTCAATTCGGGATTGGCTTGTATTATCATAAATTTGAGTCAATTCTCTATATATTTTAGAAATAAAGTCTTTATCAGAAATCTTGGGTGTAAAAAAAAAATTTCCCCAGTTCTCTGTTTCCCTTCTAATCTATATGTTGTCCAATATATGTTAAACATGCACAATTCTTCTACACATATTTCCACAATTATCCTGCTGCATAAGAAAGAGCAGCCACAGAGATAATCCCCACTCCTGTTCTGCTCAGGACGCTAGAAGTTACCATCAGTGCAGTAGCTGACTTTGACACCATGTTCATCTTAATTGAAGGTGTTCAATAACATGCCTGAAAACATCATGCTCAAAATCATGGGAGCAAGCACATAGCCTTGTTTCACTCCTATTGGTGATAATAAAAACTCTTGGTTATTTTCCAGAACCTAGATAAGCATGCCAATCTTAATTTGACATAAAACATTGATAAATTTCTGCAGGCAACCAAATTTTGACATAATGCTCCTTAGTCCATCATGACTGATTATTTGAAAAGACTTGGTTGGATTGCCAAATGTGTAAAGATCTTTGTTTTGGTCCTGACACTTTTCCTGAAGTCTTCAGGCAGCAAGCAGTATATCAACCAGTTATCAGACCTTTCTGAAGTCACACTGGCTCTCAGATATATGACTATCATGCAGGTGAAGGATGTTTATTAAGGATGATTTTATCATGAATCTTGTCACTAATGACTAAAAGAGATATCTTCTTGTGATTGTCATGGGACAATCTATTCCCTTTACCTTTAAAGAGAAAAACAACGAAAGCATCCTTGAACTCCTGGAGGATAACCTCCCCTTACCATATAATCCAGACAATTTCAATCAGTTTTTATAGGAGCAATAGATAGCCCACTTTGTAAATCTCCGCTAGAATAGAATAAGCACCAGAAGATTTGCCACAGAATAGGAGCCTAATAACATTCAAAACTTCTTCATTTGAAGGTGGGGTAGTGTAATGTTTGGTTAGCTTTCTGAATGGTCTTCAGACCAGCTTTTGTTTCAACAGAATAACCATCACTAGAATAGTAAGGGATAAAGTCCAAAGTTTTTATTATCTCCTTCAAAGTCAATCTTCTTCACTTGGGCCTGGGCTAGCTTTCTGAAGATCCTCCAGAATGGGTCTTGGTTTCAGTGGAGGAGTGCAGGAGGCAGAAGAGCCACCAGAGTCTGGTCAAGTCTTCTTTCCCAAAGTGTGGGAGGCAGGAGAGCCACCATGAGACTGATCAAAGATGGAATCTTTGTGGCTGATTTTGTCTTCAGTTTAAATACTCTATTACAAGTACATCATTATAAGTGTCAGTCTTGTAGAATAGGTGCCAACTTATAGAACTATACTAAGTACTAAGTACATCTAAACCACAGAATCATTATCTTAATTCCACTGAGTTAACACCTTGTTTTAGGATTAAATCAATTATACGGAACTAAAGAACTATTAATCACCATGCTAAACTAGAAAACCATTATATTATCAATTCCACTGAGTTAATACCTTATTGTAGGATTAAATCAATCATACTGAGCCTTAAGTATACTTCTCCAGAGTTTCTGCCCTTTACAGGGTGGGATCAGGAATTGATATCAACCTGAGTTAAAGAGTCAGCAACTTTAGCATTCCTTGGTGGCAGTTTGCTGAAAACACTAAGGAAATATTTAGCCCATTTCTGTAAGATAATATTCTTCTTATTAATTGATGTGGGGAGCCAAGATGGCAGAGATGACACACATTTCTCTCTGACTTTCTTTACTACCCTCATAATAACTACGAAATCTAGCCTCTGAATTAGCTCTGGACAGGCAGAACCCACAAATATTGGGAGTGCAACAAATTATCAGCAGAAGATAATTTCAAAGATCTCCAAAAAAGGTCTCTTTCAATTGGAAATGGGAGGGAGGCAGTCAGAGCAAAAGGTACAAACACCAGTGCAGATAGCTCCGTGACCTAGGGGCAGAGAATTTGCAGGAGGAAACAGACCAGAAAAGATGTTTCAATAAGAAATGGGAGAAAGGCAGTGAACACAAACAGCTGACCATAAACACCAGCACAGACAGAGCAGGGTTCCAGGGCACAACAGTCTAAGTGTGACAGTACAACCTCCATGAGGCAGAGAGGTTGTGGGAGGAAGCAGATCTTCTCTGGTCAGAAGTGGGAGAGAGACAATAATGCCCAACAGCTGACCACAAATGCCAGTGCAGACAGGTCAAAGTTCAGGAGCAGTGCAGTCTTAGGGTACCTAAGCAGACTCCAATGACAGCAGACAGTCCCATGGCATTGCTAAGAATTCCAATTGGCAGAGCCAGCAGCAGGAGCAGCACTGACCCAGCATAGCTGCCTTTGCTTGGAAAACCTCTCCCACCCTAAAAGGCAATCCTTAACTTAACATGAAGAAAATGAGTAAAAAAAAATAAGGAGGGCTCTAATTTGCCACTAATGAAGAAAAAATTAGAGCAATAATTAAGAGTTACTTAGTACCACTCTATACCAATAAATTTGATAACTTAAATGAAATGGTTGAATACCTTCAAAATATAACTTGCCCCCATTAACAGAGAAATAAATAAATTGGTTAAACAGTCCCATTTTGGAAAAAGAAATAGAACAAGCTATTAATTAACTCCCTAAGAAAAGATCCCCAGGACCAAATGGATGTACATGTGAATTCTAGCAAACATTTAGAGAACAATTAACTTCCATGGTATATAAACTATTTGAAAAAAAATAGGGAATGAAAGAGTCCTACCAAATTCCTTTTATGAAACAGACATGATACTGATATCTAAACAAGGCAGGATGAAAACAGAAAAAGGAAATTGTAGACCAATCTCCCTAATGAACATTAATGCAAAAATGTTAAATAAAATATTAGCAAAAAGACTGCAGAAAATCATCCCCAGGATAATACACCATGACCAAGTAAAATTTATATCTGGAATGCAAGGCTGGTTAAATATTAGGAAAACTATTAGCATAATTGACTATATCAATAACCAAATCAACAAAAAACATACGATCATCTCAAGAGAAGCAGAAAAGCATTTGATAAAATCCAAAACCCATTTCTATCACAAACATTAGAATGTATAGGAATAAATAGACTTTTCCTTAAAATAGTCAGGAACATCTATTTAAAACCATCAGTAAGCATCATATGTAATGGTGATAAACTGGAACCATTCCCAATAAAATAGGAGTGAAACAAGGTTGCCCACTATCACCATTACTATTCAAAATTGTGTTACAAATGCTAGCTTTGGCAATAAAAGATGAAAAAGAGATTAAATGAATTAGAATAGGTAATGAAAAAGCCAAATTATCATTCTTTGTAGATGATATGATGGTATACTTAGAGAACCCCAGAAATTCAACTAATAAGCTATTAGAAATAATCCACAACTTTAGCAAAGTTGCAGGATACAAAATAAATCCACATAAATCATCATCATTTTTATACATCACTAATACAATCCAACAGCAAGAGATACAAAGAGAAATCCCTTTTAAAATAACTGTTAATAACATAAATATTTGGGAATTTATCTGCCAAAGGACAGTCAGGAAATATATGAGCAAAAGTACAAAACCCTTTCCACAAAAATAAAGTCAGATCTAAACAATTGGAAAAATATTAAGTGCTCTTGAATGGGTTGAGCAAATATAATAAAGATGACAATACTACTTAAACTAATCTATTTAGTTAGTGCTATACTAATCAGACTCCCAAGAAACTATTTTAATGACGTAGAAATAATAACAAGATTGATATAGAAGAACAAAAGATCAAGAATTTCAAGAGAACTAATGCAAAAAAAATCAAATGAAAATGGCCTAGCTGTACCTGATCTAAAACTATATTACAAAGCAGCAGTCACCAAAATCATTTGGTATTGGCTAAAAAATAGACTTGTTGATCAGTGGAATAGGTTAGGTTCACAGAACAAAATAGTCAATAACTTTAATAATCTAGTGTTTGACAAACCTAAAGACCCTAGCTTTTGTGATAAGAAGAACTAGCTTTTGTGAAGAACTAGAGACCATTATTGATCACAAAATAGAAAATTTTGATTTTATCAACTTAAAAGCTTTTATATAAACAAAACTAATGCAAACAAAATTAGAAGGGAAGTAGTAACCTGTGAAAATATTCTATAGTTAAAGGTTCTTCTAAAGGCCTTATTTCCAAAATATATACCAAATTGACTCTAATTTATAAAAAATCAAGCCATTCTCCAATTGATAAAGGGTCAAAGGATATGAAAAGACAATTTTCAGATACTGAAATTGAAACTATTTCTACTCATATTAAATGATGTTCCAAATCACTAATCAGAGAAATGCAAATTAAGACAATTCTGAAATACCACTACCCATCTATCAGATTGGCTAAGGTGACAGGAAAAGATAATGGTGAGTGTTGGAAGGGATGTGGGAAAACTGGGACAGTGATGCATTGTTGGTGGAGTTGTGAATGGATCCAGCCTTTCTGGAGAACAATTTGGAACTATGCTCAAAAAGTTATTAAATGGTGCATGCCCTTTGATATAACAATGTTACTAGTGGGCTTATATCCCAAAGAGATCTTAATGAAGGGAATGGGACCTGTATGTTCCAAAACATTATGGCAGCCCTTTTTGTATTGGCTAAGAACTGGAAATAGATTGGATATGCATCAATTGGAGAATGATTGGGTAAATTGTGGTACATGAATGTTATGGAATATTATTGTTCTGTAAGAAATCACCAGAGAATGAATACAGAGAGACTTGCAGAGACTTACATGTCCTGATGCCAAATAAAATGAGCAGAATCAGGAGAACATTATACACATTATACAACTCAATATATGAGGATATATTCTGATAAATATCTTTGACAATAACAAGATCTAATTCAGTTCCAATTGATCAATGATGGACAGAACCAGCTACACCCAGAGAATTAACACTGGGAATGAATGTGGATTACCTGCATTTTTGTTTTTCTTCACAGGTTATTTTTACCATTCTGAATCTGATTTTTCTTGTGCAACAAGAGAACTGTATGGATGTGTACAAACATATTGTATTTAAGATATACTTATGTATGAGACTGCCTGCTATCTAGGTGGAGGGAGGGAAGGGAAAAGTTGGAACAGAAGTGATTGCAAGGGACAATATTGAAAAAATTCCCATGTATATATTCTTTCATTAAAAAGCTATAATAAAAACAATAAAAAATAAACGAGTTGTCCCAGTTCATGTCATTTGAAAATGACCAAGTTGTCATTTGAACCTAGCTCTTCTAAGGCCAAGACAAGTTTATTTTATCATATCACAGCTGCTTATCTTATAGCCTTACATCACAGACTTATTATGAAAATTACAGGAAAAAGTGTAGCTGAAATCACTTTTATGATATTTCAATTACACTATTTCATTCAATTTTACAAACCTCATCATGAATATAAATAAACATTAGACACAAGTTTAGAAAACAAGTTTGTTATTAAACTTTAGAACCAATCATCTTACAACAGTATTACTAAACAGTTGTATGATATGTAACTTGCCATTCAACCTTGCTAACACAATGGTAGCTTTAGAGGATGTAAAAAAAAAATCACTGTTTGTCCCTGACCATAAGGCTCTTACTGTTTTTATAGGGTTGATACAGCATATACACAAAGATAATTGAAGTACAATGTGTTGTCAGAGTCACATTGAAGAGAAAGGAAAGGAAGAGTGCAAGAATTAAATTGGAGCTTAAAAATATATTAAGATTATTTTGAAGATGGAAAAGCTATGTACATTGAGTAGTTGTTTGTCTTCCAAAGGGTGACTTAGTAGAGCTATAGAAGCTATTGGATAAGTGATCATATTGTATCACTAAGACAAAGAAGAAAAGAGTTATGGAATTTGATTCCATGTACCAGTTTCTGAATCAGGTGTTGAATTGATAACTAGAGTAGAGAATTCTTGGGACTTCCCAGATCATATGCCCAAAACATGACAAACTACCTACCGAGATTTATAAAAATGGAGTATATCTACCTTAATCAAGTTATTTATAGGTGTATAAATGATATTTTATTAGGATATTTTAAAATATTACCAATGTTTATAAAATCTTGGGCAAAAAGTGAAAAGCCTGGGGCATAGGGCATATTTTCATCACTGTTTTCTTTTAAAGGCAAATAATACAAAATATAAAATAATTTAAGAAAGGAGAAGTAGTTAAAAATAGTGTCTGAGAATGGAATTTGGATTTCTAGAATGTGGCTTAAAATATCAGGAAGAAAAATTCCTATTCAGTCAGAAGTAATATTGAGGTTGCCAGTTGTTTTGCAAATATAATCAGAGGAATGAAATAATTTAGATTAATATGAGCAGAACCAAGAAAACATTGTACATGGAAAAAGCAATATTGTTTAAAAAACATGAATCAATTGTTTTATCAATTAAATACCAAATTTAACTATAAAGGACAGTTATCTACAACCAAAGGGGGGGGGACTGATGAATAGAAATATCTACAGAATAATTTTATACAAAAATGTAAAATTATTCTATACATAATTATATTTAAATAAATAGAAATTCAGATATAATGTATCTATTTGGGTCAAATGATAGTCATCTCTCAGGTAGGAGAAAGAGAAGAAAAAAGGAAATTTATATGATAATTTTGTTTTATATTTGGAAGAAATATGAAGTTGTGCATAGTAGATTTGCAGTTTCATGTACAAATTTTTTTTATTATTATACTATAGTTTGGAAATGCTTGTTTTATTCCAGAAATTAAAGATAAAATTTACAAAAAAGGATGGTAAAGGAAAAATATATACACTTCTTGTGGATATTCTCTAAGCAGAACTTCTTAGAAGCTTTTATGTCATAGACCTTTTTTAGTAGTTTGATGAAACTTATGGATACCTGCTCAGAAGAAAATTAAGTTCATAAAATACTAATATTATATATATATATATGTATTATATATATATATATATATATTTATCATTGCAAAGGAAACACATTTTGTTAAAATGTAAATATATATATATTTACATATCTATCCATACATATATGCACTCACCTATATATTGATATGTACATATCAGCTACAAATACTTGTAAAACTCATGGTATCAAGTATCTTATGCCCAAAATTAGGATTAAAAATAACACAGCAAATTTGGACTTTCTTATGCAACCCTGAGATTTGATGGGATGGATCCCATGACTAAAATATCATTCTGGGTAGGCATCATTTATTTAAAAATAAATAAATAAAGGCATGACTGGGATAATATTTTATATTTTTAGTATGCTAATATAAGAAATTCAGGAACCAGAAGGTGTACACATGAAGGGAATAAGTAGGTGAAGATGAATAAAGGAGGAAATAAAAGTAATTTTATTATTGGAGCATATTACATACCTCTCCGACAGAAGAAAGTAATAGATGAGAACATTGTGGAATAAGGGACAAACTTAGAACAGAGGTGTGATATGTTACTGAGGTGGACTTTATACTGATATTTCCTGAATCTCTCTGCTGAAAAGAAAAGGTAATACTGTCTTTTTTTTTGCTTAAAAATAATTTCAAATTTCAAAATGTAAAGAAAATAACTAAAGGAAATTTTACTCTGTTTTTGAAATTATATTCTCACTAAAAGGAAGAAACTTTTCAGGTTGAAATTCATTAGAAGAGTATATAGTATTTGAATGGTTGTAATGTGAATGAGTTTTTTGGATTAGTCCCTGAGGGCAAAATGAAAAGCAAAGGGAAGAATTGATTTAAAAAAAAAAAAAAGTAAGTTTAGGCCAGATTTCATGAAAACACTTCCTGAGTAATAGATTTGTCAAAACATGGAATGATTTTTTTAGAAATGGTAAATTCCCTATCTCTTCAATCAGAGGCTAGATAACTATTTGATTCCTTCTTTCTAAGGGCTTGACTGAATGATTGCTAAGGTTCTTTTTTATTTTATTAATTTTTTAATTCATAAGCATTTATTTTATCTTAAGTTCATGTTTCAGTTGAACAAAAACAACCAACTTCCCAAACCTTCATAACAAATGGCCACATTCAAACAAAAAATTCTATATTGCTTATGTTCAAAATACATGTTTCTGTTAAATATTGACAAATTGGTTTGCTTAAAGATGATAGTTTCATCACCAGTTCTTGGTATTGTATTTCATCAATGCATTGGTCAGAATTCTTAAGTTTTTCAAAGTTATTTTACATTATCATGTTTTTTTTTTTTTTTTGTCATTGTATACATTATTTTACTAGTTCTTACTTATTTCTGAATCAGTTTCCAAATTTCATGTTTTGTGATTCTGTGAATTATCATAGCCTCCAGAAAGACAAAAGAAGCAAAATGCTTTGAGAAATGTGGATATTGAAGATAGATATTGAAGAAGAAAAAAAAAGAAACAGGATTAAGACATTGCTTCTTGAGAGAGGGATTTACAGGAATAGATTGAGGTATGTCTATTCAGTGTTAGAGGGACAGCAATTTTAGACACATGGAGATAGTTAAGTTGAAGCCAAACGGTATTCTTCATAAAATAACACTCCTGTGAGGTAAGTGGCATAGGGATTATTATATCTAAAGAGGAGAAACATAGGGTTCACACAGTTTAAGTGATTTACAATTTGCATAATTTGTAAATGACAGAATGGAAATTCAAATTCATATCTTCTAATTCTAAGGCCAATGATTTCCCCTGTAAAGCATTTTCTCCTTATTCCTTTCATTATCTTTTCCACCCACATCATCACCATTACAGCACCACTACCACAACCATCTGGCTGCCTATGGTTTGATTGATTCTTTAGAAAAATAATATGCTAAGGACAAATATAAGACTTTATTCTGCCTTATGATCCATTGAGATCTTATCTTCATCTCTTTGATAAAATAATGTTATTTTAAAATATTCTATCCCATTAATCCACACAGCAGTATTTTTTTAATATTTAAGAATGCTACCAACTTGTATTAATTGAGAAAAGGAATAGAACAAACTAATACAGTACTAAGGGAATTGAACAGATATATTGACTCATCTGAATTGTTCTAATCATCCTACCATATTCTATTTCACTGTTTTTGAATGTCCCATGAATTGTGTTCTTCCCCTATTTTCTAAACTGTATCTGCTGCCTCTATTTTGAGAAAAAAAATCTATTAATTATTATGCTTTTAGGTGTTCTAGTCACTTTGTAATTAAAGAATTAGGGTTATGCTACTTTATTGTTTTGGGGAGGTTCTATACCAATATAGTATTTGATACTGGAGATAAGTTGGCTTTATATAAAATATGTACATATATGAAATATTCAGCTAGGGGGGTATAGTGAATAGAGAGTTTTTCCTGGACTTAGGAACAAGTGAGTTCAAATCAGTACTCAAAGACATTTTAGTTACCAGACTATGAACAAGCAACTTAACCTCTATCTGATTCAGTTTCCTCAAATATAAAATGAGGACAATAATATCAGCTACCTCCCAGAGGTCATGTGATGATCAAATAATTAATATTTGTAAAATACTTAGCACAGTGTCTGGCACACAGTGAGTAGTACATGTTTTCTTCTCTCTTTCCTTGTTATATAAGAGGATTATATTTCAATTAAAAAGTACAAGAAATAGATAAATTACTCACTTCTCTCTAAATCCTCCCACTTGTTCCCATTTAAAAAAATAAATTTAAATGTTCAACATCCTAAGTACTTTATTTGTAAATTCCTTTCCTTGCCCTAAACTACGAAATAAACTAGTTGAAATATCATTTTATATAAGAACTGAAAAACATCATAGGATCATGATAACTGATGTACGAGTAATAAAACACTGATTCCCTTGTAATTTTGATGCTGGTAAAGTCCACATAAGTGGCAGAATAAAGACAAAATAAATAAAAGTAAATAAAGTGAATAAAGATAAAATGAATAAAATTACAGAATAAAGAAATAACGGTTTCAAAAAGACTAACCAACATTTGAATGTACTTAATGCAGGAAAAAGAAAACAAACCAAAAAATGTGTCCTCTTTCTACAACCATGGGTTTGATCATGTCAGCCTACTATTAATTTTTAAGGACTTAATTTATTTTTAATACATATTGTTTCATGAATCATGTTGGATGAGAAAAATCAGAACAAAAGGGAAATGTCATGGGAGAGAGGGGGAAAAAAAAACAGAAAAAGAAGGGAGCATGGCACGTGTTGATTTACATTCAAATACAAAATGACTTTTTTTCTGAATGCAGATGGTATTTTCTGCCCAAAGTCTATTGGACTTTCTTTGGATCAGTGAACCACCTAGAAGAACCAAGTCTTTCATAGTTGATCATTACATATTCTTACTGTAATTATGTACAATATATTCCTGGATTTGTTTGCTTTCCTCAGCATCCGTTCATGTAAATCTTTCCAGGACTTTGTAAAATAAGCTTGTTCATCATTTGTATAGAACAATAATATTCCATTAACTTCATTTACCACATCTTATTCAGCCATTCCCCAATCAATGGGCATCTACTCATTTTCCAATTCTTTATAACCATAAAATTAGGTGCTACAAAATATTTTTACACATGTGGGTCTCCTATATGATTTCCTTGGCATAAGGACCCAATAATGACACTGCTGTTTTAAAGGGTATGCATAGTCTTATAGTCCTTTGGGCATATTTCCAGAATTCTCTCCAGAATGGTTGGATCATTTCACAACCCTACCAACAATGCATTAATGTCCCAGTTTTCCGAAATCCCTTCCAACATTTGTCATTATCCTTTCCTGTCATATTAGCCAATATCAGTCTACTATTTAGTAAATCTATACCACTCCTAAAATCAAATACAAATTATCTTTTGTCATTCAAATGCTTTAGAACTTGTTTCCCTCCTATTATTTTTTCTTTGATTTTTTTTGGATTAATTAATTCACTTACACATTCGTTTATTCAATCAGTTAGTTATATATTATTTACTTAAAAGATTCATATTGAGTTAGGAGTGTGCTATTCAGCTAGTAACAATGGGAGAGAAAAATAAAAATAAATATAGCTCAGTCCCTGTTTTAAAGAGTTTACAATATAGTGGAGCTATACTAAAACTAGACAAATAAATCAAACTCTTTCTCAAGCATAGTTATCCTAAGAACAGAGAAATCAAAACTGAGAAAAAAGTTAAAAGAATTTGACATATATTTAATATAAAAATAGCTTGTGTCTGTCTATGAGGATTTGTCTATAGACTGAGAACAACTGAAGCATATAAAGGAAATTGATAAGTGACACAGAGCTGAAAAAAATCTATACAACTCCATAAAACAAACTTCCACTATCCACCTCTCATGATGTTTGAAATTATTTGAACATAAAAGAACAATATTTCCAGGCTAAACCAGTATGAAAATATTACAGGCAGTTAGAAATAAACTTCTATAGAGCTCATCTAGAATTTGAAAGAGTTGTGATCAGTCCCTACAGATGTAGCCTATTGAAATATATGGCAGCTTAGGTGAGATAATAGTACTTGAAACTTGATTTTTTGTACATTTTGAATTTTTTTCATTGCTATTGAAAAGAGAAAAAAACAAATTATTTTCAGATTTCTACAAGGGCATCTTAAAAACATGACTAATGTTATTGTTCTCATATTTAAAAGGAGAGAAATAAGAAGTAGTTGTTTCAAATTTTCTTGTGTCATTAATCCAACATTATGATGTCACCAACAATCTCTTCATTTCATGGCAGAATAGAACCATGGATTAGTGTTTCAAAATCCCCAAGCAAGTAAGCAAATCTGGCATTTATCCAAGAAAAAATTTAAGAGCCAGAATTAAACATAATATGGAATTTCAGAAAAGCTCAACAAACACATACACACACACAAACACACACACACATATATACCTAAGATAAGATATATAATATACATATGCATGAAATTCTGTGCATTTTTGTCTTTCCTTTTTATTCTTTGTAAAAAGAGAATGAATTTTTTTCTTGTTTATTATTTGACAACAAATGAAGGTGATATGCAAACATATACATACATATATGAGTATGTGTAATCTTTCAAATTATTTTTAGAGAATTATAGAATCTCAGTATTGGAAGAGATTCAAAGGATAATATAAGTTAGCTTTTATGTAAACAGAAACACTTTATAATATGTCTTATAAAATGGTCTTCAAAACAGTGGTACACTGGACTAATGTTTAAACAACCAGAATATGAGGGAAATATATGTGCAATATAGTTTTAGGTTAAATTTATATTTTTAAAATCTTATCCACACCAACAAAATTGTCAAAAATACTTTACAACACTAGAAAAATATAACAAAATTTATCTGGAAAAACAAAAATTCAAGAACATAAAGGTACTTTATAAAAAATGCAAAGGAAGATGATGTAACTGTATCAGACCTAAAACTATATTATAAAACCATTTGGAACTGGTTAAGAAATAGAGTCGTGGATAAGTGGAATAGGCTAGGTACACAAGAAACAATAAGTAATGAATGACTCTAGTAATCTACTGTTTGATAAACCCAAAGTTTCTAGTTTCAGAGATAAGAACTTACTATTTGGCAAAAACAAAAATTCTGGGAAAATTGTAAAGCAACAAGGCAGGAACTAGATATGGACCAACATTTCACACCCTATATTAAGATAAGATTGATTTAAATAAAATATTAGCAGAAAGATTACAGAAAATCATCCCCAAGATAATACACTATGACCAAGTAGGATTTATACCAGGAATGCTGGAAGGCTAGTTCAATATTAAGAAAACTATTAGCATATAGTCAATTATGCTATAACAAAAACCATATGATCATCTCAATAGATGCAGAAAAGCATTTGATAAAATCCAACATCCATTCCTAATAAAAACACTTGAGAGCATAGGAATAAATGGACTTTTCCTTAAAATAGTTAGGAGCATATATTTAAAACTGTCAATAAGCATCATATGCAATGGGGAAAAACTGGAACCTTTCCCAGTAAGATCAGAAGTGAAACAAGGTTGCCCATTATCACCATTATTATTCAATATTATATTAAAAACACTAGCCTCAGCAATAAGAGTTGAGAAAGAGATTAAAGGAATTAGAGTAGGTAATGAGGAAACCAAATTATCACTCTTTGCAGATGATATGATGATCTACTTAGAGAACCCCAGAGATTCTACTAAAAAACTATTAGAAATAATTCATAACTTTAGCAAAGTTACAGGATACAAAATAAATCCACATAAATCCTCAGCGTTTTTATACATCACCAACAAAATCCAACAGCAAGAGACACAAAGAGAAATTCCATTCAAAATAACTGTCAATAGCATAAAATATTTGGGAATCTATCTACCAAAGGAAAGTCAGGAATTATATGAGCAAAATACAAAAAACTTTCTACACAAATAAAGTCAAATTTAAATAATTGGAAAAACATCAAGTGCATTTGGATAGGCCAAGCAAATATAATAAAGATGACAATACTCCCTAAACTAATCTATTTATTTAGTCCTATACCACTCAGACTCACCAGAAAATATTTTAATGACCTAGAAAAAGTAACAACAAAATTCATATGGAAGAAAAAAATGTCAAGAATCTCAGGGGAATTAATGAAAAAAAAAAAGAAATCAAATGAAGGTGACCTATCTGTACCTGATCTAAAACTATATTATAAAGCATCAGTCACCAAACCCATTTGGTATTGGCTAAGAAATAGATTACTTGATCAGTGGAATAGGTTAGGTTCACAAGACAAAATAGTCAACTATAGCAATCTAGTGTTTGACAAACCCAAAGATCCCAATTTTTTGGATAGGAATTCATTATTTGACAAAAACTGCTGGGAAAACTGGAAATTAGTATGGCAGAAATTAGGCATGGACCCACACTTACCACTATATACCAAGATAAAATCAAAATGGGTTCAAACTTTAGGCATAAAGAATGAGATTATAAATAAATTAGAGGAACATAGGACTCTCAGACTTGTGGAGGAGGAACAAATTTGTAACCATAGATAAACTAGAGATCATTATTGATCACAAAATAGAAAATTTTGATTATATCAAATTAAAAAGCCTTTGTATGAACAAAACTAATGAAGACAAGATTAGAAGGGAAGCAACAAACTGGGAAAACATTTTCACAGTTAAGGTTCTGATAAAGGCCTCATTTCCAAAATATATAGGGAATTGACCATAATTTATAAGAAATCAAGCCATTCTCCAATTGATAATGATCAAAGGATATGAACAGACAATGTTCAGATGATGAAATTGAAACTATTTCCACTCATATGAAAGAGTGTTTTAAATCACTATTGATCAGAGAAATGCAAATTAAGACAATTCTGAGATACCTCTATTCTCCTGTCAGATTGGCTAAGATGACAGGAAAAAAATAATTATGAATGTTGGAGGGGATGTAGGAATACTGGGACATTGGTGCATTGTTGTTGGAGTTCTGAATGAATCCAACCATTCTGGAGAGCAATCTGGAATTATGCCCAAAAAGTTACCAAACTGTGCATGCCCTTTGATCCAGCACTGTTACTACTGAGCTTATATCCCAAAGAGATACTAAAGAAAGGAAAGGGACTTGTATGTGCCAAAATGTTTGTGGTAGCCCTGTTTGTAGTGGCCAGAAACTGGAAACTGAGTGGATGTCCATTGATTGGAGAATGGTTGGATAAATTGTGGTATATGAATGTTATGGAATATTATTGCTCTATAAGAAATGACGAGCAGGATTAATACAGAGAGGCTTGGAGAGACTTACATGAAGTGATTCTACATGAAATGAGCAGAATCAGGAGATCATTATACACTTCAACAACGATACTGTATGAGGATGTATTCTGATGGAAGTGGATTTCTTTGACAAAGAGAAGATCTAGTTCAGTTTCAATTCATTAATGCTGGACATAAGCAGCTATACACAAAGAAAGAATACTGAGAAATGAATGCAAACTCTTTGCATTTTTGTTTTTCTTCCCGGTTTATTTTTACCTTCTGAATCCAATTCTTCCTGTGCAACAAAAGAACTGATCGGTTCTGCACACATATATTATATCTAGGATATGCTGTGAGATATTTAACATGTATAGGATTGCCTGCCAACTAGGGGAGGGGATGGAGAGATGGAGGGGAAAAGTCGGAACAGAAGTGAGTACAAGGGATAAGGTTGTTAAAAAAAATTACCTATACTTATTTCAAAAAAAGATAAGATTGAAATGGTTTCATGATTTAGTCATAAAGGGTGATAATATGAGCAAATTAGGAGAATAGTCTAACAGATTTTAGAGAAGGATGGATGTTAAAAAAAAATTACCCAGGCATGGGTTCTGTCAATAAAAATTATACTTATTTCAAAAAAAGATAAGATTGAAATGGTTTCATGATTTAGTCATAAAGGGTGATAATATGAGCAAATTAGGAGAATAGTCTAACAGATTTTAGAGAAGGGTGGAATTTAGAAGATCTAGAAAACATTTTGAAATGCAAAATGGATAGTTTTGATTACAGTAATTTTAAAAAAAAAAGTTAGGCACAACAAAACTAATGAAGTCTAGATTAGAAAGGGAAACAGAAGTTGGGAAACATTTTTACATCCATTACTTCTCATATAGTATATATTTCTAAAATATTATAGAGAACTGAATCAAATTTATGTGAATACAAGTCATTCCTCTATTGATATATGGTCAAAGAATATGAACAAACAATTTTCAGGTGAAGAAATTAAAACCATTTCTAATCATATGAAAAACTGTTCTAAATCACTATTGATTAGAGAAATTCAAATTAAGACAACTCTGAAGTAATACTTCACACCTATGCAATTGGCTAAGATGACGGGAAAAGAGAATAAATGTTGGATGGGGATTGTGAAAACTGGGATACTAATGCATTGTTGATAGAGTTGGGAATGGATCCACCTTCTGCAGAGAAATTTGGAATTGTACCCAAAGAACTATCAAATGTGCGCACCCTTTGATCTAGCAGTGTCACTACTGGGTCTCTATTCCAAAGATCTCATAAAAAGGGAAAAGGACCCATATTTGCAAAAATGTTTGCAACTGCCCTTTTTGGTACCAGTAAGGAACTTGAAATTGAGTGGATGCTTATCTGTTTGAAAGAAATGATTAGCAAGCTGATTTCAGAAAACTTGCAACAGTATGGTATGTGTTGTTCAACTATGATAGATTTAACTCCTTTCACCAATGTGGCAATTCAAGGACAATTCAATAAACTTGGGATGGAAAATGCCATCCACATTCAAAGAAATATCTATGGACACTGAATGAGGATTGAAGCACAATATTTTTACCTATTCTTTTGCTTGTTTGCTTTTTCTTTCTTGTGTTTTATAATTTTATTTTTATTTTGGTTTTATTTTTCTTGCACAACATGACAAATATGGAAATATGTTTAAAAGAATCATACATATTTAACCTGAATCAGATTGCTTGTTGTCTTTGGGATCATGGAGGTAAGGGAGAAAGGGAGAAAAACTTTGAAACTTAGTAAAATGAATGTTAAATTTTTAATGTGTTTGGAAAAATAAAATACTATTGAGAAAAAAGATCCTATATAATACTTTGTCTACAAAATCAACCAAGTAATAAATCAATTTCATGTTTATAGAATTGGCCAATTTCCAAGGTTCAAATGCTTATACTACACATTTAACATTAGTTTAAGTTATTTATGATGAATTATAGATTAACTTTGAAACCTTCTACTTGAAGACTTTTGTTGAAAGAGAATCCCTGATTTCAATTACAATTAGTTATACTCATCAATACTCAAATTGTTAGAAACAATTTTCAAAACACTTTTTATTGTCTAACTATTTTTCTTGTTCCACCTGCTAGTACCAAGTAGAATAAATCTAATCTACATTCTGCTTGTCAGTGTTGTGAAACATTGGAGAAAACTATTTTGTCTGTACTAAGCTTTATTTTCAGGATTTTTTTTTCTCCCTGGCTAAACATTTGCCCAGAATAACTTAGTAACAATACTATCCAATCATATTTAAGTCTTATTCAAATTGTTTGCTTGCAGAAACTCTTCAAAAGAAGAGTTTATTATATCCAAAGATATAATATCCATAACTCAATTTCTGAACTTAGCATCTGGAAATAAATTTCTGAATTTCCTGGAGATGTAAGGTTTTGTCTCAAAAAACTGCAAAACTTTTAACATGAAGATCTTTGGAAAGAGCACGCATATAGCTGGGATGCTGGGGCCTGAAAGCTATTAGAATATAAGCATAACCAGTTTCTATACCACTGGCAGGTCATTCTTTTCAACTTAGCTTATCTTGTAGGACAATGTCAATATATGTTACTAATGAAATGGAAACAAATCATTGGTATAATATTGGTAAGGTCCATGAATTTCTCAGGAAGCAAATAGTTGTACTATTCTAGAAACATAAAGAGTGAAACAGAAGCCCAAAAGAAATTTCACCCTAATTATTTCTCTATTCCACAAGCAACCTATTTTTAAAATAAGAATTTCTTTAAACTGATCTCTTTTTTGACTCTATTCAGTAGTTGTCAGGGACCTCTAATATTATTTTCTGCCTCTTTTTGGAGCCAAAAATTCAATTTGTTCAGACAAGACTCTTCAGGAAGTTCTCTAGTGACTTTTACATTTCATTATTTTTTCTGTATTCCTTTAAAAATATGAGCTACTTTTCTCTGACTTCTTAAACCATTAAAAAAGCTCCTTTCAGCTTTTTTTGTTCTATGAATTTATTAACTCTTTCTAAGTAAAAGTGGAGAGGGGTGACCTTTAATTTTTTTTCAATAGTAAGCAGCACAATTAAACAGGACACAACTGTCTTTTCTGTGTTTATTGATCTATGCCTATGGAAATAACTATACATTGTGTGGCTTTTAATACCTTAACCCATCATAAATATACTTAGTCATAAGCTTTGCTATTTAGTTTCAATATTATGAGAAAATACAGGCATACCCATAATTGATTAATGAAAAAATATTATGTTATCTCTTCAAATATCCCCTTGCTCTCACTGGTAATGAGGAGAAAAGAACAAAAGAAGTAGAGGTTTACACATATGGATCATTTTTTGTTTGCAAAGCATAAAAGATAATGTATATATTTGTAAATTATTTACACCATGCATCCAAACATATTAATTAGTGAGTACCTTATTTCTTAATGAAAAAAGCCAGGAATCTGTGATTTAGACTGGGAAAGAACCTTAGAATTAATTTCCCCCAATGTACTCTTTTGGCAGATAAAAAATTGAAGCCCAGTCCTTGGGTCAGAGTCATATAATTCATTAATTTTGAATCACAGGATTTGAATCTAAATCTTCTTGACCCAAAAACAATTTCTATGAACAGTATATATATGTATAAGTGAATACATCAATGATGGTGGGGCAGGGACAACTGTTTCTTTTTTTTTAATCAGAAACTCTGAGAATCCACCTGATCATCCCTGCAAGTTATTGAGCTATTGCCCTATATCTCTTTTCTTTTTTCATTCTTATCTAAAGCCTTTACACTCTCATATTTAAATTCATTACTGATCTAAATCTGCTCTATACAAAGTAACCAAAATTACCAAATCTTATAGTTTACATATAGAAATAGACACAGACATATAGTTAGATGTATATATGGGGAAAACAAGAGCTGTGATATTGTGGTTTGTCCTTTGTTGTCAAAGAAGACCATGACATCAGGGGATTGATGCCATGACAAGTAAGTGAATTGGATTTAAGTGAGGAAGAGCTCTGCAGAGTCACCAACCTCACTTTCTTCTGCAAATCCATTTTGGTCCATGGGCAAGATAAAAATTAGGACAATTGGAGATGTTTTTGGATGCCTTGGTAGACCTTGGTCTTTTAAAACTAAGATCATTAATAGGTTTCAGCTTGATTGAAGCAACATCCATTCAGTGATTAAAGAAATGATTTCTTTTACCTATCTGGGAGAGTTATTTTGTCTTAGAGTCAGAATAATTTTAAAATCTGTTAACTTTTATAACCTTTAGGAATGAAATAGCATTAATAAAGCAAATTTAAAAATGAGTGACACGACAATATATGTGACACTCATTTCCAGAATAAGAACCACAGAAGGAAAAAGGGAGCTGTTGAAATATGACACAAAGGACAGACATCAATTATCAATATGGCAGAATCAAAAGAGCAATTGAAGTCTTCTTGAAAGCCACTATAATTGGTGGGGGGAGAGGGCATCAAATTTTTTTTTTTGTGCCATGAACCCTTTTAACAGATTAATGAAGCATATTTATTCTTCAAAACAGTGTTTGAATGCATAAAGAAAATTAAATTATAATCATAAAATATTCTAAAAAGAATCTCATAGACCTGAAGATAAAGAACCCTTACTCTAGAAGATTTTTCTTGATATCTAACTGGTAAACATGATAGATAATGTAGGTATGATGCTGCCTAATTTAGGGCAATGAAAAAGCAAAGATACAGAAAACAAAAATGCGTATAATTATAGCTTCACTTAATTGGGATGAGAAAGCAAAAATTAAAGCCTTAAGCAAAAAATGTGTCAAATTAGCACTAAAACAAAATAGGCTATTTGAATTCAAGAAAAAAGTAATACAGAAGCACAAAAAGTAAAGAGATTGGGGACAAAAAAAAGAAAGATTAAAGAGAAATTTTTCTGGTTTTTCCATGTGGCTGCAAGAATTCTTACACTATAAATTCAAATGTTATATTAAAAAAGAAGAGATTAAATACCATTAGTATGAGTGACATAACTATTTTTTCAAGGGAAATTTACTGACATGTCAGACCGGCAAAACAGTATATACACACATATTTCCTACATATACTTATTTATGCAAATAAAATTGCATAGTAATATGATATTATGTAGTAGATGAAGAGCTGGCCTTGGATCTAGGCAGACCTAACTTCCAGGATTATACTTCAACCTCTATCACATATTCATTGTATGACAAGTGCTCTTGAAGAGTATGTTGCTGAGAGTGTGCTTTATATGATTATCTGTAGTATTGGTTGGAGTTTCTTCATCCTAGTTTTCTCAATACCAATGAAACATAGGTACAATCATTCACCTTTTTATTCATCTATAATCTCTAATAAAATTTTATTAAGTACCTATTTTGTGGCAGACATTGTGCTAAGGACTTGGGATCCAATTAGTAAAAAGACAGCTCATGACTTTAAGGAGCTTATACTCTAATGGAGTAAAGAACATACTAAAGGTGGCAAGAAAGTGAGGGTGAGGGAAGACATCAAGTCTTACCTCATGCAAAGACTCTTATTCCATTGCAGAACAAGAAGTGCAAAATGGGATGGACAGAGACTCCTGTTTTTTTTTTCCCTCTATAAAGGAAGATAATAGGAGAAGTTTGGTACTTTACGCTTCAGCTCTTCAATCAGAGAGGAGAAGATGCTGAGAGAAGTGGCATCAGTAAATGAGGCTTTGATTAGCAGCATGGTAATGAGATTACAAATGAGGAGTTTAACATAGGAGGAGTAACTTTTTTCTATGGAGATGAAACCAATCAGATCAACAGATGCAAAGTAGAATTGGTTTCGTCTTTAATATAGATGATATTACCTATATCTAAATCTAACTGTTTATTCATGTTCATGTCTATATTAAACCATTAAATTTGGTAATTTGAACATGATTGCTAACTTTGAATAGATTAATTTTAGTTCAATGTTGAGATTGAAAAACAGAGCAAATCATAGCATGTTTTAAGGAGGTTAACAAGTAGAGATGAGGCTTTTATCAGGACCTTTAGATCTCCAAAATATAGAGAGAATTGACTGTTATTTATAAGAAATCAAGTCATTATCCCATTGATAAGTGGTCAAAAGATATGAATAGACAGTTTTCGGATGATGAAATTGAAATTATTTGTAGTCATATGAAAAGGTGTTTCAAATAGTTGTTGATCAGAGAAATGCAAATTAAGACAACACTGAGATACTACTACACACCTGTCAGATTGAAGAAGATGACAGGAAAAGATAATGATGAATGTTGGAGGAGATGTGGGCAAACTGGGACACTGATGCATTGTTTGTGGAGTTGTGAACAGATCCAACTATTCTGGAGAGCAATTTGGAACTATACTCAGAAAGTTATCAAACTGTGCATACCCTTTGTTCCAGCAGTGTTACTACTGGGCTTATCTTCCAAAAATATATTAAAGAAGGGAAAGGGACCCATATATACAAAAATGTTTTTGGAAGCCCTTTTCATAGTGGCTAGAAACTGAAAATTGAAGGGATGCCCACCAATTGGAGAATGACTGAATAATTGCAGTATATGAATGTTATGGAATATTATTGTTCTATAAGAAATGACCAGCAGGATGAATAAAGAGAAGCTTGGAGGCATATGCATGAACTGATGCTAAGTGAAATGAGCAGAATTAAGAGATAATTATACACTTCAACAACAATACTACATGATGGTCAATTCTGATGGATGTTGCGCTCTTCAACAATGAGAGGATCCAAATCAGTTCCAATAGATCTGTAATGAACAGAACCAGCTATATCCAGAGAAACAAAAGTGAGAAATGAGTATGAATCACAATATAACATTTATACTCTTTCTGTTATTGTTTGCTTGCATTTTTGTTTTTTTCTTCCCTCAGGTTATTTTTATCTTATTTCTAAATCCAATCTTTCTTGTGCAACAAGATAGCTGTATAAATATGTATACATATATTGTATTTGACATATACTTTAACATATTTAACATGTATGGGTCTACTTGCAATGTAGAGCAGGGGGTGGAGGGAAGGAGGGAAAAAGTTGAAACAGAAGTTTTTGCAAGGGTCAATGTTGAAAAATTACCCAGGCATATGTTTTGTATATAAAAAGCTATAATATAAAAGAAAAATAATAATTAAAAAATTCAATTGGCCAACTACAAAAAGAGCTAAAAAACTAAATGAAGAAAATAATTCACTAAAAATCAGAACTGAACAAATAGAAATGAATGAATCAAAGAGACATCAATAATCAGTCAAGAAAAACCAAAAAAAAAAAAGAAAGAAAGAAAGAAAGAAAGAAAGAAAGAAAGAAAGAAAGAAAGAAAGGAAGAAAGGAAGAAAGAAAGAAAAAGAAAAAATAGATGACAATGTAAAATACCTATTTGGGAAAACAACTAACATGGAAAATAGATTTGAGACAGAATCTAAGGATTATTGGACTTCCTGAAAACCACGATGATAAAAAAGAGGACAAACATTATTTTTCAGGAAATCATCAAAGAGATCTGCCATGATGCCATAGAATCAGAAGATAAAATTGCTATTGAAAGAATTCAATGAACATCTCCTGAAAGAGACCCCAAAGTTAAAATTCCAAGGAATATTGTAGCTAAATTTCAAAACTTTTGGACCAAGGAAAAAATATTGCAAGCACCCAGAAAAAAATTCAAATATTGTGGAGTCACAATAAAGATTACCCAGGACCTAGTAGCTTCTACCTTAGAAGATAGAAGGGCCTGATATTCTGAAAAGCAAAGGAACTTGGAATGCAGCCAAGAATAAAGTACCCTGCTAAATTGAGCATTTTCTCTCCCAGGAAGAAAATGGACATTCCCCAAAGGAGGTGAATTCCTTTTATTTCTGATGAAAAGACCAGAGCTGAATAAAATATTTGACTTCCAAATATAGAATTCAAGAGTAGTATAAAAGATAATGAGAAAAGAACTCTTGAGAACTGGATCTGTTTGGATATACATAGATAGTGCATATATAATTTGATTTTACTATTATAATATTAAAAAGAAACGAGTTAGAAAGGGGATTATACCAGAAAAAGGGGAAAGTACTGATAAAATGAGGAAAATTCCATCTCACAAAAAGGCAAAGAAAACATGGTGTGAATCTTACTCTCATAAGATTTGGCTTAAAGAGAGAATATTATACATATTTGCTTTCACAGAGAAACTTTTCTCACCTTGTAGGAAAGTGGGAGGGGAAAGCAAAAAGGGAAGGGATAAACTAATAGAAGTGAAAACAGAAATAGTATGGGAAAAGTACAAGAAATGGGGAGAGGCTCTAAAGGAGAAGGGCTGCTTAAGGCAAGTGGTGCTCATAAGTAAAGTACTGGGGAAGAGGGAAAGGGTAAAAGGAAAGAAAAAAATATAATTTGGGGTAAATAAAATAGCAGGAAATACAAAATTAGTACTTTCCATGGCAAATGTGAATGGGGTGAATCCTTCAATAAAGCAGTAGCTGATTTCAGACTGAATTAAAAGCCATTTCTATACAATATATTGTTTACAGGAAAAAACATTTAAAGCAGAGTAAAAATAAAAGGCTAGAGCAGAATCTGTTATTTTAAGATGAAGTAAAAAAAGCAAGGGTAGCCATCATGATCTCAGATCAAGCAAAAGCAAAAATTGATCTAATTAAAAGAGATAGGGAAGGAAATTATATTGTGCTAAAGGGTAGCAGAGGTAATGAAGCAATATCAATACTAAACATATATGCACCAAGTGGTATAGTATCTAAATTCCTAGAGGAGAAGTTAAGAGAGCTGCAAGAAGAAATAGACAGGAAAACTATAATAATGAGACCTCAACCTTGCTCTTGCAGAACTTACAAACCACAAAGTAAATAAGAAAGAAGTTAAGCAGGTAAATAGAAGGTTGGCAGGCAATGTTATACCCAGAGAGTCTTTAGAAGTTGAAGTACTGAACTTCAGTTGAGAAGCAATATGATGGGGAAAAGGATTGTAATTTTGGGAATAGATTTGAATGCAGCAGGGACTACTGAGCTATTCCCTGAAGAAGTAAAATCTGCCCCTGTCCTGCCTATAGATCCCTTGCCTCAAAACACATTTCACCTCCTAAGAATGCTTACAAAGCAGTGTTTATCCATACACTGACTTCAGAAACTGGAGAATATGTAGCTAATATCCCACTCACTAATACAGATAGATAGTGTATGACTTATCGCTTAGGACTAGTAGCATCAGCTTTACTGATGCACACTCCTTATATGCAAATTGGTGATATTTATCCAGATTTTGACTCCCAAAAAGAGAATCCAGGAATATTCTGGATTGTAGCTGTTACAGCTGACCATCCTATGCTCGCTATTTATGTAAATGGAATACCATTAAAAGGGTTGGTAGATATGGATGGATATTGTACAGTCATTACAAGTGCCAATTGACCCAGTCATTGACCAAAGTTTAAGGCAGACACCTATATGTCTGGCAGAGGAAGATCAATAACAGCTGAAATTAGTGCTACCACTATGAGATGGATATTTGAAGATGAAACAGGACTTTTTACTCCTTTTGTAGTAAATAAAATCTCCATCAATCTCTGGCGATGAGACATCTTACAACAGTTAGGATTACAATTGAGTACATTGGCTTTTTTGCAGGATTGTTGTTGAAGGCCTGCCAACACTCTCACATTTTCCCATTCAATGGAAAATTGATACTTCAATGTGAGTAGAGCAGTGGCCCTTAACAAATGAAAAAAAAATCAGACCTTATTAGATATAGTAAAGGAGCAACTTGACCAAGGACATTTACAATCTTCTCTAAGTTCTTGAAATTCCCATATATTTGTTGTAAAAATAATTCTGGAAAATGGAGGATGTTGTCTAATTTGAGAAAACTAAATGAACACATGGAAACTATGGGAATTCTTCAGCCTGGACTTCCATCTCCTACTCAATTGCTTAGAGAATGGCCTCTTTAGGTTATAGACATTAGAGATTATTTCATTTCAAGCCCTCTTGATAAGGAGGATATGAAAAGATTTGCCTTTTCAGTATTGAGCAATAATTTAGCAGAGCCTTATACAAGATATGAATGAACAGGTTTGCCACAGAGAATAAAAAATAACCCTACTATGTGTCAAAGGTATGTTGCTGCTGCTCTTACTTCAATAAGAAAAGCATTTCCAAAAGTTATGTTATTATATTACATGGATTATATCTTGGGGTGTACGCTTGAGGAGCAAATGTTAGAATCATGTCTATAAAAGACCATAGAAACACTAAGGAACTACAAATTGCATATAGCTACAGAAAAAAATTTAAAGGCACGCTCCTTTTCAATATTTAGGATATGAAGTACATCCTAACACACTTACAGTACAAAAACTTTTTTTAAGAACAGAGAAGTTGTACAATCTGGGGTTATTAGGATGGCAGGAAATACAGATTTAGTAATTCTAACCGTAAATGTGAATGGGATGAACTCCCCCATAAAGAGGAGGTAGATAGCAGACTGGATCAAAAGTCAGAACCCTACAATATGTTGTTTACAAGAAACACATTTAAAGCAGGGGGATACATATGAGTAAAGGTAAAAGGCTGGAGCAAAATCTATTATGCTGTCAGGTGAAGTCAAAAAGCAGGGTAGCTATCCTCATCTCAGATCAAGCAAAAGTAAAAATTGATCTAATTAAAAGAGATAAGGAAGGAAACTACATCCTGCTAAAGGGTAGCATAAACAATGAAGCAATATCAATATTAAACATATATGCACCAAGTGGTATGGCACTCAACTTCCTAAAGGAGAAGTTAAGAGAGTTGCAAGAAGAAATAGACAACAAAACTGTAATAGTAGGAGATCTCAACCTTGCACCTCAGAATTAGGACAAATCAAACCACAAAACAAATAAGAAAGAAATTAAAGAAGTAAATAGAATATTAGAAAATTAGGTATGTTGGATCTTTGGAGAAAATTGAATGGAGATAGAAGGGAATATACTTTCTCTCAGCAGTTCATGGAACCTATTCAAAAATTGACCATATATTAGGACATAAAGACCTCAAAATTAAATGCAAGAAAGCAGAAATAGTAAATGCTTTCCTTTTCAGATCATGATGCAATAAAACTACATTCAACAAAAAGTTAGGGGAAATAGACCAAAAGTAATTGAAACTAAACAATATCATCTTTAAAGAATGATTGGGTAAGAGCATAATTATAGATTCAATTAATAATTTCACTAAGATAATGACAATGATGAGACATCATACCAAAATTTGTGGGATGCAGCAAAGCGGTAATAAGAGGGAATTTTATATCCTTAGAGTCTTACTTGAATAAAACAGAGAAAGAAAAGATTAATGAATTGGGACTTGAAATAAAAAAACTAAAAAGACCAAATTAAAACCCCAATCAAATACTAAATTGGAAATTCTAAAATTAAAAGGAGAAATTAAAAATATTGAAAGTAAAAAAACTATTGAACTAATTAATAAAACTCAGAGTTGGTTCTATGAAAAAGCCAATAAAATAGATAAGCCTTTTGGTAAATCTGATTAGAAAAGGAGGAGGAAAATGAAATTAGTAGTCTTAAAATGAAAAGGAGAACTTTCCACCAATGAAGAGGAAATTAGAGAAATAATAAGGAGTTATTTTGCTCAACTTTATGCCAATAAATTTGATAACCAATGAAATGGATGACTACCTCCAAAAAATACAGACTTCCCAGACTAACAGAGTAGGAAGTAAATTGCTTAATAGTCCATTTCAGAAAAAAATAGAACAGGCAATTAAACAACTCCCTAAGAAAAATCTCCCAGGACCAGATGGATTTACATCTGAATTTTACCAAACATTTAGAAGAACAATATGGCCCAATGCTATATAAAATTATTTGATAAAATAGGGAATGAAGGAGTCCTACCAAATTCCTTCTATGACACAGACATGGTACTGATACCTAAACCAGGTAGGCTGAAAACAGAGAAAGAAAATTATAGACCAATCTCCCTAATGAATATTGATGCTAAAATCTTAAATAAGATATTAGCAAAAGACTACAGAAAATCATCTCCAAGATAATACACTATGCTCAAGTAGGATTTATACCAGGAATGCAGGGCTGGTTCAATATTAGGAAAACTATCAATATAATTGGCCATGTTAATACCCAAATTAACAAAAACCATATGATCATCTCAATAGATGCAGAAAAAGCATTTGATAAAATCCAACATCCATTCCTATTAAAAACACTTGAGAGAATAGGAATAAATGGACTTTTCCTAAAATAATCAGAGCATCTATTTAAAACCATCAGTAAGCATCATATGTAATGGAGACAAACTGCAACACTTCCCAATAAGATCTGAGTGAAACAAGGTTGCCCACTATCACCGTTACTATTTAATATTGTATTAGAAACGCTATATGCTAATAAGAGCTGAGAAAGAGATTAAAGGAATAAGAATAGGCAATGAGGAAGCCAAATTATCACTCTTTGCCGATGACATGATGGTATACTTAGAGAACCCCAGAGATTCTAGCTAAAAGTTATTAGAAATAATCCACAACTTTAGCAAAGTTGCTTGGTTATAAAATAAACCCACATAAGTCATCACCATTCTTATATATCACTAACAAATCCAACAGTCAGAGTTACAAAGAGAAATTCCATTTAAAGTAACTATGATAATATAAAATATTTAGGAATCTATCTGCCAGGGAAAATCAGAAACTTTATGAGCAAAATTACAGACCACTTTTCACACAAATTAAGTCTGATCTAACCAATTGGAAAAATATTAAATGCTCCTGGATAGGGCAAGCAAATATAATAAAGATGATAATATTACCTAAACTAATCTATTTATTTAGCGCTATACCAGACTCCCAAAAAACTATTTTAATGACCTAGAAAAAATAACAACAAAGTTCATATGGAAAAACAAAAGGTCAAGAATTTCAAGGGAATTAATGAGAAAAAAATCAAATGATGGTGGCTTAGCTGTACCAGATCTAAAATTATATTATAGAGCAGCAGTTACCAAAACTATTTGGTATTGGCTAAGGAATAGATTAGTTGATCAGTGGAATAGATTAGGTTCAAGGGATAAAACAGTCAACAAATACAGCAACCTAGTCTTTGACAAACCCAAAGATCCCAGCTTTTGGGATAAGAACTTACTGTTTGATAAAAATTGCTGGGAAATTTGAAACCATATATGGCAGAAACTAGGCATTGATCCATACTTAACGCCGTACACCAAGATAAGGTCAAAATGGGTTCATGACCTAGGCATAAAGAATGAAATTATTAATAAATTAGAGGAACATAGGATAGTTTACCTCTCAGACCTGTGGAAGGGGAAGGTCTTTATGACCAAAGCAGAACTAGAGATAATTACTGATCACAAAATAGAAAATTTCGATTATACCAAACTGAAAAGTTTTGTACAAACAAAACTAATGCAGACAAGATTAGAAGGGAAGCAATAAACTGGGAAAATATTTTTACAGTCAAAGGTTCTGATAAAGGCCTCATTTCCAAAATATAGAGAGAATTAACTCTAATTTTAAAAAAATCAAGCCATTCTCCAATTGAAAAATGGTCAAAGGATATGAACAGACAATTCTCAGATGAAGAAAATGAAACTATTTCTAGTCATATGAAAAGATGTTCCAAGTCATTATTAATCAGAGAAATGCAAATTAAGACAACTCTAAGATACCACTACACACCTGTCAGATTGGCTAAGATGACAGGAAAAAATAATGATGATTGTTGGAGGGGATGCGGGAAAACTGGGAAATTGATGCATTGTTGGTGGAGTTGTGAACGAATCCAACCATTTTGGGGAATAGTTTGGAACTATGCTCAAAAAGTTATCAAACTGTGCATACCCTTTGATCCAGCAGTGTTACTACTGGGATTATATCCCAAAGAGATTATAAAGAAGGGAAAGGGACCTGTATGTGCACGAATGTTTGTGGAAACTGAATGGATGTCCATCAGTTGGAGAATGGTCGAATAAATTGTGGTATATGAAAATTATGGAATATTACTGTTCTGTAAGAAATGACCAACAGGATAATTTCAGAAAGGCCTGGAGAGACTTACATGAACTGATGCTGAGTGAAATGAGCAGGACCAGTAGATCATTATATACTTCAACAACAATACTATATGATGACCAGTTCTGATGGATCAGGCCATCCTCAGCAACGAGATCAACCAAATCATTTCTAATGGAGCAGTAATGAACTGAACTAGCTATGCGCAGAAAAAGAACTCTGGGAGATGACTAAAAACCATTACATTGAATTTCCAATCCCTATATTTATGCACACCTGCATTTTTGATTTCCTTCACAAGCTAATTGTACAATATTTCAGAGTCTGATTCTTTTTGTACAGCAAAATAACGTTTTGGTCATGTATACTTATTGTGTATCTAATTTATATTTTAGTATATTTAACATCTACTGGTCATCCTGCCATCTAGGGAGGGGGGGGGGGTAAGAGGTGAAAAATTGGAACAAGAGGTTTGGCAATTGTTAATGCTGTAAAATTACCCATGTATATATCATGTAAATAAAAGGTTATTAAAAAAAAAAAAGAACAGAGAAGTTGAACATCTCAAATAACTTTCAGAAATTGATAGGAGATATCCAATGGATGTGTCCCATGTTATACTTAACTAGTTATCAATTACAACCTCTATGATATTTTAAGGGGAGACACTTCTTTAAACTCAACACACAAGCTTACAAAAGAAACTTAAGAGATTTTGGAGAAGTTGCCCTGGCTTTATCCAATATGGTTGAAAGATTTTCTCAAATATCCTTGGACATATCAGTTTTTGCTACGAAAGAGGCACCGACAACAGTCCATCAAGGAGACAGTGTGATATAGTGGATGCCTCTCCTATCACAACCAGACCAAAGCCTTACTCCTGACCCAGTGCTTATGGCTAGAAATTTATTAAAGGTCATTAAGCAAGTATTACATTTATCTGGGATAAGACCTGATAAAATACACAACTTTTATAACAATACACAAAGTAAGTATGCTGTGAAACCACCACAGAGTGGCAAATTTTATTGGCCACAGTTCCAAATTTTACACACGTGTCTTCTTTAAGATAACCCAACTATTATATAATTGGCAAAGGATTTTTAAATAAAATATTTCTATGGTTCCTCTTAAAGGACCAACTATCTTTACAGATGCATATAAACATAACATTTATGCTGTATATTCTCATGACTTAGCTATAAAGAGAGCACTCAGAATTCGTTTTCAGTACACTCAGCAGAATGAATTGTATGCAGTCATGCTAGTTCTTACTTATGATCCCGGAAATGTAAATATAATATCTGATTCAGTCTATTCAGTAGATGTGGTATAAAGAATTGCCACAACCCAAATAAAATTTGTATCTTCTAAGATATATTCCTTCTTTAGCAGACTGTAAGAGCAAGTTTCTTAAGAAAGAATTAAGATAAGATTTGTATCTTGCATATTGACTTTCACAATGGACTTCCAGTTCCTATTTTTAGTGGAAATTCAAAGGGACATAGCCTTCTAACCATGTTAACTAATACTCCTTTATTTCAGACAGCCCAAGAATCTTATTCTAAATATCATCAGTCAAGCTTATGTTTGCAATTTGGGATAACAAAAGAGGAAGCTAGGAGTATTGTAAAAGCCTATACAATTTGTCTTCTTTTCCATGCACCTATGCTCCCTCCAGGGAAGTACCCCCATGGTTTGAGATCCAATGAAACTTGGCAAATAGTTGTGACCCATTATATATCTTTTGGTCATCTGTCTGTTATCTATGTTTCAGGATTTACTTTTGTAATGCCAGTAGCAAAAGTGACTACTAGAGTAGTCACTGAATTCCTTATACAAGTTTTTGCAATTATGGGTGTACCACAAACAATCAAAACAGATAATGGACCTGCATATTCTTCTTTTTTTTCATAATTATGACTTTTTATTGACAGAACCCATGCCAGGGTGATTTTTTACAACATTATCCCTTGCAGTCACTTTTATTCCAACTTTTCCCCTTTACTCCCTTCACCCCCTCCCCCATATGGCAAGCAGTCCTATACATGTTAAATATGGCACAGTATATCCTAGACACAATATATGTGTGCAGAACTGAACAGTTCTTTTGTTGCACAGGAAGAATTGGATTCAGAAGGTAAAAATAACCTGGGAAGAAAAAAATGCAAACAGTACATTCATTTCCCAGTGTTTTTCTTTGGATGTAGCTGCTTCTGTCCATCACTGATCAATTGAAACTGAGTTAGATCTCAGATTTGTTGAAGAAATTCACTTCCATCAGAATACATCCTCGTACAGTATTGTTGTTGAAGTATATAACGACCTCCTGTTTCTGCTCATTTCACTTAGCATCAGTTCGTGTAAGTCTCTCCAAGCCTCTCTGGATTCATCGTGCTGGTCATTTCTTACAGAACAATAATATTCCATAACATTCATATAACAAAATTTACCCAACCATTCCCCAATTGATAGGCATCTATTCTTTTCTAGTTTCTAGCCACTACAAACAGGGCTCCCACAAACATTTTGGCATATATAGGTCCCTTTCCCTTCTTAAGTGTCTCCTTGGGGTATAAGCCTGGGAATAGCACTGCTGGATCAAAGGGTATGCACAGTTTGATAACTTTTTGAGAAAGTTCCAAATAGCTCTCCAGAATGGCTGTATGTATTCACAGTTCCACCAACAGTGTGTTAGTGTGCCTGTTTTCCCACATTCCCTCCAATATTCTGCATTATTTTTTCCTGTCATTCTAGCCAATCTGACAAGTGTGTAGAATCTGAGTTGTCTTAATTTGCATTTATCTGATTAATAGTGACTTGAAACATCTTTTCATATGGCTAGAAATAGTTTCAATGTCTTCATCTGAGAATTGTCTGTTCATATCCTTTGACCATTTATCAATTGGAGAATGGCTTGATTTCTTATAAATTAGAGTTAGTTCTCTATAAATATTTTGGAAATGAGGCCTTTATCAGAACCTTTAATTAACTATAAAAATGCTTTCCCAATTTATTGCTTCCCTTCTAATCTTGTGTGCATTAGTTTTGTTTGTACAAAACCTTTTCAATTTGATATAATCAAAATTTTCTATTTTGTAATCAATAAGATCTCTAGTTCTTCTTTGGTCTTAAATTCCTTCTTCTTCCACAGGTCTGAGAGATAAACTGTCTTATGATCTTCCAGTTTATTTATAATCTCATTCTTTATGCGTAGGTCATCAACCCATTTTGATCTTATCTTGGTGTATGTTGTATGGTGTTATGTGTGTATTAGTAAGTGGCCTAGTTTCTGCCATACTAATTTCCAATTTTTCCAGCAATTTTTGTCAAGTAGTGAGTTCTTATCCCAAAAACTGGGGTCTTTGGGTTTGTCAAATACTAGATTATTAAAGTTATTGGCTGTTTTGGTATTTGAACTTAACCTATTCCATTGATCAACTAGTCTATTTCTTAGCCAATACAATATGGTTTTGGTAACCACTGCTTTATAATATAATTTTAGATCTGGTACAGCTAGGTCACCTTCATTTTTTTTTTTCATTAATTCCCTTGAAATTCTTGATCTTTTGTTTTTCCATATGAACTTTGTTGTTATTTTTTCTAGGTCATTAAAGTAGCTTTTTGGGAGTTTGATTGGTATAGCAATAAATAGGTAGATTAGTTTAGGTAGTATTGTCATCTTTATTATATTTGCTCACCCAATCCAAGAACATTTGATATTTTTCTAATTGGTTAGCTCAGACCTAATTTGTGTGGAAAGTGTTTTGTAGTTTTGCTCATAAAGTTTCAGATTTTCCCTTGGCAGATAGATTCCTAAATATTTTATATAATCAGTAGTTACTTTAAATTGAATTTTTCGTTGAAACTCTAATTGTTGGATTTTGTTAGTTATATATAAGAATGCTAATGACTTATGTGGGTTTATTTTATATCCTGCAACTTTGCTAAAGGTGTGGATTATTTCTGATAACTTTTTAGTAGTATCTTTAGGTTCTCTAAGTATACCATCCTATCATCAGCAAAGAGTGATAATTTGGTTTCCTCATTGCCTACTCTAATTCTTTTAATCTCTTTATCAACTCTTATTGCCAAAGCTACTATTTCTAATACAATATTGGATAATAACAGTGATAGTGGGCAACTTTGTTTCACTCCTGATCTTATTGGGAATGGTTTCAGTTTGTCCCCATTATATATAATGCTTACTGATGGTTTTAAAATTGATTCTACTGATTATTTTAAGGAAAAGTCCATTTATTCCTCTGCACTCAAGTGTGTTTAATAGGAATGGATGTTGGATTTTTCAAATGCTTTATCTGCATCTATTGAGATGATTATATGGTTTTTGTTAATTTGGTTATTAAGATGACCAATTAAACTGATAGTTTTCCTAATATTGAACCAGCCCTGCATTCTTGGTATAAATCCTACTTGATCATGGTGTATTACCCTAGGGATGATTTTCCATAGTCTTTTTGCTAATATCTTACTTAAGATTTTAGCATCAAAATTCATTAGGGAGATTGATCTATAATTTTCTTTCTCTGTTTTCAACTTACCTGGTTTAGATATCAGTATCATGTCTGTGTCGTAAAAGGAATTTGGTAGGATTCCTTCATTCCCTATTTTATCAAATATTTTATATAGCATTGGGGCTAATTGTTTTTTAAATATGTGGTAGAATTCACATGTAAATCCATCTGGTTGTGGGGATTTTTTCTTAGGGAGTTGATTAATAGCTCATTCTATTTCATTTTCTGAAATGGGACTATTTAAGCCATTTACTTCTTCTTCTCTTAATCTGGGAAGCCTATATTTTTGGAGGTAGTCATCCATTTCACTTAGGTTATCAAATTTATTGGCATAAAGTTGGGCAAAGTAACCCCTTATTATTTGATTTCCTCTTCATTGATGGAAAGTTCTCCCTTTTCTTTTTTAAGACTACTAATTTGATTTTCCTCTGTCCTTTTTCTAATCAGATTTACCAAAGGTTTATGAATTTTATTGGTTTTTTCATAAAACCAACTCTTAATTTTATTTGTAAGTTTAATAGTATTTTTTTTTTACTTTCAATATTATTAATTTCCCCTTTTAATTTTAAAATTTCAAGTTTAGTAATTGATTGGGGGTTTTTAATTTGTTTTTTTCTAGCTTTTTAAGTTGCAAGCCCAATTCATTGATCTTCTCTTTCTCTATTTTATTTAAGTAAGCCTCTAAAGATATAAAATTTCCCCTTATTACCGCTTTGGCTGCATCCTACAAATTTTGGTATGATATCTCATCGTTGTCATTATCTTCAGTGAAATTATTAATTGTGTCTATAATTTGCTGTTTCACCCGATCATTTTTTAAGATGAGATTATTTAGTTTCCGATTACTTTTTGGTCTATTTCCCCCTAACTTTTTGTTGAATGTAGTTTTTATTGCATCATGATCTCAAAAGTAAGCATTTACTCTTTCTGCCTTCCTGCATTTAATTTTGAGGTCTTTATGTCCTAATATATGGTCAATTTTATATACCTTCCATGAACTGCTGAGAAGAAAGTGTACTCCTTTCTGTCTCCAGTCAGTTTTCTCCAAAGATCTATCATACCTAATTTTTCTAACGTTCTATTTACCTCTTTAATTTTTTTCTTATTTGTTTTTTGGTTTGATTCATCTAATTCTGACAGTGCAATATTGAGGTCTCCCACTATTATAGTTTTGCTGCCTATTTCTTCTCCCAACTCTCTTACCTTCTCCTTTAGGATATTGCTTCATTGTCTATAGTACCCTTTAGCAAGATATAGTTTCCTTCCTTATCTCTTTGAATTAGATCAATTTTTGCTTTTGCTTGATCTGAGATAAGGATGGCTACTCCTGCTTTTTTGACTTCACCTGAAGCATAACAGATTCTGCTCCAGCATTTTACCTTTACTCTGTAGGTATGTACCTGTTTTAAATGTGTTTCCTGTAAACAGCATATTGTAGGGTTCTGACTTTTGATCCAGTCTGTTATCTGCCTCCTCTTTATGGGGGAGTTCATCCCATTCCCATTTATGGTTAAAATTACTAATTCTGTATTTCCTGCCATTCTAATATCCCCAGATTATGCTTTTCTCTTTTTTTTGCCCTCCTTCCTCCTTCCCTAGTATAAAATTTATTGTTCCCACTTGTGTCACCCAGCTCTCCTTGTTTAGTATCCCTCCCTCCTCCCTTTGAATCCCTTACCCTTTCTTGTACCCTTCCCTTATTACTCTTTTTCCTTTTTCCTCTCCCACTTTTTAATGAGGTTAGAGAAGATTCTCTGTAAAATAAATATGTCAATTATTTTCTCTTTGAGCCAACTCTGATGAGAGTAAGATCCGCACAATGTTACTCCCCCCTCTCTATGTTCCCTCAGATATGATAAGTTTCCTTTGCCTCATCATGGGATGTAGTTTCCCTCTTTTTATCTCCCCTTTTCCCTTTTTCTGACACTATACCCTTTCTATTTCTACTTCCTTTTTTAATTTTATATCAGTAAAATCAAATTATACATGTGGTTTTTATGTATATCCAAAATAGAAATGTAGTTTTCAAGAGTTCTTTTTACTTTTTTGTGTTTTTCTTGAGTCGTTTGGTTGGAGATCAAATTTTTTTGTTTAAATCTGTTTTTTTCCTTAAAAACAAATGGAATTCCTCTGTTTCATTGAATGTCCATCTTCTTCCATGGAAAAAAAACATGCTCAGCTTAGCTGAGTAGTGCATTCTTGGCTGCATTCCAAGTTCTTTTGCCTTTCAGAATATCATATTCCAGGTCCTTTGATCCTTTCATGTTGAGGCAGCCAGATCTTGAATGACTCTTATTGTGGCACCTCAGTATTTGAATTGTTTTTTCCTGGCTGATTGTCATATTTTTTCTTTGGTCTGAAAATTCTGAAATTTGGCCACACTATTCCTTAGAGTTTTTATTTTAAGGTCTTTTTCAGAAGGTATTTGATGAATTCTTTCAACGCCTATTTTACCTTCTGGTTCTATTACGTCTGGGCAGTTCTCTTTAATAATTTCATGTAAAATAGTATCTAGGCTCTTTTTTTCATCATAATTTTCGGGTAGTCCAATGATCCTCAGGTTATCTCTCCTAGATCTATTTCCCAGGTCTGTTGTTTTTCCAAGTAAATATTTGACAATTTTTTCCAATCTTTCTTTTTTTTTTTTTTTTGGTTTTGCTTGATTGATTCTTGATGTCTCAATGAATCGGTCATTTCCATTTGTTCAGTTCTGATTTTTAGTGAATTATTTTCTTCATTAACTTTTTAAAATTTCTTTTTGTATATGTCCAATTGAGTTTTTAAATGACTTGTTTTGCTCTATGGAATTTTTTTGCATTTCACTAATTTTTTTAATGAATTATTTTTTTTTTCCAATTCACAAATTCTGTGGTCCTCCACTTCTTGGGAGGTTTTTACCTTTTCCAATTCCCATTTCAGGAAGTTGTTGCTCTCTTGCATAGCTTCTCTTTCCTTTCCCCATTTTTTTTCTAGTTCTCTTTTAAGGTTTTTAATAAGTCTCTTCTAAGAGAGCCTTTTGTATTGGGGACCAACAGTTGTCTGGAGACTGTCTGTTATTAGTCTCCTTGGGGTTGAAAAGCTGCTCTCTTTCTGTCTAGAAGCTATCGATTGTCCTTTTGATTTTTTTACTCATTTTTTAAAGCCAGTAAGGTCTGCCTTCAGGGCCAGGAGCTTACCAGCTTCCTCTGCAGAGCAGTGATAGGTGTATGGATGGGTAGCTGTCCAGCCAACCAGCTAAAAAGAATAGCAAGGTACAGTAGTGCTCTGGGAAAGAGTTTCCCACCAGGAAGCAACTCAGGTTTGCAGGACCGAACTGGGAAAGTGCCCTGAAAAGAACCAGGCTGTGCAGGTTAATGACAGCTCTGGGGCTAGAATCTGAATAGTGAAAGTTTCACTGCCCCAAGCCAAATCCCTCCCTGGGGCTGTGGGTATTAGCCACTGAGCAGTGAAGAGCCTTGCAGGGATTAGAAGTGTTTCTGCCCCGAGAAGTACAGTCTGCTGGGGAAATTCTATTGCCCCAAGCTGAGCCCCCTTTTGTGCACATTAGAGACTGTCTAGGCTGTGCCCTCTTGCCCTGCAGATTTGTACACGTCACCTCAAAATCTTGTACTATGGGGTGTAGCTGCAGTGTTACAGGTCTGCCTGAGTCACTTCCAGGTTTGGGTGGTTAAAGCCAGATCTTATTAGGTTCTGGCATTTTTTAGAGTACTCTCTGTTTTAAGCTTTAATTTCTCTGCCAGTTTACTGCTTTGTAATCAAGGCAGTGCAGTTAGCCTATAACAGAGTCATCTCTACAATTTATCTAGCCACAGAGATCACCCTTGCCCCTGATCTGCTCAGAATGCTAGTCTCTCCCTGCCTGTGCTGGTCTATTTCTGGCCCCTCAGGACAAACCTTTCCTGCCAATCTTCCAGATTATCTTCTGCTGGTAAGTTGTGTGCTTCTAATCTTCTTGAATTTTAGCAGTCAAAGGTTATTTTTGAGTCTGAATTTAATAATTGGTTGTGAGCAGATGAGACGAGCTTAGAAAGTCGCATGTGCCTTCTCCACCATCTTGGCTCTGCCTCCTTGCATATACTTCTTAACATTTTGCACACTTTTATACACAGTATCAGATTTTACACATCACTGGCATACCTTTTAATACCCAAGAAAAATCAATGGTATAGAGAAGAAATAGAGACATCAAGATGCTCCTCCAAAAACATAAGAAAGGGGGAGGCATGAGTAACCCTAGAGAACTTATAAATTTAACTCTTTATACTATTAATTTTTGGATTTTTTTATAAAGATGCACTGGCTCCAACAGACAGGTTTTATAACCTGCCAGAGGGGCAGTGTCCAATGCGAGCAGCTTCACTCTCTTTAGATAATCACCAGGTGATGTGGAGAGATCCAGCAAGTGGTGAATGGAAGGAACCAGATAGGTTAACTGCTTGGGGGAGAGGGTTTGCTTGTATCTCTACAGATGGAGAAGGAATCCATATGGGTGCCAATGAGACATATCTGTCTTGTTCATTAAAGAGACAGAAAAAAGCAAAGGGTCTCAAATCAAGGAAGAAGCCCCAAGAAATAACAGATGCTTCCATCTCTGACTAAATGTGCCATTGAAAAATCATGACTGTTAATCATAATTGTATCACAATTGACTCATGAACATCAAAAATTGTTAATGAGACTGCTTCAGGACTTTAAAATCTGCAGGAATCATTGGATTCCCTGATGCATGAATCTCTTGGCTGCTGAAGAAGGTATATGTGTGATTGTTATTTATATACCCTCCCTCCAGGACTTATGGACATATATAATTCCTCATGTTGATTCATATTTTTATTATCAAAAATCTGTGTTATAACTACTAATCTGTGTTACTGTGTGCTTGCATAATACTTCCATACTGATGGATTTATGCATACCTGTTTCAATTAAGACCCTTGAGCACAGAGGAAACCTGCTAACAATATCTGGTTTGGCTCCCTATTTCTCTTTGGTACCCTCCTCTCTTCCTAAGAAGTAAGGAAGAGTGTGATTACCTCCCTTTGGTGTTCTAAAAGAAAAGAAAGTGGGAAATCTAGAGAACTGCAGATAGTGGGGAACTCTGGGAAAGATATACTTGAAGCAAGGATACTTACAGCAGGGTGTTTACTCAGCATGATTGATGACATAATGGTTCTCTAGTTCACATATACTTAGTGTTATGTAATGATGTAATCACTCTAGTTAGCATATACTTAATGTGCTATGGTGATATAATTGTTCTATAGTTAGCACATGCTCAGTGTGCTGTAGTGATGGAATTTTAATAAGGTATTTAAGTGCTTAGAGGACATGACATGAATGAACTCCATCCTTTACCATCCTTATGGTGGCTCTCCTGTCTTCCTCACTTCTCAACCTAAGTCCAAGAGCCATCCAGAGTTCCTCCAGAAAGCTAGCCCAGACACTACAATTAGGAAACCAAATTATTATTTTTTGCAGATGATATGATAGTATACTTAGAAAATCCTAAAGAATCAACTTAAAAAAAACTATTAGAAATAATCTGACAACTTTAGCAAAATTGTAGGATATAAAATAAATCAACATAAATTATCAGTATTTCTATACATCATAAACAAAATCCAACAGCAAGAGATACAAAGAGAAATTCCATTTAAATGACTTTCGATAGTAAAAAGTATTTGGGAACCTATCTTCCAGTGGAAAGTCAGTAACTATATGAGCAAAACTGCAAAACACTTTCCACACAAATAACATTTGATCTAAACAACTGGAAAACTATCAAGTGCTCTTGGATAGGTGGAGTGAATATAATAATGATGACAATACTACCTAAACTAATCTGTCTATTTAGTCCTATGCCAGTCTAACTCCCAAGAAACTATTTTACTGACCAAGAAAAAATACAATAAAATTCATCTGGAAGAATAAAAGGTCAAGGATTTCAAGGGAATTAATGAAAAAAAAAAGTACAAATGAAGGTGGCTTAGCTGTATCAGATCTAAAACTATATTATAAAGCAGCAGTCATCAAAACCTGTAATGTTCTCTTCTCTAAAATATAATGTTCTCTGGGAACAGGTTTCTTGGGGAGCTTCTGGAAGCAGCCTTCATTTCAGTTCTGAGTAATAATTACCTCAAATGCAGCCAGGTGTTAAAAGTCCAGTCCTTTATTGTCTCTTCCAAAATAGCCCAGTTAACTTTCTTAGAGGCCTATCTCTCTCCTTGGTTACAAGAGCTCCTGTTGCTAGTCCTTTGCCTCTTCCATCTTCAGCCTCTCTTCTTCTGAATCCAAAGCCTCCACCCCACACAAAGGTGATATATGGAATGAATCTGACCCCTCCTCTGAGAGAAAGATTGTGGTTTCTCTCTGGGCTTGTGGGAGCTCCTCTTACACTTGTGAATCTTCTCTGCTGAATCCTGACTTGGGAATCTCCTCTAGTGGGCTCCTCCTCCTATATGCTTTCTTAAAGGTGTGAACTCTGAATTAGAGAACTGTTAAGTACCATGCTAAATTAGACAATCAACTTAGCGGTTTGTAAGAATTCTATCAAAAACCATTTAGTACTGGTTAAGAAATAGAAAAGTTGATCATTACTGATCACACAATAGATAGTTTTGATAATGTTAAGTTTAAAAGTTTTATACAAACAAAACGAATGTAGAGAAGATTAGAAGGAAAGCAATAAATTGGGAAAATATTTTTATATTAAAAGGTTCTGATAAAGGCCTCATTTCTAACATATATAGAGTATTGACTCAAATTCTTAAGAATTCAAGCCATTCTTCAATGGAGAAATGGTCAAAGGATAAGAACAGACAATTTTTCATGAAGAAATTGCAACTATTTGTAGCCACCTGAAAAAAATGTTCCAAATCACTATTGATCAGACCAATACAAATTAAGACAACACTGAGATACTATAACACTCTTCTCATATTGGCTAAGACGAAAAGAAAAGATGCTGAGAAATGTTTGAGGGAATCTGGGAAAACTGGGACTCTAATACATTGTTAGTGGAATTGTGAATGGATTCAACCATTCTGGAAAGTAATTTGGAACTAAGTTCAAAAAGTTATCAAATTGTGTATATCCCTTGATCTAGCCTTGTTTTTATTGAACTTATATCCCAAAGAGATCTTAAAAGAGGGAAAGGGACCCACATGTGTAAAAATGTTTGTTGCAGCCCTTGTTGTAGTAGTCTGATGTTGGAAAATGAATGGAAGCCACTCAATTGGAAAATGGGTGAATTAATTGTGTTATAGGAATGTTTTGGAATGAAACAACCAACAGAATGATTTCAGAGAGGCCTAGAGAGACTTGCATGCACTGATGCTAAATGAAATAAGTAGAAGCAGGAGACCATTATGCATGACAACAAGAAAATTATATGATGATCAATTATGTTGGCTATGACTTTTCTTCAACAATGAGATGATTCAAACCAATTCCATTTGTTCAGTGATGAAGAGAGCCATCTACATCCAGAGATAGGACTGTGGGAACTGAGTATGGTTCACAATATAGCATTTTTACTTTTTTGTTGTTGTTTGCTTTCATTTTATTTTGCTTCACCTTTTCTCTTGTGTGGCATGATAATTATGTAAATATGTATGCATATATTGAATTTAACATATTTCTACCATGGTTTTTTTTTTAAAAGGGTTTATATTTGATATTATATGAAAAAAAAACTTGTATTATCCTAAATGGAAGTAGAAGGGGAAATGGGGAAAGGAAAGAAGAAGAGGCTGAAAAAAGGAGGTCACATTGGGTGAGGTAGTGGTCAGAAGGAAAACCTGTTGAGGAGTAAAAAGGGGAAAACAGAGAGAAAAGTATAATTTGTGGAAAATAGAATGGTGGAAATAGAGAATAATCTTAACTGTGAATGAGAATGGAATGAACTCCCCAATAAAATGAAAACACATAGCAAGCTGTATTAAAAGCCAGAATCCCACAATATGTTGTTTACAAGAAACACATTTGAAGCAGAAAGATATAGAGTAAAAGTAAAAGGCTGGAGCAGAATCTATTATGATTCAGTTGAAGTTAAAAAGAAGCAGAGATAGCAATCCTGATCTCTGATGAATCAAAAGTAAAAATAGATCTAATTGAAAGAGATAAGGAAGGAAGCTACATCTTGCCAAAAGGCACCCTAGATAATGAATTGATAGCAATACTAAACATGTATGCACCAAGTGGCATAATATCCAAATTCCTAGAAGCTAAGAGACCTGCAAGAAGAAACAGAGAGAAAAACTATATTAATGAGGTATCTCAACCTCTTAGATAGACAAATCAAATCACAAAATAAACAAGAAAGTAGTTAAGGTGCCAAATAGAATTTTAGAAAAGTTAGGTATGATAGATCTTTGGAGAATGGAGACAGAAAAGAACATACTTTTTTCTTGGTGGTTCATGGAACCTACACAAAAATTGACCATGTATTAGGCCATGAAAAGCTCCCAATCAAAAACAGAAATGCAAAAATAGTATATGCATCCTTTTCATATCACAATGCTTACTTGGAAATTAAATAACCTAATCATAAAGAATGAATGAGGTAAAGAACACAAAGAGAAACAATAGATAACTTCATTCAAGAAAATGACCAAAATGAGACAACATGGCAAAATTTATGGGATGCAGCCAAAGCAGTTCTTAGGAGAAGTTTTATATCTTTAGGTGCTTATTTTCACAAAATAGGGAAAGAGAAAATCAATTTAGCATACAACTAAAAAAATCTAGGAAAAGAACTAATTTAAAAACTCTCAATTGAATACAAAATTTGAATATCTGAAAATAAAATTGGAGATTAATAAAATTGAAAATAAAAAACCTATTGAACTAATAAAATTAAGAGTTGGTTTTATGAAAAAAGAACAACAAACTAGATAAAATTTTAGTTAATTTTATTAGAAAAAAGAAGAAAATAAAGTTGCCTTTATCAAAAATGAAAAGCACGAACTTACCACCAATGAAGAAAAAATTAAAGCAATAATTAGTAGCGATTTTGCCCAACTGTATGACTGCAAATATGACTATCTAAGTGAAACAGATGCATACTTATAAAAATATAGATTGCCCAGATTAACAGCAGAGGAAAATGAATTACTTAAATAATGTTATTTTATAAAAAAGAGCAAGGTGAGTATCCTAAGAAAAAAATCTCCAGGGCCAAATGGATTTACAAGTGAAATTTATCAAACATTTAAAGAGCTATTAATTCCAATACTATGCAAAATATTTGAAAAAATAGAAAAAGATGGAGTCCTACAAGATTCTTTTTATTACATAGATATATTGCTGATACCTAAGCCAGGAAGAAATAAAACAGAGAAAAATATAGACCAATTTACCTAATGAATATTGTTGCAAAAATCTTAAATAAAATAGTAGCAAATAGTATAAAAATAGTATTAAATAAAATAGTAGCAAATCCAAAGTTTTTCCCAGGATAATACAACCTGACAAAATAGGAGTTTTGACAAAATCCAATGTCAATTCCTATTAAAAACACTAAAGAGCATAGGAATACATGGTGTTTCCTTTAAAATCATTAATAACCATTTGTCTAAAACCATCAGCAATCATCATATGTAATGGGGATAAACTAGTAGCATTCCCAATATGATCAAGCATGAAATACAGGTGCATATGTTCTTCATTGCTATTCAATATTGTATTAGAAATATTAGAATACAAGAAGAAAAAAATAAATTGAAGAAGATAGAGTAGATTATGAAGAAACAAAATCATCATTCTTTGTAGATAATATGACATACTTAGGGAATCCTAGAGAATCCACTATAAAATTGCTAGAAACAATGAACAACTTCAGCAAAATGGCAGGATATAAAATAAAACCATATAAACCATCAGCATTTTTTTACGTTACCAATAATGTCCACCAGCAAGAAATAAAAGGAGAAATTCCATTTAAAATAACCGTAGATAATATAAAATATTGGAAGTTCATCTGTCAGAACAAAGCTAGGAACTATATGAACACAATTACAAAACATTTTTCACACAAATAAAGTAAGACATAAGCAACTGGAAGAATATCAAGTGTTCATGGGTAGGCTGAGCTAATATAATAAAAATGACAATTCTACTTAAATCAATCTACTTACTCAGTGCTATAGCAATCAAACTGCCAAGAAATTACTTCCTAGAGATAGAAAAATAAGACAAAATTCACCTGGAAGAACAATAGGTGAAGAATACCAAGGGACTTATTGAAAAACAATGCAAACAAAGGTAGTCTAGCTATATATGATTTAAAATACATCACAAAATAGTGGTCAAAAACAATTTGATGCTGTCTAAGGATTTGTGGAATAGTTTAGGTACATAGAACTCAGTAATCAATGCCTATATAATCTAATGTTTGATAAACTCAAAGATTCTAACTTCTATGATATGAATTCACCATTTGACAAAAACTACTGGAAACATTAGAAAATGGTATGAGAGACTAAGATAAGGTCAAAATGGGTCCATGATTTAAATATAAAGAGTGATGCTACAAATGTAGCCAAAATTAGAAGGGAAACAGAGAATAGGGAAAAATTTTACATTCCAGGTTTCTGAAAAAGACCTCATTTCTAAAGAATGTAGAGAATTGACTAAAATTTATGAGAATACAAGCCATTCCTTATTAATTATTAAGACAATTGTAAGGTAACACTTTACAATTTTCAGATTGACTAAGATGACAGGAAAATAATTATAAAATTTGAATGAGCTGTGGGAAAACTGGGATACTAAATACATTTGTTAGTGGAATTGTGAACTGATTGAACCATTCTGGAGAGCAATTTACCATCATGTACAAAGGGTTATAAAACAGCATATATACTTTGATCTAGCAGGGTCTCTTCTGGGTCTGTATCACAATAAATAAGAGATCTTTAAAAAGGGAAAGAATCCACATGTGGAAAAAATGTTTGTAGGTGACCCTTTTGTGGTGGCAATTAAGTGGAAACTGAGTAGATGTCCATCAGTTGAGGAATGGCTGAATAAGTTATGGTATATGAATGTTATGAAATATTATTGTTCTGTGAGAAACAATCAGCAGGATGATTTCAGAGAGGTCTGGAGAGACTTGCATAAACTGACGCTAAATTAAATGAGTAAAACCCAGAGAACATTGGGCATAGCAACAAGAAGATTATGTGATGATCAACTCTGATAGACTTGGCTTGTTCCACAATTAGCTAATTCATGTCAAGCCCAATAGTCCTCTGATGTAGAAAGCTATTTACATTCAGAGACAGAACTATCTCTGTGAATATGAATCACAGTATAGTATTTACACCTTTTTGCTGTTGTTATTGTTTGTTGCTTGTTTTTTTTTTCTCATTTTCCCCTTTCTGATCTGATTTTTATTGTTCAGCATGACAAATGTGGAAATGTGTTTAAAAGAACAGCACATGTTTACACTTTATTGGATTATTTGCTTTCTAGGGGAGGGGTGAGGTGGGATTGGAATAAGGAAAATTTGGTACAAAAATTTTTGTAAGGATGAATGTTGAAAATTATCTTTGTATGTATTATGAAAAAGAAAAGGCAATTATTTCCACTTCCCCCCAATGTAAAATAACATTCGGTCTGTATTTCATTTGATAATTATTTATCTTTCATCCTACACAGGAGGTATTTTAATATCTTCTTTAAAAACATATTTTCCTAACACAAGTTATTATTATCAAAATTATTGATAATTCTAAAATTCTTATATATCTTCATTGTTGTATCTGTTGTAGTTCTATTGTGTTATTATTATTACTATATTTCAAATTAAGGGGAAGCAGTTCAAAGAAATGACAATTAAAATAATTTCAATCTATATTATCACATATATGTATATGTGTGATAATATAGATTGAAATTATTTTAATTTTTAAATGTATACTGTTTTCTAGTTAGGTAGCATGACACAGTATATTAAATTCCAATCTGTAGATGTGTTCATTTCCTTCCTTTGATACAAACTAGTTGTGTGACCATTGGCAAATCATGATCCCCCAGAATTTAAGAAAATGATACAAAAAATCCTCATTTTTGATTTATTTACTCTTGAGAAATATATATTATTTATATGTGGATTAATTTTCCATTATTTACTTACCATCTTAGAAGAAAAGCAGTATCATAACTTGTGCCTAATAAACCATATATTAAATATAAATAAATTTTTTAAAAGTATAATTTTCTTTCTTGATTTACCTATTTCACACTGAGAAATTTTAGTACCCGTCTTAATAAATCCATAAATTGTAAAGATCTATTTTTTCATCTCAAACCTATGTTTCAATTTAATGTTTTGTTACCCTAATTATGCCTCTCTATGTTCCATGTAATCTCTTAGCTTGTCATCATATCCATTTGTCAAGTTTTTAAGGATCATTTAAATTGTATCTTTAATGTAATGCTATTATATGTCTTACACTCTGCTGAGTATATGAATTATGCCATCAAATATGTTTTTTATTCAATTGCAGAGCTCATGGCAAGTGAAATAGAAATTCTTGACAGTTAAAATTTGGAACTTTTGTAAAGTTCATTTTTTATTCATATTTCCTTTACAAAATAGATCTCTTCTACCATTTACTGTATTTGAAAGCCATTTGAATATCTGTTTCTCTAGATTAAATTAATTATTAGTTGTAGGCTTAAAAATAACCTTAACAATGGCCATATTCAGTGGTTTATTTTATAGATGAGGAAATTGAGCTCTAGAGGTCAAATATTTTGCCAGTATTCATACAGATTACTGGATAGCAGAGCTGAAGGCCCCGTTTCTCTGACGGACATGCTCAATCTGTACTCCAGGCTTGGTCAGTAGGAAAGCTCTTTTTGTGAATAGGACTTTGTAAGGGAATAAATAGGTACTTACAACTATGAAAAGCAGCATTTTAATGTTAAGACCAATTCCACTCTTTTTTCCCATACTTTATTTTACAGTACATTTTTTTTTTCTCTTAAATGGGAAGAGGACTTTACAAAACCATATCAACAAGAAAAATCATATGCCTCCTAATTGATTATGAATTTACTTACCATTAACACTCTCTCTGGCTAACCTAAGACCAAAAAATTGAGAAGAGGTAGGAAACTTTTGAGGCAAGTTATTTATTAAATTCTAATCCAGTACATAAAGGGGTAAAAAGATGAAAAGTGAAACAGAGAGCTCTGGGTTTTTGTCTGTTAGGCATGGTTAGTTATCTCTGGGAAGAGTAGAGAAGGAAAAATGGAAAGAAAAATTGTCTTTAAAGGAAATCAAGCAAAACTCATTTTATGCCCAGTAGCTGATAATGGACTGAAAGGCCTCATGAATAATGAGGAATACATATTTATTTATTTTTTTATGTCTTCTCTAAACAATCTAAACTAAAACCACAGCTATATTTAGTGATTACTATGTACAAAGCACTTCCTTAGGCACTCAGAAGATTGACAATATAAATTGTACATACTTTATATTTACAAAATATTTTCAATATATAAATATATGTACACAAATATTATACACCCACATACAATAGGAAAATAAACATCTGTATTCAAAGAGACTTCATTCTCCCAGAGTTCCTTGCTGTTTTTTGTTCTACAAACTTAAAGAACATCTAAAACATTATGAAGCTCTTGGATAATTAATTATACTACTCATAATAATCTAAAATTATTTGTGACTTCAGATGTTGTTGAAATAATTTTAGTGTGAATCTCTTGGAACATCCTCATGATACTGCAAGGTCTCTAATCAGTATCCTAGAAGAATGCAGTATGCAAATGAATCAATTAATCTATCAACTAATAAGTATTGATTAAGTGCCCCTTTGTATCATGTCTAGAATATACAAAGACACAAATGAATCAGTTCCTACATTTAGACATTTTCAATTCAATATGGAGGAGCAACATGAGTTGACTGATTGATTGATAGAGATCTATAGATAGATAGATACATATAAATGTCCACTTATAGATACATATCTATTTATATCTCTGTGTAGATATGGACATATATCCAGAATATTCAAAATAAATAAAGGGAAATTTAGGGAGTATCTAAAGAGAAAAAAGGAAAAAAAATGTTATTATGTGCCAGGCACTCTGGTAAGTACTGAGAATATAAATAATTTAATTCCTTCCTTGAAGGAATTTACATTCTCTTGGGGGAAGGCAATAAATAAAAGAGAAGTAGAAAGAGATGTAGGTAGACACATAGGCAGCTACATGGTATTTAAATGATTGGGAAGAAGTAGCATGGATGCCTGATTTCAGTAGCAATAAACATACATGTAAAAACTCATATCTTAGAACTTATTCTTAGAGGAGGAAAGCTCAAGGTACAGCTTGGAGATTAGAAAGACACTTTAGCAAGATAATCTTCTTGTAGAATGTATTACTTGAATTCAGTCATGAAGGAAGTAAGAAGTTCTAAGAGGAAGAGGTGAGGAGGAGCACATTCCAGAGATATTTGACATTTAGTGTAAAAGCACAAAGTGGCAGAATAGTATAATTAAGGAACAGTTTTTTTTTTTTTTTAAATAAAGCCACTTTGGATTGCCCATAGAGTTTTAAAAGTAGAAAAATATTGAGACAATCAGATTATCATACTTGAATAACAAATAGGGCAATTTATATTTGATCCTAGAGGCAAAAATGAAACAAATGCAGTTTTTTGAGTAATATAATGACATAGGCATACCTATGCCTTAGGAAAATCACTTTGGAAGCTATGTGGATGAATTAAAATGGAGAGAGACCTGAGCATTGAAGATCAATTTGTGTATTGAAATAGTTTAAGGAAAAGGTCATAAGGGAATCAAGTTGATGGATATATGAACAGTGAAAAAGGATGGGATTATTATATGTTTTAGAAGCAGAAAAAACAAAATTTGATAAGAACACACACACACACACACACACACATACACACATACACATACACACACACAAATGCATTGGAAAATAACTCCAGTATCTCTACATACAGTCTCAGTCTATGAACCTCTCAAATGTGGTCACCACCAGTTTCTAGTAATATATCTGTCCGTGTACATGTGTGTGTAGAGATTCACAAATATGCACATATGTATGTACACATATATGCATATATCCATACATATATGAATAGTGTATATTATTTATGTATATATATATATATGTGTGTGTCTACACATCAAATATAAATTCATATATATATCTACATATGTATATATATATATGTAGATATATATATATATATATATATATATATATATATATACTTTTATAATAGGAGAAAGGAGAAGTGCTAATTATTGAAGGTTTCAGATGAGAATTTCTATAACAGGTGGCACTGGACCAAGATTTGTGAATTTAAGCTTCATTTAGATATCTCACTTAATCACATGATAAGTGAATTGAAATAAAAGTTAAATTAGGTGAATCCAATTAGAAGACCATATCTGCTTTTTCCTAAATTTAGTTAAGCATTATATTATCATAGTAGAAAGGCTAATATTTTTGTTTTGGATGGAATGAACTTCAAAAGAACATTTTTTTGTTGTTGAAGGAGAGTGAGAAAATGATTGACAAACCTTTTTGCTCTTCTTTATCATGAATAATTCGTGGAGTCACATTAAACCCAAGAACTATCAGGATGGGAAGTAAAATCATCCTCTCCCCTACAGCTTCATTTGCTCACTCATATGCAAGTGTATTAAACACACATGTTTATTACAAAAATATGAAACAAACTTTGCCCTTAGTGAACCTATATTCTTATAGCAAAGACAATATGTGTTCATATTAAAAATTAATATGAGATGGTTATGTGAAATGGTGTACTAGTAGTTTGAGTGACAAGGGGAAATTTAAAATAGTATACAAGAAGAAAAAACTTCAAGGAAACCTGAGTCAGAAATGAAGAATCAGAACATTACAGGAATAAGGGACACATTTTCCACAGGTAGGGTCCCAGGATGAAATGTAATAGTGTGTGTGTGTGTGTGTGTGTGTGTGTGTGTGAGAGAGAGAGAGAGAGAGAGAGAGAGAGAGAGAGAGAGAGAGATTTTGTTTGTATCATACAATGTGTCCTCCAAGGGAATAATGTATAAAAAGTCTAGACTAGTAGGAATTGGCTGTCCTTATTCATAACAATAGAGCAATTACTATTTATTTGATTTGCTATGTTTGGGGTAAGTTTTGAGGTGGATAGAGATAAAACAGAAGAAATTAGATGTTAGAAACACGTGCATGCTTTCTAATAATTTGGAATTGTAAAAAATATTTTGGAGATACCCTTTTTATTAGAGCTAATGCCCAGTCTGTGCTCTGAGGTTGTTTAACAACAATCCTTTGCCCTCTGGATGATCTTACCCTCAAGATATAATGCTTTGATCAGCACCAGATATTCACTGAGAGAACTCCTCTTTTTTTCCCCTGGGACAAAGGGAGAAGCAGGTAATCAGTCACATCTTTTGACATGCTTAAGTCCCTGTTTTTTACAACTGCTAAATGAACCAAACCAGGTAGTGTACCACTAACTCTGATTCTGCACCCCACTGAGAGACAATAAACTTCAAAATATTTACTATAGGACTTAAGAATATTGTCTTTGTGTGTGAGCCATGGGAGCTGCTATTCAGTATTTAAGAATAACTGTCATGGTCCAGGGCACTTTTATGCATATAAAACACTATCTTTGCCCCAGGAGTTTAAGCTTTTCCTCTAAAGCTTCCACTTGCAAGCATTTTCCTCACTTTGGAATTAATTAAATTTCTGTTTAAATCTTGGCTCTTCCATCTCTATTCTGTTTTGTTTAATTCTAGTCACCCACAGGTCAGAGGCTAATTCCAGTCTGGTTCAGCACTCTGGTCAAAAGTGAGATTGGACTCAGAACTGAATCATTGGACTTTCTACTATCAGAGTAAGTAGACTAGGTATCACTGGAAATCTTGTTGGAGTTTAACCTTCCCACATCATGTAAGTCCTCTGAGTTTTATTCTTGTTCTAATTTTCCAGGCTCAACATTGACTGAGCTAGTCTTTCTTTGGAGGAAAACTCTAGGGCCCCTCCCTTGATACACTTTTGGTAAGGATATCCTATGCACACCTCAGTTCTATGTTCATTTCCATAAACATGCTGCAGTGAGCCTTTTTTTCTGCATATCTCAATGCCATGTACCTCCCCTAAGAAGAGGAAAACTGAGGTAAAATAACGTAAATTACATCCCATGAAGAAGCAAAGAAGACCTATTAAAATTGAGGGGGAAAAGGAAGGGTATGAACATTATGTGACTCTTACTCTCATCATATTTGGTTCAAAAATAGAATATCAGACATATTTTGCTCCACAGAGAAACTTGTCTCATCCTATAGGGAGAGGGAAAGGAAAGGAAAGGGGGAGACTAATAGAAGGAAAAACAAAAGTAGTAGAGAAAAGGTATAAGAAAGGGGGAAGGGGCTGTAAAGGGACAGAGCTTTTTGAGGGAGGTGGTAGTTAAAAGCAAAATACTGGGGAGAAGGAAAAGGTGGAAAGGAAAGGGGAAAGCATAACTGGGAAAATAGGATGGTGGGGAATTCTGAATTAGTTATTTTAACTATGAATGGGAATGGAATGAACTCTCCCATAAGAGTTAGTAGCCTGGAATAAAATCCAGAATCCCAAATATGTTGTTTACAAGAAAAACATTTAAAGAAGAATGATACATACAGAGTAAAGGTAAAAGGCTAAAGCAGAAGCTATTGTGCTTCAGGTAAAGTAAACAAAACCAGGTTTAGTAATCCTGATTTCAGGTAAAGTAAAAGCAAAAAAAAAAAAAAAGATTAAAAGAAGTAAGGAAGGAAACTATATCTTGCTAAAAGGTGCCATAGAAAATGAAGTATTATCAATACTACACAACTAAAAAAAGCTAGAAAAAGACCAAACTGAAAAACCCCAAGTAAATACCAAATGGTATTTACTTGGGGTTTTTCAGTTTCTGAAAACAAAAGGGGGATTAATAAAATTGAAAGTAAAGAAACTATTGAAATAATAAAGAAAACTAAGAATTGGTTTTGAGAAAAAAAACAACAAAATAGATAAATCTTTAGTTAATTTAATCAGAAAAAGGAAAGAAGAAAATCAAATGATTAGTCTCAAAAAGGAAAGGGGAGAATTTTCCACCAATCAAGAGGAAATTGGAGCATAATTAGGAGCTATTTTGCCCAATTGTATCCCAATAAATCTGATAATCTAACTGAAATGGCTGAATATTAACAAAAATATAGATTGTGAGATTAACAGAGGAAAAATAAATTTTTAATATAGTCCCACAAGCTATTAATCACCTTCCTAAGAAAAAAATCTCCAGGGTCAGTTGGATTTACATGTGAACTTTATCAAATATTTAAAGAACAATTCATTACAATACCATATAAATTATTTGGAAAAATAGGAAAAGATCATTTCCCATGACATACTTTTTATGACACAGACATGGTGCTGATATCAAAACTGAGTATAGTCAAAACAGAAAAATAAATTTATAGACTGATTTTCTTAATGAATAGTGATGCAAAAATCTTAAGTAAAATATTACCAAAGAAATTACAGCAAGTTATTCCTAGGATAATACACCATGACTAAATAGGATATATATCAGGAATGCATGGCTGGTTCATTATCAGGAAAACTATTAACATAATTGACTATATCAATAACTAAAATAACAAAAACCTTATAATTATTTCAATAGATGTAGAAAAAGCATTTGGCAAAATCCAATGAACATTGCTATAGAAGTTTTCCTTAAAGTGATTAATAAAATCTATTTAAAGTCATCAGCAAACATCAAATGTAATGGGGATAAACTATAACCATTCTCAATAAGATTTGAGGTGAAACAATGTTGCCCACTATCACCCTTACTATTCAATGTTATATTAGAAATGTTACCTTTATCAATAAGAGAAGAAAAAGAGATTTAAGAAATTACAATAGGTCATGAGGAAAGCAAATTATCACTCTATGTAGATGATATTATGGTATATTTAGAGAATCTGAGAGAATCAACTAAAAAACTATTAGATACAGCTCACAATTTTATCAAAGTTGCAAGATACAAAATAAATCCATATAGATCATAAGCATTTTTATATATTGCCAACAAATTCCAGTAGCAAGAGATACAAAGAAAAATTCCATTTAAAATAACTGTAAATAATATGACATATAGTTCCTGTCATAATTACAAAACACTTCCCACACAAATAAAGTCACATCTAATCTCTTGGGAAACTATTAAGTGGTCATGGGTAGGTGGAGCAAATATCATATAATATAACAAAAATAATAATAAATTAAATCTACTTATTCAGTGCTATGGCAAATTCCCCCCAAAAATTATTTCACAGTAGTAGAAAAAAATCATAACAAAGTTTATCTGGAAGAAAAAATAGTCAAGAATTTCAATGGAATTAATGGAAAAATGCAAATGAATGTGGCTTAGTTTCACCAGACCTAAAACTATATTATTAAGTAGCAGTCATCCAAACTATTTTGTACTGGCTAAGAAATAGAATAGTTGATCAATAAAATAGGTTAGTTTCTTTTTTTTTCTTTTTTTTTTTTTTTTTAATTTAATAGACTTTTATTTACAGGATATATGCATGGGTAACTTTACAGCATTAACAATTGCCAAACCTCTTGTTCCAATTTTTCACCTCTTATCCCCCACCCCCCCCCCAGATGGCAGGATGACCAGTAGATGTTAAGTACATTAAAATATAAATTAGATACACAATAAGTATACATGACCAAAATGTTATTTTCCTGTACAAAAAGAATCAGACTCTGAAATATTGTACAATTAGCTTGTGAAGGAAATCAAAAATGCAGGTGGGCATAAATATAGGGATTGGGAATTCAATGTAATGGTTTTTAGTCATCTCCCAGAGTTCTTTCTCTGGGCATAGCTGGTTCAGTTCATTACTGCTCCAATTATTATTATTTCTTAAGCTGGTATCTGATAAAAAAAAAAACTGTCTCCTTTCTTCATTTTGCATACATTAGTAAGCATAAAGATATTTGTTTTCTTGTTTTCTTATTTTATATTCTGTCTTTGGTTATTTCCACCATAAAGCTGAGAGCTAATCCCTTTAACTGGTCTTGTTGCTGTAACTTGTGCTGTAACTCAGATTTCTGACACTCATTCGCCAGAAGAAATGGAAACTATCTTTATTCTCAAGTTCCTAAAATTTAAGCAATCTCTGAGATAATTCCATTGAAATGTTTCCTGACAACACATTAAAATGTTGTCAGTTTGTAATCATAGAAGCCTCTCAAATCTTTGCAACTTCTTCATTTCTATTCATGATACTTATATTTTTGCAGGTACTTAGCCTTAAAAAACTCAGTTATCTCCTTTGCTCTCTGCAACCCAATAATCACTACATACTGCTGAATATTTCTGTAAAATAAACAAGTTATTGTTTAACATTTCCTACTTCCTTTTTTTTTTTTTTTTTTTTAGCTTTTAAGTCTTTTAATTTTTTTTTTTTTTTTAATTTAATAGCCTTTTATTTACAGGATATATACATGGGTAACTTTACAGCATTAACAATTGCCAAACCTCTTGTTCCAATTTTTCACCTCTTACCCACCTCCCTAAATGGCAGGATGACCAGTAGATGTTAAATATATTAAAATATAACTTAGATACATAATAAGTATACATGAACCAAAACATTATTGTGCTGTACAAAAGAATCAGACTCTGAATTATTGTACATTTAGCTTGTGAAGAAATCAAAAATGCAGGTGTGCATAAATATAGGGATTGGGAATTCAATGTAATGGTTTTTAGTCATCCCCAGAGTTCTTTTCTGGGTATAGCTGGTTCAGTTCATTACTGCTCCATTAGAAATGATTTGGTTGATCTTGTTGCTGAGGATGGCCTGATCCATCAGAACTGGTCATCATCTAGTATTGTTTTGAAGTATATAATATGATCTCCTGGTCCTGCTCATTTCCTCCGCATCAGTTCATGTAAGTCTCTCAGGCCTTTCTGAAATCATCCTGTTGGTCATTTCTTACAGAACAGTAATATTCCATAATTTTCATATACCACAATTTAGTTCAGCCATTCTCCAACTGATGGACATCCATTCAGTTTCCAGTTTCTAACCACTACAAAAGGGCTGCCACAAACATTCGTGCACATACAGGTCCCTTTCCCTTCTTTATAATCTCTTTGGGATATAATCCCAGTAGTAACTGCTGGATCAAAGAAGTATTCACAGTTTGATAACTTTTTTGAGCATAGTTCCAAACTACTCTCCAAAATGGTTGGATTCTTCACAACTCCACCAACAATGAATCAATGTCCCAGTTTTCCCACATCCCTCAACAATCATCATTATTTTTCCTGTCATTTTAGCCTAATCTGACAGGTGTTAGTGTATCTTAGAGTTGTCTTAATTTGCATTTCTCTGATTAATAATGACTTGGAGCATCTTTATTATGACTAGAAATAGTTTCAATTTCTTCATCTAGAATTGTCTGTTCATATCCTTTGACCATTTTTCAATTGGAGAATGGCTTGATTTTTATAAATTAGAGTTAATTCTCTATATATTTTGGAAATGAGGCCTTTATCAGAACCTTTGACTGTAAAAATATTTTCCCAGTTTATTGCTTCCCTTCTAATCTTGTCTGCATTAGATTTGTTTGTACAAAAACTTTTCAGTTTGGTATAATCAAAATTTTCTATTTTGTGGTCAGTAATGATCTCTAGTTCTGCTTTGGTCATAAAGACCTTCCCTTCCACAGGTCTGAGATATAAACTATCCTATGTTCCTCTAATTTATTAATGATTTCATTCTTTTATGCCTAGAGTCATGAACCCATTTTGACCTTATCTTGGTGTACTGCGTTAAGTATGGATCAATGCCTAGTTTCTGCCATATTAGTTTCAATTTTCCCACAATTTTTATCAAACAGTAAGTTCTTATCCCAAAAGCTGGGATCTTTGGGTTTTCAAAGACTAGGTTGCTATATTTGTTGACTGTTTTTCCTTGAACCTACTCTATTCCACTGATCAACTAATCTATTCCTTAGCCAATGCCAAATAGTTTTGGTAACTGCTGCTCTATAATATAATTTTAGATCTGGTACAGCTAAGCCACCATCATTTGATTTTTTTTCATTAATTCCTTGAAATTCTTGACCTTTTGTTTTCCATATGAACTTTGTTGTTATTTTTCTAGGTCATTAAAATAGTTTTTGGGAGTCTGATTGGTATAGCGCTAAATAAATAGATTAGTTTATAATATTGTCATCTTTATTATATTTGCTCGCCTCTATCAAAGAGCATTTAATATTTTCAATTGGTTAGATCAGACTTAATTTGTTGTGAAAAGTGGTCTGTAATTTTGCTCATAAAGTTTCTGATTTTCCCTTGGCAGATAGATTCCTAAATATTTTATATTATCAGTAGTTACTTTAAATGGAATTTCTCTTTGAACTCTGACTGTTGGATTTTGTTAGTGATATATAAGAATGCTGATGACTTATGTGGGTTTATTTTATAACCAGCAACTTTGCTAAAGGTTGTGGATTATTTCTAATAACTTTTTACATAGAATCTCGGGTTCTCTAAGTATACCATCATGTCATCGGCAAAGGTGATAATTTGGCTTCCTCATTGCCTATTCTTATTCCTTTAATCTCTTTCTCAGCTCTTATTGCTATAGCTAGCGTTTCTAATACAATATTAATAGTAACGGTGATAGGGAACCTTGTTTCACTCCAGATCTTATTGGGAATGGTTGCAGTTTGTCTCCATTACATATGATGCTTACTGATGGTTTTAAATAGATGCTGCTGATTATTTTAAGGAAAAGTCCATTTATTCTATATCTCAAGTGTTTTTAATAGGAATGGATGTTGGATTTTATCAAATGCTTTTCTGCATCTATTAGAGATGATCATATGGTTTTGTTAATTTGGTTATTAACATGGCCAATTATATTGATAGTTTTCCTAATATTGAACCAGCCCTGCATTCCTGGTATAAATCCTACTTGATCATAGTGTATTATCTTGGAGATGATTTTCTGTAGTCTTTTTGCTAATATCTTATTTAAGATTTTAGCATCAATATTCATTAGGGAGATTGGTCTATAATTTTCTTTCTCTGTTTTCAGCCTACCTGGTTTAGGTATCAGTACCATGTCTTTGTCATAGAAGGAATTTTGGTAGGGACTCCTTCATTTCCCTATTTTATCAAATAATTTATATACATTAGGGGCCAATTGTTCTTTAAATGTTTGGTAAAATTCATGTAAATCCATCTGGTCTGGGGATTTTTCTTAGGGAGTTGTTTAATTGCCTGTTCTATTTCTTTTTCTGAAATGGGACTATTCAAAGCAATTTACTTCCTCCTCTGTTAGTCTGGGAAGTCTATATTTTGGAGGTAGTCATCCATTTCACTTAGGTTATCAAATTTGATTGGCATAAAGTTGAGCAAAATAACTCCTTATTATTTCTCTAATTTGCTCTTCCTTGGTGGAAAGTTCTCCCTTTTCATTTTTAAGACTACTAATTTCATTTTCCTCCCTCCTTTTTCTAATCAGATTTACCAAAGGCTTATCTATTTTATTGGCTTTTTCATAGAACCAACTCTTAGTTTTATTAATTAGTTCAATAGATTTTTTACTTTCAATATTTTTAATTTCTCCTTTTAATTTTAGAATTTCAATTTAGTGTTATTTGATTGGGGTTTTAATTTGGTCTTTTTTAGTTTTTTAGTTGAACCATTATTCATTAATCTTTTCTTTCTCTGTTTTATTCAAGTAAGCCTCTCTAAGGATATAAAATTCCCTCTTATTACCCTATTGTCATCCACAAATTTTGGTATGATGTCTCATCATTGTGCATTATCTTGAGTGAAATTATTAATTGTATCTATAATTTGCTGCTTCACCTAATCATTCTTTAAGATGAGATTATTTAGTTTCAATTACTTTTTGGTCTATTTCCCTAATTTTTTGTTGAATGTAGTTTTTATTGCATCATGATCTGAAAAGAAAGCATTTATATTTCTCTTTCTTGCATTTAATTTGAGGTCTTTATGTCCTAATATATGGTCAATTTTTGAATAGGTTCCATGAACTGCTGAGGAGAAAGTATATTCCCTTCTATCTCCATTAATTTTCTCCAAAGATCCAACATACCTAATTTTTCTAATATTCTGTTTACTTCTTTAATTTCTTTCTTATTTGTTTTGTGTTTGATTTGTCTAATTCTGGAGATGCAAGGTTGAGATCTCCTACTATTACAGTTTTTGTTGTCTATTTCTTCTTGCAACTCTCTTAACTTCTCTTTAGGAAGCTGAGTGCCATACCACTTGGTGCATATATGTTTAATATTGATATTGCTTCGTTGTTTATACTACCCTTTAGCAGGATGTAGTTTCCTTCCTTATCTCTTTTTATTAGATCAATTTTTACTTTTGTTGATCTGAGATAAGGATGGCTACTTTTTTGACTTCACCTGAAGCATAATAGATTTTGCTCCAGCCTTTTACCTTTACTCTATATGTATCCCCCTGCTTTAAATGTGTTTCTTGTAAACAACATATTGTAGGTTCTGACTTTTGATCCAGTCTGCTATCTGCCTCCTCTTTATGGGGAGTTCATCCCATTCACATTTCGTTAGAATTACTAAATCTGTATTTCCTGCCATCCCTAATAACCCAGATTGTGCTTTACTTATTCTTGCCTCCCCAACCCTCTTCCCCCTTTTAAACTTATGTACCCTCTCTTGTATCACGATACTTATCCTCTTTATAATCCCTCCCTCCCCCTTTGAGTCTTTCCCCTTCTTCCCTTATTACTCTTTTTCTTTTTCCTTTCCTCTCCCCGTTTTTTAACGAGGCGAGAGAAATTTTCTCTAAAACAAATGTCAATTATTTTTCCTTTGAGCCAACTCTGATGAGGTAAGATTCACACAATGTTCCTCCCCTCTCTAAATTCCCTCAGATATGATAAGTTTCCTTTAGCCTCTTTGTGGGATGTGGTTTCCCTCTTTTATCCCTCCTTCCCACCTTATTCTGCCATCATCCCTTTTTCCATATCTACTTCCCTTTTTATGTTATATCAGTACTATCAAATTTTTCATGTATTTTTTGTATATCCACAACAGAAATACACTTCTCAAAGTTATTTTTACCTTTTTCTGCATCTCTTGAGTTCTATTCTTGGAGATCAAATTTTTTGTTTAGTTCTGGTTTTTCTTCAGAAACAAATGGAATTCATTTGTTTCATTAAATGTCCATCTTCTTCCCTGGAAGAAAATGCTCAGCTTAGCTGGTAGTTTATTCTTGGCTGCATCCCAAGTTCTTGTGCCTTTCGAATATCATATTCCAGGCCTTCTTTCCTTTAATGTAGATGCAGCCAGATCCTGGGTGATCCTTATTGTGGCACCTCGTATTTAAATGGTTTTTTTGGCTGTTGTAAAATTTTTTCCTTTATCTGATAGTTCTGAAATTTTGCCACAATATTCCTTGGTGTTTTATTTTGGGTTTCTTTCAGAAGGTGTTCGATGAATTCTTTCAATGCCTATTTACCTTCTGATTCTATTACATCTGGGCAGTTCTCTTTGATGATTTCTTGTAAAATAGTATCTAGGCTCTTTTTTTCATCATAGTTTTCGGAAAGTCCAATAATCCTCAGATTATCTCTCCTAGATCTATTTTCCAAGTCTGTCATTTTAGCAAGTAGATAATTCATGGTTTTTCCAGTTTGTCATTTTTTGGTTTTGCTTGACTGATTCTTGCTGTCTCAATGCATCATTAGTTTCAATTTGTTCAGTTCTAATTTTTAAAGAATTATTTTCTTCATTAGCTTTTTACTTCTTTCTGTATATGTCCAATTGAGTTTTGAATGTATTGTTTTTGGTCTGTGGAATTTTTTCCATTTCACTAATTTTTTTTTTTTTAGTGAATTATTTTCTTTTCAATTCACCGATCCTACTTTCTTGCATTCTTTGTCTTTTCAATTCACGGATCCTACTTCTAGTGAATTCTTTATTTTTCCAATTCACAATTCTTACTTTCCTGTGATTTTTATTTTTTCAATTCACCAATTTGACTTCCTAGGAATTTTTAACTTTCAATTCGTATTTCAGGAAGTTGTTGCTCTCTTATGAAGGCTTCTCTTTCCTTTCCCCATTTATCTTCTAACTCTCTTTGAGACTTTTAATGTCTCTTCTGAGAGCATTATGTAAAGGAGGACAGTCTGATGCATTTTTGCTGTTTGAGGTCTCTTCAGGTTTGCTGACCTGCTCTTTTTCTGCATAAGCTGTCGATTGTTCTTTTCATCTTTTTATTCATGTGTTTAAAAGCCTTTAGGGTAGGTCTCCTAGGCAAAGGGGTTACCAGCTTCCTCTGCAGAGCAGGGAAAGATTTAAACCGATTTCCGCCGAGGTATGGGAGTGCTCTGGGTGAGGTTTTCCCTTCCCCAACAGGAAGTGGATTCAGCACTGGCCGAGCTATCAAAGTGCCCAGTAGGGCTGTGTGGAGTTAGCGATTGCCCTTGGCTAGAGACTAAGGGGTGAAAGTGTCACTGCCCAGGCGGAGCCTCTTCGTGGGACTGTGAGTTTAGCAGCTGACCGCAGACCGCAGACCGCCGAACTCTGCCCCAGTGTCTCTGCCCAATGCAAATCGGCCCTGAGAAAGCTCTATGGCCCCAAGCCGAGCTCCCCACTGTGCAGATTGGAGGCTAACCGGCTGCGTCCTCCTGCCGTGCAGGGATCACAACTGCCTCAAGGAAAAGCCCTTACTGCGGGTTGGGGCTGCGCTGTGCTGAGATCTGTGCTTTCTCCCTCGGTTTGAGACTCTCCTCAGGAAGCCTAATTTCTCTCCCCGTCTGCGCTGATCTCCCCCTGGCCCCTGTAACCAACCTTTTTGGCGAGACTGCAGATTTTCTTTGGCAGGTGAGTTGTTCTACTTCTTATCTTTCCTAATTGTAGAGCAGTCAAGACTATTTTTGAGGCTCGATATAATATTGGTAACGAGGGTAAGAGAAGAGCTTAGAAAGTCGCGTGTGTCTTCTCCGCCATCTTGGCCAGGTTAGTTTCAAAAGACAAAATAACCCATGGTAATCTAATGTTTGATAAACCTAAAGACTCCAGCTTTTGGGATAAGTTCTCATCATTTCACAAAACTTAGGGTAGAGCCAAGATGATGGAGAGCATACACTTTCTTTTGGACTTCTTCCCATGACCCTCAGCCTAATTACCAAATTCAGTCTCTGAATTAGTTTTGGACTAGCAGAACCCACAAATATTGGGAGTGTAAAAAGCAGCAGGAAATAATTTTGAAGATCTCCAGAAAAAAGTATGTTTCAATTGTCAAGAAGGCAGCGGGCCAAGCACTATCAGGCTGAGCACAAACACTGGAGACTGCAGGCAGTGCAGGGTCCCAGGGCACTGGTGGATTTGCAGGCAATGGAGAATCTACATGGAGGAATTTATAGCATTGCTGGCTATTCTGTCCTGGTTGCAAACCAGTAAATCAACATAGAAGTTATAAACGTCAAACACAAACACAAAAGATAAACAGTAAAACCTGAAATGCCAGAACTTCACAAGACCCAGTCATGCCCACTCAAAAGTAACTCAGACACAGCTCAGCTGCTGCTCATGCATCTAGAGGAATATTGGATAATCTCTATTACCCCAAATGCAGATCTCAACTTTTTTTTTAAATGAGTAAAAAAACAAAAATAACTCTGACCATAGATAGTTTTTATTGCCAAAGAGAAAAGCAGATTTCAAACCGAGAGGAGACTAAAAGGAGATGGTCTTCAAATGAAGTCTCAAAAGGTAATGTAAATTGGTTCCCATCACACAGGACCCTCCTAGAAAAAAAAATTTAAAAATATATCAAAAGAGACCTACTAGTAAAAAAGGGGGGGGAAAGAAATGAGAACAATGCAAGAAAGTTTGGAAAAGTAAACAAATTATCTGAAGAAAATTCATTACAAAATCAACTTAGTGAAATGGAAAAAGCATGTAACTCCCTAAAAATAGATTTGATAAAATGTAAAAAGAAAATAACTCCCTGAAAAACAGAATTTGCAAAATGAAAAAAAAAATAGAACAAAACAACTCATCCAAAAATTTAATTAGACAAATGCAAAAAGATCTAAAAAGTAAATGAAGACAATAATTCACTAAAAATCAGAACTGAACAAATAGGAATGAATAACTCCATCAAACATCAAGGATCAGTCAAGAAGAAGCAGCTAGGTTGTGCAGTAGATAGAGAACTACCCTGGAAGTTAGGAGGACTCAAGTTCAAATGTGGCCTCAGACACTTTAACACTTCCTAGTTCTGTGACCCTGAGCAAGTCACTTATCCCGATTGCTTTACCAAAAAAAAAAAAAAAAAAAAAAATCAAGCAAGTAAATTTAAAAAAATGAAAAAATAAAAGAAAATGTAAAATCCTTCTTGGGAAACCAAATGACTTGGATTATAGATCTAGGAGAGACAATCTAAGGATTATTGGACTTCCTGAAAACCATGATAAAAAAAAAAGAGCTTAGACATTATTTTTCAGGAAATCATCAAAGAGAACTGCCATGATGTCATAGAATCAGAATTTAAAATAGCTATTGAAAGAATTCACCAAACACCTCCTGAAAGAGATTCCAAAATTTATATTCCAAGGAATATTATGACTAAATTTCAGAACTATTGGACCAAGGGGAAAATATTGTAAGCAGCCAGAAAAAAAAATTTAAAATACCAAGGAGCCACAATTAGGATTACCCAGGATCTAGCAGCTGCCAGCTTAAAGGATACAAGGGCCTGGAATCTGATATGCCATTTGACAAAAACTGCTGGGAAAATTGGAAACTAGTATGGCAGAGACTAGGATTTGACACACACACCAACCCCCTTTTCAAGATAAGTTCTAAATGATCTCATGATTTAGACATGAAGACTGATATAAGCAAAAATAGAAGAACAAAGGACAGTTTACCTCTCAGAACTGTGGAGAAGGAAGGAATTTTTGACTATAGAAGAGCTTGAGTATATTATTGAATGAAAAATGGATTTTGATTATATTAAGCTAAAAAGATTTTTGTGCAAACAAAACCAATGTAGATAAAATGAGAAGGGAAGCAATAACCTGGGAAAAACTTATTTTATATTAAAGGGTTCTGATAAAAGCCTCATTTCTAAATTATAAAATCAAATCAAATTCATAGGAATGCAAGGCATTTACTAATTGTAAATGGTCAAAGAATAGGAAATTAAGAATATTTCCAGTCATATGAAAAGGTGCTCTAAATCACTATTCATCAAAGGAATGCAAATTAAGACAACTCTGAGGTACTACATATCTCTCACATTGGCTAAAATGACAAGGAAAGATAATGACCAATGTTGGAGACAATGTGGGAAAACCGGAACACTAATACATTGTTTGTAGAGTTATGAAGTGATCCAACCATTCTGGAGAACAACTTGGAATAATGCCCAAAGCATTATCAAACTGTGCATATCCTTTGATCCAGTAGTGTTTCTACTAGTCTTGTATCCTAAAGAGACCATACAAAAGAAAAGGTACTCTCATGTGCAAAAATTTTTGTGCCAGCCCTTTTTGTAGTGGCAAGAAACAGGAAACTGGTAAATTAATGTTATGTAATATTATTGTTCTATAAGAAATGATCAAAATGATGATTTCAGAGAGGTCTGGAGAGACATACATGAACTGAAACAAAACCAGTAGATCATTATACTCAGCAACAAACTTATATGATAATCTGTTCTTATGGATATGATTCTTATCACCCATGAGAAGATTTAGATCACTTCCAATGGTCTTGTGATGAAGAAAGCCATATGTATGCTGAGAGTGGAGTGGAAAGAGAATGTGAATGACAATTTAGCATTTTAACTTTTTGTTTGCTGGCATTTTGTTTTCTTTCTCATTTTTTCCCTTTTTGAGCTGATGTTTCTTATGTAGCATTATGTTTATGGAAATATGTGTAGAAGAATTTTACATGTTTACACTGGATCACTTGCCATCTAAGGGAGGGGGCAGAGGGAAAGGAGGTAAAAAAAAATTGAACACAAGATTTTGTAAGGGTAAATATTGAAAATTATCCATCTACATATTTTGAAAATAAAAAGCTTTAATTAGAAAAAAAGAAAATTTTATGTTTGGTTAACTACATGAATGGCACACCTCTGGAATTAGACTGCTTTGCACACTTCATTTTTTGACTTATATGTCCCAGGATCTGTGTGCCCTAAGTTAATTAAGTAAAATTATATTCACACACTTTGTTATTTGTATTTGTCTTGTTTTGTTTGTGATTGACTTTTTGTAAGATGCAGTATGTCTGTGTCATGTTTGTGCTTTGAACTAAATTCTGTTACCTTGAGATTAAAAATGCAACCAGCCAGAAAAAACAAAACAAACAACAACAAAAAAAAAAACCCTCTAATGTCTGTTGCCATAAAGCACTGGGGAATATTAATGAACTGTCATAGTTAAAGTAGTCATCTTAGTAAGTGAGAATAGCTACATTTTAAACTTTACATAAGAGATTAGGTTATTAAGGGGAAGACAGCAAAAGTGAGGGAGCAGTATGAAACATACCTTTTTCTGTCATTGCAACCTTTGCTAAGTTAGAATTATAGAAATGAAGTCAATAATCAAAATTTGTAGAGCTACTAAAAGTTTCTTATCAGATATGGAGGGTTTAGAGATCTAAACATTAAGAACTTTGGCAAATAATTATTTTACCATCACAAGAGAAAACTCCTGAGAATTTGGATTAATTTCAGGAATCCATTCCCTTCTGAAATATCTTACTAAGTTTTGCAATATAACTGTGTAATTTTTGCTTTATGGAAAAATAAAAATTAAGTCTTATTAAAGGTTTTTAAACATGTTATAAGTAATTGGCAAGATTAATAGTTTCATTGTTCTAAGGCAATAAAGGAAGAATAGTTTTGTAGTGATCCCTAAGATGAAGAGAGGGAAGGGAAAAATAGTTTGCATATCAAGCTTTAGTGTCTTTTCAGTTTTTAACCTATTTTATTAGTTAGTAATCATGCCATCCATCCTTCAAACAAACTAACTTAACCATTTCTTTTTTGTAACAGTGTGACATTTGGTTCCTTCTTGAGACCACAGCTAGAGGATAAAACTAGTCCCCAAGTCCCTTTTGCACCACTAGAAAGGAAGAAATGATTCCTTTAATTTACAAGAGATGCAAGGAAGAAGTTTGATTTTACTTTAAGATACCCGGTAATTAGAGAACAGAATGTGGAATAAAAGCTAGCATAATTGTTGCAAAAAGAAAGCACCCAAAAAGTATTGAGAGACTCAACCCCACTCACTCAACCTGACAGCTCAGGGAAGGTTGGTAAGATGGGTGACAGAAAGCCCTGTCTTAAACCCCTCTGCCTTCCTCACACAGACACTGTGGAATTTTGTGTATCTCAGTTGTGGGGATTGTTAACAAGACCATAACAACCCATGTCCCTTAACTGCTCTTGTAACAAAGTAAGAATAAAGAATGCTTGAGAATTGTGAGAAAACTTGAATTATATTTTGCAATACCAGGTGGAGGGGGGAGGGGAGCTGTAGCTATAACAGGGTCCCATATTTGTTATGGCCCCTTGTCCCTGAGTAGCCACCAGCCATTCTCTCTAGGTGAACTTGGGGGCATCATCCATGTGTAGTACATCTTGCACACCATGCCCTAGCAAGTGCAAGTGATCACAGCCCAGCAGTATCTGGAGCTGTGTTGAGGGTGGCCCCACAGCCAACATTCCCTTTACCCTCCCACTGGAAACTATTAGCAATGGGAAAATCCTAATACCAATCACACCAGAGGTTGGCAGTGCCCTTAGCCACCCCCCCAAAGCCCAGTCAATTAATTCAAGGTGAACCTAGCCCTCAGTAATACCAACCCAGCTGTTTCCTGTAAAAGTACACGTGCTCTTAGAAGTGCCTAACATGGCAGTATAATTTGGGGGATCCAGCTAGATTCTGCCCATGGTAAGCCCACCTTAATTCTGGTTACAGAAACTTATTAGCTGTGTAATTTTAGGCAACTTGTCTTATGTTTCTTTGCCCCAATTTTTAACCCTAAAGTGATTTTTAAGATGCCAAATGTAATAAGAATAATGAATTTGTATATGATAATTTTTAAATACAATTGATGCCATCTAAAATTTATTGTTTGTGCCATTATTGTGTTTATAAATTACATTGTCTTTAGAAATCTAGATTGTAAAACATGAGAGATCATTGCAAACCAGAAATGCTGTTAAACAAAAATTTCCCCTTTAATTTGGATGCTGTTACTTAAACAGATGTGATAAAAATGGATTATTAAATATGTAATGTGATAACATTTACTATAATAGCAATTTTTCATTTGAAAATATTGGTTATTATAAATTTATTATGCATAATTATATATTTGTGTAATTGTATAATTTATTATATATTAAATGGTCTAAAGATGTAGCTTCAATTCATACTGTGTGAAACCCCATAAGTAGTTTTTAATTTATAAATAAAGAATAAATGAAATGTGAACTGTTAGGGAAATATCAGGAAAGATATTTAAGCCCTAAGTCGTGGTTGTTGAAATTTTGCTATTTAAGATACAATTCCTGGGAATATAATTTACTACTGTTTTTGAGTTTTGATTACAGGAATAGTCGTTTGGATTATTATGGAATCAATAATAGAAAATAGCATGTGACAAAGTCTAAGAACTGCTTTTGAGAACAATCTCAGACACAGCTTTTTTAGGATCCATGGACTTTATTTCTCCATTGTACTCTTTCCTTTCTGAAAAGGAAAATTCCTACCTGGTTAATCTTGAGCCTTGCTTTTAAAGCTCTGTAACTACATGTTTAGCTGTCAGATATGAATCATAACTGAAGTGAAAAAGAACTAAGGGAGTTTTCTCCTCTTTTAAGTTATATGGCATTGTTATAAATATGCCCCTCTTTTTCTTTCTATGGAAAATTTCTGTAATCAAGAAGTTTTGGTAGTACACTGCTAAATATATTAAATAATAGATTGATATTAGAACATCTCTGTTATTGTAATAGGATTTAAGTTTGAATATCTTGAAATGTTAACTTATATTTGGTCAAATACAAGATGATAATTTAATGTGAAAGCTTTCTAAATAAATAGAATAGTAACTATACAGAGACATATATGATTGACTTATAAAATGTATCTACCATGGAATTTACATTTTAGTAATCAGTTCACAAAATTATATTAATTATGTGTTAATTATGCATTAATTGGGCTTTATACATAAATTATAATGAGAATAGTAAAGAAAGTGAAATTATTTTTCCCATTATTAAATATCTATTTTTTTAAAAAGGCAGAAGAAAAGATTTCATAGATTGGCCCTCATACATTTTTTAAAAGATTCTTATATCAGGATTTAGTTAAGGATAGAAACATCAAAGGTATATATACTGAAATTCTCTGAAGTTTCAAAATTAGAGAACCAAATTTAATTAATATAACAAATAAACCATCTGAGACATCTAGAACTCAAAATGCTCTGGTTAAATGGATATTGAGAATGGGTTAGTAGAATCAATGCTAATTAATATTGGTGATAAATCTTGTATTACTTTGGCCTCTTGTTCTAAAATGTTACTGTTGAAATTTTTCTTTGGTAAGACTTCTAAGTAGTTTGATATGTACCTGACTTAATGTAATTATATCTTGTATGGAAATTGTATGTATAATTTTATTGCGTTATTTGAACCTAGCACTGTGTCTGAGAAACTGGACCATCTCTATCTGCAGATCCAAAGTTGATGTAAGACTTTTTTTGGTCATTGTTGTTGTTGTTGTTGTTTTACAATAGTATATTTCAAGCAGCTCATATGTCTACTCTGAAAAGTGACTTCATACTGCTAAACCAATAATTGCTTTTAAGGTCTTCTACCAGATCTTTCTGACTACTCACATAGCTGCCAAACTTGTGGTGTGTAATTATGTGCGAAACCACCAATGCCATGATTCATTTGTGTGTTAGCATTCTTGCACTCCACATTCTTGCCCTCACCTCTTTTCTGCTTGCAAATAAACAATGTTTAGCAATGATAGCTGGGCTATACTTTCTTGATAGGTTGCCCCAAGGAACCAAGCCTCTGGACAATATTTCATCTTGGCCCAATTGACCTCTTCTGACATCTTGATTTACATATGCTTCTCCTTTATAGGCCATAAAATTAGGGGTTCTTTTATAATCCTCTCCTTTAAACAAAAGGGAGAAATGTTAAAATATTTTGGAGATAATCTGTTTCCCAGAGTTAAGGCTCAGTAAGCACTTGTTATAATAGCAATCCTTTGCCCTCTGAATGATTTTATGCTCTGGCAAAGTGTACTGCTTTGATACTAACCAGGTATTCACTGAGGGAGCTCTCCTCATTTCCTGGGAGAAGATACAGATGATCCATCACATCTTTTGACATGCTTATAATCCCTGTTTCTTATAACATCTAAGGGAACAAAAACAAGTCTGCCATGCTAACACTGGTTCTAAACCCCTCTCAAACAATCAGCTTGGAGACTATTCCACAGGATTTAGGAATGCTCACATTGTTCAGGCTTGAATATGTTATCCAAAAACTAAGAATAATTATGTCACGATCCAGTGCATTTTTAGGTATATAAAGCACTGTCTTTGCCTTATCAAGTTGAACTCTCCTCTTAAGGAGGACTTTCACTTGCAAGCATTTTCCTAAATTGAAATTAATTAAATTTCTGTTTAATCCCTAACTCTCCTATCTCTACCCTGTTCTTTTCAATTCCAGCCACTCACAGGTTAGAGAGTGGTTCTAGTCTAATTGACTATTATTCATTATTACAGTGCTAGGGAGAATAGACGAGTAATTATTAGCTCTTGGGGAATGAGCTATCATTATCACCATCATCATCATTAGCAGCAGGAGTAGCTTTCTGAACTAGGTACCTTAACAGTTTAGGTACCATGAGGGATATGTATACCCTTATCAGGCGAAACAACACTTTACTTATTTTGCACTTTACTAAGTAAAGTACTGGAAAATTGTTTTCTGTGACCAGGGTATTATAAAAATCAAATGGAATTTTATGGCCTTTGTTCAGAAAAGCTTTGCACTAAAAGTTCCAATGAAACAATAGCAGAGGAGTGCGTTCAAAGACATATTTAAACACTGCTTCACAAAAATCTATGAATTGATATACTTTAGCACAAATGGAGACTAACAGAGAACAGCAGAAGGAAGCAGCATGAGTTCTAATGGTCATATCCAAAAGAGTTTAGCAGTATGACAAAAAAGAATGATGCAATAGAAGACCAAAGTTCAGCAGGAAAAACACTATGAGGACATAAAGGATATTAGTGTTCAAAAGCATTAATTGCCACAATAACATGTCTGGAGACATACATGTTCCCTTTGTTTACTTCCTATATGTGCCCTGGATACATATGATCCTTTTCTTCTCCTGCAGTGTTAATAAAGAAGGTGGAATGCATCCCTTTATATATGTGAATATACTTTCTTTTGTACTTTATATTGTTTTGCCTTAATTAAATGCATTTTTCTCTGAATTTATTTGTACTTTGGTTAGTAAGAGAAATATGTTTTTGGGGGTCCATGAACTATAGTTTTAAGGCATCCTGTTTATACCCATAGCTTGCCTATAACCTAAACTTGTTCTAGGAGGAGGGGTTCACATAATCAGAATACGACCCAGATTCTATATTATATTAGAGCAAGGGAATTTTGATTTGGACAAAAAGAATCTGCAAGACTTTTCCTTGGATGGCTGGGAAAGGTATCACTGTCTGGGTAAGGATAAAGATCCGATATGCCTTTTATTTACTGATAAAGACCAGGCTTTTCTTTCTTTGTGATGTTGCAACCATGACTGTCTCATTTCCTACAGTGATGTCAATAAATGAAGAGAGGCCAAAAATAGTATTAAGTCTAGTGGTAAGAAGTCGATTCTGAATTACTTAAAATACTGTCTGTAGTATGGAGTATGTTTTATCATCATTTCCATAAAAAGACTGAGCGTCCCCAAGGATCTTTTTCTTTGTCTTATTCATTCTTATACATTTGCATATACATCAAGTGATAAACATTCTTTTTATAAAGAAGCTATTGTTTGATCAAGTATTAAATAGCCTAAAATATATTTAAAAGAGAAAAAAAGTATAGCCTTTTATTTTTACTAGAAATGTAAGTAAGCATGGTATTGGCATCTAATTTAGTAGAATGTGATCTATAAAGGATTTGATTTGAAAGGAAACTGGAAATGGGATAAACATTCAAAAATTTTATGAAGATCTAAGCCATTGATACCCAAAATTATTTTTAATTGTTTTATTATAACTTTTTCATTGACAGAGCCCATTCCCAGGTAATTTTTTTTACATTATCCTTTACACTCACTTCTGTTCCAACTTTTCCCCTCCCTTCCTTCACCCCCTCCCCCAGAAGGCAAACAGTCCTGTACAAGTTAAATATGTCACAGTATATCCTAGATACAATATACGTGTGCAGAACCAAACAGTTCTCTTGTTGCACAGGGAGAATTGGATTCAGAAGGTAAAAATAATCTGAGAAGAAAAATAAAAATGCAAGCAGTTTACATTAATTTCCCAGTGTTCTTTCTTTGGGTGTAGCTGTTTCTGTCCATCCTTGATCAATTGAAACTGAGTTAGATCTCTTTGTCAAAGAAATCCACTTCCATCAGAATGCATCCTCATACAGTATTGTTGTTGTGGTATATAATGATGTACTGGTTCTGCTCATTTCACTTAGCATCAGTTCAAGTAAGTCTCTCCAGTCCTCTCTGTATTCATCCTGCTGGTCATTTCTTACAGAACAATAATATTCCATAACATTCATATACCACAGTTTACTCAACCATTCTCCAATTGATGGGCATCCCTTCATTTTCCAGTTTCTAGCCACTAGAAACAGGGCTGCCACAAACATTTTGGCACATACAGGTCCCTTTCCTTTCTTTAGTATCTCTTTGAGGTATAAGCCCAGTAGAAACACTGTTGGATCAAAGGGTATGCACATTTGGATAACGTTTTGAGCATAATTCCAAATTGCTCTCCAGAATAGCTGGATGTATTCACAATTCCACCAACAATGTATCAGTGTCCCAGTTTTCCCACATTGCCTCCAACATTCCACATTATCTTTCCCTGTCATTCTAGACAATCTGACAGGTATGTAGTGGTATCTCAGAGTTATCTTAATTTGCATTTCTCCAATTAATAATGACTTGGAGCATATTTTCATATGGTTAGAAATAGTTTCAATTTCTTCATCTGAGAATTGTCTGTTCATATCCTTTGACCATTTATCAATTGGAGAATGGCTTGATTTCTTATAAATTAGAGTCAATTCTCTATATATTTTGGAAATGAGGCCTTTATCAGAACCTTTGACTATAAAAATGTTTTCCCAGTTTATTGTTTCCCTTCTAATCTTGTCTGCATTAGTTTTGTTTGTACAAAGCCTTTTCAATTTCATATAATCAAAATTTTCTATTTTGTTGTCAATAGTTATCTCTAGTCCTTCTTTGGTCATAAGTTCCTTCCTTTTCTACAGTTCTAAGAGGTAAACTATCCTATGCTCTTCCAATTTATTTATAATCTCTATCTTTATGCCTAAGTCATGAACCCATTTTGACCTTATCTTGGTGTATAGTGTTAAGTGTGGGTCAATGTGTAGTTTCTGCCATACTAATTTCCAATTTTCACCACAATTTTTGTCATATAATGCATTCTTATCCCAAGAGCTGGGGTCTTTGGGTTTGTCAAACACTAGATTATTAAAGTTATTGGCTGTTTTGTCCTTTAAACCTAACCTATTCTATTGATCAACTAGTCTATTTCTTAGCCAATACCTGATGGTTTTGGTAACCACTACTTTATATTATAATTTTAGATCTAGTACAGCTAGGCCACCTTTATTTGATTTTTTTCCCCATTAATTCCATTGAAATTCTTGACTTTTTGTTTTTCCATATCAACTTTGTTGTTATTTTTTCTAGGTAATTAAAATAGTTTTTTTGGAATCTGATTGGTATAGTGCTAAATAAATAGATTAGTTTAGGTAGTATTGCCATCTTTATTATATTTGCTCACCCAGTCCAAGAGCATTTAATATTTTTTCCAGTTGGTTAGCTCCGACTTAATTTGTGTGGAAAGTGTTTTGTAGTTTTGCTCATAAAGTTTTTGATTTTCCCTTGGCAGATAGATTCATAAATATTTTATACAATCAGTAGCTTAAATGGAATTTCTCTTTTTAACTCTAACTGTTGGATTTTGTTAGTGATATATATAAGAATGTGATGAGTTATGTGGGTTTATTTTGTATCCTGCAACTTTGCTAAAGGTGTGGATTGTTTCTAATAACTTTTTAGTAGAATCTTTGGGGTTCTCTAAGTATACCATCATATCATCAACAAAGAGTGATAATTTGGTTTCCTCATTGCCTATTCTTATTCCTTTAATTTCTTTCTCAACTCTTATTGCCAAAGCTAAGCATTTCTAATACAATATTAAATAGTAATGGTGATAGTGGGCAACCTTGTTTCACTCCTGATCTTATTAGGAATGGTTTCAGTTTGTCCCCATTACATAAGGTGCTTACTGCTGGTTTTAAATAGATACTACTGATTATTTTAAGGAAAAGTCCATTTATTCCTATACTCTCAAGTGTGTTTAATAGGAATGGATGTTGGATTTTATCAAATGCTTTTTCTGCATCTATGGAGGTGATCATATGGTTTTTGTTAATTTGGTTATTAAGATGGCCAATTATACTGATAATTTTCCTAATATTGAACTGGCCCTACATTCCTGGTATAAATCCTACTTGATCATGATATATTACCCTGGGGATGATTTTCTGTAGTCTTTTTCCTAATATCTTATTTAAGATTTAGCATCAATATTCATTAGGGAGATTGGCCTATAATTTTCTTTCTCTGTTTTCAACCTACCTGGTTTAGGTATCATACCATGTCTGTGTCATAAAAGGAATTTGGTAGGACTCCTTCATTCCCTATTTTTGCAAATAGTTTATATAGCATTGGGGCTAATTGTTCTTTGAATGTTTGGTAGAATTCACATGTAAATTCATCCAGTCCTGGGGATATTTTTTAGGGAATTGATTAATAGCTTGTTCTATTTCTTATATATATCACGTATTTTCTCTTTGAGCCAACTCTGATGAGAGTAAGATGCCCAGAATGTTCCTTTCCATCTCTAAATTCCCTCAGATATGATAGATTTCCTTTGCCTCTTCATGGGATGCAGTTTCCCTCTTTTTACCTCCCCTTTTCCTTTTTTATGACACTATCCCCTTTCCATTTCTACTTCCCCTTTTTATGTTATATTAGTAAAATCAAATTATACGTGTACTCTTTATGTATATCCACAACAGGCATATAGTTCTCAAGAGTTATTTTTACCTTTTTCTGCTTCTCTTGAGTCTTATGATTGTAAATGAATTTTTTTGTTTAGATCTGTTTTGTTTCCTTAGAAACAAATGGAATTCATCTGTTTCATTAAATGTCCACCTTCTTCCATACCAGAAAATTCTCAGCTTAGCTGGGTAGTTTATTCTTGGCTGTATTCCAAGTTCTCTTGCCTTTCAGAATATCAAATTCCAGGCCCTATGATCCTTTAAGGTGGAGGCAGTCAGATCTTAAGTGATCCTTATTGTGGCATCTCAGTATTTGAATTATTTTTTTCCTGGCTGATTGTAATATTTTTTCTTTGGTCTGAAAATTCTGAAATTTGGCCACAATATTCCTTGGAGTTTTTAATTTTGGGTTTTTTTCAGAAGGTGTTTGATTAATTCTTTCAATACCTATTTTACCTTCTGATTCTATTATATCTGGACAGTTCTCTTTGATGATTTCCTGTAAAATAGTATCTAGGCTCTTTTTTTCATGATAATTTTCAGGAAGTGCAATAATCCTCAAATTATCTCTCTTGATCTATTTTCCATGTCTGTTGTTTTTCCAAGTAGATATTTAATGTTATTTTTCTAATTTTTCTTTTTCTTTTTTCTTTTTTTTTCTTTTTTTTTTTTTTTGGTTTAGCTTGACTTATTCTTGATGTCTCAATGAATCATTGATTTCTAGTTGTTCAGTTATGATTTTTAATGAGTTATTTTATTCATTAGCTTTTTAACTTCTTTTTGTATATGTCCAATTGAGTTTTTAAGTGAGTTGTTTTGTTCTATGGAATTTTTTCCATTTTACTATTTTTTTCTTTTTACTGAATTATTTTCTTTATCTTTTCCAATTCACAAATCTTATGTTCCTGGGAGTTATTTACTTTTTCCAATTCACATTTCAGGAAGCTGTTACTTTCTTGCATAGCTTCTCTTTCCTTTCCCCATTTTTCTTCTAGCTCTCCTTTAAGATTTTTCATAGTCCCTTCTAGGAGAGCCTTGTGTAATGGAGACCAGGTTACATTCCCCTTTGAGGTAGTGTCTGACGACTGTCTGCTATTAGTCTCCTGGGGGTTGAAAACCTCTCTTTCTGTATAGAAGCTATCAATCATTCTTTTGATTTTTTTACTCATTTTTTTAAAGCCTGTGGGATCTGCTGCTTCAGGGCAAGGAGGTTATCAACTTCCTCTACAGAGCAGGGATAGGTATATGGACAGTAGCTGTCCTGCCAATGGCCTGCAAAGAACAGCCAAGCTGTGGAACTGCTCTGGGAAAAGGTTCCCTACTTGATGTGACTGAGGCCTGGGTATCACAGCCGAGCTGAGGAAGTGCCAGCCAAGAACCCCACTGTGTGGATTAGCGACAGCCCTTGGGCTAGAGGCTGAGCAGCAAAAGTGTCATTAACCCAAGCAAAAGCTTGCTGTGGATATTAGCAGTTCTCTGCCCAACATGGCGCTGGAATTGTCTCTGCCTAGGGAAGTACAGTTATGTTGTGGAAGTTCTATTGCCCCAGGCCAAGCCCCACCACTGTGCAGATAAGAGGCTGCCCCGGGCTGTACCCCGCTGCCATGCAGATTTGTGACTGCCCCAGATCTATGCTGCAGAATGCAGCTGCACAGCTGCGCTATGGTCTGTGCTGAGTCACTTCCGGTTTTGGGTGGGTATAGCCAGATCTAGTTAGGTTCTGGCATTTTTTAGAGTATCCTCTACCTTTTGCTTTAATTTCTTTGCTGGTCTACTGCTCTGCAACCAAAGCAGAGCTGTCAGACTATGGCAGAGTCATCTCTGTAAATTTTCTAACCACAGAGGCCTCCGCTGCCCAGTCTGCTCAATATTCTAGCCTCTAGTTCTAACCCTGTTTGTGCTAGTCTGTTCCCCCGACTCAGGACAAACCTTTTCTAGAGATCTTCCAGATTATCTTTGGCTGATAAGTTGTTGCACTTCCAATCTTCTTGAATTTTACCAATCAAGCGTTATTTTTGAGGCTGAATGTAATAATTGGTAGTGAGGGTATGAGAGAGGCTCAGAAAGTCACATATGCCTTTTCCACCATCTTGGCTCTGCCCTCCCATAATTGTAATTTCTATGAATTTATCTTTGCACCCACTTTAAACATTTCCAATGTTTATATTCTATTATGATTCAGAATCAAAGATATTCACATTTGGAAAGGACATTTGAGGTCATCTAGACTATAACTGAAGCAAGAATTCCTCTTATAAGTGTTATTAGCCTTTTTTATTTTTTTTTGGTCATGGACATCTTTGATTGATGAAGCCTATGTACCATTTCTCAGAATTATTATTTAAATACATAAAATATTGAATTGAAGAGAACTGAACAATATGTATATACATTATGCTAAATTATCAAAACATATCTTTAAAGACAAAATCAAGTTTGAGATTCTAGATTAAGAATTCCTTCATATTCCTTCAACTCTGGAAATAATAAACTACTCTGTTCTTAAAGCTATCCAGTAAATCTCCAATGGAATCCTGTTCTTCTTTTGGATTGATTGATCATTGATATTTTTTTTTTCATTTCAATCTATTTTCAACACTGATTTTCTGTATAGGATGGCATTTGTTCTGCATTAAAATGGATTTCCCATCAATTGGCAGCCCAAGCCCATATTTGATGTGACTATATCCTGTGGAAAATGAAGCTTTCTTGAGAAACAGTCTGTGAAAAAAAAATAGAAATTTATCCAATTTTATTGACAAGTGGGAAAGTTTGAGATATTGTCCCATCACAATAAAAAAAAAAAACCAGTAACTAGACCAACAAATGCAAACCTTTGTGGTCAGTCACAACTTTCAAGTTTTTATGAAAGTTGTTTGGAAGTAAGAATATTTTTACATACACGTTTTAATATTAATTCTAGTCTCAGGTACAAAATGCAAGACTATGTAATCTTTATTTTAGCTGATTTTGACTGAGAAGAAAAACATCAATAAATTCACAGATAAAATTCATGTAATGTGTATTCCCCCAAATAATTAAACAAAAATGTATAAATGTATAAATGTATAAAAGGCTTGGATCAGGATATACAATATGTTGGCAATTACATAATTTAATGTTTGCTAAGAAACAATGATATATTTTTTAACTTTAATAATTTATTACCATAATGGTGGTTGGGAAAGAGGAGTTACTTTTGGATTCATTCATACAGTTGTCATTTTTATTCTTATTTTAGTTCCACTTTCTTCACTCTTTTAAACTGCATATTTGTCTCCCTATATTTCTCAATTTTTATTTCAACATTCCTTATACTATGGGAATACTTCATGTCTTCATATGTCATGATTTTTTCACTCATTCCCATACTTATACAAATATGGTTTGTTTCCAGCTATTTGTTTTTGAGTGTTGTTATGAGCATCTTTGTAAAGGCAACTCCCTTCCCCCCATTATTAATCCCCTTGGGATTTAAACATAGGAGTAGGATCATTTTTGGGGAGGGGGGTAAGTCAAAATTGCTTTCCCAAAAGAATAGTTTTCAGCTCTATTAAGGTAAATTAATATTACTTCACTGTTGGGACAATTCAATTCTGAATGGGTTTGTTTGGTGGAGAAAATCAACATTTTAGAATCATTTTAATTTATTTTCCTCATATGCATTAGTGTGTCTAAAACTGTTGTTCATATTATTGTTGATATTTTGTATAATTTCATTTAAAATACTCTATATTTCTTATGTTTAAGAGAAAGCTTATCACATGCATTTTAGACATTAGACTTTTACTTTGATGAGTTTGATTCACAATGATTTTAGATAAATGCACTAGATCACATTAAAGGTAAATAAATTTTGTGTTATGTTAATCAGTTACTTTACCATAAACACATTTGATATTCTGTCAGATTTTCTATAATTTCATTAACATATCATAGTAGATAAAATAAATGATAATTAATAATTCTTTTATTTTAATATTATTTTGAAAGTAATTGTTTTTCTACTGTTTATCATCTTTAACTATTGGTGCCAATGTTACCTGATCAACATAAAAATGTTTGTGATATTTGTTGTTGACTCTGCTGGCATTAAATCTAGTTGATTTATAGCAATATTAATTAATTTATTATTTATTATCTTCCCTGGTTTAGATAGGGAATTAATACAGGGTTCATTACACTGAACTTCATTCTCTATGTAGCATGTCAAGTCACGCTAATAAACAATGATTATGCCCTATATGCCAGGAATGGTGCTGAGTACTGCCAATACAAATAAAAGAAAAAAGAAAAACAAGCCTTGTCTTCAAGGAATTTTTCATTTTACTGGATAGAGAAAAGAAAGCTGAAAAATGGGGGAATTGGAAAAGAAATAAAGATGAGAATGAGGTATGTAGATTTGGGGCATAGTTGAAAGTGCAATGAATTAGGAATGAAAACTTCAGAAGAATGGCTGACTGATTCTTCTCCAGAAAATGGAAGTTCTGGGAGGAGATAATCAATTAGCAAGATAAGTCATAGTAATAAAGACTTATTATAGTGTGTGAATTTCTATCATTCAATGATTTCCTAAGATGGAGAGATTTCTTGTGGTAAGATAAAGAAAAATTACAAAGAACCAAAAGTGTGGATAGAAGGTTCCTCTCCTCTTCACATATTTGTTATAATTCATTTTAAATTAGATTTGTCCTTAGCATTCCTTCCCTTCCAACCTCTATATAGTAATTTATTTCTTGTTTTCATTCTTTCTTTCTGAAATTTGATTATTTAAATCATCTCTAGATTATGTCTAATTTGTTAATTTAATTTTTAAAGGGAGAAATTTATCCATTTTATGGGTTTTAAATGACATATAATGAGAAATTGTAATTTCTTATAATCATTTTTTAAAGCAATGCTTAATTTTTCTTTCATTTTATATCATGGATTGCCAATTTTGCTAATCTTTTAAAATCAGCATCTTGTTTTGTTAACAATTCTTTCACTTATTCCACATGAGAGTCTTTGAGGAATTACCCTTCTCTCAACTTTCTCATTCTTCATTAATTTGACCTTTACATGTGGTACTGGACTTTAAAAATCACTTCTTCCCTTCTTCAGGCTAAGCATTATTTTTTGCTGGCAGAAGGATGATTTTACTTAGGTTTTGGTATATTATCTGTTTGGTTTTTTATTTTTATTAACTACAATTTTGAATAAAGTAAATGTATAATTCCTGTAAGGTGCCATTCTTGTATTCAGTAAATATGCTATTTTCCCATTGTTTCCAAAATTTCTGGATATTTATTCTTGTATAATTTACTAAAAGGCAAAATTGAATCTTTATTTCTTTTTTGTTTCTCCTGACACAATTGGGGTTAAGTGACTTGCCCAGGCTTACACAGCTAGGAAATGTTAAGTGTCTGAGGCCAAATTTGAACTTAGGTCCTCCTGCCTACAGGGTTGGTGCTCTATCCACTGAGCCACCTAGTTGCCTTGGGCTTTTATTTCTTTGTATTTTCTTGGAAACCAATGAGTTTCAGGTTTCTTAAATTCTGTATTCTTATTTCATTTGATGATACTGTTGTTCTTGATAAAGATTTTTAAGAAAACACAGTCAAGTGAATCTAGAGAATATCACAAAATTATGCTGCTTGGTTATATAACCTAAAGTGTATTCTTACTTCAACAAGGAAATTCATAATTGACTCATTATCCTTCTTACCATAGCATATTTTTCCAAATATTTGCACCCCTTATCTTTACTTTCATTGCTCATTCTTTATCCTCTTAAATTATTTTATTATCACTGAAAAAATATGCCAAGAGCTTCCTCTTCTTCCTTCTTCCTCACCTTACATCTCCCAGATGCTAGAAGCCACTTTCTTTGCATCATCCTTGTCTCACATGTCCTTTTGTCTTGCCAAAGCAAAATCTTTTATATGCTCAAGTGTATTTGTTCTCTCTCATCTCCATCAGATTATCCCCCTCTGTCATGAACCTTCAGTTTTTTTTCCTTTTCTAATGGTTACTTCACTAATGGCTACAAATGTGCTTATATCTCCCCTATTCTCAAAAAAAAAAAAAACCTGTCAGTGTACCTATCAACTTTAATTTGTTATCATCCCATAGCTATTCCTTTTGTGGCTAAACTCCTGGAAAATGTCATTTATGATAGGTACCTACATATCCTTTCCCTTCAATTCTTAAATCTCTTCAACTTGACTTCTTACTTCATCATTTGATCAAAACTACTCTGTATCATATCACTGGTTATCACTTAATCACCAAATGTAATGGCTTTTTATTTCAGGTTTAAGATTTCTTGACCCTTTTAATGTGAGAAAAGAAATAGGCATTCATGTAGCACCTATGCTTTTGTTGCTGTTGGTGCTGTTCAGCAGTTTTTCAGTCATTTTTGACTTTTTTTCCTTTCTTTTTAAAATGTATTTGTTTTCATACACACTGCTTTATGAATTGTATTGAGAGAGAAATATCAGAGAAAAACAATTAAGAGAAATTTTAAAAAACAGAAAAAAAGAAGTGAACATAGCATGTGTTGATTTACATTCAGTCTCCTTAGTTCATTTTTTCAATGTAGTTGATATTTTCTGTCCAAAGTCTATTCAAAGTGCTTTGGATCACTGAACCACTGAGAAGAACCAAGTCTTTTATAGTTGTTCATCACACATTCTTGCTATTATTGTGTGCAATGTATTGTTGGTTTTGTGCAATCGAATTTGTTCAGTATTAGTTCATGTAAATATTTCTGGGCCTTTCTAAAATAAATTTGTTCATCATATTTTTCTCATCTTTGTACTTGTTCAGCCATTCCCCAATTCATGGGCATCTACTCATTTTTCAATTCTTTTACATCACAAAAAAAAATCCTATTAACATTTTGACAATTGTGGATCATTTTCCCTCCTTTATGATTTTCTTAGAATACTAGCTTAGTAGTGATACTACTGGGTCAAAGAATATGCCCTTTGGGCATAGTTCCAGATTGCTCACCCAAATAGTTGGATCACTTCACAACTCTACCAACAAAGCATTAGTGTCCCAGTTTGCCCACATTTCCTCCAACATTCATCATTATTTTTTCCTGTTGTCTTAGCCAATCTGAGAGGTATTAGGTGGTACTTCAGAGTTGTTCTAATTTGCATTTTTCTAATCAATAGTGATTTCAAGCATATTTTTCATATAACTATAAATGACTTTAATTCATCATCTGAAAAATGTCTGTTTATATTCTTTGATCATTTATCAATTAGGGAATGGTTTGCATTTCTTTATATATTTTATATATGAGGACTTTATCAGAAACACTGGCTGTAAAGATTTTTCCTCATCTTTGTACTTCCCTTTTAATCTTGTTTCTGTTGGTTTTGTTGGTGCATAAACTTTTTAATTTAATGATATCAAAGTTGTCCATTTTGCTTTTCATAATGATCTCTATTTTTTCTTTGGTCATAAATTCCTTCCTTCCTTCTCCAAAGATCTGATAGGTAAATTATCACTTGTTGTCTTAATTTGTTTATGACAAACTCCATTATGCCCAAATCTTGTACCCATTTGGACCTTATTTTGGTATAGGCTGTGAGATGTAGATCTATGCCAAGTTTCTGACATATTATTTTGCAATTTTCCCATAAATTTTTGTTTACTGAGTTCTTATTCAATAAGCTGCAATATGGATACACACAAAATACTAGATCACTATAGCGCTTGATTATTGGGCCACATGTATCTATTGTATTTCACTGATCCAACACTGTGTTTCTTTGTCAGTTTGATAATTGATGCTTTATAATATAGTTACTGCAGCCAGCCTTGTATGTTTTTCATTAATTCTCGATATTATTGAACTTTTGTGATTACTTTTTGTATGAATTTTGTGGTTACTTTTTCTAGTTATATAAAATAATTTTTGGCATTTTGATTGGTATGCCTTCTAGTAAATTATACAAGAATAATTTGATTGGTATTGAGTCCACTGAGCAAGTGGACCAATTTAAGCAGAATCATTGTTGTTATTATATTAACTATTATATATTATATTATATTATATATCAATTGCTGATGGGCAATTGATAGTTTTCCAATTGCTTAGATCAGACTTTGTTTAAGAAGTGTTTTGCAATTACTTTCATATAGTTCTATAGTTCTTCAGTTTTGTCTTGGTGGGCAGATCACCAAATATTTTATTTTTCTACACTCATTTTCAATGTAATTTCTCTATCTTTGCTTATAGACTTTGTCAGTAATATACAGAAATGTGAACAATTTGTGTGGGTTTATTTTATATACTGCAACTTTGCTAATTCACAGCTTCCAAAAGGTTTCTTCATGTTTTTCTAGGAGTCTCAATGCAATCATCTGGAAAGAGTGATAGTTTTATTTCCTCATTACCTATTCTAAATTGAATTTCTTTCTTCTTTTATTATTGCTAAAGAAAATATTTCTAGTACATATTTGAGTAATAGTTGTGGTAATAGACACCCTTGCTTCATCCCTAATCTTACTGGAAATGAGTCCAGTTTCTCTTCATTGCAAATAATGCTTGCTATTGTTTTTTGAGAGATACTGTTCATTATTTTAAGAAAAGCTTCTTTTATCCCTATGTTTTCTAGTGGTTTGCATAGGAATATATGTGGTATTTTGTTAAAAGCTTTTTTCTGTGTTTTTTTGAGATTATCATATGATTTCTGTTGATTTTGTTATTGATATGGTCATTTATGTTAATAGTTTTCCTGATATTGAACCAGCCTTGCATTCCTGGTATAAATCTCACTTGTTCAAAGTGTATCAGCCTGCTAATAAATTAATGTAATCTTTTTTCAAATATTTTAGTTAAATTTTTTGCATCAATATTCATTAGAGAGATTGGTTTGTAATTTTCTTTTTTTGTTGTTTTGTATCTTTCTAGTGCAAGTATCAATGCCATATTTGTGTAGAATGTCACAGATAGTGGTGAACTTGGATGAGGTTTAAGACCTTTTAGTCCAGTGGAATCTTGCTGATGTGTCTAGTTTGGTTTCCCATTTCTCAGCAGCTAATAGACTCTACTCAAAAATTGAATAGGGCATCTCTGCCTTTCTGAGAAGTCAGGAGGCTAACAAACTGTGATGTAATTGAAGCAGAGTTATACTAAAGAGGCAAGGAGACAACTTCACACAATAGCAAGTTGTTTATGTGATCCCACATGCTCAGTATCCTATATTTAGCATATGTGCCGTATGCTGTAGCTATGTAAGTGTATTAGATTATATAGGGCTGAGAAAATTTTGAACAAACAGACTCTTACCTGACCATCTTCGTGAGTTTTGCTCCTTCACTCCTCAGTTATGATCAGGATTCAGGCTGGTCCCGAAATCCTCTAGTGAGCATGTCTGGACATATTTGTGTCATAGGAGAAATCTGGCAATATTCCTTCTTTACCTATTTTTTCAAATACTTTACATAGTATTGGAATTGTTCTTTAAGCATTTGTTAGAATTCACTTTTGAGTCCATCTGACCCTGAAGATTTTTTTCTTAGGGAGTCCATTAATGGCTTATTCAATTTATTTTTCTAAAATGCAATTATTTAAGTAATTTATTTCCTCTTATATTAATATGGGAAATGTATATTTTTGTAAACATTCATCCATGTCAGATTGTCAGACTTGTTGCCATAAATTGGGGAAAACAGCTCCTAATTATTATTTTAATTTCTTTGTCATTTATATAAGTCCACCCTTTTCTTTTTTGGTGCTGGTAATTTGTTTTTTTTTTCCTTTCCTTTTCTGATCAAAATAACCTAATATTGATATATTTTGTGTTTTTTTCCTAAAACATACTTAGTTTTATTTATTAATTCATTCATTTTCTTAGTTTTAATTTTATTAACCTCTCCTTTGAGTTTCAGAATTTCTAATGGGACATTTAATTGAGGGTTTTAATTTTGTTCTTTTCTAACTTTTTTAGTTGCATGTCCAATTCATTGATCTCCACTTTCTCTATATTATTCATGTAGTTTTTTAGAAATAAATGTTTCCCTAAGAACTGCTTTTACTGTATCTCATCTATTTGGATATGTTATCTCATTATTGTCATTGTCTTGGAGGAAATTATAGATTCTTTCTGTGATTGGTTGTTTGACCTACTCATTTTTTAAATTAAAACTTTTTATTTATATAGCAAACACAAAGGTAATTTTTCCAACATTGACCCTTGCATAAATTTTTCTTGCAAATCTTCCTCTCTAACCCCATTCCTCTCCTATTTGGCAGGTAGTCCAATACATGTTAAATATGTTGAATTACATGTTAAATCCAATATGTGTATACATATTTATATGGTTTTCTGGATGCACAAGAAAAATCAGATCAAGAAGGAAGAAAAAGAAAAACTGAGAAAAAATGCAAGCAAATAACAACAGAGAGTGAGAATGCTATTGTGCTCCATCATCTGTTCCCATGGTTCGCTCTCTGAGTGTAGATGTTTCTCTTCATCACTGCAAAAGTGGAAATGGTTTGAATCATCTCAATGTTGAAAAGAGCCATGTCTGTCAGAATTGATCATCATATAGTTTTGTTGTTGCTGTGTATGATTACCTATTATTGCTCATTTCACTTTGCATTAGTTCATCTAGGTCTCTCCAAGTCTCTCTGAAATGATCTTACTTGATTTACTCATTTTTAATTTTTTTTTTGTTTTAATAACTTCACAGCATTGACAATTGCCAAACTTCTTGTTCTTCTTTTTCCCCTCCTTCCCCCTACCCTCTCCCCCAGATGGTAGGATGACCAGTATATGTTAAATATATTAAAATATAAATTAGATACACAATAAGTATACATGACCAAACCGTTATTTTGCTGTACAAAAAGAATCGGACTCTGAAATATTGTACAATTAGCCTGTGAAGGAAATCAAAATTGCAGGTGGGCAAAAATATAAGGATTGGGAATTCAATGTAATGGTTTTTAGTCATCTCCCAGAATTCTTTTGCTGGGCGTAGCTGGTTCAGTTCATTACTGCTCCATTTGAACTGATTTGGTTGAGTTCATTGCTGAGGATGGCCAGGTCCATCAGAATTGGTCATCATATAGTATTGTTGTTGAAGTATATAATGATCTCTTGGCCCTGCTCGTTTCACTCAGCATCAGTTCATGTAAGTTTCTACAGGCCTTTCTGAAATAATCCTGTTGGTCATTTCTTACAGAACAATAATATTCCATAATATTCATATACCACAATTTATTCGGCCATTCTCCAATTTATGGGCATCCACTCAGTTTCCAGTTTCTGGCCACTACAAAGAGGACTGCCACAAACATTCGTGCACATACAGGTCCCTTTCCCTTCTTTATGATCTCTTTGGAATATAAGCCCAGTAGTAACACTGCTGGATCAAAGGGTATGCACAGTTTGATAACTTTTTGAGCATAGTTCCAAATTGCTGAGCAGCCTTTTTAAAGGGCTTCACTATTCACCTCCTGGCATGAGGAAGCAACTAGAAAATATGTCTTAAATTTTTTCTGTTTTATCCAACATAAGCCTAGTCCACTTTGCTGCAGGCAGGGATCCTATCTGATGGCAGTAATATAGAAAATGTACAAAAACTTTAGAAATGATGATTATATTCACCCTGGCATATGAAATGTGTGCATGTTTATGGACAACAAGAAATACAATAGATCTCAAAGACAAATAACTCTTGTGGTGAGAGAATTCAGGAGGTATAACATACAAATAACAGCTATGAGTGAAACAAGAATGGCAAATAAAGATCAGTTTACTGAAGTCAGAGTTGGATAAATGTTTTTTTTTTTTCCTGGACTGTTTCCTGAAATTATCAACTACGAAGCCACCATAACTTTCAGAATCAAACCTAAACTAGTCAACAAACTTGTATGATTTCCTAAAGAAGATAACGATAGGCTCATGAAAATGTGATTGCCACTTTCAAAAAGGCTTAAGTCTACAATCATTAGTGCATGTTTCCACTATGATGAACCCTGATGAAATCAATGAAAAATTTTATGAAGACCTGGAGACTCTCCTTGTCAACTGGATAGACTTGTAATTCTGGATGAATTTAATACCAGAGTAAGCACAAACTATTAGATGTGGCAGAGAATTCATTAAGGGAATTAATGGGAGAGAAACAGCAACAGTAATGGTCACTTAATACTGAAGACTGTGGAGTCTAATGACCTTCTCATTACCAACACTTTTCCTTTTACTGAAATTTAATAAAACTTTATAGATGCACCCACACAATAAACATTGCTATTTAATAGACTATATCATTGTAAGGATAAGAGATAAGATATCAGAATGATGAAAGCAATGCATGGCACAGACTACTGGACTGACCATACACTTATCTCCAAGCTAACTATTTACATTCTGAAAAGCAGTGTTTGCAAGACAAGGCAACTATTAGAAGATAAAGTCAACAGATTTGTTACTATTTAGTATAGTTTCTAAGAATATATACACATATGATACATTGAGAGAGATCACTTAATGTTGGTGAGACTCCAAAGGAAAGTATGGGAAAGGAGTATTAGACTGCTTGCCATATTGAAGAATCATTGTGCTGTCCTCATTGTAAGCCTGCGAAATATAGATAGTATATCAGAGTACCATGACAGGAAACAGAATTAATTCTGTTTGCATTGTCTTAGGAATATTTTAAATATCACCTGGTAAGATAAGGTATCTAATACTGAAATCCTTTCTCAAGTTAAGCATCCAAAATCCTTTTATAGAAAGCACAACTCTGAAGGAACTGGTCACATTGTTTGAATACCAAATGTATAATTACTAAATGACCATTATGGAGAACTCATAAAAGGCAAGTGCTCATATGAAGATCAGAAGGGTCAATACTAGGATACTCTCAAGATCTCTCTGAAGAACTTTGGAATTGATTGTGAGACCTGGAATACACTGGCACAGAACTGCCTGGCATGTCTTGCCTACACAAAATTAAATGTGATACTCTGTGAGCAAACAGAATTGCAATGGTTTAAAAGAAATAGATGCACAAATTTAGAGACCTCTCAATTACAAATATTTATATGGACTATTTGTGTTGGATATGTAGCGCCTTTTATGATCATATTGGTCTAATCAGTAACAGTCAGACATCCTGTAAAATGACTCAGATAAAGATATCATTTTAATCCTCTGAATACAAAGGAAAAGAATCAAACAATGGGCCCTGACAAAATGAAAACTAATGGCTTTTTAAAAAAATAAGATATTTGTTAGAGAGGAGATGGTGTGATGATAATTGACAACATAATTCCCTAAATATTCTGCAACTGTCTTTTCTAACAAAGAAAATAGTCTTTATTTTGGAAATAAGATAATAAAAATAAGTGACAAGGAATTGATGCTAGTGATAAATAAAGAGATAAATACTTCAATGAATGCAACTTACCTGGCTCAAGATAATTTCCTCAATGGGTATTAAAGGAGCCTTTCTCAGTAATTTAAGGTTGCAGGATCACTTGAAAGATCAATTGAAACAGGTCAAATATGATAAGATTAAAGAAGGACAAATGTCCTATTTAAAACAACAATAAAAGATAAAGACTATAAGCCAGTCAACTTAACTTCAAATCCTGGGAAAATTCTAGAAAAAGATGATTAAAAATAAAGTTGATAAATATCTAGAAAGAACTGTGATGATTCAGAAGACCTGGCATTCTTTCATAAAGAAAAACTCGTGCCAAACTAACTTCATTACTAAGATAGAAGAGGGGAATGCTGCAGATATAGTTTATATTGCAGCAAAGCTTTTGATTTAGTTATCATATGTTCTTTTAGTGGGTATTGTTAATTAGGTAATCCTTTAATTAAATGGATGTGAAACAGATTATTTGACTGGACTCAAAGAGAATCTAGTTATTAATGATACATTACCAACATGGCAAGAAGTCTGTGTAATTGATCTCTATGCATGATTCTTTATCAGTGATTTGGATAAAGGAACTGATGGTCTACTCATCAAAGTTGTAGATGATATAAAGTTGAGAGAGATAGCTAACCAACTAAATGAACATCAGACTTTAAAAGGATTTCACCAGGCTAGAGAGGGATTGGCTGGTGGGCCAATTCTAGTCCACCATCTGTTTGATATGGTTTTTGAATTGATATGTCTTCTTATATTTAAAAATAAATTCTTATTGTCCTTTAAAATGTAAAGCCTATTCTTAAATATAGGGTGGTTCAGAAAAACTAATGTCATCTTGTGTTGTATTAAGAAGGATAACGATTCCAGGAATAAAAAAGGGTTTGTTTTCCTTTCTGCAAAATGAAGAAGTTGGACACATTGTCTACAAATTTTCTCCCAGGTCAAATGACTGATCCTATTTTCCTAACAACAATTAAAATATATTACGTTGTTTTTATGTGCTTTGGATACTTGGAAAGAAAAGTTAAAATACTGGAAAATACTTCAATAACATTTTATGCTTCAAGTAAATTTCTTAAAGAAGGTGCATCAATCTTGATCAGTCCACAAACATATACTTTGGTATAAAAAATAGGGGACACACCAAAAGCACTGGATGGCCCATACTTTATGTGTTGTTAATGTACTTAAAAAAGCAAAACTGATTATGAAAGGGAAGACAGAAGTTGTTAATTATGTATTCCTTTTTGTCTGAAGTCTATAGTTGTTACACAATTATTTCAGTGTCTCACTCTTAATGACACTTGTGATTGTCTTGGCAGAGATACTGGAGTGGTTTGCCTTTTCCTTCTTCTGCTCATTTTACATAGAAAGAAACTGAAACAAACAGTTAAGTGATTTGCTCAGTCACACAGGTAGGGAGTGTCTGGGACCAGATTTGTACTTGAGAAGATCAATTTTCTCGACCCTAGAGCCAATATTCAATCCACTAGGTAACTTAGCCGCCTCATTATATGAAATATTAGCAATAAAGGAATGGTTTTAGGAACCACAGAGATTTTTGGAAAGGCTTGGACTCAGTTTAAGGGAAACTATCTATCCTCCATTTCCAACATAAGACATACTATCAAAAGGATATATATTAACAGTATAAGGGGTTTGGGTAATGCCATCTGGGAACTGTGTCCAAAAGGAATTTAAACTGTTCTGTGATTAAGCCAAATTAGAACTCTCTCTGAGAAAAGGACTTCCAGAACTATCTCACTTTCAACGATCCATAAAAACAGTTATTTCAAATCAGTACTTCACAGGCAGTTAAACAGAAACTTCTGTTGTTTACTCTGCAACCTATTTTCTTCACTGAAAGTTATCATCTGCTCATCAATAATAGAAGTTTTGATGATATAAACAGGTTCACTGCTAGAATGGGTACTGACTTGCAATTTGGATGTTGCATTCATTTAGATATGAACTGTTTTCACTTCTGATACCTGGCCCTACTTCATAAGCTGTATGAGTGGCATTGTTTAAGAGCTCTTTTAATACCTTTCTCATTTGCTTTGAAAACAAAACTACTAACATTTCCTAAGCATGTTTGGAAATATTTCCAAATTTCCTTTACTCAAAAAGGAAAAAAAATCCCTTTCTTCTCACTTCTTTATTGATGTATTTGTCATTATTAATTATAATGACTTTCTACATTTCTCATTACCAAAGATTTTTGACATCTAATTATGAAACTTCTTACATATGTTTATTTCCCTTTTTTCTCTACCAAGATGTAGCAGGAAATAAACTTGACGTGACATTACAAGTCAACTTTAAATTTTAAATTGTGAATAATTACAATCCAAAATCAGCTAATGCTAGAAATAAGACCTTAATTTATTTGTTAAATGTTTACTTAAAGTGATGTAGAAAATGTTAAGAACTAAAAGACTAAACTTAAAAGCATGCTTTTTTCCCCCTCTGGGAGATTTGGTTGTCAACTATTTTACTAGCCTACTATGGCTAATCACTAGAATTTTTATGTCAGTAAGATCTAGGATCTGGCTGCATCTACAGTAAAGGATCAGAGGGCCTGGAATACCATATTCTGAAAGGCAAAGTATCTGGGATTACAAACAAAAATTAACTATCCAGCAAAACTGAGCATCATTTATCAAGGGAGGAGATGAATTTTCAATGGAGTAAGAAACTTTTAATCATTTCTATTGAAAAAAAAACAGAAGTAAACATAAATTTTGATCTTCAAACACAAGATTAGAAAGGTAGAAGAGAGATTATTTGCCTCAATTGCTACCTAGCCTCAATCACTGAATGGGTGCAGTCTAATCATACTGAAACCTGTTGAAGACTTCAGCTTAAAAATGTCTTAGTTTCCCATTGCATCCAGGGCCATCTCCAGTCATCCTGAGCTATATCTGTTCATTGGATTCAGGTGATTTTGGAGGGGAAAATAAAGCTAATGATCTTGCACAACCCTCTTTTACTTAAATCCTATTAATTTGCATATCATAATTTGCATTCACCTCCTTGATGTCATGGACCTCTTCAAGAGTGAAGGACAAACAGCAACAACAACAACGACAACAACAACAACAATAGTAGCAATAACAAGTTTCCCAATCTAATTCAGGTGAGAAACACTGTGGCCAATTATAGGCCCAATCCCAATACTTGCATGGGAATTCTAACTTAGTCCTAAAGTAGCTTGGGAGCTCACTACATTCGTACAAGACTCAGTGTAAATAATCATTGGTTTCACTCACTGTGATTTATACCATGTAAGCCACTCCGAATCTTAATTCTCCAGTAGCTGAGATTTCACATCTTGCTACTCTTAGTAGTTTTACATATGTGACATTTTTTGTTATGAATGTATTTTAGAATAGTTTATGATAAATTTTCTGTTGTCTTAGACATAACGTTAATTGCTTTTTCAATTTCTATGTTACTTCAATCAATTAGGGCCTCTCTATTTCCTACATGTGACCTAATTTTGTATTCCACTGAATGAATTATTTATTCTGGTTTTTTTTAAATTTTTGACAAAGAGTTATTGATTTCTAATATCATCTAAGTATGTCAAATTTGGTTTCATTTTGTTGTCCATCTTGTAATTTATTTTATCACACTCTAAGCATGGAATATTTTATTTCTCTAGTATTATTAAAATTACATTTTATTTTGCATCACCATTAATATTTTTTCTGAATTGATTTGTACATTGGTACAGAAATCAAAAAAGTGTTAAGCATTTATTATTTATATTCATACTATATTATGAAATGCCTTTGTCTGTTTTTCTTCCTAACTGGAATTTTATTTCATTAGATTACATTAATGTAATTCCTGCTTTTTACAATTTTATTATAAATTTCAGAGCAATCTATTAATTAAATTTATTGAATAACATTTCATTAGATATGATTCATCTAGGCAAAATATTTTTCATTAAATGTGTTTCTTTTAAGAGAAAACACAAATTAATAAGAATATCTTGAAACCTCTGGAGGTTTTCATTTAGTTGTTTGCAATAATGAGATGATTTTTACATTTAGGTACTGAATTATAAAACCAATAGTTTGCTACTTTAAGACAATCTGGTTGAAATATTTGTTTATTTTGTGATAGTTGTTTCTGTTTTTTTTTCTTTTTTTAATGGAAACATAAATATAGGGGATGAAGGAAGGAAGGACATTTGGCAACTGCAACTATATCATGAGAGGCACTATTTCATGGTAGAGAGAGAGAGAAATCTGGCTTTGGAGACAAGAAGAACTAGGTTTAAGCATGTCTCTGTCACATCTTGTCTATATGTCTCTAGGCAAGTCACTTAACTACTCAATGCCAAAGGCAACTCTCTAAAATGGGAGACTGCAGAGGTGGTACTGTTCTGTTTTGCTAGAGGGACTTGTCTTACCAGGAGTATTCTATGGAAATAAAATTACAACTTGTGTCAAAAAAAGACAACTTCCTCATAAATTTAGTGAAGTTGCTATTACCCTATAATAATTCCTCACTTTTTATATATGTCATTTAAACTTATTCTGTCAGTAAGGGGGGGGGAATGTTCCTCCCAATAGCAATCACAAAAGTACAGAATCAGGATGGCCTTCTAATCCAAAGAAATCAACAAAGCAACCCTCACTATAATATATCTGACAAGAGGACATCTAGCATTTGCTTGAAGACATCCTAAAAAGGGAGGCTTCACCACATTTCAAGGTAGATAATTCTGATGCCTCTTTAAACACTCATTGACTTATCAATATCATTATTAAACTCTGGTGCCCAGAAATGAATATAATACTCCAAACAGAGGTCTTAACAAGGGCAAAACACAGTTATTAAACATAAAGGGTAACTAGGTAGACAGTAAATAGAGATGAATCGGGAAGGCTTATTTTTCCAAAGTCAAATTGGTTCTCAGCATTAGCTATGAGACACTAAGCAAGACACTTCACCATGTTTACAACAGTTTTATCATCTGTAAAATGAACTAGAGAAGGAAATGGCAAACCTGTATCTTTGCAAGACAAGTCCAAATGGGGTTACAAAGAGTCAGATAGAACTGAAATGATTTAACAATTTTGAACATGTTATTGTACCATTTTCAAGTATTTTTGCTTTTTAGAAGTGCTCAAAACACATATTACAATCTCCAAATGTTTTATTTGTTAGGAAAGTAGGATGAATCATTGAGAGCTAGAAGGAAATTTAGAGGCAATTTCTAGTGCTCTCATTTTACAGGAGGCAAATTAAGCTTTAGAGAGGCTAAGCAATTTGTATAAATTTGTGCAGTGGATGCAGAGTCAGGAATTGAACATAGATTCTTTGATACTGGACCCCAAGATCTTTCTACTGGCCCACAGAAGATGCTCCAATTTTTTCTTAGTGATTTTAGTTTGCCATGATAGACTTGATTTTCAAAAAAAATGATTTATATGAAATATTATTTTGTGTTGCAGGAAATGATGAGTACACTGATTTCAAGAAAAAAAAACAGCTGATTAGACTTACAGGAGCTGATGCTGAATGAAGTGAGCAGAACCAAGAGAAGCAGAGTGACCACAAGACTATATGATGATCAACTGTGGTGATCATGGCTTTTTTTTTTTTAACAATGAGGTGATCCAAGACAAATCCAACAAACTTGTGATGGAAAGTGCTATCTGCATCCAGAGAGAATTGTAGATTGGATAAGATCCCAAACATAATATTTTCATGTTTTTATTTTTGTTTTTTGTTTGCTTGTTATTTTTTCTTACTTTGAATCTGATTTTTCTTATGCAGCATGAAGACTATGGAATTGAAGAATTTCATATGGAGGAACTGAACAAGTTTAACCTATATTGGGTTGCTTGCTGTCTTGGAGATAAGGAGGAAGGGAGAAAAGGAGGATTTGGAACACAAGGTTTTGCAAAGCTGAGTGTTGAAAATTATTTTTGCATGTAGTTTGCAAAATAAAATACTATTAAAATAAATAAAAACAAAAAAATGCATAACCTATTTAAATAGCTAGTACTTAGTTACTTAGTATTATCAAGGATCACATGATATAAAGCCACAAATATTGGGAATATAATATGGAGGGGAGGAATTCTTATTTGTTTTAATGTCATATTCTTAAGTTTGGATGGAATTCATATTTATATTAGTTACTGAGGAGTTCCAAAGAGCAAAGTCTGTTGAACACTCTATCTTAATTTGATTTGATCATAGATCAAATTATTTTAGAATGGACAAGCCCAACTTGTACTTGAAAGGAATTCCTATTGCAAAATTTACCACAAGTAGTCATTTAGAATATCTTTGAACTCCATGGAAGAAAAACCACTTATCTTATAAATCAATGATTTTCTACTTTAATAGGATCATAAATGTTGATGGTGACTTTCAGTTGGTGTATTATTTATTTTGTTTTCTGGCACATGTAAATTTCCTGACATCTATTCATTTATCATGTTTAATTTGAACAGTGTCAAAGACAAATCCCTTGGGAACACCAATGAAGATCTCCTACCACATTAACAGTGAACAACTAATAATTATTTTTAGTGTAATAATTTAGCCATTTATGGACACATTTATTTGTACTATCATCAAATTTGTATCTTTTCAATGTCTTGATTTTTTCCATTAAATATATTGCAAGAAATTATATTATGTATATTACTAAATACTATGTAAACTGTAATTTGGAGAAAGTAGGTGGCATCAAGAATCAGACTTTAGATTGATGTACAATTAACCTGTGAAGGAAATCAAAAATGCAAGTGGCCCAAAATAGAGGGATTGGAAATGCCATGTAGTGATTCACACTCATTTCCCAGCGTTCTTTTGCTGGGTAAAGCTGGATCTATTCATTGTTGAACAAATGGAACTGATTTGGTTCATCTTATTGTTGAAGAGAGCTACATTCATCAGAATTGATCATCATACAGTATTGTTGTTGAAGTATATAATGATCTCCTGGTCATGCTCATTTCACTCATCATCAATTCATGTAAGTCTCACCAGACCTTACTGAAATCATCCTGCTGGTCATTTCTTACAGAACAATATTATTCCATAACATTCATACACCACAATTTATTCTGCCATTCTCCAATTGATGGGAATCCACTCAGTTTCCAGTTTTGGGCCAATACAAATAGGGCTGACACAAACATTTTTGCACGAACAGGTCCCTTTCCCTTTTTTAAGACTTCTTTGGGATTTAAGCCCAGTAACACTGCTGGTTGGAAGGGTATGAGTTTGGTAATTTTTTGAGCATAGTTTCAAATTGTTCTCTAGAATGGCTGGATGTATTCACAATTCTACCAACAATGTGTCAGTATCCCAGTTTTCCCACATCCCCTCCAATATTCACCATTGCCTTTTCCTATCATTCTAGCCATTTTGACAGGTGTGTAATGATATCTCAGTTGTCTTGATTTGCATTTCTCTGATAAATAATGATTTGGAGCATCTTTTCATATGGCTAGAAATAGTTTCCATTTCTTCATTTGAAAATTGTCTGTTCATATCCTTTGACTGTTTATCAATTGGAAAATGGCTTGATTTCTTATAAATTAGAGTCAATTCTCTATATCTTTTGGAAATGAGGCCTTTATCAGAACCTTTGTAAAACTGTTTTCCCAGTTTATTGCTTCCCTTCTAATCTTGTCTACATTAGTTTTGTTTGTACAAAAGTTTTTCAATTTGATATAATCAAAACTTTCTTTTTTATCAGTAATGATCTCTAGTTCTGCTTTGGTCACATATTCCTTCATCTTCCAGAGTTCTGAGAGGTAAACTATCCTTTGTTCTTCTAATTTATTTATAATCTCATTTATGCCTAGATCATGAGCTCATGTTGACCTTATCTTGGTGTACAGTGTTAGTGTGGGTCAATGCCTAGTTTCTGTCATAGTAATTTCAAATTTTCCCAGCAGTTTTTGTCAAACAGTGAATTCTTATCCCAAAAGCTGGGGTCTTTGGGTTTGTCAAACGTTAGAACATTAAGGTTATTGACAATTTTGCCGGTTGAACCTAACCTATCACACTGGTCAACTAGTCTATTTCTTAGCCAATACTAAAGGGTTTTGGCGACTGCTGCTTTATAATATAGTTTTAGTTGTACTACAGCTAGGCCACCTTCATTTGATTTTTTTTCACTTCTTTGAAAGTCTTGACCTTTAGTTCTTCCAGATGACATTTATTGTTGTTTTTTCTAGGTCATTAAAATAGTTTTTTGGGGAGTCTGATTGGTGTAGCACTAAATAAATTAGTTTAGGTAGTATTGTCATCTTTATTATATTTCCTCACCCTATACAAGAGCACTTAATATTTTTCCAATTGGTTAGATCTGACTTTATTTATGTGGAAAGTGTTTTATAGTTTTGCTCATATAGTTTCTGACTTTCCCTTGGCAGATAGATTCCCAAATATTTTATAGTATCAGTAGGTCTTTAAATGGAATTTCTCTTTGTATCTCTAACTGTTGGATTTTGTTAGTGATATATATATAAATGCTGATGACTTATGTAGGTTTATTTTGTATCCTGCAAATTTGTTAAAGGTGTGGATTATTTCTAATAGCTTTTTAGTAGAATCTTTGGGTTCTCTAAATATAGCATCATATCATCTGCAAAAAGTGATAATTTGGTTTCTTCATTACCTACTCTAATTCATTTAATCTCTTTCTCAATTTTTATTGCCAAAGCTAGCATCTCTAATACAATATTAAATAATAATGGTGATAGTGGGCACCTTATTTCATTCCTGATCTTAATGGGAATGGTTCCAGTTTATCCCCATTACATATGATGCTTACTGATGGTGATAAATAGATGCTACTGATTATTTTAAGGAAAAGTCCATTTATTCTCTCTCAAGTGTTTTTAATAGGAATAGATGTTAAATTTTATCAAACACTTTTCTGCATCTATTGAGACGATCACATGTTTTTTTTTTAAATTTCGTTATTGATATGTTCAATTATGCTAATAATTTTTCTACTATTGAACCAGTCTTGCATTCCTGGTATAAATCTTATTTGGTTATGGTGTATTATTCTGGACATGATTTTCTGTAATCTATTTGCTAATATTTTATTTAAGATTTTAGCATCAATATTCATTAGGAAGATGGTCCTATAATTTTATTTCTCTGTTTTCAACCTACCTGGTTTAGGTATCAGTACAATGTCATAAAAGGAATTTGGTAGGAGTCCTCCATTCCCTATTTTTTCAAACAATTTATATAGCATTGGAGTTAATTATTCTTTAATTGTTTGGTAGAAGTCAAATGTGAACCATCTGGTCCTGGGGATTTTTTCTTAGGGACTTGATTAATAGCTTGTTTTATTTATTTTTAAAAATGGGACTATTTAAGCGATTTACTTGCTCCCCTGTTAATCTGGGAGTTTTTGAAGGTAGTCTTCCATTTCACTTAGGTTGTCAAATTTATTGGCATAAAGTTGGGCAAAGTAACTCCTAATTATTGCTTTAATTTTTTCCTCATTGGTGGAAAGTTCTTCCTTTTCATTTTTAAGGCTAACAATTTGATTTTCCTCTTTCCTTTTTCTAATCAGATATGCAAAAGGGTTATCTATTTTATTGTTTTTTTCATAAAAACAACTCTTAATTTTATTTATTAATTCAATAATTTTTTTACTTTCAATTCTTTCAATTTCTCATTTTAATTTTTGAAATTTCAAGTGTGGTATTTGATTGGGGGTTTTAATTTGGTCTTTTTCTTGCTTTTTAAGTTGCAAACCAATTCATTGACCCTCTCTTTTTCTATTTTAATCAAGTAAGACTCTAAAGATAGAAAATTTCCCCTTATTGCCGCTTTGGCTACATCCCACAAATTTCGATATGTTTTCTCATTATTGTCATTCACTTGGGTGAAATTATTAATTGTGTCTGTGATTTGCTGTTTCACCCAATCATTCCTTCAGATGAGATTATTTAGTTTCCAATTACTTTTTGATCTATTTACCCCTAATTTTTTGTTGAATGTATTTTTTATTGCATCGTGATCTGAACAGAAAGCCTTTTCTCTTTCTGCCTTTCTGCATTTAATTTTGAGGTCTTTATGTCCTAATTTTGTCAGTTTTTGTATAGGTTCTATGAACTGCTGAGAAGAAAGTGTAGTGAAAGTTCTGTTTCCCTTCAGTTTTCTCCAAAGATCTATCATATCTAACTTTTCTAATATTTGACTTATCTCTTTACTTCTTTCTTATTTGTTTTGTGGTTTGATTTAAGTAATTCTGAGAGGTTGAGAACACCCACTATTTTGGTTTTGGTATCTATTTCTTCTTGCAGCTCTCTTAACTTCTCCTTTAGGAAGTTAGATGCTATACTACTTGGTGCATATATGTTTAGGATTGATATTGCTTCATTGTCTATGCTACCCTTTAACAAGATATAATTTCCTTCCTTATCTCTTTTAATTACATCAATTTTTGCTTTATGTTGATCTGAGATAAGGATGGCTATTCATGCTTTTTTGACTTCACCTGAAGTATAATAAATTCTGCTCCAGCCTTTTTCCTTTACGCGGTATGTGTCTCCTTGCTTTAAATGTGTTTCCTGTAAACAAGATATTGTAGGGTTCTGGCTTTTGATCCATTCTGCTAACTGCTTCCTCTTTATGGGGAGTTTACCCCATTCACATTCATGGTTAAAATGACCAATTCTGTATTACTTGCCATCTTGTTAACCCCTGTTTATGCTTTTCTCCCTTCTTTCCTCCTTACCCCCCTCCCAGTATTAAACTTGTGAGCACCACCTGCTTCATGCAGCTCTCCTTCTTTATAGTCCCTCCTGTCCCCTTTGAATCCCTTCCCCTTTCTTATATTTTTTCCTTATTACTCTTTTCCTTTTCCCCTTGCCTCTCCCACTTTTTAATGAGGTGAGAAAATTTTCTCTCTAATCCAAATATGTCATTTATGTTCTCTTTGAGCCAAATCTGATGAGAGTAAGAGTCACACAATGTTCCTCCCTCTCCCTAAATTCCCTCAGATATGGTAGGTTTCCTTTGCCACTTTGTGGAATGTAGTTTTGCTCTTTTTATCTCCCCTTTTCTCTTTTTTATGATACTGCCCCCTTTCCATTTCTACTTCCCCCTTTTTATATTACATCAGTAAAATCAAATTATACATGCACTCTTTATACATGTCCATAATAGAAATGCAATTCTCAAGAGTTCTTTTTACCTTTTTCTGCTTCTCTTGAGTCCTATATTTGGAGGTCAAAATTTTTGTTTAGTTCTGTTTTTTTATTAGAAACAAGTGGAATTCACCTGTTTCATCAACTTTCTATCTTCTTCCCTGGAAGAAAATGTTCAGCTTACTTGCGTAATTTATTCTTGGCTACTTTCCAAGTCTTTTTTGCCTTTCAGAATATCAGATTCCAGGCCTTTCAATCCTTTAATGTGGAATAGCTAAATCCTGAGTGATCCTTATTGTGACTCCTCAGTATTTAATTTTTTTTCTGGCTGCTTGTAATATCTTTTCCTTAGTCTGATAGTTCTGAAATTTGGCCACAATATTCCTTGGAATTTTTATTTTAGAGTCTTTTTCAGAAGGTGTTTAATGAATTCTTTCAATACCTATTTTACTTTCTGATTCTATTACTTCTGGGTAGTTCTCTCTTTTTTAAAAAAAAAAAATTTATTATAGTTTTTTATTTACAAGTTATATGCACGGGGAATTTTACAGCATTGCCAATTTCCAAACCTTCTGTTCCAGTTTTTTCCTTTCTTCCCCCCATCCCCTCCCCGCGATCGCAGGTTGACCAATACATGTTAAGTATGTTAAAGTATAAATTAAATACAATATAAGCATACATGTCCTAACAGTTATTTTGCTGTACAAAAAGTATCAGAGTTTGAAATAGTGTGCTATTAGCCTGTGAAGGAAATAAAAAATGTAGGCAGACAAAAATAGAGTGATTGGGAATTCTATGTAATGGTTCATATCATCTCCTAGAGTTCTTTAGCTGGGTGTAGCTGGTTCAATTCATTATTGCTTTATTGGAACTGATTTGGTTCATTTCATTGTTGAAGGCCACATCCATCAGAATTGATCATCATAGAGTATTGTTGTTGAAGTATATAATGATCTCCTGGCCCTGCTCATTTCACTTATGATCAGTTTATGTAAGTCTCTCCAGGCCTTTCTGAAATCCTCCTGCTGGTCATTTCTTACTGAACAATAATATCCCATAATATTCATATACCACAATTTATTGAGCCATTCTCCAATTGATGGGCATCTACTCAGTTTCAAGTTTCTAGCCACTACAAAGAGACCTGCCACAAACCTTCGCCTGGGCAGTTCTCTTTGATGATTTCCTGTAAAATAGTGTCTAGGCTCTTTTTTTCATCATAATTTTCAGGAAGTCCAATAATCCTCAGATTTTTTCTCCTAGATCTATTTTCCAGGTCTATTGTTTTTCTAAGTAGATATTTAACATTTTTTCATTTTTTAAAAAATTTGCTTGACTGATTCTTGATGTCTCAACTAATCATTCATTTTTTTTTGTTCAGTTCTGATTTTAATGTGTTATTTTCTTCATTAGTTTTTTTTTTTTTTTTGCATATGTCCAATTGAGTTATTAAGTGAGTTGTTTTGTTCGATGGAATTTTTTTTTTTTGCATTTCACTATTTTTTTACTGGGTTATTTTATTTTTCCAATTCGCATATCCTACTTTCCTGGGAGTTCTTTATTTTTTACAATTCCCAAAATCTGTTTCCCTGAGAGTTCTTTACCTTTTCCAATTCACTATTTTGGGAAGGTTTTTTTTTCTTTTTCCACTTTATCAAATTTTTTAAGCAAATTTTATGCCTTTTTTGTTCTCTTTTGCAGAACTTCTCTTTCCTTTTCCCATTTTTCTTCTACCTCTCTTTTAAGATCTTTTATAATTTCTTCTAGGAGAGCCTTGTGTGATAGGGATCAGATTATATCCTCCCTTGAGGTTTTGTCTGGAGACTGTCTGCTGATGGTCTTCTCAGGGTTGAAAACCTTCTCTCTTTCTGTATAGAAGCTCTTGATGGTTAGTGTACTATTGGCTTTTTTACTCAGTTTTTAAAAAACTTGTGGGGTCTGCCTTCAGAGCAAGGAGATAACTAGCTTCCTCTGCAGAGCAGGGATAGATATATGGACAGTACCTGTCCTGTAAATGGGCTGCTAAGAGTGCCTGAGTTGTGGAAGATCTCTGGGAATAACCCCACACTGGAAGTGTCTCTGCCCTAGGATACACAACTGAACTATGATGTGCCCTATGAAAAGCCTCACTGTGTGGATTAGCTGCTGCCCTGGGGCTAGTGGATGTTCTGGGACTAGCAGCTGAGCAGTGAAAGTATCACTGCCTGTGCAGAAGCCCGCTGTGTGTATCAGTGGCTACCCTAGGGCTAGTGGCTGAGTAGCAAAAGTGTTACTATCCCTGGCAGAAGCCTGCACTGGCCTGCTCCTGCTGCTTAGGACAAACCTTTTCTGGCAATCTTCCAGATTATCTTTGACTGGTAAATTGCTGTACTTCCAATATTCATGGATTTTTACCAGTCAAGCACTATTTTTGAGGCTGAATTTGGTAATTAGTACCAATTAGTAGTGAGGGGATGAGAGGAGCTTAGAATGTCACATGTGTCTTCTCTACCATCTTGGCTCTGACCCCCACTCAAGTACTTTTGCCAAGAAACCTGCAAAATAAGTCCCAAAGAGTAAGATAAGACTGAAAAACAAGGAATTAACAAAAATACAATTACCCTATTCCCCTAATCTAATAATTTAGCAGCTCTATGTATTAAATAACGAATTAAAAAGAATTAACAGTAGGAACTTTTAATGCTAAGTCATAATTTGCATAGCTTTTTATATGTTTTTCCTCAAAAGTATTTTATTCATCAAATTACACACACACACACACACACACACACACACACACACACATTTCTATATCCATTTTTGAAAGATTTTGTGCTTCAAATTTTTTCTCTCTTCCTTCCTTGGCTCCCCAAGAGAGCAAGCAATTTGGAATAGGTTTTATGTGAATTTCCATGTTTGTCATGTTAGGAAAGAAAAATCTGAACAAAAGGTAAAAACAACGAAAAAGAAAAACAAACAACCAAACATGTTGTTCTCTCTCTGGATGTGATTGGCATTTTCCATCTCATCTTTATGGGAATAATCTCAGATCATTGTATTGCTTAGATGAGCTAATCTATCATAATTGACAATTACATAATCATGTTCTGACTGTGTACAATGTTCTCCTGGTTCTTATTGTTGGCTCAGTATCAGTTCATATAAGTTATTTTAGGCTCTTCTGAAATCAGCCTACTTATCCTTTCTTGTACAACAATAATGCTCAATTATTTTCATATACTGTGACTTATTCAGCCATCCTTTAATTAATGGGCATCCATTCAATTTCCAATTCCTTGCTACCACAAAAATACTTCTGCAAAAATCTTTACATAGCCTTTCCTTATTTTATAATTTCTTTTCAATATATACCCATTATTAATACTTCTGGTTCACAGGATATAAACAGATTTATAACTCTTTGGGCATAGTTTCAACTTGCTCTCCAGAATGGAGAGATCAGTTCACAACTCTAACAACATTGCATTAGTGTCCCAATTTTCCACATCCTGTCCAACATTTAGCATCTTTTCTTTCCATATTATTCAATCTTATAAGTGTGAGGTGGTACCTAAGTGTTGTTTTCATTTGAATTTCTCTAATTGATAGTGATGTAGAACATTTTTTTCATGTAATTATAAATGGCTTAAACTTCTTCATCTGGAGGGGCAGAGCCAAGATGGTAAAGAATAAACAGGTTTTTTTTTTTTGTCAGCTTTTCTTGCCTTCCCAATGATCAATACCAGGTCAAGCCTCTGAACTAGTTTTGGAGTGACAGAACCCACAAATATTTAGAATGTAATAAATTTACCCAAAAATATTTTTAAAGCTTTTTATTTTCAAAACATATGCATGAATAATTTTTCAACATTGACTCTTGCATGGGCTTGTGTTTCAGATTTTCTCCTCCTTCACTCCTTTTCCGAGATGGCAAGCAAGCCAATAGATGTTATACATATTGAGATTTATACAATTCTCTTGCACAGAAAAATCTTATACCAGAATAATCAAGTTAAAAAACACACAATGACCCCAAAATTTAAGTTGGCAGAAAACTGCCTTTTCAAGTGTTTTGAAAAGGGCTATAAGAAGGGCTTGAAGAAATTGATAGGCTACATTTTGCAAGGGACAGAGCCAAAATGGAGAGCAGAAATGACTTTCTGGGACCTCCTCTAACTTTCTCTCAAACCAACAGCAGATTAAGCCTCTAAACTGCTTTTGGATTCAAAGAATCCACAAATATTTGGAATATAACACATTCCCAGAAGATAGAACTTCAGAACAGATCTGTTTGAAATGGACAAGAGGAAAGGTTGCCGAGTTCAGACCACACAGCACACTGAGAGAGGAATAAGAAGTTGGAGTAGGGAGTCAGAGCTTTGCAGCTTCTACACAAGTAGAAATTTTCTGTGAGTCTCTTAGGCTACTTTGTGCTTTTTGAAAGTGGGTGATTTGACAAATACTTTTTGTTACAACAAACAAATTGTAAACCATTGAACCCCAGAAGAATGAGGGACCTAGCTGTGATTACCTAGTATTCGAAGTCAATTAGCAGAGTTTCACCAGGGCAAAATAAAGCATCTGTGTTTATGTTAAAAGCAGACCTTAACCCTTAAAAAAAATGAACCAAAAAAACCCCCAAAAGAACTCTCATCATAGACAGCTTTTATGAAGAGAGATTACAGACCTCAAATCCTGAAGTTCATAAAGGCAAATCAGCACCAAATGAAGCCACAAAGGGAGAAAAAAGCTGGTCCCCATTACACAAAGCTTTCTTGGAAGATTGCATAAAGAATCTTAAAAGATAAAAAAAATTAAAAAGAAGAAAAATGAAGAAAGGAAATGAGATCATTGTAAGAAGAATAGAAAAAGCATATAATGCCCTACAAAATAGAAATGAAAAAGATATCAACTCAATGAAAATGGGAAAAATGCAATGAACAAAATAATTCAATTGGTTAATTACAAATGATCTAAAAAGGTAACTGAATAAAATAACACACTAAAATTAGAATTGAACAAATGAAAGTGAATGATTCAATAACACTTCATGAAGCAAACAAAAATTAAAAAAAAAGAAAAAAATAGAAGAAAATGTTAGATATCTCCTAGGAAAATAATTGACCTGGAAAATAGATCTAGGAGAGACAATGTCATGATTATTTGACTTCCTGAAAGCTATGATGAAAAAAAAAAAAGAACCTAGATATTATCAAAAAAACTGCCCTGATATTTTAGAATCAGAAGGTAAAATAGCCATTGAAAGGATTAACCAATCACCTCCTGAAAGAGACCCCAAAATTAAATCTCCAAGGAATATTGTGACTAAATTTCAGAACTATTGCATCAAAGAAAAGATATTGCAAGCAGCCAGAAAGAAACAATTTAAATATGGAGGAGCCACAATTAGGATTACCCAGGACCTAATAGCTTCCACCTTAAAGGATTTAAGGACCTGGAATCTGATATTCCAAAAAGCAAAGGAACTTGGATTATAGCCAAGAATAAGCTATCCAGCTTTGAAATGAGAATTATATTTCAGGGAAGAAGATGGACATTTAATGATAAAGGTGAATTTCACATATTTGTAATGAAATGATGACAACTGAACAAAAAATTTGATCTCCAAACACATTAAGTCAAAAGATACATAAAAAAGTGAAAAGGAAAGAACTCTTGAGAACTATATTTCTGTTATGACAACTATGACTTCTGTTATACACATATATATGCATAATTTGATTTTATTATGATAATATGAAAAAGAAACTAGAGGTGGAAAGAGGATAATACTGGAAAAAAGGAACAAGAACATACAATAAGGGAAATCACATCTCATGAAGAGGCAAAAAAAAAAAACCCTTAAAATTGAGAGAAAGAAGGGCAGGGGAAGAGCATTTTGTGAATCTTACTCTCATCAGATTTGGCTCTAAGAGATAATATCAGATACATTTATTTTCACAGAGAAACTTGTTTTGCCTTATAGAGAAATGGGAGAGAAAGTGGGAAAAGGAAGGGAAAGACTAATAGAAGGGAAAACAGAAATATTGGGGAAAAGATGTAAAAAACAGGGAGGAGCTCTAAAAGGAGAGGACTGTTTGAGGGAGGTAGTCATCAAAAGCAAAATACTGGGGAGAAGAGAAGGGAGAAAGGAAAGAGAAAAGTATAATTTAGGATAAGTAAGATAGCAGGAAATACAGAATTTGTTTTTTAACTGTGAATGTGAATGGAATGAACTCTTCCATAAAACTAAAATGGATAGTAAACTGGATTAAAAGCCAGAATCCTACAATATGTTGCTTACAAGAAACACATTTAAAGCAGACTGATAAACACAGAGTAAAGGTAAATGCTGGAGCAGAAAATATTATGCTTCAAGGTGACTTAAAAAAAAAAGCAGGAGTAGGAATCCTGTTCTCAGATCAAGCAAAAACAATCTAATTAAAAGAGATAAGGAAGGAAATTCTATTTTACTAAAGGGGACCATAGAAATGAAGCAATATCAATAATAAACATATATGTGCCAAGTGCTATAGCATCCAAATTTCTCCTGCAGGAATCAAGAGAGATACAAGAATAAATAGCAAAACTATATTAGTGGGGGATCTCAACCTTGCTCTCTCAGAACTAGATAAATTGAGGCACAAATAAGTAAGAAAGTTAAGGAGATAAAAAAAATTAGAAAAGTTTTGTATGATAGAACTTTGAAAAAAAATTAATGGAGGCAGAAAGGGATTTACTTTTTTTCTCAGTAGTTCGAGGAACCTGTACAAAAATCAACCATATATTAGGGCAAAAACACCTCAAAATCAAATGCGGAAAGTCAGAAACAGTAAATGCATTTTTTCAGATCATGATGCATCAAATTACATGGAATATAAGGCCAGGAGAAAATACATCAAAAATCAATTAGAATTAAATAATTTAATCCTAAAGAATGAATGTGTAAAAAACAGATCATAAATACAATCAACAACTTCATCCAAGACAATGACAATAATGAGACAGCACAAAAAAATTGTGGGATGTAGCCAAAGTGGTTATTTTTTCTTCTTTTTTTTATTATAGTAACTTTTTATTGACAGAACCCATGCCAGGGTAATTTTTTTTACAACATTATCCCGTGCATTCACTTCTGTTCTGATTTTTCCCTCCCACCCTACACCCTCTCCCCTAGATGGCAAGCAGTCCTATATATGTTGTAGTACATACATCCTAGATACAATGTATGTGTGTAGATCCAAACAGTTTTCTTGTTGCACAGGGAGAATTGGATTCAGAAGGTAAAAATAATCTGGGAAGAAAAACAAAAATGAAAACAGTTTACATTCATTTCCCAGTGTTTTTTCTTTGGGTGCAGCTGCTTCTATCCATCATTGAGCAGTTGAAACTGAATTAGGTCTCTTTGTCAAAGAAATCCACTTCCATCAGATTACAACTTCATACAGTATTGTTGTTGACATATATAATGATCTCTTGGTTCTGCTCATTTCACTTAGCATCAGTTGATGTAATTCTCTCCAAGCCTCTCTTTATTCATCCTGTTGGCCATTTCTTACAAAACAATAATATTCCATAACATTCATATACCACAATTTACCCAACCATTCACCAATTGATGGGCATCCATTCATTTTCCAGTTTCTAGCCACTACAAACAGGGCTGCCACAAACATTTTTAGCCAAAGTAGTTATAAGGAGAAATTTTATATCTGTAGATGTTTACTTGCATAAAATAGAGAAAGAAAGGATCAATGAATTAGGGTTCGAACTAAAAATGTAGAAAAAGAACAAATTAAAAAAATTATACAACAATTTCAAATTCTGAAAATGGGAGATTAGTAAAATTGAAATTATTGAATGAATAAAAGCAACAGCTGATTTTATGAAGAAAACAACAAAATAGCTAAACCTTTAGTTAATTTGATTAGAAAAAGTAAAGAAAACAATAAAATTATTAGTATAAAAATTAAAAGGAGGAACTTTCCACTAATGAAGGGGAAATTACAGCAATAATTAGGAGATATTTTGCACAACTATATAACAATAAATTTGATAAAGAGATTATAAAGAAGGGAAAGGGACCTGTATGTGCACGAATGTTTGTGGCAGCCCTTTTTGTAGTGTCTAGAAACTGGAAACTGAATGGATGTCCATCAGTTGGAGAATGGCTGAATAAATTGTGGTATATGAATATTATGGAATATTACTGTTCTGTAAGAAATGACCAACAGGATGATTTCAGAAAGGCCTGGAGAGACTTACATGAACTGATGCTGAGTGAAATGAGCAGGACCAGGAGATCATTATATACTTCAACAACAGTACTATATGATGACCAGTTCTGATGGACCTGGCCATCCTCAGCAACGAGATCAACCAAATCATTTCCAATGGAGCAGTAATGAACTGAACCAGCTACGCCCAGAGAAAGAACTCTGGGAGATGACTAAAAACCATTACATTGAATTCCCAATCCCTATATTTATGCCCACCTGCATTTTTGATTTCCTTCACAGACTAATTGTACAATATTTCAGAGTCTGATTCTTTTTGTACAGCAAAATAACGTTTTGGTCATGTATACTTATTGTGTATCTAATTTATATTTTAATGTATTTAACATCTACTGGTTATCCTGCCATCTGGGGAGGGGGTGGCGGGTAAGAGGTGAAAAATTGGAACAAGAGGTTTGGCAATTGTTAATACTGTAAAGTTACCTATGCATATAACCTGTAAATAGAAGGCTATTAAATAAAAAAAAATAAAAAAAACAATAAATTTGATAATCTAAATGAAATGGAAAAATACTTGCAAAAATATAGATTGCCCAGTTTAACAGAAGAGGAAATAAATTATTTAAACATTCCCATTTTAGAAAAAGAAAGAGAACAAACTATTATTCAATTTCCTAAGAAAAAATCTCCAGGACCAAATGGATTTACATGTGAATTCTACCAAACATTCAAAGAACAATTTATTCCAATACTATATAAACTATTTGAAGAAATAGGGAAAGGAGTCCAAATTCTTTTTATGACACAGATATGGTGCTGATAGCTATACCACATAGGGTGAAAACAGAGAAAGAAAATTATAGACCAATTTCCCTAATGAATATTGATGCAAAAATCTTAAATATAATATTAGTAACAAAATTACAGAAAGTCTTTTCCAGAAGAATACACTATGCCCAAATGGGATTTATGCTAGGAATACAGGGCTGGTTCAATATTACATAAGCTATTCACATAATCGACTATATCAATAATTAAACTAACAAAAATCATATGATTATCTCAATAAATGCAGAAAAAGTATTTGATAAAATTAAATACCCATTCTTATTAAAAACATTAGAGAGTATAGGAATAAATGGACTTTTTATGATCAGTAGCATATATTTAAAACTATCATATATAAAGGAGACAAATTAGAACCATTCCTAATAAGATCAGAGCTGAAACAGGATTGCCCACTATCACCATTAATATTCAGTATTGTATTAGAAATGTTAGCTTTCACAATAAGAGAAGAAAAAGAAATTAAGAGAATTGTATTAAGTAATGAGGCAACTACATTATTACTCTTTGTATACAATATGATGGTATACTTAGAGAATCAATTAAAAAACAATTAAAAATAAACTACAACTTTAGTACAATTGCAGGATACAAAACAAATCCACAGCAATCATCAGCATTTTTATATATTACCAACAAAATCCAGCAGCAAGAGATACAAAAAGAGATATTCTATTTTAAAATAACTGTTGATAATATAAAGTATTTGGTAGTCTACCTGCTAAGGCAAAGTCAGAAAAAATATGAACACAACTCCAAGATACTTTCTACACAAATAAAGTCAGATTGCAATAAATGGAAAAATATCAAGAGCTCTTGGGTAAGCTAAGCTAATTAATAAAAATGACAATACTATCTAAATCTACTTATTTAGTGTCGCGCCAATCAACCTTCCAAGAAATTATTTTACATACTTAGAAAAAATAATAAGAAAAGCACATTTAGAAGAACAAAAAATCAAGAATTTCAAGTGAATTAATGAAAAAAAAATGCAAACAAAGGTAGCCTACCTATGTCAAACCTAAAGCTATATTATAAAACAGTTGTCATCAAACCATTTGGCACTGTCCAAGAAATTGAGCAGTCAATCAGTGGAATAGGTTAGGTTCACAAAGTCAATGACTATAGTAATCTAGTATCTGACAAACATTAAGATTCCAGCTTTTGGAATATGAACTCACTATTTGACAAAAAACTGCTGGGAAAATTGGAAACCAATATAGCAGAAACTAGCCATTGACCCATATTTAACATCCTAAAAGAAGATATGGTGGGAATGGTTTCATGATTTAGACATAAAAAGAGAGATAATAAGAAAATGAAAAGAACAATGGATAGTCTACCTCTCAGATTTGTGGAGAAGGAAGGATTTTGTGGCCAAAGAAGAACAAGAGTACATTATGCAATCAAAATGGCTAATTTTTTATTATATTTAGTCAAAAAATTTTTTGAGCAAACAAATCCAATGCAGACAGGATTAGGAGGGAAGCAATATGCTGGATTTTTTTTTCATTCAAAGGTTCTGATAAAGGCCTTTATTACTAAAATAAATATAGAATTGACTCAAATATATAAGCATACAATTCCTTCTCTATTTTTAAATGGTCAAATGATAATATCAGGCAATTTTCAGATGAAGGAATTGAACCATTTCTAGTCATATGCAAAAATGCTTTAAATCACTATTAATCAGAAAAATGAAAATTAAGACAACTCTGAGATACCACTACACACCTCTTAGATTGGCTAAAATGACAAGAAGAGATAATGGTGAATGTTGGAGGGGATGTGGGAAAATTGGGACACTAAGACATTATCAGTGGAGTTGTGAACCGATCCAAACATTCTGGAGAGTAATCTGGAACTATGCCCAAAAGGTTATCAAACTGGTATACCCTTTTATCCAGCAGTATCTGTATGCTTATATCCCAAAGAGATCATAAAAAAGGGAAAAGGACATTCATGTGCAAAAAATATTAGTAGCAGGTCTTTATGTAGTGCTAAGGAACTGGAAACTGAGTGCATGCCCATCAGTTGAAGAATGGATGAATAAGTTACGGTGTATAAATGTTATGGAATAGTATTGTTCTATACGAAATCATCAGCAGGATGATTTCAGAAAAGGATGGAGAAACTTACATGAACTGTTGCTAAGTGAAGTGAATAGAATCAAGGGAACCTTGTTCACAGCAACAAGAAGATTATGCTATAATCAACTAATTGATTTAGCTCTTTCCAAAGAGAGCTGATTCAGATATATTCTACTGACCTTGTGATGGAAAGTGCCATCTGCACCCAGAGAGAGGACTGTGGGGAATGAATGTGAATCACAACATAATATTTTCACTTTTTGTTGTTGTTGTTTGCTGGCATTTCACTTTCCCCCCCTTCAATTTTCCCCTCCTGAAGTGATTATTCTTGTGCAGCATAATGATTGTGGAAATACATATAGAAGAATTACACGTTTGGCATATATTGAATTTCTTGCCATTTCAGAAAGAGGATAGGAGGAAGGGAGGCAGGAAAAAAAACCCTGTAATGTGGAGTAGGGGCAATGTTAAAGTCTATCCATACATGTGTTTTGAAAAAAAAACACTTTATTAAAAACAAATGTAAAAAGTTTTTTTGTTGTAGTTTTGAATGTAACTGGAAAAATTAAAATAAATTATTTCTTCATTTGAACATTGCATATTCATACCCTTTGATCATTTATCAATTGGAATATGACTTTTTTAGTTCTTAATGAAGCTTTTTTCAGCCTTATTCATTTATTTTTTCTAGATACTAATTTTTTGTGGTACAATGGATCCCTAGAGCTGAAAGAAAGACAAACTGAGTTCAAATCTTGCCTGAGACACATATGAACTGTGTGTTCATTAGTTATTTAACTTCTGTCTGCCTCAGTTTAAATATCAGGAAATTTAGAATAATAAAAACACCTATCTCCTTGAGTTTTGTGACAATCCAATGAAATAACACATGTAAATCACTTTAAAACACCATATAAAGTTCATATTATTAATATTAATGATATCTCTTCTATAATTTCTGTGATTGAAGTCAAGCTCATTGAAATTTTCACTTCACTTAAACTGTTCACTTAAAAACAACAAAAAAATTGAAATTGTAATTTTCTTTCTTAAATTCTTGTGGTTTCTATTCCATTTTCTACATTCTTTTAAATATCTCTAACACTGACTAGCCCACACAAAGACCAGTTCTTTCAGCCCCTGAGTTTATAGTTCAGTTGGACCTGCTGGCTTAAACGTATTAAAATCAAACATGTACTCCTCTGCTATGACTTTGGACATCAGCTCCTCTTTAGCCTTTTTTGTTCTGACATTTCCACTTGAAGGACCATTTTCCATGGTAAAGGAAAAAATGAAGCCAAATTGAGAATCAAAGAACCCTACTTTATGTTGTCATTTACTCAACTAGTAGTTCCCTTACTGAAAAAGAGTCCAACTAGTAAAGATCATTTAATTTTTACTGATCAACTGAATTAAAATTCCACTAGTTATTAGTTACCTATATAAGAAACTTTCTGAACATCACAGACCTTATTTGGTTAGATAGCTAGTGAGTTTTCTTCCACTTGTAGAAATATCATCCTTCTTTGATCTCCTTTTTGACTCATCATATTATTTTATTTTTCTTTCAGGAAATGCTTTTTTAAAATATTATAGCTTTTTATTTACAAGACATATGCATGGGTAATTTTTCAGCATTGATCCTTGCAAAAGCTTCAGTTCCAACTTTTCTCCTTCTAACAAAAGAAATCAGATTTAGAAATAAGGTAAAAATAACCTCAGAAGGAAAACAAAAATGCAAGTGGACCAAAACAGGAGTGGAAATGCTATTTTGTGCTTCACACTCATTTCCCATAGTTCTTTCACTGGTTATAGCTGTTTCTCTTCATTATTGAACAATTGGAACTGATTTGGTTCATCTCATTGATGAAGAGACATATCTATCAGAATTGATCATCATATGAAGTATATGATGATCTCCTGGTTCTGCTCATTTCACTCAGCATCAGTTCATGTAAGTTTCTCCAGGGCTTTATGAAATCATCCTGCTGGTCATTTCTTAGAGAACAATAATATTCCATAACATTCATATACCACAGGTTATTCAGTCACTCTCAAATTGATAGGCATCCATTCAATTTCCAGTTTCTAGGCACTACAAAAAGGGCTGCCACAAACACTTTTGTACAGATAGCTCCGTTTCCCTTCTTTAAGATATCTTTGGGATATAAGCCCAGTAGAAACTCTGCTGGATCAAAGGGTAAGCACAGTTTGATAACCTTCTGAGTATAGTTCCAAATTGCTCTCCAGAATGGTTGGATGCATTCACCATTCCACCAACAATGCATCAATGTCCCAGTTTTTCTACATCCCCTCCAACATTCACCATTGTCTTTTCCTGTCATCTTAGCCAATCTGACAGGTGTGTAGTGGTATCTCAGAGTTGCTTTAATTTGAATTTCTCTGATCAGGAATGATTTGGGACATCTTTTCATATGGCTAGAAATAGTTTCCACTTCTTCATCCAAAAATTGTCTATTCATATCCCTTGATCATTTTTCAATTGGAGAATGGCTTGATGTCTTATAAATTAGAGTCAATTCTCCATATATTTTGGAAATGAGGCCTTTATAAGAACCTTTGACTGTAAAAATATTTTCCCACTTTATTGTTTCCCTTCTAATCTTATGTGCATTAATTTTGTTTGTACAAAAACTTATGAATTTTATTTAATCAAAATTTTCTATTCTGTGATCAATAATGATCTCTAGTTCTTGTTTGGTCATAAATTCCTTCATCTTCAACAGGTCTTAGAGGTAAATTATTCTATGTTCTTTTAATTTATTTATAATCTCAATCTTTATGCGTAGATCAGGAACCCATTTTGACCTTATCTTTGTGTATGGTATTAAGTGGGTCAATGCCTAGTTTCTGCTACACTGATTTCCAATTTTCCCAGCAATTTTAGTCAAACAATGAATTCTTATCCCAAAAGCTGGGGTTTTGGGTTTGTCAAACATTAGATTATTTAAGTTATTGGCTGTTTTGTCCTTTGAACCTAACCTATTCTATTGACCAACTACTCTATTTCTTAACCAATACCAAATGGTTTTGGTGGCCACAGCTTTATAATATAGTTTTAGATCTGGTACAGCTAGGCTACCTTCATTTTTTTTTTTTTTTTCATTAGTTCCCTTGAAAGTCTTGATGTTCTTCCAGGTGAATTTTGTTGTTATTTTTTCTACATCATTAAAATAGTTTCTTGGGAGTCTGATTGTATAGCATGAAATAAATAGATTAGTTTAGGTAGTATTGTCATCTTTATTATATTTGCTTGACCTATCCAAGAGCACTTAGTATTTTTCCAATTGGTCAGATCTGACTTAATTTGTGTGGAAATTTTTTTTTGTAATTTTCCTCATACATTCTTGACTTTCCCTTGGCAGATAGATTCTCAAATATTTTATACTATTGGCAGTTATTTTAAATGGAATTTCTCTTTGTATCTCTATTAGTTGGATATTGTTAGTGATGTATAAGAATTCTGATGATTTATGTGGATTCATTTTGTATCCTGAAATTTTGCTAAAGATGTGGATTATTTCTAATAGCTTTTCAGTAGAATCTCTGGGGTTCTCTAAGTGTATCATCATATCATCTTTAAAGAGTGATAATTTGGATTCCTCATTACCTACTCTAATTCCTTCGATCTCTTTCTCAGCTGTTAATGACAAAGCTACCATTTCTAATACAATATTGAATAGTAATGGTGATAGTGAGCAACCTTGTTTCATTCTTATTTGGAAGATTCCTGATCTTTTTGGGAATGGTTCCAGTTTATCCCCATTACATATGATGCTTACTGATGGTTTTAAATAGATACTACTGACTATTTTAAGGAAAAGTCAATTTATTCCTGTACTCTCAAGTGTTTTTAATAGGAATGGTTGTTGAATTTTATCAAATGTTTTTTCTGCATCTATTGACATGATCATGTTGTTTTTGTTAATTTGATTATTGATATAGTCAAGTATGCTAATAATTTTCCTTATATTGAACCAGGGTATATCCTTTGACCACTTATCAATTGGGTCTATCTTCCTATCTGACATTTTTATCATTGGTTTCTATTCTATACTTTTTTTCTAAAATTTTTAACATCTTTTTTCCCCTTTTGTCAAGTGTTGTTTCCTTAGTGATCAGAAAGTAGATTTTTCATATTATCAGAATCAGTGATATGATTATTTTAAGAAACATCTGAATAAATAATTTTAAAGTGATTGAATCTTGAATGATTTAGAGACTTTTTCTTTACAGTTTATCCTTCAGAAACTAACTTTCCATTGTTTCCCTAGGCTAGCTATCTAATCACAGAGTATCACCTGGCAGAATGACAGGGTTAAATTTTAACCTCCTGTTCCAAATATTTAGCGTTTTCTTGGCATAGGCCATTTATTTTTCTCATTGCTTAAATTTCTTCATATCCAAAATGAGGAAAGAGTATTATATGACTTTCATTTTCTCCACTAGATCTATCATTTTATGTTTGTTTGAGTAATGATAGGATAATTTTCCTTTCCATTGGCAATTGTTTCATAAACATAGGGATACTTCACAATCATTTTTTCTCTCTTTTCTTTTCTCTTTTTCTTTTCTTCAACTTTGTTTCCTCTGACTGCCACACTTATTCTTGTTTATTATCTGTTCAAGGTTTATTCTTTACATTTCAAGTAAATATAAGCTCCTTGAGGTCAGGTTCTTTGTTGGAATCTTCAGCATTTATCACAGTTCCTTACACATAGGTGGTGCTTAATTAATCCTTATTAATTGATCAGTTTCAACTAAAAATTTTTCCTCTATATTGTCCATCTTCTCTTGATAGAATAGGAAAGGATTAGAAAGTAAGGTCCAGAAGAACAAAAACAAACAAGTATTTAATATTTATGTATTCCTGTCAGATTGGCTAAGATGACAGGAAAAAATAATGATGATTGTTGGAGGGGATGCAGGAAAACTGGGACACTGATACATTGTTGGTGGAGTTGTGAACGAATCCAACCATTCTGGAGAGCAATCTGGAATTATGCCCAAAAAGTTATCAAACTGTGCATACCATTTCATCCAGCAGTGGTACTACTGGGCTTATACCCCAAGGAGATAAAGAATGGAAAGGGAGCTGTATGTGCCAAAATGTTTGTGGCAACCCTGTTTGTAGTGGCTAGAAACTGGAAAATGAATGGATGCCCATCAATTGGAGAATGGTTGGGCAAGTTGTGGTATATGAATGTTATGGAATATTATTGTTCTGTAAGAAATGACCAGCAGGATGAATACAGAGAGGCTTGGAGAGACTTACATGAACTGATGCTAAGTGAAATGAGCAGAACCAAGAGATCATTATATACGTCAACAACGATACTGTATGAAGATGTACTCTGATGGAAGTGGATTTCTTTGACAAAGAGACCTAATTTAGTTTCTATTGATCAATGATGGACAGAAGCAGCTACTCCCAAAGAAAGAAAAAAAAAAACACTGGGAAATGAATGTAAACTGTTTGCATTTTTGTTTTTCTTCCTGGGTTATTTTTACCTTCTGAATCCAATTCTCCCTGTGCAACAAGAAAACTGTTTGGTTCTGCACACAAATATTGTAATTAGGATATACTACGACATATTCAACATATATAGGACTGCTTGCCATCTAGGGGAGGGGGTGGAGGGTGGGAGGGAAAAATCAGAACAGAAGTGAATGCAAGGGATAATGTTGTAAAAAAAAATTACCCTGGCATGGGTTCTGTCAATAAAAAGTTATTATAATAAAAATATTTATGTATTAACAGGAATGTATCCTCCTTCATAAGACTCATTCTGATGAGGATGCACTCTATGAGCATTCTACCATCTTCAAATCATTCTATGAATCCAAAGAATAAGCCATTCCAGTTAGAAAACTTTCTTCCTTTTAACAAATAGCAAAATAGCAAATTTCCAATGCTAATGTGAATATTTTTGCATTTCTTCTCCAATGATTAAACAGTAAGAAAAGCAGCAGGATCCATGATTGTAGAACAAATAAAAATATATTTCAAATTGTATTACTTCCAGGACAAAAGATTACTAGGGACACCAATGGAAATTTTCAAAGTAATATAACTACTTGGAATGAGGGGGAAAATATTTACCACTTGCCCCAGATAAGAAACAGTGTGAGTTCCCTAAACACTAACTGTGTGGTTTTCAGAAGTGCAGATTTGCAAACTCATCTCACAGTCAGATATCTAAACATAGATCCTGTTAATCAAAGGGGAAAATCTGGTAGACTTTTTAGTGCACTAATGTCAAATGGAAATTTCCACTCAGCAGTTCTCTATTTTTTTTTTCATTAAAAATCATTATCTGAATTTGTGCTTTAAATGAGCAAAAAAAAAAAAAAGAATAGAAAACTTAATTAGCAAATCCCTAATGGAGCATTTAGAATTAATACTAAGGGTTTACTTATTTAACATGACCCTTGTTCTTTCAAATATTTTAGCTGCTTTCTAAATGCCATTTTTTATTGTCTGGAAAACTTCATAATAAATATGAGTAGAAATCCCTGAAACAGCAGGTATTTGAGTAGCTGCCTTTTAACAGAAAAACTGGGTACAAGACTTCAGGGGCTGATTAGAAGGAGGAAATCACCCCAGTAAGTGTAGAGTCCATTTTGTCAATTATATTCATTGAATTGCTTTATAATACCTTTGCTACAAGTTAGTAACTGAAAGGTAGTCAAAGTGCTTTTTGGCTAGCATGACTGACTGGTTGCGTGACCTCACTGACGTGAGGCGTGCTTAAGAATTCAGTGTACTGAATTTACAGAATTTATATCAATAATTTCAATCTTATCTAATTGTGATGATAACTTGGCAACAACCACAAAAAGCAACTCCAAGAAAAACAGAATTTGCAAAACAGAAAAAGAAAATAACTTCTTAAAACAGAATTTGTGAAATGGAAAAAAGTTCCATAAAACAAAACAACTCATTTAAAAATTCAATTGGATGTATAAAAAATTGGATATAAAAAAATAAGTTAAAAAATAAATGAAGAGAATGCACTAAAATTCAGAATCGAACAAATGGAAATTAATGACTCAATAAGGCAAAAATAGTCAAGCAAAACCAAAAAAAAAAGTGAAAAATAGAAAAACTATGTAAAATACCTAATTGGGAAAACAACTGACCTGGAAAATATATCTAGGAGAGACAATCTAAGGTTTATTGGTCTCCCTGAAATATCTGATTGAAAAAAAGAGCTTAGACATTATGTTTCAGGAAATCATCAAAGAGAATGCCCAGATATCATAGAAACAGAAGGTAAAATGACCATTAAATGAATTTACTTAACAGCTCCTTAAAGAGACAACAAAATCATAAGTTCAAGGAATATCATGGCTAAATTTGAAAAAAATATTGGACCAAGGAAAAATATTACAAGCAGTGAGAAAGAAATAATTCAAATACTGAGGAACTAAATAAAAATTACTCAGGACCTAGTAGCTTCCTTTTTAAAGTATCAAAGAGCCTGGGATTTAATATTTCAAAAGGGGAAGGAACTTGGAATGCAGCCAAGAATAATGTACCCTGCTAAACTAAGAATTTGTCTTTCAGGGAAGAAGATGGACATTCAATAAAACTGGTGAATTCCATTTATTTTTGATGAAAAGACCATAGCTAAACAAAAAATTTGACCGCCAAATATAGGTTTAAAAAGCATAAAAAGAAAAAACTTTGTTGTATTCTTTTGGGTATACATTGAGAATACATATATAATTTGATTTTACTGTTATAATAAAAAACAAACAAGAGATGGAAAGGGGATTGTAACAGAACAAAAAGGTGAAAGTGGAGGTAAAATAAAAGAAAGTAAACCTCAGGAAGAGGGAAAGAAAACATTGGACTTTAAAGAAGAAATAGACAGCAAAACTGTAAGAGTGGGAGATCTCAACCTTGCACTCTCAGAATTAGACAAATCAAATCACAAAACAAATAAGAAAGAAATTAAAGAGGTAAATAGAATTTAGAAAATTGATAAAGATTTTGAAAAAAAAACTGAATGGGCCAGAAAAGGGACACTTTCTTCTCAGCTGTTCGGGACTCTACAAAAATTGACCATATATTAGGACAAAAGACTTAAAATTAAATGGAGGAAGGCAGAAATAAAAAATTTTTTCAATCACTATCAATAAAAACACATTCAATGAAAAGTTAGGATAAATACACCAAAAGAAATTGGAAACTAAATAGTCCACTTAAAGAATGATTTGAAAAAAAATTATAGACACAATTAATTTTCCCAAGATAATAAACGATGACATATCAACCCAAACTTTGTGGGTTGTAGCCAAAGTAAAGGGGAAATTTTATATCCTTAGAGGCTTACTTGAATAAAATGATAAAGGAAGATCAATGAATTGGGCTTACAACAAAAAAATGAAAAGACCAAATTAAAATCCTCAATTAAATACTAAACTTGAAATTTAAAATTAAAAGAAGAAAAATAATATTAAAGTAAAAAAAAAAACTATTAATTAATAAATAAAACTAAGAGTTGGTTTTATGAAAAAGCCAATAAAATAGATAAACCATTGCTAAATTTGACTGAAAAGAGAGGAAAATAGTTAGTAGTCAAAATGGAAGGGAAATTTTCCCAATGAAGAAAAATTAAAGAAATAACAAAGTCTTGAACAAGCCAATAAATTTGCTAACCTAAGTGAAATGGATGACTACCTCCAAAAATATAGGCTTTGCAGATTAACAGAGGAGGAAGTAAATTCCTTAAATATTCTCATTTCAGAAAAAGATGTATAACAAGTTATTAATCAACTTCCTAAAAAAAATCCCCAGGACCAGATGGATTTACATGAATTCTAACAAACATTTATTTTTTTTTAAATTTATTTAATAGCCTTTTATTTACAGGATATATGCATGGGTAACTTTACAGCATTAACAACTGAAACCTTCTTCCAATTTTCACCTCTTACCCTCCACCCCTCCCTAGATGGCAGGATGACGAGTAGATGTTAAATATTAAAATATAAATTGATACATAAAAATTACAGACCAAAAGTTTTTTCACAAAAAGAATCAGACTTAAATTTGTACAATTAGTTTGTGAAGGAAATCAAAAATGGGTTATAAATATAGGGATTGGGAATTCAATTAATGGTTTTTAGTCACTCCAGTTCTTTTTCTGGGCATAGCTAGTTCAGTTCATTTGCTCCATTAGAAATGATTTTTGGGACCCCAAGGGATTCCAGGTCCATCAGAACTGGTTCATATAATTGTTGTTAAGTATATAATGATCTCCTGGTCCTGCTCATTTCCTCAGCATCAGTTCATTAAGTCTCTGGCCTTTCTAAAATTATCCTGTTGGTATTTCTTCAAACAGTAATATTCCATAAATTCAATACCAAATTTCTTCAGCCATTCTCCAACTGATGGACATCCATTCATTTCCAGTTTTTGCCACTACAAAAGGGCTTACAAAATTCGTGCACATACAGGGTCCTTTCCCTTCTTTATAATCTTTGGGATATAATCCCAGTAAGACTCTGGATAAAGGGTATCAGTTTGATAATTTTGGTTTAATTCCAAACCTTCCAAAATAGTTGGATTCATTAAGTCCACCAATAATGCATCAATGTCCCGTTTTCCCAATCCCCCAAAATCATCATTATTTTTCCTGTTCTTAGCCAACTAAAGGTGTTAGTGGTATTTAGGTTGTCTTTTTGCATTTCTCTGATTAATTGACTTACATCTTTTCATATAATTGAAATAGTTTCAATTTCCACCTGAGTTGTCTGTTCAATCCTTTGACCATTTTCAATTGGAATGGCTTGATTTTTTATAAATTGAGTTAATTCTTATTATTTTGAAATAGGCCTTTCAGAACCTTTGACTGTAAAAAATTTTTCCCAGTTTATTTTCCCTTCTAATCTTGTCTGTTAGTTTTGTTTGTACAAAACTTTTCAGTTTGGTATAACGAAATTTTTTTTTGTGATCAGTAATGATCTCTGCTCTTTGGTCATAAAGACCTTTTTCCCTTCCAAGGTCGGAGGAAATATCCTTTTCCCTAATTTATTAATAACATTCTTTATGCCCTGGGTCTGAACCCATTTTTGACCTTATCTTGGGTATTAAGTTGGATCAATGCCTAGTTTCTGCCTATTAGTTTCCAATTTTCCCACAATTTGTATCAAACGTAAGTTCTTATCCCAAAAGCTGGGATCTTTGGGTTTTCAAAGACTAGGGCTTTTGTTGACTTTTTATCCCTTGAACCTAATCTATTCCCTGATCAACTAATCATTCCCTTTAAAATACCAAATATTTCATAATTGCCTATGGTAATTTTAGATCTGGTACAACTAAGCCCCTTCATTTATTTTTTTTTTTCATTAATTCCTTAAATTTTTTTTTTTTATTTAATAGCCTTTTATTTAAAGGATATATAACATGGGTAACTTTACAGCATTAACAATGCCAAACCTCTTGTTCCAATTTTCCCTCTTACCCCCCACCCCCTAATGGCAGGATGAAAAGTAGATGTTAAATACTTAAAATATAAATTAGATACACAATAAGTAACATGACCAAAACATTATTTTGCTGTAGAAAAGAATGAGACCTTAAAATATTGTACAATTAGCTTGTGAAGGAAATCAAAAATGCAGGTGTGCTAAATATAGGGATTGAATTCAATGTAAGGTTTTTAGTCATCTCCCGAGTTCTTTTTCTGGGCATAGCTAGTTCAGTTCATTACTGCCCATTAGAAATATTTGGTTGATCTTGTTGAGGGATGGCCTGGTCCATCAGAACGGTCACATATAGTATGGTTTTAAGTATATAATGATCTCCTGGTCCTGCTCATTTCACCGCATCGTTTCATGTGACCTTTTTTTTTCCATATGAACTTTGTTGTTTTTTTCTAGGTCATTAAAATGTTTTTGGGACTCTGATTGGTATAGCGCTAAATAAATAGTTATTTAGGTAATTGTCATCTTTATTATTTGTGCCCTATCCAGGCATTTAATTTTTCCAATTGGTTAGATCAGACTTAATTTGTGTGAAAAGTGGTCTGTAATTTGCTCATAACGTTTCTGATTTTCCCTTGGCAGATAGATTCCTAAATATTTTTTTTTCTTTTTTTTTTGTATTTTTAATTTAATAGCCTTTTATTTACAGGATAATAATGGGTAACTTTTTAAACAATTGCCAAACCTCTTGTTCCAATTTTCCCCTTTTCCCCCATCACCTAATGGCAGGATGACCAGTAGATGTTAAATTTTATAACTTAGATCATAATACGTATACATGACCAAAACATTATTTTGCTTACAAAAAAGAATCAGACTTGAAATATTGTACAATTGGTTTGTGAAGGAAATCAAAAATGCAGGTGTGATAAATTAGGGTTGGATTAATGGTTTTAGTCATCTCCCAGGTTCTTTTTCTGGGCATGCTAGTTTTAGTTCTTCTGCTCCATTAGAAATATTTGGTTGACCGTTGCTGAGGACGGTTAAAATGGCTTTAAGTATTTTGTTGAAGTATATAATATCCCGGTCCGCCACACGTTTCTTAAAAGTCTCTCAGGCCTTTCTAAAAATCCTTTGGTCATTTCCAGAACAGTAATTTCCATAATATTATTCCACATTTTTCACATTTCCAACTATGGACATCCATTCAGTTTCAGTTTTTGCCACTACAAAAGGCTGCCCAAATATTCGTGCACATACAGGTCCCTTTCCTTCTTTATAATCTCGGGATTTAATATTCCTCTGGATCAAAGGGAACAGTTTATAACTTTTTGACATTCCAAACTCTCTCCAAAAATGTTGGATTCATTCACAGCTCCACCAATAATCATCAATGTCCCATTTTCCCAATCCCTCCAACAATCATCATTATTTTTCCTGTCATCTTAGAATCAAAGGTGTGTAATGGTATCTTAGAGTTGTCTTAATTTGCATTTCTCTGATTAATAATGACTTGGAGCATCTTTTCATATGACTAGAAATAGTTTCAATTTCTTCATCTAAAAATTGTCTGTTGGGAGGAGGACCAGATGGGAAGACACCAAGTCTTTCGCTCTTCTCTTTCCTATAATATTATATCGAGCCTCAAAATAGTCTTGACTGCCTTTTCCAAAAGATAAAAGTAGAACAACTACCAGCCGAAAAATTGAGTCTCGCCAAAAGGTTGGTTCCAGGGCCAGGGGAGATCGGGAACTGGGAGAAAAATTGGGTTCCGAGGTCTCAAACCGAGGGTGAAAGGGCACGATCTCCCGGCAAGCCCCAACCGGTAAGGGGCTTTCCGGGGAGTTTGGATCCTGCACGGCGGGAACCAGCCGGTTAGCCTCAACTGCACAGGGGGCTGGCTTATAGAGCTTTTTCAGGCCGTTTGACGGCGAGCCCGGGCGAGTTTTAGGGCCTGCTTCTGGGTCTGCACTCCTTAATACCAAGTCCCCAAGAGGCTCCGGCCTGGGCTACCACCACCCTTAGCCAGCCTGAAGCGATAATCCCTCAGCCCTACTAAGGTTTGATGCTCAGCCATGCTAATCCCCTCCTGTTAAGGGAAAACTCCCACAGAGACCCCATACCTTGGGGGAAATCTGCATCTCTCCCTTTCTCAGAGGGCTGAACCCCCTTGCCTAGGAGACCTACCAAAACTTTAAAACATGAATAAAAAAGATGAAAGACTCCAAGCCTATGCAGAATAAGACGGTCAGCAAACCTGAAGAGACCTAAACACAAAATGCATCAGATTCCCTCCTTTACATAATGCTCTCTAGAGGGCCATTAAAATCCAAAAGTTAGAAGATAAATGGGAAAGGAAAGAAAGCCTTACAAAGAGGAAAATTTCCCAAATACAAATTGGAAAAGTTAAAAAATTCCAGGAAGTGCAGGGGAAACAAAAGTGTTGGAAAAAAAATAATTCACTAAAAAAAAAAAATTAGGAAAAGGAAAAATTCAAACCCAAAACAATACATTCAAAACTCAATTGGAAATGAAAAAATAAAAAAAAGCTAATGAAAAAAAATTCTTTAAAAAATTGAACTGAACAAATTGAAACTAATGATGCATTGAGACAGCAAGAACATCAAGCAAAAAAAAAAAATGACAAACTGGAAAAAACCAAATTATCTACTTCAAAACGACAGACTTGGTAATCTAGGAGGGAAAATCTGAGGATTATTGGACTTTCCGAAAACTATGATGAAAAAAAGAGCCCAGATCTTTTAAAGAAATCATCAAAGGAATGCCAGATGTAATAGAATAAGGTAAAATAGGGTTGAAAGAATTCATGAACACCTTCTGAAAGAAATCCAAAATAAAACCCAAGGAATATTGTGGCCAAATTTAAACTTCAATTAAGGAAAAAATTTTCAACAGCCAAAAAAACCATTTAAGTACCGGGGTGCCTAAGGATCCCCAAGATCTGGCTGCCTCAATTAAAGGAAAGAAGGGCCTGGAATATGATATTTCCAAAAGGCACAAGAACTTGAGATCGAAGAATAAACTACCCAGCTAAGCTGAGCATTTTCTTCAGGGAAGAAGTGGACATTTAATGAAACAAATGAATTCCAGTTTCTGAAGAAAAAACCAGAACTAAACAAAAAATTTGTTAAGAATAGAACTCAAGAGATCAGAAAGGAAAAAAACTCTTGAAATTGTTTTCTGTTGTGGATAAAAAAGAATACATGTATAATTTGATTGTCTGATAAACATGAAAAAAGGGAAGGATATGGAAAAGGGATGATGGCAGAATAATGGGAAGGAGGGGATAAAAGGGGAAACCAATCCCACAAAGAGGCTAAGAAACTTATCATATCTGGGGAATTTAGAGAGGGGAGGAACATTGTGAATCTTCTCTCTCAGGTTGCTCAAGAAAAAATAATTGACATTTGTTTAGAGAAAATTTCTCTCGCCCATTAAAAAGGGAGAGGAAAGGGAAAAGAAAAAGAGTAATAAGGGAAGGAAGGGGGAAAGACTCAAAGGGGGGAGGGAGGGATTATAAAGAGGATAATCGGGTGATACAAGAAATTTTATAAGTTTAAAAGGGGAAAAGGGCTGGGGGAGGAAGAATAATAAACCAATCTGGGGTTATTGGGATGGAGAAATACAATTTATAATTCTAACCGTAAATGAATGGATGAATTCCCCTTAAAAGGAGCAGATAGCAGACTGGATCAAAAGTCAAACCCTACAATATTTGTTTGCAAGAAAACATTTAAAAGCAGGGGGATTATAGAGTAAAAGTAAAAGGCGGAGCAAAATCTAAAGCTTGGTGAATAAAAAAAGAGGGGTAGCCATCCTTATCTCAGATCAAGCAAAAAGCAAAAATTATCTAATTAAAAGAGATAAGGAAGGAAACTACATCCTGCTAAAGGTATAAACAACGAAGCAATATCAATATTAAAACATATAACCAAGTGGTATGGCACTCCCAAAGGAAGTTAAAGAGTTCAAGAAGAAATGACAACAAAACTTAATAGTAGGAGATCTCAACCTTACTCTCAAATTGACAAATCAAACCAAAAACAAATAAGAAAGAATTAAAAAGTAAATATAATATTAAAAAATTAGGTATGTTGGATCTTTGGGAGAAAATTGAATGGAGATAGAGAATATACTTTCTTCAGATTCATGGAACCTATTCAAAATTGACCATATTAGGACATAAAGCCCAAAATTAAATGCAAGGCAGAAATATAAATGCTTTTTTCAGATCATGATGAATAAAAACTACATTCAACAAAAAGTTAGGGAAATAGACCAAAAGTAATTGGAAACTAAACAATCTCATCTTAAAGAATGATTGGGTGAAGCAAAATTATAGATACAATTAATAATTTACTCAAGATAATGACAATGAAGACATCATACCAAAATTTGGGGGATGCAGCCAAAGCGTAATAAAATTTTATACCAGAAACATTGAATAAAACAGAAAAGAAAGATTAATGTTGGGCTTAATAAAAAAAAAAAAAAAGACCAAATTAAAAACAATCAAATACTAAAATTTGGTTCTAAAATTAAAGGAGAAATTAAAAAATATTGAAAGTAAAAAACATTGAGCTAATTAATAAAACAAGAGTTGGCATGAAAAAAGCCAATAAAATAGATAAGCCTTTGGTAAACTATTAAAAAAGGAGGGAGGAAAAGAAATTAGTAGTCTTAAAAATGAAAAGAACTTTCCACCAATGAAGAGGAATTTGGAAATAATAAGGAGTTATTTTGCTCAACTTTTAATAAATTTGATAACCTAAGTGAAATATTTCCTCCAAAATACAGACTTCCCAGACTAACAGGGAGAGTAATTGCTTGAATAGTCCCATTTCGAAAAAGAAATAGAACGGGCAATTAAAAACCTCCCAAAGAAAAATCCCCAGGACCAGAGGTTACATGTGAATTTTACCAAACAAAAGAACAATTAATTTTATATAAATTATTTGATAAAATAGGGAACGAAGGGTCCTCCAAATTCCTTTAGACAAGCATGGTACTACCAAAAGGTAGGGAAAAAAGGGAAAAAATTATAGACCAATCTCCCTAATGAATATTGATGCTAAAATTTAAATAAATAAAAAATCAGAAAATTCCCAAGATAATACACTATGATCAAGTAGGTTTATCCAAATAGGGCTGGTTCAATTTGGGAAAACTATCAAAAATTTGGCCATGTCTAACCAAATTAACAAAAACCATATGATCATATCAATAGATGCGGGAAAAGCATTTATAAAATCCAACATCCATTCCTATTAAAAAACACTTGAGAGATGGGAATAGGGGCTTTCCCTTAAAATAATGCAGCATCTATTTAAAACCATCATAAGCATCATATTAATGAGACAAACTGCAACCATTCCCAATAAGATCTGGAGGAAACAAGGTTTGCCCCATCACCGTTATATTTAATATTGTATTAAAACACTAGCTATAAAAAGAGCTGAGAAAGAGATTGGAATAAGAATGGCAATGAAACCAAATTTCCCCTTTGCCCGATGACCCGATGTATTAGAAACCCAGATTCGCAAAAAGTTATTAGAAATAATCCACAACTTTGCAAAGTTTGGTTATAAAATAAACCCAATAAGTCATCAATTCTTATTAACTAACAAAATCCAACAGTCAGAGTTACAAAGAAAATTCCATTTAAAGCTATGATTTAAAAATATTTAGGAATCTATCTGAAGGGAAAATCAGAATTTTGAGCAAAAATTCAGACCACTTTTCACACAAATTAAGTCTATCTAACCAATTGGAAAAATATTAAATGCTCTTGGATAGGCGAGCAAATATAATAAAGATGACAATTTACCTAAACTAATCTATTTTTTGCCTATAAAATCAGATCCCAAAAAACTTTTAATGACCTAGAAAAAATAAAAAAAGTTCAATGGAAAAACAAAAGGTCAAAATTTCAAGGGAATTAATGAAAAAAAATCAAATGATGGTGGCTTAGCTTACCGATCAAAATTATATTAAAGGGCAGTTACCAAAACTTTTGGAGGCAAAGGAATAGATTATTGATCAGTGGAATAGAATAGGTTCAAGGATAAAACAGTCAAAAATAGCAACTAGTCTTTTGACAAACCCAAAAGATCCCAGCTTTGGGATAAGAACTTGTTTGATAAAAATTGCTGGGAAAATTGGAAACTAATATGGCGAAACTAGGCATTGATCCATACTTAACGCCCTCACCCAAGATAAGGTCAAAATGGGTTCAGACCTAGGCATAAAGAATAAATTATTAATAAATTAGAGGAAAATAGGATGTTTACCTCTAGACCTGTGGAAGGGGAAGGTTTTTATGACCAAAGCAGAAATAGAATCATTACTATCACAAAATAGAAAATTTCGATTATACCAAACTGAAAAGTTTTTACAAACAAACTAATGCAGAAAGATTAGAAGGGAAGCAATAAACTGGGAAAATATTTTACAGTCAAAGGTTCTGAAGGCCTCATTTCCAAAATATAAAAATTAACCTAATTTATAAAAAATCAAACCATTCTCCAATTGAAAAATGGTCAAAGGATATGAACAGACAACTCAGATGAAGAAATTGAAACATTTCTAGTCATATGAAAAAGATGCCCAAGTCATTATTAATCAGAGAAATGCAAATCAAGACAACTTAAGATCCACTAACACCTGTGATTCAGAGAGGGAAAAAAATGATGATTGTTGGAGGGGATGTGGGAAAATGGGACTTGTTCATTGTTGGTGGGTTGGAACGAATCCAACCATTTTGGAAGGTTGGAATATGCTCAAAAAAGTTATCAAACGATACCCTTTGATCCATGTTATAGGATTATATCCCAAAAAGTTATAAAGAAGGGAAAGGGACCTGTATGTGCACGAATGTTTGTAGCCCTTTTTGTGTGGCTAGAAACTGAAACTGGATGTCCATAGTTGGAGAATGGCTGAATAAATTGTGGTATATGAAAAATTTGGAATATTCTGTTCTGTGAAATGACCAACGGATAATTTTCAGAAGGCCTGGAAAGACTTACACGAACTGACTATGAAATGAGCAGGACGGAGATCATTTTACTTCAACAACAATACTAGATGAGAAGTCCGATAGATCAGGCCCCTCAGCAACAGATCAACCAAATCATCTAATGGAGCAGTAATGAACGAACAGCTATACCCAGAAAAAAGAACTCTGGGAGGATAAAAATTACAGAACCCAGTCCCATTTTATCACACCTGCATCTTTGATTTCCCACGTAATTTAAAAAGTCGGGATTCTTTTTGCACAAAATAATTTTGGTCATTATACTTTTGTTATCTAAGTTATATTTTAATATATTTAACATCTACTTGTCATCCTCCATTTAGGGAAGGGGTGGGGGGTGGAACAAGAGGTTTGGAATTTAATGCGTAAAAAGTTACCCAATATATCCTGTAAATTAAAGGCTATTAAATAAAAAAATAAATTAAAAAAAATAAATAAAAAATTGTCTTTTTATCCTTTGACCATTTTTCAATTGGAGAATCGATTTTTTTTAAATTAGAGAACTCTATATATTTTGGAAATGACCTTTATCAGAACCGACTGTAAAAAATATTTTCCCAGTTTATTCTTCCCTTCTAATCTTGTCCTTGTTTTGTTTGCAAAAACTTTTCACGATAATCGAAATTTTCTATTTTTGTGACGTAATGATTCAGCCGTCATAAAGACCTTCCCCTTCCACGGGAAGGTAAAACATCCTTGTTCCTCTAATTTTTAATAATTTTTCTTTATCCTGGTCGAACCCTTTTGACCTTATCTTTTACGGCGTTAAGTATGGATAATCCTAGTTTTCCCATATTAGTTTCAATTTCCCGCAATTTTATCAAACAGTAAGTTCTTATCCCAAAAGCTGGGATCTTTGGGTTTGTCAAGACTAGGTTGCTATTTGTTGATTTTTTCCGAACCTAATCTTTCCACTGATAATAATCTTTTCCATACCAAATATTTTTAATTGCTCTTTTAATTTTGATCTGGACAACTAAAACCTTCATTTTGATTTTTTTTCATTAATTCCCAAATTTTTTTTATTTAATGGCCTTTTAAAGGATATATACATGGGTAACTTTACAGCATTACAATTCCAAACCTTGTTCAATTTTCATCTCTTCCCCCACCCCCCTAGATGGCGGATGAAAGTAGATGTTAAATACATTAAAATATAAATTAATACACAATAAGATACGCCAAAAAAATTATTTTGTGTAAAAAAGAATGGACTTAAAATTTTACAATTAGCTTGTGAAGGAAATCAAAATGCAGGTGTGCATAAATTAGGGTTAAATTTGTAATGGTTTTTAGTCATTCCCAGGTTTTTTCGGGCATAGTGTTCAGTTATTACTGCTCCATTAGAAATGATTTCGTTGATCTTGTTGATGAGGATGGCCTGGTCCATCAGAACTGGTCATCATATAGTATGGTTGTTGAAGTATATAATGATCTCCTGGTCCTGCTCATTTCACTCAGCATCAGTTCATGTGACCTTTTGTTTTTCCATATGAACTTTGTTGTTATTTTTTCTAGGTCATTAAAATAGTTTTTTGGGACTCTGATTGGTATAGTGCTAAATAAATGATTGAAAATATTTCACATTATATTTTCGCCTTGGTTTAAACCAAAGATCAGACTTTTTGTAAAAGTGGCTGCTGTTCTGATTTTCCCTTCAAACCAAATATTTTTTCTTTTTTTTGTTTTTAATTTAATAGCCTTTTAACAGGATTATAATGGGTAACTTTGCATTAAATTGAAACCTCTTGTTCCAATTTTTCCCTCTTACCCCCACCCCTCACCTAGATGGCAGGATGAAGAATTTAAATATATTAAAATATAACAGATACATAATACGTATACATGACCAAAACATTATTTTGCTGTACAAAAAGAACAGACTCTAATTATTGTACAATTACGAAGGAAATCAAAAATGCATGTGATAAAATAGGGATTAAATTAATGTAATGGTTTTAGTCATCTCCCAGAGTTCTTTTTCTGGGATACAGTTCAGTTATTACTGCTATTGAAATGATTTGGTTGATTCTTCGAGGATGGCCTGATCCATCAGAACTGGTCATCATCAATTTTTGAAGATATAATGATCTCTGGTCCTGCCATTTCACCAGCATCAGTTCTTAAGTCTCCAGGCCTTTCTGAAACATCCTTTTATTTTTACAAACAGTAAATTTCCATAATTTTTATAACAATTTATTCAACCATTCTCCCAACTGATGGACCCATTCAGTTTCCAGTTTTAACCACAAAAGGGCTGCCACAAAATTTCATACATAAGGGTCCCTTTCCTTCTTTATAACTTTTGGGAATAATCCCAGTATCCTTGGATCAAAAGGGTTGTTTATAACTTTTTACATAGTTAAACTACTCTCCAAAATTTGGTTGTTCACAACTCCCCAACAATGCATCAATGTCCCAGTTTTCCCATCCTCCAAAATTCATTATTTTTCCCTTTAAAAGACGGGTGTGTGGTTTCTTAGGTTGTCTTAATTTGCATTTCTCTATTAATAATGACTTGGGCACTTTCATGACTAAAATAGTTTCAATTTCCTTTCTAAAATTGTCTTTCATATCCAAACCATTTTTCAATTGGAGTGGCGATTTTTATAAATTGATTAATTTCTATTTTTTGGAAATGGGGCTTTATCAGAACCTTGTGTAAAAATATTTTCCCAGTTTTTTTCCCTTCTAATCTTGTCGCTTAGTTTTGTTTTGGCCAAAACTTTTCAGCTTGTATAAATCAAAATTTTTCTTTTTGTGTCGTAATTCTAGTTCTGTTTGGTCCAAAAACCTTCCCAGGTCTGGAGGTAAACATCCTATGTTCCCTAATTTATTAATAATTTACATGCCAGGTTGAACCCATTTTGAGCTTATCTTTGTGGCAAGTAGGATCAATGCCTATTTCTGCCATATTAGTTTCAAATTTCCCAGCAATTTTTATCAAAATAGTTCTTTCCCAAAGTGGGATCGGGTTTATCAAAGACAAGGTTGCATATATTTGACGTTTTCCCTTAACCTAATCTATTCCATGATCCTAATTATTCCTTAGCCAATACAAATAGTTTGGTAACTGCTGCTCTATAATATAATTTTAGATCTGGTACAGCTTCCACCATCATTTGATTTTTTCATTAATTCCTTAAAATTCTTGACCTTTTGTTTTCCATATGAACTTTGTTGTTATTTTTCTAGGTCATTAAAAATAGTTTTTGGAAGTCCAATTTGGCTAAATAAATAGATTAGTTTAGGTAATATTGTCTCTTTTTATTAATTTTCCCCCATCCAAGAGCATTTAATATTTTCAATTGGTTAGATCAATTAATTTGTGTGAAAAGTGGTTGTTTTTGCTCATAAAGTTTCTGATTTTTCCCTTGGCAGATGATTCCTAAATTTTTATATTTAGTAGGCTTTAAATAATTTCTTTTCGACTGTTGGATTTTGTTAGTGGTTTAAAAGAATGTGTGCTTATTGGGTTTTTTTAAACCACAACTTTCTGTTTATTATTTCTAATAACTTTTGAGAATTTGTGGTTCTCTAAGTATACCTTTGTCATCGGCAAGAGTGATAATTTGGCTTCCCATTGCCTATTCTTATTCCTTTAATCTTTTCCAGCTCTTATTGCTTTAAAGTGGTTTTTAATAAAATTAAATAGAAGGTGATAGTGGGCAACCTTTTTCCCCGTCTTATTGGATGGTTTTTGTCTCCATTACATATGATGCTTACTGATGGTTTTAAATAGATCTGCTGATTATTTTAAGGAAAAGTAATTTATTCTCCCCAAGTTTTTAATAGGAATGGATGTTGGATTTTATTCTTTTCTGCATCTATTGGATGATCATATGGTTTTTTAATTTGGTTTATTTGGCCAATTACATTGATAGTTTTCCTAATATTGAACCACCCGCATTCCGGTATAAATCCTACTTGATCATATGTATTCTTGGAATTTTTGGTCTTTTGCTTATCTTATTTAAGTTTTAGCATCAATATTCTTGGGAGATTTCATAATTTTCTTTCTCTGTTTCAGCCTATCAGGTTTAGGTATCAGTACCATGTCTTGTAAAGGAATTTGGTGAACCTTTTCCTATTTTTATCAAATAATTTATATAGCATTGGGAATTTTCTTTAAATTTTGGTAAAATTCGATGTAAATCCATCTGGTCCTGGGGATTTTTCTTAGGGGTTTTTAATTCCTGCTCATTTCTTTCAAATGGGATTTCAACAATTTACTTCCTCCCCTTTAGTCAAGCCCTTATTTTTGGGGATCATCCATTTCATTGGGTTATCAAATTTATTGGCATAAAGTTAAAAAATAACTCCTTATTATTTCTCAATTTCCTCTTCATTTAAAGTTCTCCCTTTTTTTTTGACTACAAATTTCATTTTCCTCCTCCTTTTTCTAATCTGATTTCCAAAACATCTATTTTATTGGCTTTTTCTAGAACCAACTCTTAGTTTTATTAATTAGTTCAATGTTTTTTTTTCTTATTCTGAGAGTCAGGTTGAATCTCCCTACTATTACAGTTTTTTGTCTATTTCTTCTTGCAACTCTCTTCTTCTCCTTTAGGAAATTTGGTTCCATACCACTTGGTGCCTATATGTTTAATTGATATTGCTTTTTGTTTATCTACCCTTTGGCGGATGTATTTTCCTTCCTTATCTCTTTTAATTAGATCAATTTTACTTTTTTTGATCTGAATAAGGAGCTACCCCTTTTTGACTTCCCTGAAGCATAATAGATTTTGCTCCACCTTTTCCCTTTCTTATGTTCTCCCTGCTTTAAATTGTTTCTTGTAAACAACATTTTGGTTCTGACTTTTGATCCCAGTCTTATCTGCCTCCTCTTTATGGGGAGTTCATCCCATTCCCATTTATGGAGAATTACTAAATCGTTTTCCTACCTCCTAAAACCCCAGATTATGCTTTCTTTTCTTCCCCCCCCAACCCTCTTTCCCCTTTTTATTACCCCTCTTGTATCACGATGCTTACCCCTTTATAATCCCTCCCCCCCCTTTGACTTTTCCCTTCCTTCCTTTTTATCTTTTCTTTTCCCTTTTCCTCTCCCCCGTTTTTAATGAGGCGAGAGAATTTTTCTCTAAAAAAAATGTCAATTATTTTCTTTGAGCCAACCTGATAGTGCAAATTCACACAATGTTCTCCCCTCTAAATTCCCTCAGATATTTTAAGTTTCCTTAGCCTCTTTGTGGGATGTGGTTTCCTTCTTTTTTATCCCTCCTTCCCCTTTTCTGCCATCATCCCTTTTCCATATCCTTCCTTTTATTTATATCGTACAATCAAATTTACATGTATTTTTTGTATATCCACAACAAAACAATTCTCAAAGTTTTTTACCTTTTCCGCATCTCTTGAGTTCTATGTTTGGAATCAAATTTTGTTTAGTTCTGGTTTTTCTTCAAAACAAATGGAATTCATTTGTTTTTAAATGTCCATCTTCTTCCCTGGAAGAAAATTTCAGCTCATGGGTAGTTTATTCTTGGCTGCATCCCAAGTTCTTGTGCCTTTCGGAAATCTTTCCAGGCCCTTTCCTTTAATTGAGGCAGCCAGATCTTGGGTGATCCTTATTGTGGTACCTGTTTAAATGGTTTTTTCTGCTTGTAAAATTTTTTCCTTAATCTGGTAGTTCTGAAATTTGGCCTATTCTTGGGGTTTTTATTTTGGGTTTCTTTCGAAGGTGTTCGATGAATTCTTTCAATGCCTATTTTACCTTCTGATTCTATTACATCTGGGTGTTCCTTTGATGATTTCTTGTAAATAGTATCTGGTTTTTTCATAGTTTTGGAAAGTCCAATAATCCTCAGATTATCTATCTTGATCTATTTTTCCAAGTCTGTCATTTTTCATAGATAATTCTGGTTTTTCCAGTTTGTCATTTTTTTTTGTTTTGGTTGACTGATTCTTCGTCTCAATGAATCTTAGTTTCTTTTGTTCAGTTCTTTTTTTAAAATTATTTTTTCATTAGTTTTTTTTTCTTTCTGTTATATGTCCATTGGTTTTAAATTATTGTTTTTTGGTCTGTGGAATTTTTTCCATTTCATAATTTTTTTTATAATTATTTTCTTTTTCAATTACAGATCCTACTTTCTTGAGTGTTCTTTTCTTTTCAATTCACAGATCCTACTTTCTTGAAGTTCTTTGTCTTTTCAATTCCAAATCCTACTTTCAGTGAATTCTTTATTTTTTCAATTCAAATTTTTTCTTTTCCTGAATTTTTTTTTAATTTTTTCAAATTTTCATTTTGTTTCTTTCCTTTCCCCAACCAATTTTTTAACTTTTAATTTTTCATAATTTAAAGGGAAGTTGTGACCTTTTGGGTTCGGGCTTCTCTTTTTCCTTTCCCCTTTTATCTTTTATTTTTTTAAAGCCTTTTATGTCTCCCAGGAAGGGAAGCCCTCTGAAGAGGGGAAGTTTAAACCATTTGCTGGGTTGGGATTTTAGGTTTCCCCCCCTTTTCGCATGGAAGCTTTGAATTGTCTTTCTTTTTTATTCGGGAAAAGTAAAGGGGTATGTCCCAGGCCAGGGGTTTAAACCCAGCTTCCGAGACCCAGGGAAAAAACCGGGTTTCCGCCGAGAAATTGGGGAAAGCTCTTTTTCCCCACCCCCACGGGTGGATTGGAGGCAACCATGGTTGTCCCTTGCCCCGGGTATGCCCCAGGAAAAACCCCAGGGGTTGGGGTGGTCTTGTCAGCGGCCCTTTGGTTTGGGCCTTAGTTAATTTTCCCAAGCTGTCCCACCCGGAACCAACCTTTTTTGGGCCCGCAATTTTTCTTGGGGATTGCCAAATTTCTTTAAAAAGCTCCTATTTTTAGGCCGAATTTAAATTGTAAAGATTGGGAAAGGTTTAAAATTGGGTGTCCTCCTCCTTCTGCCCCCCAAAATTTAAAGCTTACCAAGAAAAACCCTTTTAAAATGGGGGGGCCCCCTTTTTGCCAGACTGTCCAACCTCCAGGGTTGAAAAAGGTTTAGAAATCTCTAAGTTGATGAAAACTCTTTCCCCGAAAACACCTTTTTTCCCAGATCAATTTTTCCAGGTGGGGTAATTTTAAAATTTAGAAATCAAAATAATTTACCATATTAATAAAATTAAAAAAAATTTGAAAAGGAGCAGGAAAAGGGTTTTTTAAAATCTGTCCACCCTTTTAAAAACTTAAAGAAAATTAACTTTTATGGTAAAAACAAACAATTTCCAAATTGGGAATGGGAAAAAGTTAAAATTTTTTTACTTTCGAAAGAAAAGGTAATTTCAAAACCTAAACCCCAAGATGGGTGAAAAAGGAAAAATTATAACCAACCAATAATATGATGAATTCTTAAACAAAATTTAGCAAAGATCAAAAATCATTTCCTCAGTAATAATAACACATGCCCAAAAAGAATCCCGGGAATCAAAACATTCAAAATTAATTCTTTATAACCATATTTCCCCCACAATATTTAACAAATTTTTAACAAAAACCCTTTGGTATTTGGTGAAAAATTTTAATAATTTAACGGGTCATCCTGTTAAATTGAGGTAAAAGGAAAAATTTGGATTTTTGTGTAATTAACACCAAATAAAAGGTTAAATAAATAAAAAAGGAATAAAATTTTTTAAAATAATGAATATTTAAAAAATATTATTTTTTGTAAGAAATGGAAACCAAAAGATAAATTTCCCAAAAAAGGCGGGACTTCAACACAAAACTGAAATGCTGGTTTTAAATGAGAAAGGAAAAGGAATTAATATAAAACAAATTATCACCTTTGATATTAGGATTTGGAACCCCAGATCCCAAAACATTAAACTAACTAACAAAGTTGCAGAAAAAAGAAACCCCAAATACCTTAAACATAACAAAATCCAACAGTTAGAGTTACAAAGAAAAATTCCATTTAAAGTAACTTCTGATAGTATAAAATGTTTAGGAATCTATCTGCCAAGGGATCAGAAACTTTATGAGCAAAACTACAATACACTTTCCACACAAATTAAGTCTGATCTAACCAACTGGGTTATTTAGAAATCAGTTCCAATAGAGCATTAAGGAATTAAACCAGCTACACCAAGCAGAAGAACTCTGGCAGATGACTATGAACCATTACATAGATTTTCCAGTCACTATATTTTGTCTGCCTGCATTTTTGATAATCATCTCCAGGATAATACCCCATGATCAAGTAGGATTTATACCATGAATGCAAGAATGTTTAAATAATAGGAAAAATATTAGCATAATTGAGTATATCAATAACGAAATTAACAAAAACTATATGAATATCTCAATAGATGCAGAAAAAGCATTTGATAAAACCCAGCACCCATTCCTATTAAAAACACTAGAGAGTGTAGGAAAAAAATGGACTCTTCCTTCAAAGAGTCAGTAGCAACTATTTAAAATTATCAGCAAGCATCATGTGTAATGGGGATAAACTAGAACCATTCAAAATAAGATCAGGTGTGAAACTAGGCTGCCCCCTATTACCATTGCTATTCAATTTTGTATTAGGGAATTAGAGTAGGTAATCAGGAAACCAAATTGTCATTGCAGATGATATGATGTTATACTTAGAGAACCCAGAGAGTCAGCTAAAAACCTATTAGAAATAATCCAAAAATCCACTAGCAAAATTGCAGTATACAAAATAAATCCACATAAATCGTCAGCATTCTTATATTTCATTAACAAAATCCAACAGCAAGAGATACAAAGATAAATTCCATTCAAAATAATTGTTGATAAATATAAAATATTTGGGAACTTTTCTGCCTAGGGAAAATCAGGAACTATATAAGAAAAACTACAATTGAAAAAATATCAAGTGTTCATGGATAGGTTGAGTGAATATAATAAATATGACAAAAATCTCTAAAATAATCTATTCATTTAGTGCTATACCAATCAAAATCCCAAGCAACTATATTACTGACCGAGAAAAAATAACAACAAAAATTCATGGAAGAACAAAAGATCAAGATTTTAAAGGAATTAATGAAGACAAAAGCAAATGAAGGTAGCCTAGCTGTAACCATATCTAAAACTATATTATAAAGTAGCAGTTATCAAAACCATTTGGTACTGGCTAAAAAAATAGAGAAGTTGATCAGTGGAGTATGTTAGATTGACAGAACAAAATAGTCAATGACTATAATAATCTAGGATTTGAGAAACCCAAAAGCCTTACCTTTTGGAATAAGAATTCACTATTTGATAAAAACTGCTGGGAAAATTGTAAACTAGTAGGGTGGAAAGCAAGCATATACCTACACCTAACACTCTATATCAAGATAAGGTTGACATAGGTTCATGATCTAGACATAAAGAATGATACTATAAATAAATTAGAAGAACATAGGTTAGTTTACTTCTCACATTTGTGGAAGACAAAGGAATTTGTGACCAAAGATGAACTAGAGATCATTATTGATCATAAAATAGATAATTTTGACTATATTAAGAGAAAATGTTTTTGTACAAACAAATTTAATACAAATAAGATTAGAAGGGAAGCAATAAACTGGGAAAACACTTTTACATCCCAAAGTTCTGATAAAGATTTCATTTCTAAAATATATAGAGAATATTGATTCAAATTTATAATAATTCCAACCGTTCTCCAATTGATAAATAGTCAAAGGATATAAGCAGGCAATTTTCAGATGAACAAACTGAAGCTATTTCTAGCCAAATCACTATTGATCAGAGAAATGCAAATTAAGACAACTCTGAGATACCAATACATACCTGTCATATTGGCTAAGATGATAGGAAAAGTTAATGATGAATGTTGGAGGGGATGTGGGAAAACTGGAACACTGCTACATCATTGGTGGAACTGTGAAGAGGTCCAACCATTGTGGAGAGGAATTTGGAACTGTGCTCAAAAAGTCGTCAAATTATGCATACCCATTGGCCAGCAGTGTTTCTACTGGGAGTATATCCCAAAGAGATCCCAAAAGAGGGAAAGGGACCCAAATGTGCAAACATGTTTGTGGCAGCCCTCTTTGTAGTGGCAAGAAACTGAAAACTGAGTAAATGCCCATCAACTGGAGAATGGCTGAATAAATTATTATATATGAATGCTATGGAAAACTATTGTTCTATAAGAAATGACCAGCAAGAGAGGCTTTGTTTCAGAGAGGCTTGGAGAGACTTACATGAAATGATGCTAAGTGGAATGACCTGAACGAGGAGATCATTATACACAGTAACAACAAGACTATATGATGATTAATTCTGATGGATGTGGCTCTCTTCAACTTTGAGATGATTTGTATCAGTTCCACTTGTGCAGTGATGAAGAGAGCCATCTACACCCAGGGAGATAAATGGGAACAGAAATATGGAACAGAACATAGCATTCTTACTCTCTCTGTTTTATTTGCTTGCATTTTGTTTTCTTTCTCAGTTTCTCTTTTTCTTTCTTCTTGATCTGATTTTTCCTGTGCAACAAGGTAACTATCAATATATATACATATATTGAATCTAACATGTATTTCAACATATTTAACATGTAGTGAACTACTGTCAGCTAGGGGAGTTGCTGAAGGGAAGGAGGGGAAAATTTGCAACAAAAGATTATGCAATGATCAATGTTGGAAAAATAACCCATGCATATGCTTTGTAAATAAAAAGCTTTAATAAAAAAAAAGAAGAAATGATTCTCTCACCATCTTCCTATCTAAGACTATCCGAATTTCCTCTGAACTTTGTAGACTAGACTCTTCCTTCTTCTTCAAGTCTCATCAGTTGCTACATTCCAATGATTTAACTCTACCATATACCACAAATATTTGTTTTTTCTTCATTCAATCACTCATTTATTTCAGGCCTGCACAACTTTAGAAGTTACTTTGTTTCCTTCTGATGCCATCTTTATTTTTAGTGAGTTTTCTATACAAATAATTTTCTGAATTATGAGCCTTGTTTTGTTACCCCAATCCCAACAATAAGCTGCTTAAAGGTAGAAACTCCCTCTCCCAGTGCAGAGAGGTCTAAATCAATGAAATATGGCAGGCAGTAAAGAATCAAAGTGCATTAGAAAATATGTCACTAATTTTCAAGAGAAGGCCTCTGATGGTGAATAAGATGTATGACTTAGGAGATAGCTATATAGAGAGATGAAAACTAGCTAAATATACACATATTGTATTTCCTTTATAAATTAAGATTCTTGATAGAAAGGTGGGGAAGGGTGGGGAAACAGGTAATACATATTTATTAAATTATGTGCCAAGAACTAAAGTTAGCATTCTTCAAATATTTTCTCTTTTAATGCTCAAAGACCCCTGCGAGGTAAGTTCTTAATGGTACTTAATTATCTACCTTTCCCAATTGATGACAAAAAAATTGACTCCCACAATGTTGTACAGTTGGTACAATTGTATTTATTTTGAACTGGTTTCCTCACTATAGGCCTAGTACAACTCTTTTAATTCCAAATTTGTGGTCATCTCATGAACTTAATATACTGAAGGATTATTATTAATTGATTCACTTAACCTTCATGAACTTTATTTTTCTTATTTGTAAAATGAATATGACAATTACAGTACTTAACTGCTAGGGTTACTGTGAAAGAGAATAGAAAAGTCAAGATATGAAAAACAATATAAATACTAATTATTGTTTCAATAATTATTATTAAGAGACTAGATATAATATATTAAATTATTTTACCAATATCGACATTATTGAATTTTCTAGTTCTTTAAGAGAATTTAATTGAAAATCTAAGAGCAGCTTTTTTGATATTTAGAATCCTTTTAATCCATGGTGACATTGGTCTGTTTGCAATCTGCTATGGTATATTATATCTGCTTGATTTGTCCCTTTGTTCAGCTGATTAATTTTGGGGGTGGTTAATTTTTTTTCAAAGATAAAAATTTAGTTAATAGTAATACTAATAAATGAACTTAATACCAATGTGAAATTTAAGCTTTAAAGCAGGTAATCAAGCTTACTCATTTTGCAAATGAACAAACTGAGACTCCAAGAGATTATGTGATCTTTGCCAGAATGCACAGCTGGCTATTTAGCTTTCATTTTTCTTAACTAATACTCATTTGTTCTTTTGTTTTACACCACAATGCAAGCAGAAAATTAAGTATATATAATAAGTAAGTAAGCAAAGTTGTTTGCTTGTTTTTTTTTTTTTTTCATTCCCATTATCAAAAGGAAGTTCATGGCATATTACTATAGTAATTTTTACCTATTTTACAGATAAGGAAAGTGATTTGATTTTATAGAAGCCTCATAGATTCATGTTTTAATAGGTAAATTTCAGTACAATGGTAAAGTGTGAAACATATCTAAATTATGTTAGTATATAAAGCATGGTGGTAGTAATTATAATTCACCTGTTTTTAAACTTAGGATATTTCGCAAAAATCAACAACATGAAAACCACTCTCAAAATAAACTTTTATGGACAAATTCCACTGAGAAAATAAGACAGAAACACCAGGGCCCTGAGGCCTAGATTTCAGAACAGAGTGTTATTCCTTGTGATAAGGAAGTTGTCAATTGATAGCTTCATATTTTGGTTAATTATTCTTGATAACTGAATGCTAATTTCAGTTATCTTTTCACCATTGAAAGGATGCATGTGTGATCAGTACCCTTTAAATGTAAGCCATCTGGGGCAATTCTTAGTCTTCCTAAGAAACTTTGGTTTTGATAGTGTTAAAGAAGTCTGATGAATTATTCATTGCTCACTATATTTCTGAGAAGGAAAAATCTCTTAAACCTAGTTAAGATTCTTTGAATGACATAAATAAAATCCCTTTTAATGAACAAGATTTTATAAAAGTTGAAAAATACATATTAAATGAATTGGAAATCTTTAGAATTCATTTTTCATAATTTTGAATGTCTTTTATGTTGATCTTCATTCTTCACATTTGGAATAGGGAGCTATATACTTAGAGGTCAAGAACTCTTCCCTCTGTTGTACTTTTGGTTCATTTTAAGAAATTTGATTTTTCATAAATTAAACTATATGAGAGAAAATCACTTTTGTGAAATCATTGATCACCAAAGAGTTAAATATATCAAGACACTTGCAAATAAGGAAATCATAATAATTTTGGATTTTATCATACAGTTGCTAATATTGGTTGTCTAGCCTTATTAGATATAAAAGTTTTCTTAAATGCATATGTATACACTTGAATATATTTAGATGCATTTCTAAATTTCTCACTACTGCCTCACAATTGGACAAAAAATAGGATCCCCTTTGTATAGCTCTATCTTCATTTTATGTTCATTACAATTTTGGCAGCAGAGAAGTAGCATCATTTATTTCTAGTTCTCTACACTCTTAGATTATCATTGCAATGATCAGCATGCTCAGGTGCTTCAAAAATTTTTTAAATTTGTTTTAATTTTTTCTTTTAGTTTAAGTTCTCTTCTTCCTTCCATCCTCTCTACCACTCACTGGGAAAATGCAAACAATACTATACTTAATATTTTATATTCCTCCAAACCAAGGAAATTAAATAAATAAATACCTTTCAATCTGTATTTAGGAAAACATCAGTTCTCTCTCTGTAATCATATAACATATTATGTCATGAGTCCTTTGGAATTGGTGCAAAATTATTGCATTGATCAATTATTGATTTTTTACAGCTTATGATCTTTACAATATTGTTATCACTGTGTTGATTGTTCAATTGGTTCTGCTCACTTTAATTTGCACCAGTGCATATAAATCTCCTTGTGTATTTCTGAAGCTATCTCTTTTATAATTTCTTAAAGAATAATATGTTCTTATATCATAACTTGTTTTTGATATTATCCAAGAGTTCCAACTCTGTCAACACAAAAAAGAGATGCTATAAATATTTTGGTATATATGGATCTCTCTTTACAATGATCTCTTGTTTTAAAGACCTAATACAGATATTGCTCTATCAAAGGCAAAGCACAATATTATTGCTCTTTTTGTATAGTTCTAAATTATTGCACAGAATGATTTACTAGTTTTCAGATCTAACAACAAGGCTTTGCTGTTAAAATTTCCTTACATCCACTCAAGCGTATTATTTTCCTTTTTATCATCTTAGCCACTCTTAGGAGTGGTGCTTTAGATCTGAGGTGCTACCTCAAAATTGTTTTAATATACATTTTTCTAATTATTATTGATTTGGAACATTTTTTCTGATGACTTTTGATAATATTGATTTCTCCTCTGTAAACATGTTGTTTAAATACATTGATTACTTATCAGTTGGAATAATGACTCCTATTTTTTAAAAGTAAATTTAGATATATATATATATATATATATATATATATATATATATATATATTTGAATTTTATATATATTTGAGAACTGACTTAATTTTAAAAGTTTGGTACGATTTTTTCCTTCCAGCTTTTTATTTTTCTTCTAATTTTGAGTGCATTGATTTCATTTGAATAAAAACACATGTTCAAAATTATCTATCTTATATTCCATGAAGCTCATATTTCTTATTTGGTCATGGATTCTTCCCCTATTGATAGATTTGAAAGCAAGTTCTCTCAGTTTTTTTTTCCTAATTTCCTCTTGATATCTCCTTTTATATTTAAATCCTACACCCATTTTGAATTTATCTTCAAATACAGTATGATTTATTTGGCTGTGTTAGTTTCTACCAGACCACTTTCCAGGTTTCCCAGATGATTTTGTCAAATAGTGATTTCTTTCTGAAACAGTTAGAATCATTGTGTCTAACAAAATCTTTACCACCTTGGTCATAAAATTCTGCATATTGTATATCCAATCTATTCATTGATTAACCAGCTATATTTTATCCAGACAATATTGTTTCAGTAATTGCCACTTTGTAGGATAGTTTGAGATCTAGAATTGCAAAGTACCATTCTTTCACATTAGAAATAAATAAACAAACAAACCACCCAACCAAACAGATTCCTTTCATAGTCTTGATCTTTCATTCTTCAAAATGAATTTTGCTGTAACTTTTCTTAGCTCTATAACATACTTATTTGATAGATTTATTAGCACATATATGAATAAAAACAATCTAAGTAGTATTATTTTCTTACATTAGTTTAGCTTACATCATAAACAATATTTTTCCAATTATTTACATGTTTTTTTTTTATTTGGATAAGGATCATTTTATAATTGTGTTCATATAGTTCTGTCTGTGTCTTGGCAAATAGATTTTTAAATATTATGCTACACATAGGATACTGAGTGCTATGATTTTATCTGAGCACCCCCTGATATCCCTCAAATAACAATAAATCAAGTCACTGAACAGGTATTGGAGTGATGGAACACACAAATATTTGGAGTATAACAAATTTATAGCAGAACTTTGGGAAAAGTCTGTTTCAGTCAGGCATGGAGGCAATTAAGCATAGGCATAGTGCAATGAGCCAGAGCTATAAGGTGTCTGCACATAGGAGAATCTTTCAGGAGACTCTTGACCAAAATACAGCAGCATTGGCTACTCTGTCCTGGTTACAAGCCAGTGGATCAGCAGATTAGCTGTGAGATATCCAGTGAAAATAGAAAAGCAAACAGTGAGTCTCTGAACTCCATAATAACATGGGACTTGGTCACACCCATTCAGCAAAGCAAGTCAGTCATTAGCACTTGCCCAGGGCACCCCAAAGGCACTGTTGCCTGTACAGGAAGATTGGGAAAATCTCCCCTTTGTCCTAATAGCAGACTTCCACCTTTAAAAAATGAGCCAAAAACAAAAAAAATTTGACAATAGGTAGCTTTTATGGAGAAAGAGAAGAACAGAATTGAAATCCTGGGGAGAAAATTATCACCAGATGAAGCCCCAAAGGATGATATGAGTTGGTCCACATCTCACAAGGCTCTTTGAAGTATTACAAAATGATCTTAAAAGAGAGTTAGGGGGCAACTAGATGGTGCAGTGGATAGAGCACCAGCCCTGATTTAGAAGGACCTAAGTTCAAATCTGACCTCAGACACTTAATACTTCCTAACTGTGTGAACCTAGGCAAGTCATTTAACCCCAATTGCCTCAGCAAGAAAGAGAGAGAGAGAGAGAGAGAGAGAGAGAGAGAAAGAAAGAAAGAAAGAGAGAGAGAGACCGATAGAGAGAGAGACAGAGAAAGACAGAGAGAGAAATGGGGAAAGAAAATGAGAACTTTGCAAGAGAATTTGTAAAAGGAAAAACAGTAAGTATCTGAAGAAAACACCATAAAAATAGATTTAATGAAATGGAAAAATCATATACTTCTTTACAAAATAGATTTGATGACATGGAAAAAGGAAATAACTCCATGCAAAATATATATTGTAATGTCTGGACTAGCTCTCTGGAGGACCTCGGAGTCAGCCTGAGTCCTTAGTGTTAGTGGAGGAGTGAAGGAGGCAGGAGGGCCACCAAGAGGCTGGTCAAATATGGAATCCAGAATCTGGAGTACGAAGCCTTAATTCTTCTCTGTGTCTGTGGCTGAGAGCTGTGGCTGAGAGAGTCTTCTGTGTCTGAATACTTCAGTACAATTACATCACTACAACACACTGAGCATGCGAAACCATTACCTCACCACAGAGAACCATTATCTCATACTGAGCAGGTGCTCAAAAACAAGCACCATGCCATCCTCGATTACAGTATACCTCTTCAGAATTCTGGTTCTGCTACATCTCCTGCTTTCTTTTGTTTGAAAACACAGGTGGTCATGCCCTCCCTGACTTCTCAGGAAAGGAGGTGAGAATATGAAAGGGAAATGGGTAATCAAACCAAATATTGTTAGCAGGTTTCCTCTGGGTGAAAACTGAAAGAGGTATACATAAATCCTTCAGCATGGGAGGTATTACATAAGCACATAGTATTATAAGTCAGGCTAGTAGTTAGGTAACAAACAATATGAATCGACATAGTGATATAACAAACAATATGACTATGTATCCCTAAGTGCTAAAAGGGGGTTATATAAATAACAATTACACATACACCTTTTTCAACAGCCAAAAGATATTTCAAAAGCAATCTATTGTCCATTACTTTATGTGTCAGGGAATCCAATGATTCCTGAAAGTGTTGAAGTCCTGCAACAGTCTCATCATGTGTCAGGGAATCCAATGATTCCTGAATATTTTGAAGTCCTGCAACAGTCTCAATATGTCTCAAGTAATCTAATGATTCCTGCTGGTTTTAATGTCTTGCAGCATTCTTATTAGCAATTTTTGATGTTCATGAGTCAATTGCCATAACTTACATGCTCTTTCAGTGGTGGGCACCCATGTGATGTAACCACTCGATGGAGTTTTAGAGATTTTAGAAACTGATAGGAGATATCCAAAGGATGGACAGTGTTAGGCTAAACTACCTATCAATTACAACTATTATATGACATTTTAAGGGGAGATACTGCTTTAAACAGATCATGTCAGCTTACAAAAGAAACTCAAGAGGCTTTGAGAGAAGTTAAACTGACTTTATCCAATGTGGTTGAAAGAGTCACTCAAAAACTCTTGAAAATATCAGCTACAAAAGAGACACCCACAATAATGCTTTATCAAGGAGACAGTGTGATAGAATGGGTGTAACTCCCAGCACAACCAGAACAAAGCCTTACCCTTTACCCAGGATTTGTGGCTAGAATTTTATTAAAGGCCATTAAAGTGAGTAGTACGATTATCTGGGATAAGACCTGACAATATATGCACTGCTATACCAATGCACAAATTAATGTATGCTGTGAAACCATTCTAGAGTGGCAAATTTTATTGGCCACAGTCCAAATTTTACACTCGGGTTTCCATTAAAGATAACCCAGATATTACATAACTGGTAATGGATTTTTGAAGTAAAGGTTTCTAAAGTTTGTCTTAAAGGACCAACTATCTTTACAGATGCATGCAAACATAACATTTGTGCTGTGTACTCTCATGACTTAATTATAAAGAGAGTAGTCAGAACTCCTTTTCAGTCCACTCAGCAGAATGAATTGTATGCAATCATGCTAGCTTTTACTTACTATCAAGGAGATATGAATATAATATCTAATTCAGCTTATTTAGTAGGTATGGTACAAAGAATTGCCACAGACCAAATAAAATTTTTAGCTTCTTATCATACATTAGCTCTTTAAGGAACTTCAAGAGCAAGCAAGAAAGCATCCAGATAAGATTTATATCTCACATGTACACTCTCATAGTGGACTCCCCGATCCTATTTTTATGAAAATTCAAAGGGAGATAGCTTTCTAACCATATTAGCCAATACTCCTTTATTTCAGGCAGCACAAAAATCTCATTCAAATATCATCAGGCTGCTGGAGATTTGTGTTTGCAATTTGGGATAACAAAAGAAGAAGCTAGGAACATTGTAAAAACTTGCAGAGCTTGCCTTCCTTTACACACTTCTATCCTCCCTCTTGGGAAGATCCCTTGTGGTTTGAGACCCAATGAAATTTGGCAAATGGATGTGACCCATTATAAATCTTTTGGTCATCTTTCTTTTATCTATGTTGTAGTAGTAGTAGTAGGTGTAGTAGACACCTTTTCAGGATTTACTTTTGCAATCTCAGTAGCAAAAGAAACTGCCCCACTAGGCACTGAATTCCTTATGCAAGCATTTGAAATTATGGGTGTACCACAAACAATAAAACCAGATAATGGATGTGCATATACCTCTAAACATTTTGCACACTTTTGTGCACAGTATCAGATTTTACACACCACTGGCATACCTTTTAATACTCAAGGACAGGCAATACTAGAGAGAGAGAAAAAATAGAGACATCAAGATGCTCCTCCAAAAACAAAAGAAAGGGGGAGCCACAGATAACCCTAGAGAACTTTTAAATTTAGTTCTTTACATAATTTAAAGACTAATAAGGGAAGGGTACAAGAAAGTGGAAGGAATTCAAAGGGAGGAGGGAGGGTTCCTAAAGAGGGAGAGCTGCATGACACAAGTGGGGCCCATAAGTTTAATACTAGGGAAGGGGGTAAGGATGGGCAAGGAAAAGAAAAGCACAATCCAGGGATATGATGGTAGGAAATACAGAATTAGTAATTTTAACTGTAAATCTGAATGGGATGAACTCTCCCATAAAGCAGAGGTGGATAGCAGACTGGATCAAAAGTCAGAACCCTACAATATGTTGTTTACAGGAAACACATTTAAAATAAAGAGATGCATACAGAGTAAAGATAAAAGGATGGAGCAGAATCTATTATGCTTCAGGTAAAGTCAAAAAAGCAGTGGCAGCCATCCTTATCTCAGATCAAGCAAAAGCAAAAATTGATCTAATTAAAAGAGATAAGGAAGGGAAACTATATCTTGCTAAAGGGTACTATAGACAATGAAGTAATATCAATATTAAACATATATGTACCAAGTGGTATAGTATCTAACTTCCTAAAGGAGAAGTTAATTGCAAAAAGAAATAGACAGCAAACTATAATAGTGGTAGATCTCAATCTTGCACTTTCAGAATTAGATAAATCAAATCACAAAACAAATAAGAAAGAAATTAAAGAGGTAAATAGAATATTAGAAAAATTAGGTATGATAGATCTTTGGAGAAGACTGAATGGTGACAGAAAGGAGTATACTTTCTTCTCAGCAGTTCATGGAACCTACAGGATACTGAAAAGGGAGGGCTGTGAGAAGCAAGTGGTGCTTACAAGTTTAACACTGGGGAGGGGGGTAAAGGGGAAGGAAAGGAGAAAACACATAAGCAGGGGTTAACAAGATGCCAAGTAATACAGAACTGGTAATTTTAACCATAAATGTGAATAGGGTAAACTCCCCCATAAAGAGGAAGCAGTAAGCAGACTGTATTAAAAGCCAGAATCCTACATTATATTGTTTACAGGAAACATACCTGAAGCAGGATGATACATACAGATTAAAGGTAAAAGGTTGGAGCACAATCTACTATGTTTCAGGTGAAATAAAAAAAAAAAAAAAAACAGGGATAGCCATCCTGATCTCAGATCAAGCAAAAGCAAAAATTCATCTAATTAAAAGAGGTAAAGAAGGGCACTATATCTTGCTAAACGGTAGCATAGATAAAGAATACTTGGGGCAGAGCTGTATGTGATCTGACTTTAAAAATGAAAACTGCCTTGGAATGGGTAAATATATTAACTATGCTCTGTGAATGTGGTACGGAGGAAGAACTGATACAGGTGCATTAGTTGGGGGAGTAGGGCTGGTAGCTCTGAAAACCTCCTCATAGTGTGAATAGGTCAAATAGGGAACTGTCCATATATACATGCACACATACATAATACATTCATACATATACAATATACAAATTTATACATATAATACACATGTATACTAATTCTTTGATTATTAAAAATGTTACATGATTATTTTTAATTGTATTTTATTTTTCTTAATTACATGTCAAAACAATTTTTACTATTCATTTTTACATGATTTTGAGTTCCCTCCCTTCCTCTCTACCTGAAATTGTAGCCAATTTGATATGTTATATATATGTTATCATAACATACTTCCACACTAGTCACACTTGTGAAAGAAAAGATAGACCAAATGGGGAAAAACCTATGAAAAAGGATAAAGAGAAATTATGCTCTGCTCTGCATTCAGAGCCATCAGTTTTTTTTTTTTTTTAATTGGGATATGGATAGTATTTTTCTTTGTGAATACTTTGTATTTCTCTTGGTTCATTGTGTTGCTGGAAAGAGCTGAGTCATTTATAGTTGATTATCACACAATCTTGCTGATACAATGCTTTTCTTTCATGTAATTTGACAGTGGCTCCACAATATTAGAACTGTTCTTTCTGGATGCTAGTGGTATTTTATACTTGACCTGGAAATTCTTGAATTGGCTAAAATATTCCTAAGAATTTCATCTTGGAAAATCTTTTAGTGTTTGATTAGTGGATTTTTTAAAATTTCTATTTTATCTTTTGATTCTAGAATAGCAGGGAAGTTTAACTTGATAATTTCTCAAAAGATGGTAATAATCATTCTTTGATTTTTTTTTTAATCTTGGCTTTCAAAGAGTGAATAATTTTTAAATTATCTCTTCTGAATCTTTTTTCAGATCATTACATTTTTGATTGATTTCTTATTTTAAATTAGAAAGCATAAAAATCAATAAAACCTTTCTTAAAATAATGTTTTGTTGTTGAGCTTTTAAAATTTTTTTGATCCCATTTTGAGTTTTTATTTTGGCAAAGATACTAAAATAAATTTTCAAATAATTTAGAAAAGGAAATGACAAACTATTTTAGTACCTTTAGTATTTTTTTAGTATCTTTTAAGAAAGGTTTTATTGATTTCTATGCTTTCTAATTTTCTAAAATAAGATTGTGACTTGTCAATAGTGTTTTTGTATTTTTATATAACCAAGTGATTTTTGTTATTTTTATTATTGATAAGGTCAATTATGCCCATAGTTTTTTTTCTAATAGTGACAAGCCCTGCATTTCTTATCTAAATCTCACCTGGTCACCATGCATAATTTTACAAAATATTGTCATAAGTGCCATGCTAGTATTTACAGTTTTTTGCATCTATATTCAGTATGGAAATTGATTTATAATTTCATTTCTCTCAAAATAATATTTATATCACAAGTAATTTTATCTTCACCTTTTCTTATTTGAAGTTTACATATCAGAATCATTTATTTATTTAATGTTTGTTAGAGTACCATGTAATTCATCTAGTTCTGGGGATTTTTCTTGGGGATTTCATTTGAGGATTGTTCTGTTTTTGTTCTTGTTATTTGTTATTTGTTTGTTTGTTTATATAGTCTATTTTAGGTATTCTATTACCTAAGGTTAACAAAAGGTTAACAAGGTTAACAAAAAACCTTGGAAATTTATATTTTTTGTAAATATTCCTCCATTGCAATTAGATTACTACTACTGTGAGCATGTAATTGGACAAAATATCTCCCACAAATAACTTTAATTTCCTCTTCAATGGAGGTGCTTTCATACTGTTAATTTTTGATACTGGTAATTTGGTTTCTGCCCTTTTTTTTTACATTGAATTAATTTTGTTTTTTTTTTTTTTGCTTTTCATAAAATAATTTCCTAGCTTTTTTATTAATTCAATACTTTTTTTAACTTTGAATTTTATTAATGTCTCTTGATTTTTTAGGATTTTTAATTTTGTTTTAATTGGAGATTTAAATTTTATTATTATTTTTTAAATTGCTCTAAATTATTATTGATTAGAGAAATTCAAATTAAAACAACTCTAGATACTACCTTAGACCTCTCAGAGTGGCTAAAATGACAGGAAAAGATGGTGATAAATGTTAGAGGGGATGTGGGAAAATTAATACACTAATGCATTATTGGTGGAGTTCTGAATTGATCCAATCATTCTAGAGAGCAATCTGGAACTATGCCCAAAGGAATAACAACCTGTGCATACACTTTGAATGGTAATAGTACTACTACTGGGTCTGTATCTCAAGGAAATCATAAACAAGGGAAATGAATCCATATGTGCAACAACCTGATTATGGAAAAGCCTAGAAATATTTACATGAACAAATGCTGAATGAAATAAGGAGAATCAGGAATACATTGTACACAATAACAAGAAGAATGTGCAACAATCAACTACAAAAGGATTGCTTCTTCTCAGCACTTCAGTGATCCAAACCCATCCCAATAGAGTTTGTACAGAAAATACCCTCTACATCCAGAAAAAGATCTAAGGAGACTGAATGTGAATCAACATAAGCTGTGTTCACTTTTTTTTTTTTTCTGTTGTTGTTGTTTTTAATTTCTCCTAGTTTTTTCCTTTTGCTCTGATTTTTCTCCCCTAACATGATTCATAAAGCAATATGTATTAAAATATATACACTCACTACAATAAAAATAAAATTTATTATTTTTCTAATTCTTTTAATTGCATGTCCAAATCTAGAACCACTCTTTTGCTCTCTGTCCCTGTCTCTGTCTCTCTTTGTCTCTGTCTTTATTTTCTCTCTCTCTCTCTCTCCTTTCCCCCAGGCTCTCTATTAATATAAGAATTTAGAAACATAAAAGTTTCCCTCAGTACTTCTTAGACCGAATCTCACAAATACATGGTATCATTGTTGTCATTCTCTTTAATAAAATTTTTGATAATTTCTATGATTTGTTCTTTAACACATTAATTCTTAAAATTTGTCTTATTTAGTTTCCAAATAAATATTAATCTCTGGTTCCTAAGCCATTTATTAACTGTATTTTTAAAAATCACACTGTGTTCCAAAAATGATTCATTTAACATTTTGTGCATTTTTATGTTAGATTTGTATGTCCAATATATGGCTGAAACTGCATGGTACAGTGAAGGAAAAAAATATTCCTTTTAATTCTTCAATTTTCTGCAGACATTTATCACATAACTTTTCTGAAACACTGTTAATTTTTTTTCTCATTTGTCTTATGATTATATCTATCTAGTTCTGAGAGGGGAAATTTGAAATCCCCCAATGCTTAATTTTATTCTTTATTTCTTACTACTATTCATTTAATTTTTCCTATAAGAATTTGAATACCATTCTCTTTGGTACATATGGTGCATATGAGTACTGATATTACTTTAGATTCTATGTTACCTTTTTAGTAAGGTTTAGTAACCCTTCTTATCTCTTTTTAAAGTTTTTTTTCAGTTTATTTTTGTTTTTACTTTGTGATCATGATTATCAATACTGTCTTATTTATATCAGCTGAAGCATAATAAAATTTTCTCTAGCCCCTTATTGTGTGTGTATGATTCAAATGTGTTTGTTTTAAATAACATATTGTTGCATTTTGGTTTCTACTCTATTTGGCTATCTGTATCCATTTTATGGTGAGTTCATCTCATAAAATGCACCCTTATGATTACTATGTGTTTTTTCCATCCTATTTACATTTGTTTATCTTTTACCTTGTTCCTTCTCAAAAAGTTGTATACCTCTGAGCACTACCTCTCTTAATCCATTCTGCTTTTTTAATCACCCTCCTATTTCTCTTTCTACTTCCCTAACAGTATAATTGATTTCTGCAACCAACTAAGTTTGTATATGTGCCTTCTTTAAAATCAATTAAGATGAGAATAAGGTTTGAGCCTTAACTTTCACTCCTTGGGATTTTGTTCTCTACTGTAAAAGTTGTTTCTTGAATGCCTTTATGTGAGATTATTTCCTTTTATCTTCCTTTCCCTTCCCCCTTTTCTCAATGTATAAGCTTTCCTCAGCACTCTTGCGTTTTTTGAGATAACTTCAATATAATCAACTCATATATGTGCCTTTTGTTTATGTAGAATCCTTCTAACTACCTTAATAAGGGCATATTCTTTAGGAGTTACATATATTATATTCCAATGTGGGAATATAAACAACTTAACCTTTTAAAGTCTCTTATGATTTCTCTTTCATGTTTACCTTTTTAATCTTCTCTTGAGTCTTTTAGTTATATGCCAAAATTTCTATTCAGATCTAATATTTAAGAATACTTAAAAGTAAGTATCCACTTTTTCCTCTTAAAGACTGAACTTAGTCTTGGGTAAATTATTTTTGTTAAATACAAAGCCCTCTTTTCATATAACATGTTAACTGCTAAATTTTGTGTGATCCTAACTGTTGTTTCATGATATTGGAATGGTTTCTTTCTGTCTGCTTGCAGTATTCTCTATCTGACCTGAGAGTTATAGAATCTGGGGGATGGGTGTTATTTTGGTTTTTTTATGGAACTGATAGGTACATTCTTTTAATTTTTCTTGCCCTCTAGAGCTAAGATATGAGGACAGTCTTCCTTTATCACTTTGTTAAATATGATATCGAGATTATTATTTTTTCATGACTTTCATATAGTCCAATAATTATTTAATTATTTCCCCTCAATCTATTTTCCAGGTGACTTTTTTTTTTTTTTGGCCATGATAAAATATGCTACATTGTCTTTACATTTTTTTTTGTTCTTTTTCCTTTGTTTAATTGTTTATTGGTGTGTCCTAAAGTCATTAGTTTCCTCTTGCACAATTCTAATTTTATGAAACTTTTATTCAAGTGGTACCTCATTTTTATTTTGGTCAATTCTGTTTCTTAGAGTTATTTTCATTGGTGATGTTTTGTAGCTCTGTCAACATTTGGCCATATTAAAATAATTCTTTTCTTCTCTGAGGTTTTGTACTTCTTTTTACCATTCAGCCAATAGTCTTTCTTAAGGCATAATTTTCTTGAGCTTTTTTAATTCCTCTTTTTAACAAGCCATTAATTCTATTTTTAATATTGTTGCATTAATATCATTTCTTTTCACATTTTTTACCAAGAAGAAATAATATTTATTTGATTTATTTGATTGTTATATACTTTTGTTTAACTTTTTTTCTTGGCTCTTGCATGAATTCTCATTTTTATTTTTCTTTGTGTACTTTCTTGTACTTTTTTGCATATTGTTGTAGTCTTCTGAGTTTGGTTCAATTCTTTTAAAATTGTTTTCTTTTGTTCACTTTTCTGGTATATTTGAATTTTAATTTCATTTTATAGTTGGGTTATGTGCTTGTTGGAGTAATGATATTGTTCCAAGATTTAGGATTTTTGGTAGTGCTATTTTAATAACTTCTTTTAATGATTTATCAGTTTTTGATGCTTACAATGTGTTCTTATCCAGTTAGAAGTATGGTCACTGGGTTGTATTCTGTTTTTTAACCAACCAGGAACAGTGATCACTTGCATCCCCCTAGTGCCACCCTGCTCCATGAAGCCCCTATTCTCTTGTGACTACAACTTTTCTCTTCTGCCTTAGAACTACAATGGGATACAGGATCAAGTGAGTTTCCAAACACCAACAAATACTACATCCAGTGCTAGAAAATGAGGTCTTTGTAATCTCTTTCTGACTTGTTCAATTTATTTATGGTCTTTGGGCTTAGAATTCCTAAAACCTCTGCTGCTGCTGATACATCTGCTTTCAAAGTTAAACACTTGACTTTGTTGGTGATCCACGTATTCCACAGTGGGTCATTTGTTGTTCATTCTTAAGGAGGACCATGGCATCATAGTTGATGCCATGCCATGAAAGTGAATTTGATTTAAGTAATGAAGAACTACACAGGGTCACCTGCCTTACTTTCCCCTTTAAAGCCATCTGGGTCTAGTAATAAAATATGGATCAAGATGATTGGAGATTACTCTTGATGAAATAGAAGATGTTTGCCTTTTTAAACCAAGGTCTTCATTAGGTCTCAGTTTGATTGAGGTTGCATACATTCAGTGATTAAGGCTAGATAGCAATTGAGACAAAGAATCTCTTCTTTCATCTAGTCCAAAGAAATCTAAATAAATAAATGAATCTGGAAGGGGAAGACCCTCAATATTTCTTGCCAAAGCAGAAACAACTGCTATTTACATTTTATTTCAATCAGTACCCAAACAATGACCAAATGGGACTTGGCGTAATAACTCCTGGTGGGCAATTAGAATCAGATTGATTTTGATTTAAGGCATGATCCTTTCGAAATCTAGCCAGTAAACCCCAAGATTTCTGGGGTGCAAAAGCAAAAAAGAAAAAAATGCTTTTAAGAGCTTCTGTAAGTAAGGTCCCAGACTGGAACCCTAGTTTAACATGCAATGTTCTGGTTAGCTTTCTGGAGGTCTTGGGACCAGCCTTGCTTTCAGCAAAATAATCACCACAAGACTAGTCAAGGGTAAAGTCCAAAATCTTTATTTATTGTCTCTTCCAATCTCCGAGTCTGTCTCAGTAATCTCAGCCAATCAACCAGTCAACAGTCTACAATCTCAATGTAATGTCCTGCTTTCTAGAACCCCCAAGTTGGGATGACAAAACATATTATTGCTTTCTAGAGCTCCCACACGGGGTGGTTTAAAATATAGTGTCCAGACTACCTCTCTGGAGGATCTCGGGATCTCAGATGAAGGCAGAAGAGCCACCATGAGGCTGGTGAAATCTTTTCAGTCTCTGGCTGAGTTTATCCCCAGTTTATATACTCTATTACAATTGCATCATTATAGTATACTGAGTATGTGTGAATTAGAGAACTATTACATCACCATGCTAAATACTAAGTATATGTAAACTAGATAACCATTGTATGATTAATTCAACTGACTTAACACCTTGTTTCAAATATACTTCTCCAGAGTTCTGACTCTCTATAATAACAGACTTCTTCTAGGCTAGCAAATTTTCTTGTGAGGATCAAATATCTCATAGTGGCCTTTTGTTGGCAATACAACTCTAGAATTTGATTTGAAATATTATTTCAAAATTGTTTAGAAGGGAATATTGGGAGATATTCCCTCTCTTTAACCATCTTGTCTCCTCCAAATTATACTTTTTAATTTTTTTCTATTTTAAGTAAAGTATTTTTTTATTTCAAAATATATGCATAGATATAGTTTATAACATTTACTCTTTTGTTTTTATTTATTTTTGGCACTCATTACTTTATGAATCATGTTGGGAGAGAAAAATGAGAAAAAAGGGGAAAAAACATATAAGAGATTTAAAAAACAGAAAAAAAAAAAAAGAGAAATGAGCATAGCTTGTGTTGATTTACATTCAGTCTCCTTAGATCCTTTTCTAGACACGGATGGTATTTTCTGCCTAAACACTATTGGAATTCCTTTGGATCACTGAACTACTGAGAATAACCATGTCTTTCATAGTTCATCATTGAACATTCTTGATGTTATTGTGTACATGTATTCCTAGTTCTGCTTGTTTCACTCAGCATCAATTTGTGCAAATCTTTCCAGGCCTTTCTAAAATTAGGTCATTCATTACCTTCATGTAAAGGGCTGAAACTATTGAGTTGATCCACTGAGGTCAGGACTGCTGAGCACTTGAGGCTAACTACCGATTGGGCAATACTTTATGGGCACATGCTTGGAAAATGGTCCTTTCCACTATTCGTGCTGGCTCAATGATTGGTGTATACAGAGGATTTAGGAGGGACTAGGGGGTGGAGTAAGACTAGCCAGAGCCACACTTGGGTGGTAGACAAGGGAGAAGGTGGTCCCAGGCTTCTATCCTGTTCAATGCTGTGTCTAAGGACCAAGAATAAAGACTTAGAACTTTTGCTTATCCTGACTCCAGCTGATTCTGAGGTATCCTGGGTGCTAGCATGGTCATTACACCTTCACATACCACATACCACAACTTGTTCAGACATTGCCCAATTAATAGACACCTACTCATTTTCCAATTCAATGCTACCACAAAAAGAGCTGATACAAACAGCTTTGTAATATGGGTCCCTTTCCCTCCTTTACGATTTTCTTAGGATATTGACCCAGTAGTGATAATGCTATATTAAAGGGTATGCATAGCTTGACAGCCATTTTGGCATAGTTCCAGATTGTTCTCTAGAATAGTGGAATCATTTCACAATTCTACCAGCAATATATTAGTGTCTCAGTTTTCTCACATCCCCTCCAATATTTATTATTATTTTTTCCAGTTGTCGTAGCCATCTGAGAGGTGGTATCTCAGAATTGTTTTAATTTGCATTTCTCTAATCATAGGGATTTAGAGTATTTTTTTTCATTTAACTCATAAATTTGAGACAATTCTTTATATATTTTAGAAATGAGACCTTTATCCGAAACGCTGGCTGTAAAGATTTTTCCTCCAACTTTGCACTTTCCTTTTAATGTTGTTTCCATTGGTTTTCTTTTTGCAAAAATGTTTTAATTTACTGTTATCAGAGTTGTCCATTTAACCTTTCATAATGTTCTTTGATTCTTCTTTAGTCAAAAATTTTTCCCTTCTCCAATTATCTGCTAGGTAAATTATCCCTTGCGCTCTCTCTCTCTCTCTCTCTCTCTCTCTCTCTCTCTTTCTCTTTTAAGTTGGAGCTCTGCTCCTGAGTTAAAGGGGGCATGGTTCCAAGCTTCCTGTGAAGCTCTGAGCTTTGACTTTGAGACTTTGAACACAGGAACTCCTTTTTGTTTGCAGAGGGTAGCTTTGCCTGCTCTGTTAAGGATTTCTAAACTGGTACTGGAAGTTGCCCTACTGAATTTGCTGATTTGCTGTAACTAAAAACCTCTCTCTAGCTTTCCCAGAGTTTATCTGACGTAAGAAGAATATCCTCTTCACCCCAGTGAGACTGACCTTTCTTACAGTTTTTTCAGTCTATCTTGAGCTGGAGATTCATTTTATTCATTCTGGCTCTGGATGCTGAATTTCATGTGTTTTTTGAAGGAAACTGGGAGAGTTTGAGGAGCTTTCTGACTTTACTTCACCATTTCTGAAGTGGATAATTCTTAGTTTATAATACCTAATTGGAGAGGAAAAGGGAGTAGAAGGAAATGGAAACAAACTTGTCATTTTTGGTCATTTTAATAATACCAGTCTCCTTATCTGTTATATGCAAATGTAAAGGGTAACTTGAAATCTCATAGTTCTCAGCTCAGGAGGTTTAGAATTAATTTGATTCTCACAGTTTTAACTTCTAAAAAAAAAGAAAGACACTTGTGAAGCGACTTAACTTTCCACAATTCTTGACAGAGGAAAGCACATTTAGAAGCCATTTTTTTTGCTTTGGAAAGATATTGTCAAAACTTTTTAAACTGGGGCATGAGCCCATTTGAGATCATGTAATTGAATGTGGGAGTTGTAAAAGTGTGATCTATTATAATTAAAGGTTTCATTTGTATACCTTTTTATATACCTATATCTCTAGAGTTGTGTAAAAGTTTCTCAGGTAAAAATGGGTCACTACAATGTTCAGATGAGGAAATTAAAACTATTTCTAATCATATGAGATGGTGCCCTAAATCATTATTGATCAGAGAAATGCATGTCAAAACAATTCTGAACTACCACTACATACCTCTCAGATTGGCTAATATGACATGAAAAGACAAAGACAAATGTTGGAGAGAATGTAGGAAAACTGGGACACATACATTGTGTTGAAGTTGAGAACAGATCCAGCCATTCTGGAGAGCAATTTGGAACTTTGTTTAAAAAGTTATCAAATTGTGCATACTCTTAGACTCTATTGGGTCTGTATCCCAAAGCAATCTTAAAGGACCCACATGGGCAAAGGAGTTTGTGGTAGCCCTCTTTGTAGTGGCAAGAAACTGGAAACTAAGTGGATGCCCATCAGTTGACGAATAGGTCAATAAGTTATAATATATGAATGTAATGGAATGTTATTGTTCTTATAATCAGGATGATGATTTTAGAAAGACCTGGAGGGACATGGATAAACTGATGCTAAGTGAAATGAGAAGAACCAAGAGATCATTGTACATAACAAAATCAATATTTTACGATGATCAATTCTGATGAACATGACTCTTACCAACAATGAGATGATTGATACAAATTCCAATCATCTTGTGATGAAGAGAGCCATCTATACCCAGAGAGAGGACTGTAGGAATTGAATGTGGGTCACAACATAACATTGTCATTCTTTTTGTTGTTTTTCACTTGCATTTTGTTTTCTTACTCATTTACTTTCTTTTTTCTTATCTGATTTCCATTGTGCAGCAAGAGAATTGTATAAATATGTTTATACATATTGGATTTAGCATGTATTTTAACATGTTTAACCTATATTGAATTGGTTACCATCTAGGAGAGGGGGTGAGGGGAAGGAGGAGAAAATCTGAAACACAAGGCTATGCAAGGGTCAATGTTGTCAAATTATCTGTTGCATATGCTTTGTAAATAAAAATCTTTATTTTAAAAAATGAAAATTGGTCAGGAATGGAAGAAGGTTAAGAAACCCTGATCTAGAGAACTAATGCAACATTCAATGAGAGTTTGAGGGGAATCTATATTCATTTGCTCCAGCTGATCAATATACCATAATAATGAAAATATTGGTCACTTTACCTTATCATCATGATCTTTGCAGCCTATATGGAATTTCATATATATAGGAATATGAATAAAAGCTTAACTAATACATGTTCATAGGATTGAAATGAAGTATGACCCATTTGCACTTACTTATGAAGTAGAAATGGAAACAATACATTGTATAATTGAATTAACACTTGAATTGGAATGAAGTATCATTATACTTATGAGTTAGAGTTGATATGTCTTTAGGCTACATCTACATAAGTAATTGAAATGAAATGCAAAAACAAAAAGACTCCTAAAAAATGAAGTCTTTGCCTTCATGCACGGAAATTATGCTACTGAAATCCTGTCAAAGTATTATTCTATTTAAGTTGCTGTTTTCTCTAGTGGTGAATTTGTACTCTTTCTTTTATAAATACTATCATCTATACAGTATGATATGATAAAATTAGGTTGAAACCTATCCCATTTGTTACTACTTCTATTATCTTGAACACATCAATTAAAGGCTATCAGCCTCAGTTTTGGCACCTATAAAATTAAAGGACTGGAGTAGTTGGTGTTTGAGAGAATTTTCAGTGCTAGATCTATGTTCCTGTGATCATTTGACAGTATGCTATTAGGCGAGTCACTTAACTCTCCACTTAGAGATCAGATAGCATGTTAAATTTATAATTCTGGTTTAGCTGGAGTATAGAGTATTTCAAGTTATTTAATTATTTATTAAATATCTACTATATACCAGGAACTTTGCTCAGTGCTTTACAAATATTAACTCAATATATTTTAATTATCACAGCATACCTGAGAAGTAGGGACTATTTTTAGTCCCTGAATGAATGAAGGAATAAGTGAAAAAAAAATAAGTTCTTGCTATATATAAATTACTGTTCTAAGGGTCAGTGATGCAAATTAAAAAAAAAAAAACAGGATAGTTTTTGATAAGATGATCTCACATTCTACTTAGGGCAAAAAACCCCCAAATATAAGTCATTTTCACTTTCCAGGTAGATGGAATAGATCAAAAATCATAAGAATTATCTGAATGCTACATGTCATGGAGTAGAATTCCTCATACTATATCAATAAGTGTGGTGACAATGTCAAGTGATTTGTAATGTCAAGTGATTTGTAGGATATAGATTCAGGTGAGATGGTAACATCTGTAGGACTTTTATTTTACTGGAAATAATACAGTTATTGCCTACAATTTTAGCAGTTTACCAGTTTGATTGTATGATCTCTCAAAAAGTCATTGGTTTGAGTGGATCTCTTTAGGGGCAGATAGAAGAGGAAAGATAAGGGAAAGGAAATGAGAGAGTAAATCAGGAATGTAGAGGGAAAGAAAAGCAGAAAGTATGGCTTCAATGATGCTGGCCATTCCTGCAATTCTGAGGGCAGGAGAGGATTAGTAAGTGGAGCAAGACAGGTCACAGTAATATGTGGGATAAATTGTAGAATAGAATACTGGTAATAGGGAGAATAACAAGAATAATAAATTCGTCAAATAAGATATATTGAGATCCTCCAAAAAAGTCTGTGGTCATGTGAGTGTTGAGAAGTAAGATAAGAAATTAGTAGTAAATAGAATGTGTTCAAGTTTGTAACTGATCTGATATAGTGGATGAGGAAAAGGTAAGAGTACAAAATACTTTCATATTTTTGACTCTAGAATAATGATGGTCATATCAATGGAGAAGCAGATTTAGTGGGAAAAAACATTTTTCTCTATATTTCCATTCCCTAGAACAGTACTTTATACATAGTAGGTTCCTACTGATTTTTATTCATTTCAAATTAGGTATAAGTTGAATTTGATTGTGGGTAAGACCAAAAGGAAATGTTTCATAGGCATCTGGAAATGTGGGAGTAGTGCTTCAGGTAGATATTGAGTTTGAGTATATGGAATTTAGGGATAATTTATGTTATGGGAGTAAATACTAAGATTTCCAAAAGGTAAATAAAGAGAAGAGGATGAGGAACTTTTGGTGCCTAGCATACTCATTAAAGTCAGAAAAAGTTAACAGTGAAGTGAGAGATATGCTCGACTTATCTTAAGCAATTAGAGAAATCCACATGATTAATTTCTATTTCAGTTTTCAAAATGTGCTCTTTGCCTCAAGGTCTGAATAAGCGTTTACATAATTTTAAAACATAAATAATGAAAATATTGCTGATTTAGAAAAGTCTTGCATTACATCAATGCAAGGCTATCTTTTCCTCTCAGAAGAAACATTTTCCCTCTGAGTCTTAACACTTCCTTTCCCCCAGTAAAATAGACAAGACCCATAATGGAAAGGCATTTCGACATTTTAAAATGTGTTTTGACAGATCAGGTAGTGCTTTTGAATTGAACTTGAAAAAAACTTTATGAATTTTTTATGATTAACTATGTGCAATATGATTTGGTTACCAAAAGATAAATATTTCTAGAGAAGAATCAGAAGACAGATGGAAGAAATGCAGAAAAAATGAAAAAAAAAAAGCCTGAGATAATTATAAAAGTCCCCAAACACTTTAACTTAGGACATAGCTGTGCCTAGGAATACATTGCACTAAGTGAAAGCACTGATGTTTGGAAAATTTGGGCCATAAAATAGCAAATTGGATAATCTGCAACAAAAATTTCCATTTTAGGGCCTGATATCTCAAATGTCTACTTGCATTAATCAAACTGACAGCACAATTACCAGATGTTCTATTTGCTTTGTGTTGTGTAGACACAAAATGTGTTCACATATTGTGAGATGAAAACTCAGGATATAAACTTAGAAATTTTCTTTTTGTTTTATTGTGTTCTAACTTGAATGGATTAACTAGTGCTTCTGAAGACTTCAGGCTGTTTTGACTACTTGACTTCTATTTCTTGTTCTCTTGTATGTGCTCTGGAATTGGCTAGAATTTTAAATAACTGATACTGGCATCCATGTCTGGCTTCTTTTTTATTGTTTTCTTCATTGTTCCCTGACCCCAGCATCCTCAGTCTAATCTTTTGCACTTAGATATTAACTTCTACTTGGTCTCTTCTTGGTTAAATATCTATCTGTTCTAAATATCAAGGATTGAAATAAGTAGATATGAAAGAGTCAGTCAGGGAGTCTGAATGACAGCTCTCAATTGTATAGGGTTAGGGATGATAGAAAGAACTGCAGATTCTCACAAAAAAAATATGAGAAAACACAGGAGGGTATTGACATTCCCTAATCAGAGAACATTTAGAAGAAGCTACAGAAAAAAAACAGAGTAAAGAAAAAATAGTTTACAGCTAGGAAGGTTATCACTATTCACTGAATTTGAATTGTTATAAGGTCAAATGATTCTAGTTTGAAGAGCTTTTGCTTCAGGGTTAGCTGTAAGTGAAGAACCATAGTCTCTTAATCCCATCCTAATGGAGGACATGGAAGGAAACAAAAATCAAGATTGCCTAAAGGCAGACATTTTCTATATGCAGAACAAAATTTCCAGGGTAACATAAGATAAAAACCTGCAAAATTCTAGATAAAAATGCAAATATGAAAGGGGAAAAGGACACAAATAAAGTGATTTAATTTTGTTTCATCAAATTGCTATTTCACACACATACACTTTGGTTATTTTATATTCATTCTTATACATAGATATATCTATTTATAATTTTATCTACTATAAGTTTTTAAAGTTGTAAATTTTAAGGTAAGACATAAATAGGATGCACAGGATGGGAAGAGATGGATCTGTTTTTGGAAGAAATATGAAAATTGTTGAGGTCATAGATTTATTATCCTTTACCATCAACCCAAAATTTAAAACAACCTATGTACTCTAAATTTCTTATATCAATACTGTGTTCTTACTTAAGTTAGGCTTCTAATCATAAGTAAAAAATTTCTGACCTTGTCAACTTTTATGATTTTCTCGCATCTTTAATTGGCAGATCTTTCTCTACATATTTCTCAGGTTTCAGGGGGCTTTTTGTTTGTCACCCTTGCATTACTTGATTTTTTCCCTCTTTCTTTCTAAATAAACTGAAGCTTGCATTCTTTCTTAAATCAAGAACACAAATAAAACCCAATACACATGAATCTCAAAAAATTTTCAGCAGAATAAAAATAGTAAGGGGAACTACAACCATCCTTGAGATACCAGTCCAGCCAAAACTAAAAGCACCAGACATAATAGTGGATTATGAGAGCTGTAGATTTTGAACACTGAGATTATATTTACTAAGTAAATTTAATGATAAGAAAAGTTTGGGGGATAAGAGGATACAACTGTGTGACACAAAACATAATCAGACTGGGGGGAAGGAAACATATATGTTACTTATTTTTAGGGCAGCTCAATGGTTCAGTATATAGACATTAACAGCTGAGATCAAATTTGTCCTCAGATATTTATTAGCTGTTTGAACTCAGGCAAGTAAAAATCCTGTCAGTTTTCTCATATGTAAAATGAGCCGGAGAAGGAAATAACAAATCACTTTAGTGATCCCCACAGAAGAGTACAAGGAGTAATTGAAATGACTAAAAAGCCACAACAGCAATAACAAGAGCAACAACAACAACTACTACTACTGCTACTACTATTAAAACTACTACTACTGCTGCTACTGTGATGCCAGAGAAAATGAGGCAATCAGAGATTGGTTTTTAATCTTTAATGTGGAATTTAAGCTTGCTGACCAGATGGGACAAAGCCTTTGGTGCAGCTAAACTGAGGCAGGGAACTTATATAGGGTTTTTAGCCAATTAGGATTTGCAAACTGAATGCATAACCTAATATACAATCTTATTGCTGGAGAAAAGGCAGATGAGGGGGGCAAGGACACTGGGAGGATGGAAAAGCTATAATTCCAGGAAAGGATCATAACTTAATCCTGACAAGATATGGATCAAGATAAGAAGGTCATGGACAGGAAACGGCAAGATGAGGGGCAATACTCAAAAGAAGGAGTGATTTTCCTAGCAAGGATCAAGATAATGCACCTGGAATTTATGGCACAATGTTATGTAAAGATGATCAGAGCTTCAAGGTTTTTCCTGGGCTCTTTCTTAAACTCAATTTTCCATTCCTAATAGCAAGGAAAAGGGTGTGGCTATGATTTTTTTTTCTATCCAGCACTCAACATTACATCTTACTTAAATTAGAATGACCAAAGGATATGAACACACAATTTTTAGATGATGAAATTGAAACTATTTCCACTCATATGAAAGAGTGTTCCAAATCACTATTGAGCAGAAAAATTCAAATTAAGACAACTCTGAGATACCACTACATACCTCTCAGATTGGCTAAGATGACAGCAAAAAATAATGTTGGAGGGGATGTGAGAAAACTGGGACACTGATGCATTGTTGGTGGAATTGTGAACGAATCCAATCATTCTGGAGAGCAATCAGGAATTATGCCCCAAAAGTTATCAAACTGTGCATATCCTTTGAACCAGCAATGTTACTACTGGGCTTATACCCCAAAGAGATACTAAAGAAGGGAAAGGGACCTGTATGTGCCAAAATGTTTGTGGCAGCCCTGTTTGTAGTGGCTAGAAACTGGAAAATGAATGGATGTCCATCAATTGGAGAATGGTTGGGTAAATTGTGGTATATGAATGTTATGTAATATTATTGTTCTGTAAGAAATGACTAGCAGGATGAATAGAGAGAGAGAGGCTTGGAGAGACTTACATAAACTGATGTTAAGTGAAATGAGCAGAACCAGGAGATCACTGAAGTATACAATGAAGTTGTATATTTCAACAATGATACTCTGTGAGGATGTACTCTGATGGAAGTGGATTTCTTTGACAAAGAGAAGATCTAACTCAGTTTCAATTGATAATGATGGACAAAAGCAGCTACACCCAAAGAAAGAATACTGGGAAATGAATGTAAACTGTTTGCATTTTTGTTTTTCTTCCTGGGTTATTTTTACCTTCTGAATCCAATTCTTCCTGTGCAACAAGAGAATTGTTCCGTTCTGCACACAAATATTGTGTCTAGGATATACTGTGACATATTTAACATGTATAGTACTTCTTGCCATCTGGGGGAGGGGGGAAGGAGGGAGGAAGGGAAGGAAAAAGTCGGAACAGAAGTGAGTTCAAGGGATAATGTTATAAAAAAATTACCCAGGCATGAGTTCTGCCAATAAAAAAGTTATAATTATTAAAATAAATAAATAAATAAATATCAAGATAAAAAAAAAATCAGAATTACCAAATAATTTCTAAGGATTAAATATTTAGAGCTGATGGTATGCAACTATAGAATCTCATTTTTCCCCCTTTTTTTTGTGGTTGAGAACCATCTTAATGTTTATGTCCATAACCTGAATTTGATGTTCTGATGCTTACTACCTGGGTGACTTAGTAAGTCTCAAATTCTTCCAGATTTGGTATTTACATCTATAAAATTAGACAAATGAACAGATCCAAATTTATAATCTTACAATCAGCAACAACTGATTCTTTTCATCTACCCTAATAGCTTGTCCAAGAATGGGCCTTTCACACCATATACCATAACTGATGCATGAAGTATGATATTAATCTCAAGTTGCAAAAATAAAAAAGGAAAAAGAAAAAAAGATTAAAATTTAGAGGCAATTTTTCTTTTCAACTCCAAATATTTTTACCTTTTGATTTTATGGTTTTCATCCTCATTCTTCAACTTATTCCTTACTTTCATTTTCTTTGTGGGCTTCACATTCAATTATTAGGTATTTAAGTATTTGCAGTACACAAAATCTTCACAATATCAAGATGGTATGTCTATTCTCCATTTTGTTTTTCTTTTTGAGTATATTAAGTATTTTATTTTCCTCCAATTTTCTGTAAAAACAATTTTTAAAATTTTGTGTTCAAAAGATGGAATAACATATATACTCAACTGGGTAAACAAATCTATCTACTATACAAGACAAGAGGAGGGAAAGGAACTAAAACAAGAGGGCAGCGTCTACAGAACAGAAGGAAGATTGGGGGAAAGGGGTAGTCAGAAGGAAACCCTTTTGAAGAGAAACAAAGAAAAATGAGAGAGATATAAATGGGAGAGGATAGGATGAAAGGAAATAAGTCAGCAATAGTAACTGAAAAAAAAATTGAACCTAGTTTCTTTAATAAAGGCCTCATTTCTCAAAATTATAGAGAACATCCATTCCCCACCCAATAAATGTTCAAAAGATAGGAACAATTTGCATATGAAGTAATCAAAGTTTCTATAGCCATATGAAAAAAATTATTCTCACTATTGTTTGGAGAAATGCAAATTAAAAGAAATCTGAGATAATACCATATAATTATTAGATTAGCTTATAGGACAGAAAAGGAACTTGATAAGTACTGTGGAGTTGTGAAGAGAATATGAGACATTTATGTACTGTTGGTGGAATTGTGAACTTATTAAACCATTCTGTAGAGCAATTTAGAACTATAGCCAAAGGACTATAAAAATTCACATATAGCCTTTAACTTTGCAATACCAACACTAGTTTTGTATCTGAAAAGAGATAAGAAAACAACAAAAAAGAAAAGAATCAATATGTACAAACATATTTATATTTTGGTGACAATTAATTGGAAGTTGAGGGGATGCCCATTAATTGAGAAATGACTAAACAAAATGTGGTATATAATATGATAGAACACACTTGTGTTGTAAGAAACAGTGAGCAGGATGTTCTCAGAAAAAACCTGAAAAAACTTCCATGATCTGATGCAAAGATAAGTGTACTATGTACAAAGTAAGAGCATTGTAAAATGATTGGTTATGATAGCTATTTTCAGCAATACAATGATGCATGACAACTCTGAAGAACTTATGACAAAAAATGTTGTCTGTCCCCAGAAAAAGAACTATTGGTGTCTGAATACAAATTGAAGGATGTGTTATTGTTCTTGTTTATTTTTTATTTTTTTTTAACTATTTTCATTTTTGAGGGTATCTTTCTGGTCTATGTTTTCTTTCACAACATGATTCATATTTTGCATGACTACATATCTATGACCTATATTAAATTGTTTGTCTTCTTAATTGGGTGATGAAAAGGAAAGAAAGGAGATATTTGGAAGTAAGAATTTTAAAAATCAATGTTAATGTTGTCAAATTTTCTATTCAGTTCTGTTTTTTTCATCAAGAATTCTTGGAAGTTCCTCTTGCAAATTTCCCTAAACTAATCTATTTATTTAGTGCTATACTAATCAAACTCCCAAGTAATTATCTTACTAACCTAGAAAAAATAACAACACAATTCATCTGGAAGAACAAAAGATCAAGGATTTAAAAGGAATTAATGAAGAGAAAAGCAAATGAAGGTGGCCTAACTGTACCAAATCTAAAACTATTTTATGAAGCAGTGGTCATCAAAACCATTTAGTACTGGCTAAGAAATAAAGAAGTTGATCAATGGAATGGGTTAGGTTCACAGAACAAAATAGTCAATGACTTTCACAATCTAGTATTTGAGAAACCCAAAGGCTCCACCTTTTGGGATAAGAATTCACTATTTAAAAAACTCCTGGGAAAATTGGAAAATAGTATGGCAGAAGGTAGGCATAGACCCAAACCTAACACTGTATACCAAGATGAGGTTGAAATGGACTCAGGATCTAGACATAAAGAATGATACTATAAACAAACTAATAGAATATAGGATAGTTTACCTCTCAGATTTGCAGAGAAGGAAGGAATTTGTGAGCAAAGAAGAACTGGACATCATTATTGATTATAAAATAGATAATTTTGATTATATTAAGTTAAAAAGTTTTTGTAGAAACAAAACCAATGCAGACAAAATTTAAGGGAAACATTAAAGTGGGAAGATATTTTTACATCCAAAGGATCCTATAAAGGCTTCATTTCTAAAATATATAGATAATTGACTCAGATTTATAATAGTTCAAGTTATTCTCCAGTTGACAAATAGTGAAAGCATATGAATAATTTTCAGATGAAAAAATTGTAACTATTTGTAGCTACATGAAAAGGTGCTCCAAATCACCACTGATCAGAGAAATACAAATTTGCAAATTAAGACAACTCTGAGATACCACTATGCAACTGTCAGACTGGCTAAGATGACAGGAGAAGATAATGAGGAATATTGGAGGGGATATGGGAAAACTGGGACAAAGATACTTTGTTGGTGGAACTGTGAACAGATACAACCAAAGAGTTATCAAACTGCATACCATTTGATCCAACAGTGTTTCTACTTGGATTATATCCCAAGGAGATGCTAAAGGAGGGAAAGGAACCCAGATGTGCAAAAATATTTATGGAATGCTATGGAATACTATTGTTCTGTAAGAAAAGACCAGCAGGATGATTTTAGAGAGACTTGGAGAGACCTACATGAACTGAAGCTAAGTGAAATGAGCAGAACCAGGAAATCATTGTACATGGCAACAAGACTATACAATGATCAATTCTGATGGAAGTGGCTCTCTTCAATGGTGAGTTGATTCAAACCAGTTCCACTTGGGTAGTGACAAAGAGAGCCATCTGCATCCAGTGAGAAAAGTGTGGGAACAGAGTTTGGAACACAACATAGCATTCTCATCTTTTTGTTGTTATTTGATAGCTTTGTGTTTTCTTTCTCAGTTTTTTCTTTTTCTTCCTTCTTGATCTGATTTTTCTTGCAACAAGATAATTGTATAAATATGTATACATATATTGAATTTAACAAGTTTTCAAAACATTTTTTTTTAAAAAAAGAAGCATATTCTTTAAAAAAAGAAATCTACTTTGAATGTACAAGTAACATTCATAGATGTTGCAAAGATGGAAAATAAAAATCTTAAAATAGAATATAAAGAAATCAGAATGACTGAACCTGGAGAAATAAAGACTGAAGAGAGACAATGAAAAAAATAATTCTTGAAAGTCCTTTATTTCATTGAATGTTTATTTTTCTGGTGAAGAATTTTGCTCACTTTTACTGAGTAGATTATTCTTGGTTGTAAATATGGCTCCTTTGTGAGTCCAGAATATCATATTACATGCCCTCCAATTCTATAAGGAAGAAGCTTCTAAATCTTGTGTACTGTTGCTTCACAATACTTGAATTGTTTCTTTCTTTCTTTTTTTTTGAATTGTTTCTTTCTATGCAGTATTTTCTGTCTGAGCTAGAAACTGTGGGATTCAGCTATAATATTCCTAGGGATTTTCCTTTTGGAATCCTTTTTAGAAGATGATTGGCAGATTCCTTCAATTTCTATTTTGTCATTTAGTCCTAGAATATCAGGGCAATTGTTGCTTGATTTCTCATGAAATAATTAGCTTACATTTTCTCACTTCTCATTTTTAAGAAATATTTTTCTTCAGTGGGCTCCATATGGAGTGGCATTTTTATTACACATTATTAATTTCTTCAGCATTTTTTATCTTTACTAAATTGATGAATCATTTTTCATGATTGTTTTGAATCATTCTCATTTTTCTTCCAAAATTTTCCTCGACCTCTTTTACTTTATTTTCAGATTCCATTTTGAGCTCTTCCATAATCTGAAACCAACTCATATTTTTCTTGGAGGCTTTGGATGTAGGAGCTTTAACTTTGTTATATTTTTCTGAATGTATACTTTGACCTTTCTTGTCACTATTGTAGCATTCTATGGCCAGAATTTTTTCCCTCTTGTTTACTAATTTCCCCAGCCTTTTTTTTTTTTTGACTTTTAAATCTTTGTTAAAGTAGTTCTCTTCTTCCAAGGTGGATTTCATATTTTTTAGTTCTTCCAAAGCATTATGATTTAAGGCAAGATGTATTTGCAGTTCTCCTGGCCATTGCTTTGTTTTGTGAATGACCATGAGCTCTCCTTTCTTCCCTGGAATTTGGATGAGGATTCCCACTCCACTAGGTCTGTAAGCTCTTGTGTGCTAGTGCTCCTCCTCATCCTGGGACTGCCATTGAGGAATGTAACATGGATTTGAGTTTGGACAACAGAATTTCTGTAATCTCCCTCTGATTTGTTGGTCAAACCCATTACTCTTTGTGAATCAAGAACTCTGGAAACAGCTGCTTTTACTGCTAATTCAGTAGCTCCTAAAGCTTGATTCTGGTTTCCTTGGTCTGGGTCTAGACTGGCTGGCATTAGACTCTCCTCCACTTTCACCCAGGTGCAACAGATTTTTTTCTACTGACTTTCTAACTTAACTTTGGTTGGAAAATTATTTCACCCCAATATTTTGTGGGTCATACTGCTTCAGAAATTTTTATGACATCATTTAGAGATGTTTGGAGGAGTTTGTGGGAGAGGTTAGGTGAGTAGTTATTTTTTTTCTACCATCTTGTCGCTGCCCCAACTTCCTCCTTTCAGTCTTCACTTTCAAAGGCATTTAATCTAGTCAGAGGAATAAATATTAGCGATGTGTTAATACCATAGCTATAAAAATATCTTATTCAAGAATCCCCATGTCACTTTATATAACAATTTTCCCAGGTGAGACTTACTTTGTGAAGAAGAAAATTGTTTGAGGATAGTCAAATATATCTATATCTATATCTATACATGTAGATAGATAGATATAGTTCAAGAGACCAGCTTTTTGAATAATGACAATCTATTTGTAGGTTTGCTTCTGCCTGTCCTAACGCTTCTGATCAGCAGATATAATGATAGCCTTCTTTAGTTAGGACGCATATAGAGCTCTTTGGTACTTTTAATCAGTGAGGGAATACAATTACACATTATAATCCCCAAATTCTAACTCATTCCATATGCAAACTAATTCATTTTAAATCATATGGAATTTTAGAAAACATTTTCCATTACCTCTCTAAGCAATAAATTATCACTTGATAATTTTCCTTAACCTTTTACTCAGGCAAAAAAAAACATACTTTATATTGTAATAATAAAACTTATACAACATGATAAAGAAATCCCAAAGTAAATTAAAGATGTAAAAATACCTGGGAATTAGATATCTAAGATATACTTTAATATTATATAAAATAATAAAAAAATGCTTTGCAACAGATTAAAGGAAGAATTAAATAAGTGGGTAGCTTTTTCTTGCTCATGATTGGCTTATTTTAATATAAGAAAATGACATTATTTTATTGTTATGTTGATTACATTACCTAGGAATTACCTTGAACAGCTTGACAAAATAATCACAAAATAAATTTGGAAAAGAAAGAAAAGGCATAGAATACACTTAAAGTTAAAAATAGGAAAGAAAATGAGAAAAAATATCACTTTTAGATGTAAATGAAAATTAGTACTCATGAAAACTATTTGGTGTTGATATTAGAAAATTTGATCAAGGCAATAAACAAATTAGCAGGCAAACAAAATACAATAATCCAGTGTTTAAAAAAATAAGGAAATTAATTGATTGGGGAATAAATTACAGTAGAACATGAAATAATGGAAAAATTAGAAGGCAATTTGATATAAAATAGATTTAGATCAGCACCTTACACTATATAATGCAATATTATAAATTGATATTTGAATTAAAAAGTCACATTTTAAAATGGAGGATTATGGAAGAAGATATAACAATTATAGCTATATAGATAGGTACATACAGATAGATATAAATATAGATTAAATTTTTAATCAAAGAAGGGAATAAAGCATATCACAAAAATAAAATAGATAATTTCCATTTAAATGGTTTTGACATCAGTGCTGCAAGTATAAGAAGGGGGCATTTTTGACTTGGCAAAACGTTTGAATTAAGACATCTTCAATAACATTTTAGTATCTAGGATATAATGAAAATGGCCAAAAATATAAAAGATCAAAAATAATTTCCATATAAATATATGTTCAAAAGATAGGAACTATTATTTGGCAGGAGCAAAATTGAAAAAAAAAATCATGTAAAAATTGTTTTGGGGAGGAGGAGCCAAGATGGTGGAGAAGACACATGCAGCATTCTAAGCTCCTTTCATACCCTCACTACTAATTACCAAATTCAGCATTCAAAATAGTGCTTGACTGGTAAAATTCATAAATATTGGAAGTCAACAACTTACCAGCAGAAGATAATCTTGAAGATCACCAGAAAATATTTATCCTAATTGGGGGAGCAGGCCAGTGCAAGGCAGGGAGATAAAATCAGAGTCTAGGATGCTGAGTGGACTGGGGCAGGGGTGGTCTCCATGGCTGGAAAATATACAGGGAGGACTCTGCCACAGGGAGGGGAAAAGTCAGAACAGAAGTGAGTGCAGGGGATAATGTGGTAAAAAAAATTACGCAGGCATGGGCTCTGTCAATAAAAAAGTTATAATAAAAAAAGAAAAGAAAAAAAGAATTAAAAAAAACAAACAAATCTATACAGTACTCCACTATTAACTCAATTTTTAAATATAAATGTATATACATATCTAAATTCTTTGTTTCTATAGTTAATAATATCTCACATTTCATTCATTATTTTATCCATGTAACTTTCCACTCCTCCTTTCATTCATTCAGCAAAGTATTTATGGAGTGCTGGCTGAGTGCATAACACTAGGCCAAGCACTCTGTGAGATAAAAATAAAACAAAGCCCTTACTTTTAATCATATTACAGTTTCCTTCAGGGAATAAGATTAATAATATGCACAAATAAAATTTAAATATCAATAAAAAAGTTAAACAATAGAATACAAATTATTTATTATAAGGAATGAGTGATATTAAATATGAAAAATTACTAGGGGCTGCTCTTTTCTTCCCAAATTAAATAGGATAGGAGGGAAGTCTTAAAAAACAAATTTGGACCTATGTAAAAGAACTTGAAGGAAATTTCATATGGCAGAGATGGCAGCTACTTAATTGCCTAGGGGTAAATTAGAAAGCTGAATAATTATTTGCAGCCACATTATAGAGTTTCTCTCAACAGGAAAAGAAATTAAAAAAAAATTAAAATAATTGCATACTGTGGGGAAAAAATTGTGGGACTCAAAATTATTATATCTATATTTTATCATTCATTAGCCTTTTGTCCTTTATTAGTCACCATTCTGAACTTCACTATTTTTATGTGTTAAATATGGGTAGAATAGAGTGAGGTACAGTAGTATATAGCTACATAATTCAAAAGATCCCCATTAACTATAATAATTAATGATTTCACTATTATGATTTTTAGGAGAACAGAGAAAAATGCTATATCTCTAGATAATGCAAAATTATGAAAAATTAAACTTAAAGCAAAACTCAAATTGACTGTAGAAATTGTATTTCCTTGGGTGAATTTGTAGGTTTATTTGTTTAAAGTTTAAATATTGACATGTATTATATACTAGGAATTTGAAGGCTTATTAAGATGGCCATCAAACAACATTGTGAGACTATATCATTGAAACATAAGAAAGTCTTTTAATATTTCTTAAATACGTCATAATCTAACACCAATCTATAACTAATTTTATACTGAAGATGCCCTCACCTTCCAGACAGATGCAATGAAAATGATAGCTGATTTTTATATATTAAGTTGCTTAACCAGGGTAACTGAATATATAAACCTCAGAGGTCATCAAATCTAACACACTTGTCAATAATCTTTTCAAGTTTAATTCAATAGATAAACCTTAAATACTACCACTTTTAAGTAGAATTGTGTTTTTCTCTAACTTTCTGGTTTAAGCTTTTTTTTTTTTTTTTTTTTTTTTTTTTTTTGAGGATTGATTGTGGTGAGAGTGGGTCTGAATCAAGTTATTTTCCTTAAATGCTTTCTCTCTGATTCTTTAAGAAAGAAATAGCCAATTTAAGTTAATAAGGTACTGGATGGAATAGGGTTAGTGACAATATCATTAAGAAAACTAACAAAGTAAAATTTGCTCCTAGTAAGCAGAAATGTGGATAATTATGACTTGGCTCTATTTCACAATTTTATAGGAAGACTAGTTAATTTATGAGAAATGGGTAAAAACATAAATCAACTGTTAGACAATGTTTCTAAAGAATATAAGGAATAGATTATTATCCTGTAGCTCTGCTACTATCTGTAACTTTTTACCTCTATAGGACTTTGAAGTCTTTCATCTATAACTGAAAAGTTAGAATTAAATGAACTTTATAGAGAATTATTTCCTTCGTTCTTTGCTTCTGGAAATTGATTTCTAGAAGGAACTAACAATTATAATGACATGGCAAAGTAGTTACAGATGAGGAAAATTAGATAATGTGTCATTACTGATATTTCTGTATTGGAAATATACTGGGTTCCTTCAGAGAACAAAAATGGTTTTTCACTTGTATTACAGAAGTTATTTATAAGACCCAAAGGCAAAAGATAAAAAAAATTCATGGTTATTGTTCTCAAAAGGGTCATGATCTAGTAGGAGAATTTGTTTAAAAATATTGGAAAATGAGAAAAAAAACATTAGTTTCTAATTTCAAAACCTATACTCAATAGGTTTAAGGAGAAACAAGTTTTTCATTTAATTGAGACATAATTTGAAAGCTTTTTGTGAAAATCAGAAATGTTGTCTGTGAGGACTTTTGGGGAGCCTTATTAATTGAAAATGCAACCTTAATAGCCCTGGAAATATGGTTGTTATTAGCATAAAATCATAAGAAAGTATTAAATAGCCTTGAGCAGAATTCAATTTGAAGAGCCCAATGAACAAAAACTTAATTAAGACTGCTTCCTGATGAACCAATTGTTTAATTAAGAGGATATAAGCAGAAGACTAGTCTTTAGAGTAATTTTAAAATAATGTCAATTCCATAACATTTAGATTATAATTTTTGGGATAGTTCTTCCAAGTAGAAACATACCACATGTTCTAGCTTAGCTCTGTTGTGTGTGGCCCCCAAAATATATTGGAATAGGTTTGTGAAGGAGTTAAAATATGTGAATTCAAATTCTGGATCTATCCTTTTTTTTATATTAGGGAAACCTAATGTGTGCTTTTGTGTGCTTCACTTTCTTCATTCTTAAAATAGAATATATATATAAACTTGTGCTAGCTATTTCAAAGAGATTGATGTCAGAAGCAAATGAAAGAACATGTTTGACTTGTATAAAATAATACATAACATATAAAATAATGCATTTTTGTGCTTATATATTAATGTCAGACATTTAAATTATGACTATTTAATTATAAAATTATTGATATTTTTCATTAGAATAAATATATTTAAATAATTAACATTTTCACATTCAAGAACATAAAGTAGCAATCTATAAATATCAGCCTAGTTTCCATCTGAGATTTGGCAAATTAGAATTTCAACATGGAAGACTATAATCACATAAAGATAAGCTTGATACACAAAAATTGCAAGAATGTAAAAGACAACAAAGTAAGGAATGTGCATTGACCAGTAAAATTAATATATTATATATATACATATACATTATATTTTATATATATGTTATATATTTATTGCTATCTTTCTTTTAATGTTTGTCACTGTAGGCCTATTTCTTTAGAAATAGTTTTGATGGTATTAATCCTCTCACTGGACACTTGATTAAGGAAACACTTTGAGTATCATATCTATCCTGGTATAGTCAACAGAGTAGAGATGCAGGTAGAGGAAACAAAGAAAAAGGTAAATTAAATCTTCTAAGTATCTTATATAGAGAGGTAGGAGAGATTTTAGAAATTGTTTAGTCTAATTTGCTTATATTGCAGATGAAGAAACTGAAGTCCAGTTAGATGAAGAGTGAATTGTTCAGGGTAGTAACTAGGGAGCGGACCTGGGTTCTATTTTTTTTTGTTGTTGCTACAGCATTTTAATTTTCCTATATTAGAAACATTTTTCTTTGTGAAGGAAATTTGAGTCTTAAATTTTGAAATTAAAATAAAAATTCCCTAGAGGAAGCCTGATTTAAGAGTTCATGGCTCTGTGGAATTTGGATGTGTTGTGGCTGCACTTTATTTTTATTTTTAAGATGATTTAAGAATATGAAAAATTTATATTGGAGTGCTACAAAAAAGGATAAGAATGCCTTTTGAGTTTTAGTGGCTCCATAATAGAATTCTGATTTTAGCTTATTTGCATCTTCTTTCCTTTGACTATGAAAAATAGTCAGTGTTCATTTTACCTGAAGATTCCCTCTCCCTCTGCCTCTCTCTAATTGCTTCTCTCTCCCTTTCTCTTCCTTCCTCCCTCCTTCCCTCCTTCTCTCTCTCTCTCTCTCTCTCTCTCTCTCTCTCTCTCTCTCTCTCCTGAAACACACTCATACTTACACACTACAGAGAAGCAAAAACATGTGGACATAGATTTTTGTTTTAATTCATTCCAAAAATCTGGCAAGAATTGAGAAATCAGATATAGATCAGATGATCAGAATTAAACTTGAAAATCCCAATGAACAAAAACTTAATTAAGAATGCTTCCTGATGAAACAATTTCTTCATTAATAGGATATGAGCAGAAGACTAATCTTCAGGGATCAGAAATCACAAAATTCATATTCTCTCTGTTTTGATCCTTATTTATTATAATTAGAATAGGCAAAGCTATTTTATTTAATGCACTGAAACCCTTCACTATATTTTAAGATAATCAGTAGCAGAGATAGATTTATTCTGATCAAAAAAATTAGGATATATATATGGAACACTTAAAATGGTCAACTTCTGAAGGTCAATTCATTTGCTGACTTTTTGATTGTTAATTGACAATACTAATTTGTTTTTCTTCTCCTTTCCCTGCCTTCTCCAAAGATATTTTTATTACTTTATCCCCCCCATTTCAGTACTTACTATTCCAGTTGGTGACATAATAAACTCCTGTACATTTAATTGTCATTCCATAACATATATCATCAGATACATACATCCAATATAATCCAATCATATGAACATTAATTAAACACCTATGTGGCAGACATTTTGTTGAATTCTAGGGATACAATTAAGAAGAAAGACCATTCCAGCTTTCAAAGAGATTACAATCTAATAGAGGAAGACACTCAAAAAAAAAAAAAAGACAGGAAAATGTGGGTAGGGAGAGTGGGGAAGAAGTGGGGGTTGAAGGGTCAGGAAATTGGAAGACATAAAGAGGTACTTGGTGGTGGAGCATCTTGTTCTTTGTAATTGATAAACAAATAAAAACTAAAAGAAAAACAAAACCAAAATAGGCAATGCTGTAGATTCAGCATGGAGAAACCCCCGAAGTTCATTTTCTGCCCTTTTTAAATGATGACAGTGAGATGACTTTTGTATTCCACCAGCAATTCTCCAATTACAGGGTAAAGAAAGCTGAGGGAGATGCTTTCAGTAAAGATGTGTTAGCAGTATGTTAATGAGATTAAAAGAGATGAGTTTAACTGGGGAGAGCATATATCTAGTCTTACTTTCTTTGTTTAGTGTCAGTCACATATCTCTAACCACGTGTATTTTGAAGTAGATGTCCAGTAGGTATTTCAAACTAATATGATTGAACAAGAATTTATTCTTTCTCTCAGAAAAACCTTTTCTCTCCCCAACTTGACTAATGAAGCTACCATTCTCCTAATCACTTGGGCCCAGAAACTCAGTTCCACATGTCTATCATCAATGCACTCTATCCCCCAAATTCAGTCTGTGTGAAATCTTTTTTTCCTTCACAATAGCTCTTGAATATGTCTTCTATAACTGATACAGTAATTACCTTAATTCAAGTCCTCTCACCTGAAATACTGAAATAGTCTTTAATATGGTTTCCTTGCCACAAGTCTCTTCCTACTATAATCCATCTTCTACTTAGCTGCCAAGTTGTTTTTTATTTTTATTTTTTGTTTAAAACACAGGGCTGTTTGTTCCAATTTTTTAAGTAGAAAAGAGAGCATCCTCTGCCTCATTTCTTATTTAGCGTTTATCATTGCTTGAGCATTGCTTCAGGCAAATTGAGGCTTGTTAAAGGTCATAGCTTTAAAAGATCAAAATCTCCCACTTCATTCAGTGGGATCTTCTGTCTTCTGTTATTCTAAGAATATCCAGACAACTCTGGAAAAAAAAGTGAAGCTGGTGCCCTAGCAAAGTATTTCATTATCTTAATCTAATTCACTTTTATGTCATAGCATCACTTCCTTGATGTCAGGATCCTCTTTGAGATCAAAAGACAAATAACAGCAACAGCAACAACAGCAATGGGTCTGATTATTCTACTTCCCTTCTCATTGAGATCCTGTGAATCCCTGTTTTGTCTAAGATTAATTAGTCTTCTGTTTTGCATTTTATAAATTGCATAACATGGACCCTTGCTAGTTGTATTTTTTTTTGCTCATAGTTCCCTTCTAACATTCTATGATAAACTAAACTTGCTTCATTGCAATTCCTAGAGCATAAACACAATGCTCCTTTATGAGTCTCTTTACCTTTGCATTGGTTATTCCCTATGGTTAGAATGATCTACCCATTACTTCTTTTAGGTTCCTTAGCTTTCTTTGCTATTTGTTCAAATCTCAAATTTGCAGAAAAATTGTATGATTCCCTTACTTCTTCCTTTCCCTTTTGGATTACTCTAATCTACTGTTAAATGTCTTTTATGTACTTTTATATGCTTATTTAAATGTCTCAGAGTCCGTGTCTAAAAAATTCTTATTATGTGCAAAAATGTTTGTGGCAAAGATTTTTGTTGTGGCAAGAAACTGGAAACTGAATGAATGCTCATCATTTTGAGAATGGATGCATAAGTTGGGTTATATGAATGCAATTGAATATTATTGTTTTATAAGAAACAATTAGCAGGATGATTTCAGAGAGACCTGGAGAGACTTACATGAACTGATGCTAAGTGAAATGAGCAGAATCAGAAGATTATAGTAAATGGCAACAACAAGATTAGGCAATTATAAACTCTGATGGATGTGGCTCTTTCCAACAATGATATCATTAAGGGCAGTTCCAATGATCTTGTGATGATGAGAGCCATCTACACCCTGAGAGAGGACTGTGAGAACTGAATGTGGATAACAACACAGGATTTTCACTCTTTTTGTTGTTTGCTTATATTTTATTTTCTTTCTCATTTTTTTTCCTTTTTGATTTGATTTTTCTTGAGCAGCAAGTTTACTGTAAAATATGTATGCATATATTGAATTTAAAATATAATTTACCATGTTTAAAAAAAATTATCTTGCTACACAAGAAAAATCAGATAAAAAAAGAAAAAAATGAAAAAGAAAATAAAATTCAAGCAAACTATAACAAAAAGAGTGAAACTGATATTTTGTGATTTATGCTCAGTTCCCACAGTCCTCTCTCCAAGTATAGTTGACTTTCCTCATCACAAGATCATTGAAATTGGTCTGAATCATCTCATTATTGAGAAGAGCCACATCCACCAGAACTGACCATTGTATAATCTTGTTGTTGCAGAATACAATGATCTTTTGGTTCTGCTCATTTCACTCAGCATCACTTCATATAATTCCCTCTAGTTCTCTTTGAAATAATCCTGTTAATCATTTTATTATTATTATTATTATAGCTTTTTGTTTACAAGATATATGCATAGGGAATTTTTCAGCATTGACCCTTGCAAAATATTCTGTTCCGACTTTTCCCCCCTTCCCCTCACTTCTTCTCTCAGATGGCAGGTAGACGAATAAATGTTAAATATATAAAAGTATATGTTAAATACAATATATGTATACATATCCATACAGCTATTTTGCTGCACAAGAAAAATCAGACTTAGAAATAAGATAAAATTAACCCAAGAAGGAAATCAAAAATGCAAGTGGACAAACTGAGGGATTGGAAAAGTTATCTTGTACTTCACAGTCATTTCCCAGAGTTTGTTTGCTGGGTGTAGCTGGTTCTATTAATTACTGCACTGGAATTGATTTGGATCATCTTACTGTTGAAGAGAGCCATAAACATCAGAATTGATCATCACATATAATATTGTTGTTGAAGTATATAATGACCGCCTGGTCCTGCTCTTTTCACTCAACATCAGTTTTTGTAAGGCTCTGCAGGCCATTCTGAAATAATCCTGCTGGTCATTTCTTGCAGAATAATAGTATTCCATAACATTCATTTACCACAATTTATTGAGCCATTCTCCTATTGATGGGCATGCACTCAATTTCCAGTTTCTAGCCACTACAAAAAGGGCTGCCACAAACACTATTGTACATAGAGGTCCTTTTCTCTTCTTTAACATCTTTTTGGAAGATGAGCCCAGTAGTAACACTGCTGTATCAAAGGGTATGCACATATTGATAACTTTGGAACATATTTTCAAATTGCTCTCCAGAATGCCTGAATGTATTCATAATTCCACCAACAATGTATTGGTGTCCCAGTTTTCCCACAGCCCCTCCAATACTCAGGATTATCTTTTCCTGTCATCCTAGTCAATCTGAGAGGTATATAGTAGTATCTCAGACTTGTCTTAATTTGCATTTCTTTAATTAATGAATTTGTAGTGCTTGGAGCATCTTTTCATAAGGGTAGAAATAGTTTCAATTTCTTCATCTGAGAATTGTCTGTTCATATCCCTTGACCATTTATCAATGGGAGAATGGCTTAATTTCTTATAAATTAGAGTCAATTCTCTATATATTTTGGAAATGGGGCCTTTATCAGAACCTTTGAGTGTAAAAATGTTTTCCCACTTTATTTCTTCCCTTCTAATATTGTCTGTATTAGTTTTGTTTGTACAAAAATGTTTTAATTTGATATAATCAAAATTTTCTATTTTGTGATCAATAATGATCTCTAGTTCTTCTTTGGTCATAAATTCCTTCCTCTTCCACAGGGCTGAGAGGTAAACTATCCTGTTTTTCTCTAATTTATTTATAATCTCAGTCTTTATGCCTAAGTCATGAACCCATTTTGACCTTATCTTGGTGTACGGTGTTAAGTGTGGGTCAAAGACTATTTTATGCCATACTAGTTTCCAATTTTCCCAGCAATTTTTGTCAAACAGTGAGTTCTTATCCCAAAAGCTGGGGTCTTTGGGTTTGTGAAACACTAGAGTATTAAGGTTATTGATTATTTTGTCCTTTGAATCTAACTAATTTCACTGATCAACTAATCTATTTCTTAGCCAATACCAAATGGTTTTGGTAACCACTGCTTTATAATATAATTTTAGATCTGGTACAGCTAGGTCACCTTCACTTCATTTTTTTTCACATTAATTCCCTTGAAATTCTTGACCTTTTGTTTTTCCATATGAACTTTGTTGTTATTTTTTCTTGATCAATGAAATAGTTATTTGGGAGTCTAATGGGTATAGCAATAAATAAATAGATTAGTTTAGGTAGTATTGTCATCTTTATTATATTTGCTTGATCCAAGAGCACTTAATATTTTTCCACTTGGTTAGATTTGACTTTATTTGTATGGAAAGTGTTTTATAGTTTTGCTCATATACTTCCTGACTTATCCTGGGCAGATAGATTTCTAAATATTTTATACTATCAACAGTTATTTTAAATGAAAATGCTCTTTATAACTCTAATTGTTGGATTTTGTTAGTGCTATCTAAGAATGCTGATGATTTATGTGGGTTATTTTGTATCTTGCAACTTTGCTTAAGGTATGAGTTATTTCTAATAACTTTTTAGTAGACTCTCTGGAGTTCTCTAAATATACCATCATATCATCAGCAAAGAGTGATAATTTGGTTTCTTCATTACCTACTCTAATTTCTTTAATCTCTTTCTCAACTCTTATTGCCAAAGCTTGCATTTCTAATACAATATTGCATAGTAATGGTGATAGTGGGCAACCTTATTTCTCTCCTGATCTTATTGGGAATGGTTGCAGTTTGTCCCCATTGCATATGGTGTCTACTGGTGATTTTAAATAGATGCTACTGATTATTTTAAGGAAAAGTCCATTTATTCCTATACTCTCAAGTGTTTTTAATAGGAATAGATGTTGAATTTTATCAAATGCTTTTTCTGACTCTATTGAGATGATCATATGTTTTTTTGTTAAATTGGTTATTAATATGGCCAATTATACTGATAGTTTTCCTAATATTGAACCATCCCTGTATTCCTGATATAAATCCAACTTGATCATGGTGTATTAACCTGGAGATTATTTTCTGTAGCCTTTTTGCTAATATCTTATTTAAGATTTTAGAATCAATATTTGTTAGGGAGATTGGTCCATAATATTCTTTCTCTGTTTTCTGTTACCTGGTTTCAAACCAGGTAAACCTACCTGGTTTAGGTAACACTACCATGTCTGTGTAATAAAAAGAATTTGGTAGGACTCCTTCACTCCCAGGTTTTTCAAATAGTTTATATAGCATTGGGGCTAATTGTTCTTTAAATGTTTGGTAGAATTCACATGTAAATCCATCTAGTCCTGGGGATTTTTTCTTAGGGAGTTGGTTAATAGCTTGTTTTATTTCTTTTTCTGAAATGGGATGATTTAAGCATTTTACTTCCTCCTCTGTTAATCTGAGAAGCTTATATTTTTGGAGGTAGTCATCCATTTCACGTAGGTTATCAAATTGCTTGGCATAAAGTTGGGCAAAGTAACTCCTTATTATTGCTCTAATTTCGTCTTCATTGGTGGAAAGTTCTCCCTTTTCATTTTAAGACTACTAATTTAATTAAACTCTTTCCTTTTTCTAGTCAGATTGACCAAAGGCTCATCTATTTTATTGTTTTTTTCAAAAAACCAACTTTTAGTTTTATTTATTAGTTCAATAGTGTTTTTACTTTCAATATTATTATTTTGTCCTTTTAATTTTAGAATTTCAAGTTTAGTATTTGATTGGGGGTTTTTTATTTGGTCTTTTTCTAGCTTTTTAAGTTGTAAGCCCAATTCACTGATCTTTTCTTTCTCTATATTCAAGTAAGCCTATAAGGATTGAAAATTTTCCCTTATTACTGTTTTGCCTGCATCCCACAAATTTTTGTATGATGCCTCATCATTTTCATTCTCTTGAGTGAAATTATTAAATGTGTCTATAATTTGCTGTTTCACCCAATCATTCTTTAAGATGAGATTATTTAATTTCCAATTACTTTTGGGTCTATTTACCCCTAACTTTTTTTTTTTAATGTAGTATTTGTTGCATTTTAATCTGAAAAGAAAGCATTTACTATTTATACCTTCCTAAATTTAATTTTGCAATCTTTATGTCCTAATATATGGTCAATTTTTGTATAGGTTCCATGAACTGCTGAGAAGAAAGTATATTCCTTTCTGTCTCCACTCCATTTTCTCCAAAGATCTTCCATACCTAATTTTTCTAATTTTCTATTTACCTCTTTAATTTATTTCTTATTTGTTTTGTTGTTTGATTTATCTAATTCTGAAAGTTCAAAGTTGCGATCTTCCACTATTATAGTTTTGTGGTCTATTTCTTCTTGCAACTCTCTTAACTTCTCCTTTAGGAACTTAGATGGTATACCACTTGGTGCATCTATGTTTAGTATTGATATTGCTTGATTGTCTATACTACTTTTTAGCAAGATATAGTTTCCTTCCTTATCTCTTTTAATTAGATCAATTTTTGCTTTTGCTTGATCTAAGATAAGGATGGCTACCCCTGCTTTTTTTACTTCACCTGAAGCATAATAGCTTCTGCTCCATCCTTTTACCTTTACTCTGTAGGTATCTCCCTACTTTAAATGTGTTTCCTGTAAATAACATATTGTAAGGTTTTGACTTTTGATCCAGTCTGCTATCTGCCTCTGCTTAATGGGAGAGTTCATCCCATTCACACTTAAGGTTAAAATTACCAATTCTGTATTTTCTGCCATCTTATTATTGCCAGCTTAATCTTTTCTTTTTCATGCCCCCCAACCCTCTTTCCCAGTTTTAAACTTATGTGCCCCACTTGTGTCATGCCATTCATCCTCTTTAGGATCCCTCCATCCCCTTTTTGCATCTCTTCCCCTTTCTTGTACCCTTTCCTTATTGCTCTTTTCCTTTTACCTTTTCCTCTCCCTCTTTTTAATGAGGTGAGAGAAGATTTTCTGTAAAACAAGTGTGTCAATTATTTTCTCTTTGCGCCAACTCTGATGAGAGTACCATTCACATATTGTTCCTCCCCCTCTCCAAGTTCCCTCAAGTATGATAAGTTTCCTTCACGTCTTTGTGGGATGTAATGTCCCTCTTTCTATCTCCCCTTTCCCCTTTTTCTGACATTATCCCCTTTCTATTTCTACTTCCCTTTTTTATGTTATATCAGTAAAAACAAATTATATATGTAGTATATATCCACAACAATTTTTTGTATATCCACAACAATAACACAGTTCTCAAGAGTTCCTTTTACCTTTTTCTGTTTCTTTTGAGTCCTATGGTTGGAGATGCAAACCTGCTCTATTTCTGTATAGAACCTATCAATATTCCTTTTCATTTTTTTACTCATTTCTAAAAGCCTTTCTGGTCTGCCTTCAGGACAAGGAAGTTACCAGCTTCCTCTGCAAAGCAGGGAAAGGTATAAACAAGCTGCAAAGAGCAGGGACAAGAGTGCTCTGGGAAAAATCTCCCCCTCCCCCAACTGGAAATGATTAACCATGGGCTGAGCTACAGAAGTTCCCAGTGGAGAACCCGGCTATGTGGCTTCATGACTGCCCTCAGGCTAGAGACTGAGCACTGAAAGTGTCACTACCCCAGGCCAAAGCCCTCCCTGGTTGTGTGGATATTAGCAGCTGACCAGAGAATAGCCGCCATTGACCAGAAGTGTCTCTGCCTGGGAAATTCTATTGCCCCAGGTAAAGCCTCACCCTGTGCAGATTAGAGGCTGCCCCAGGGTGTGTCCCCCTGCTGTGCAGGTTCGTAACTCCCCCAAGGGGAAAACCCGTACTGAGGATTGGGGCTGCAGTGATCTTGTGCTGAGTCACTTCCAGTTTTAGGTAGGTATAGCCAGATCCTGTTAGGTTCTGGTGTTTTTTACAGTGGCTTTGATTTCTCTGCTGATGTACTGTTTTGCAAGCAGGACAGAGCAATCAGTCTATGCCAGTGTTGTCTCTGTAATTTTTCTAACCACAGAGACCACTGCCACCTGGTCTGCACAATATGCTAGCCTCTAGTTCTCTCCCTGCTTGCACTCTTCTGTCCCTGGCCCCTCAGGACAAACCTTTTCTGACAAAATTCCAGATTATCTTTGGCTGATAAGTTGTTGTATTTCTAATCTTTGTAGGTTTTACCAGTCAAGCACTATTTTTGAGGTTGAATTTAATAATTGGTCATGAGGGTGTGAGAGAGCTTAGAAAGTCACTTATGCCTTCACCATCTTGGCTCTGCCCCACCTTTGTTTCTAGAATATCACTTTTTATGTCTAGTTTATACTATAGTTTTCGGTTTGGCACAGCTAGGTCAAGTTAATTAGCATTTTTCATTAATTCTTTTGAAATTCTTGACCTTTTGTTCTTTCAGATGAACTTTGTTCTCATTTTTTCAAGATTTGTAAAATAATTTCTTGGGAGTTTGATTGGTATGGCAGTATATAAGTAGAATAATTCAGTTAGTATTGTCATTTTTATTATATTCTCTTGGCTTACCCATGGGCATCTGATATTTTCCCAACTGACTAGTTCTGACTTTATTTGTGTGGAAAGTTTTTCTTAGTTGTGTTCATTTGTTCCTGACTTTTCCTTGGTGTAGAGATTCCCAAATATTTTATACTATTGACAGTTATTTTGAATGGAATTTCTTTTTGTATCTCTTGTTGCTGGACTTGGGTGGTAATATATAAAAATGTTGATGATTTATGTGGATTTATTTTTTATAATGTAGCTTTGCTAAATTTATGAAATGTTTATAATAGATTTTTTAATTAATTCTGTAGTATATCTTCATATCATCTGCAAAGAACAATAATTTGATTTCCTCATGTCCTACCCTAATTCATTTAATCTCTTTTTCTTCTCTTATTGCCAAAGTTAACATTTCTAATACAAAACTGAAGAGTAATGGTGATATTAGGCAACCTGTATCACTCCTGATCTTATTGGGAATGGTTCTAGTTTGTTTCCATTACATATGATGCATGCTGATGGCTTTAAATAGATACTACTGATCATTTTAGGGAAAAGTCAATTTATCCCTATATTCTATAATGTTTTTAACAGCACTGGGTGTTGAATTTTATCAAATCCTTTTTCTGCATCTATTGAGACAATCGTATGTTCTTTGTTAGTATGATTGTTAATATACTTGATTATGCTGATAGTTTTCCTAATATTGAACTAGTATTCTTGGAATAAATCCTGCTTGGTGTTAGTATATTATTCTGGGCATAACTTTCTGTAATCTCATTGCTAATATGTTCTTTAAGATTTTTGCATCAATATTCATAAGGGAAATTGTTCTATAATTTTCTTTCTCTGTTTAGCTATCTGGTTTAGCTATCAACCAGGTATCAGCTTTAAGCACCACATCTGTGTCATAAAAGGAATTTGGTAGAACCCCTTCTTTCCCTATTTTTTCAAATAGTTTCTCTAGTGTTGGAATTTATTGTTCTTTGAATATTTTGTAGAATTCACATGTAAATCTATTTGGAACTGGAGACTTTTTTTTCTTAGGGAGTTGATTAATAGCTTAATCTATTTCTTTTTCTAAAATAGGACTATTTAAATAATATATTTCCTGTTGTTCTATTAACCTGGGCAATCTATATTTTTGTAATATTCCTCCATTTCACTTAGATTATCAAATTTATTGACATATACTTGGACAAAGTAACTCCTAATTATTTCTCTAATTTCTTTTTTGTTGGTGGAAAGTTTTCTTTTTTCATTTTTGAGACTAACAATATGATTTCCTTCTTTTCTAATTAAATTAACTAAAGGTTTATCCATTATGATGTTTTTTCTCATAAAACCAACTCTTAATTTTATTTATTAATTCAATAGTTTTCTTATTTTTAATTTTTCAATCTTCCCATTTATTTTCAAAATTTCAAATCTGGAATTTAATTGAAGATTTTAAAATTGAACTTTTTCTAGTTTTTTTAGTTGTAAGCCCAGTTCATTGATCTTCTCTCTCTATTTTATGCAATTAAGCATCTAGAGATATAAAATTCCCCCTTATAACCTCTTTGGCTGTATCCAACAAAATTTGGTTTGTCATCTCATTAGTGTCATTATTTTGGATCAAATTTTTAATTGTGTCTATGATTTGCTGTTTCATCCATTCATTTTTTAGGATTAGATTATTTAATTTCCAATTAACTTTTGGCCTATTTCCTCCTAGATTTATATTGATGTGGTTTTTATTGCACCATGATATGAAAAATGTTTTTATATCTTGTGTCTTTCTCCATTTTATTTTGGGGTTTTTATGCCCTAACACATCATAAATTTTTGTATAAGTTCCATGAACCTCTGACAAAAATAAACTCCTTTCTGTCTCCGTTCAATTTTCTCCAAAGATTTATTATACCTAACTTTCCCAACATTTTGTTTACCTCCTTAAATTCTTTCTCATTTAGTTTGTACTTCAATTTATCTAGTTCTGAGAAAGCAAGGTTAAGATCCCCCATTAGCATAATGTTGCTGTCTATTTCTTCATGCATCTCTCTTAACTTCTCCTCTAGGAATTTGGATGCTATACCACTTGGTGAGCATATGTTTAGTATTGATATTGCCTCATTATCTATGGCCCCTTTGAGAAAAATACAGTTTCCATTCTAAGATCTTTTAATTAGATCTACCTTTGCTTTTATTCGGTCAGGATTGCTATCCCTGATATTTTTAATTCACCTGAAGCATAAGAGATTCTGTTCCAGCTCTTTACCTTTATTCTGTATGTATAATTCTGCTTTAAATTTGTTTCTTGTGAACAGCATATGGTAGCATTCTGGCTTTTAATCCAGTCTACTATCTGTTTCTGTTTTATGTGAGAGTTCATCCCATTCATATTAACAGTAAAAATAACTAATTCTGTATTTCCTGCCATCTTATTTATCGTGTCTTATGCTTTTCTCTTTCCTTTTCCCCTTCTCTCCTCCCCAGTATTTTGCTTTTCATGACCACCTCCCTTCAGCAGTCTTCCCTCTTTAGAGCCTCTCCTCCATTTTGACACCTTTTCTCCAATACTTCTGTTTTCTCTCCTTTATTAATCTTTCACTTTCTTTTCCCCCTTTCTCTCCCACTTTCCTATAAGGTGAGAAAAGTTTCTCTGTGAAACCATATATGTCTGATATTCTCTCTTTGAACCAAATCTGATCATAGTAAGATTCACACAATGTTCATCCCCTTCCCTTCTTTCCTGCTATTATAATAGGGTTTTTTTTGCCTTTTCCAGTAAAGTCCCCTTTCCACCTCTAGTTTATTTTTCATATTATCATAATAAAATCAAATTATACCTGCATTCTCTAAATATTCCCATAACAGAAGTATAATTCTCAAGAGTTCTTTCCTTTTTACCTTTTTAATGCTTTTCTTAATTTCTATATTTGGAGATCAATTTTTTTGTTCAGTTCTGATCTTTTCATTAGAAATAGGTTAAATTTATCTATATCATTGAATATCCATCTTCTTTCCTGAAAGATAATGTTCATTTTAGCTGGAGAGCTTGGCTGTAATCCAAGTTCCTTTGCCTTTTGGAATATTAGATTCCAGGCCCTTCCACCCTTTAAAGTGGAAGTTGGTAGGTATTGGGTAATCATTATTTTGCTCCTTGTTATTTAAAATATATATATTCCTGGATGCTTGTAATATCTTTTCCTTGGGGGAATAGTTCTAAAATTTGGCCATAATATTCCTTGGAGATTTAATATTGGGGTCTCTTTCAAGAGATGAGTGGTGAATTCTTTCAATTTCTATTTTACCTTCTGATTTTAAGACATCAGGGCAGTTTTCTTTTATGATTTCCTATAAGATAATGTCTAGGTTCTTTTTTCCATCATAACTTTCAGGAAGTCCAATAATCCTTAGTTTGTCTTGCCTAGATCTATTTTCCAAGTCAGCTGTTTTTCTGAGGAAATATTTTATATTTTCTTCTATTTTCTTTCATTTTTTTACTTTTGTTTGACTGATTCTTGAAGTTTTATTGAGCTATTCACTTCTATTTGTTCAATTCTAATTTTAGTGTATTATGTACTTTAGTTACCTTTTTTAGCTGCTTTTGTAATTGGCCAATTGGATTTTTTTTGTTCATTGCATTTTTTTCATTTCACAAATCCTATTTTTTAGCGAATTGGTGTTTTTTTTCCCTTATCTCTTTAGTAGGACATTTTATGCTTTTTTGCTAATCCTTCTTGCAATTATCTGACTTCCTTTCCCTATTTTTCTTATAATTCTTTTTAAAAGATCCTTTATGCAATTTTCCAAGAAAGTCTTGTGAAATGGGGATCAGCTCCCTTTGGGGCTTCATCTGGAGTTGCTTTGTATTTAAGGTCTGTTCTTCTCTCCATAAAAGCTGTCTATGGTAAGAGTTATTTTTGTTTTGTTATTCATTTTTTAAGGCTTGAAGTCTAGTTCAATTTGCCCTGGGACAGATCTGTTGATTAATTTCCAGTGCTGGTAATCATGGTTAGGTCTGGCATTCTTCTGGGGCTCAGTGGTTTAAAATGTGTGTTTTGTAGAAAAAATCTGCCAAACTACCTGCTTACAACCAGGAGAGAAGAGCCTGTCTTTCTTTCACAGAAGATTACCAGATGCATGGAAGTTGCAAAGCTCTGACTCCATGCCTCAGATCCTTGCCCTGGGATCCTTGTGCTGTGGTCTTCACTCAGCACACTTTCTCCCTGTCCATTTGAAACAGATCTGTTCTGAAATTCTTCCAAGTTATCTTCTTCTTGGAATGTGCTGTACTTCAAATATGTGTGAATTATTTGACTACAAAACAAGTTTAGAGGCTTAATCTGCTGTTGGTTTGAAAGAAGGTCAGAGGAGGTCACAAAAAGTTGTGTCTGTTCTCTACCATCTTGGCTCTGCCCCCACAATCACTCTTTATTTCTAAATCATGAACCCATTTGAATATTATCTTATTATAGAATGTTAGGTGTGGATCAATACTAGTTTCCAATTTCTCCAGCAGTTTTATACTCTGAGATACCACTACATACCTGTCAGACTGGCTAGAAAGACAGGGAAAGATAATGTGGAATGTTGGAGGGGATGTGGGAAAACATAGATACTAATACATTGTTGATGGACTTGTGAATATATCGAACCATTCTGGAGAGCAATTTGGAACTATGCTCAAAATGTTATCAAACTGTGGATACCCTTTGATCCAGCAGTGTTACTACTGGGCTTATATCCCAAAGAGATCATAAAGAAGGGAAAGGGATCTGTATGTGCACAAATGTTTGTGGCAGCCCTCTTTGTAGTGGTCAGAAACTGGAAAACTGAGTAGATGCCCATCAATTGGAGAATGGCTGAATAAATTGTAGTATATGAATATTATGGAGTATTATTGTTCTGTAAGAAATGACCAACAGGATGATTTCAGAGGGGCCTGGAGAAACTTACACAAACTGATACTAAGTGAAACAAGCAGGGCCAGGAGATCATTATATACTTCAACAACAATAATATATGATGATCAATTCTGATGGACCTGGCCATCTTTAGCAATGAGATGACCCAAATCAGTTTCAATGGAGCAGTAATGAACTGAACCAGTTACACCCAGTGAAAGAACTCTGAGAGATGACTAAGAAGCATTACATTGAATTCCCAATCCCTATATTTTTGCCTGTCTGCATTATAGATTTCCTTCACAGGCTAATTGTACAATATTTCATAGTCCAATTCATTTTGTACAGCAAAATAACGGTTTGGTCATGTATACTTATTGTGTATCTAATTTATACTTTAATATATTTAACATCTACTGGTCATCCTGCCATCTAGGGAAGTGGGTAGGGGGATGGAGGGGAAAAATTGGAACAAAAGGTTTGGCAATTGTCAATGCTGTAAAATTACCCATACATATAACTTGTAAATAAAAAGCTATTTAAAAAAAGAAAAGAAAAGAAAACAAAGTGTTTTTTAGTTGCATTCATATAATTCCTGAATTTCCCTTAGCAGGAAGCCTCCCAAATATTTTATATTATCAACAGTTATTTTAAATGGATTTTTTGGGTATCTTTTGCTGTTGGACTTTCTTGGTAGTACATAAAATGCAGCAAGATAATTGTATAAATATGTATACCTATATTTGGAGTTAACATATATTTTTCCATGTTTAATATTTATTGGATTACTTACTATTAAGGACCATGCCTAGGTGAAAGGGCAGGTCAATTCTCCAATAACATCCATAACTGTGAATCATAACACTTGAAGGAGTTGCAAAGCACCCTCTATGTATACAGATGTTTTTGTGAATTGGGAATGACATAAATTGGAGGCAAGAGGGAAGAGGAGAGGTCAGAGGATGTAATTGCCTCTCAGTTTCCTTTTGTCATTGTCATCATCCTCTCACATGAAGAGATCCATTCTACAGGTCTGAATTAGACTTCCAGCAGCCACTGGCATGTGGCCCCTATATCACAACAACTTAGCCTCTAAGAGAGGGGGTGGGGAGGAAGGGTAGAAATTACAACAGAAGTTTTGTTCAAGGGTCAGTGTTGACCCTTGCATATTTTTTGAAAATAAAAACTTCAAATATAGGATAGTTTACCTCTCAGACCTGTGGAGGAGGAAGGAATTTGTGACCAAAGAAGAATTAGAGATCATTATTGATCACAAAATAGAAAATTTTGATTATATCAAATTGAAAAGTGTTTGTACAAGCAAAACTAATGCAGACAAGATTAGAAGGGAGATAATAAAAGAGAAAACATTTTTACAGTCAAAGGTTCTGATAAAAATGTCATTTCCAAAATATATAGAGAACTGACTTTAATTTACAAGAAATCAAGTCATTCTCCAATTGATAAATGCTCAAAGGATATATAGACAATTTTCAGATGAAAAAATTGAAACTATTTCCAGCCATGTGAAAAGATCCTCTAAGTCGTTATTAATCAGAGAAATGCAAATTAAGACAACTCTGAGATACCACTACACAGCTGTCAGATTGGCTAGGATGACAGGAAAAGATAATGCTGAATGTTGGAGGGGATGTGGGAAAACTGGGACACTGATACATTGTTGGTGGAATTGTGTATACATCCAACCATCTGGAGAGCAATTTGGAACTATGCTCAAAAAGTTATCAAACTGTGCATACCATTTGATCTAGCAGTGTTACTACTGGGCTTATATCCCAAAGTGATCTTAAAGAAGGGAAAGGGACCTGTATGTGCAAGAATGTTTGTGGAAGCCCTTTTTGTAGTGGCCAGAAACTGGAAACTGAGTAGATGCCCATCAATTGGAGAATGGTTCAATAAATTGTGGTATATGAACATTATGGAATATTATTATTCTATAAGAAATGACCAGCAGCATGATTTTAGAGAAGCTTATAGAGAATTACATGAACTGATGCTGAGTGAAATGAGCAGGACCAGGAGATCATTATATATTTTAGCAACAATGTTATATGATGATCAATTCTGATGGATATGGCCCCCTTCAACAATGAGATGAACTAAATTAGTTCCAATAGTGCAAAAATGAATAGAACCAGCTACATCCAGGGAAAGAACTCTGGGAAATGAATGTGAACCACTATATAGCATTTCGAATCCCTCTGTTTTTGTCTGCTTTGCATTTAAGTCAATAAGAGGTCCATGTAATGTATGCAGTTGGGACACAGAGTCCTCCATGTTAGGAAATCTGGACATCTTCCAAAGATTCCTAAAGAGAACTGGACATGCTTAGATTATACATAGGGCTGCATTATGTTTCATGAATATATTTTGTATATACCTGTTATTTTTTATTGCCTGAATTGGAATATTAAGTTATTAAGAGTAGGGACAGTTTTTTTTTTTTTTTATTTCTTTGTTTGTTTTTATTAGCACAGTGCCTGGCTCAAAGTAAGTCTCTAAAAATTCCTGTTAAATGACTAATCAATTACTTACTTTTTTATGTAGATGTGATGACCACTTTAGCATCCTGGATACCTTAGAATCAGCCAGAGTCAGGATAAGCAAAAGTCCTTAGTCTTTATTCTTCATCTTTAGAGGTAGGATTGAATTTGATGGAAGCAAAATCTCTGCTACCTCCTTCTTCCTTGTCTACCATCAAAGTGACTATGGTTAGTCTTACTCCACCCCCTAGTCCCTGATACAATTCTCTGCATACACCAATTATGGAGCCAGCACAGGATAGTGGGAAGGGCCATTCCCCAAGCACATGCCCACAAAGTATTGTCCAGCCTTAAGTGCTCGAACTGACCTCAGTGCATTGACTCAAGAGTTTCAGTCCTCTACATGTAGATACTGATAAAAAAAAATATGAGAGTGGAGAGTATAGTGGAAAGAATATTGTGGGAGCTGGATAGCAAACTCTAATCCCATCTCTCCCATTCTCCCTAGATGATCTTAAACAAGTCATTTGACCAACTTGAACTTCAATATAAAATGACCAGTCTGCTTTTTTCTCTATAAAAATAGAGCTGTGGAGAGGGAAAAAAATGCTTGGACATATAACCTGATGATGTAAGAGGGTTTCTTTCTGTCTATTTTGTTGCCTTTGTCTCTTTCTCTCATTCCCCCCTTCTCTGTCTATCTTTGTTTCTCTGCCTCTCTCTGTGTCTCTATCTCTGTCTCCTCTCCCTCCTTGTCTACCTCCCTCTCTCCCTGTCTTCCTTGCCATTGCACTTGTTCGAGGAAGAAACGAGACTTCTGTCTGACAACTTTTATGAAAGCACAATTCCCTCAAAATACTTCATAAAAGTCCTGACTTTGAAATATATATATTTAATTTTTTTTCTTTTTTGCAAAAAGGAATTGTTCAAGTATCTATTAAAATACAGATTATTTTTGGATCCCAGAGATAAGATGTAACTACACTTCTGAGCTTTTAAAATATAAAGCAGAAGCTTTATTCTTTCAGACAAAATCTAGTTAATGCTCATTTGAATTTTTAAGTATTAAGTTAGTGTCTGAGAATTCCTGTTTTAATCCCTGAGCATAATAATAAAAAAAAATGAACCAGGGTGAGGTGGTGGGGGGGAAGGGGGGGAATGCTTGCAAAGTAAAAAGAAAAAAATTGTAAAGTTCATGTGAAGTATATAATATGGCTTTTATAGAAAAGTAAGATTTTTTTCATATTTTTTTTGTTAAGAAAAAGGGGGAAATGTCAAGAATTCAGCATCCATAGTTTCAAACTATGGATTTCTTTCCAACATTTCTTTCTTTTTAAAGCCTATTAAAAAAAAAGATGAGGAACAAAACTATTAAGAATGGATTATTATCTTATTTGTTCTACCACAGACATAACAGAACCGAGGGAAATTTATATGCCATCTTAAACATAAATGCATAAATGCATAAACAATACATATTATATATGGGTTTGTGCAATGTGTGTATAAATACACACATATATACACATACACATAATATGTATACAAAATATATATACACACTAAATACAGTGATCTCCATCATCAGAAGATGAGGTAGATTAGGTTCTATCTATTCCCCCATATTTCTTCAATATCCTTAAGATAAGGGGGCTTTAAGCTCTTTGCCAATGGCTCCCACACCCAACAATGATATTTCCTTCTAGTTCCAATAGTTTTTAGTAGTCAGATTAGCTTTCATACTCAAAAAATTTACTTCAGAAGAAATAATCATAAGTATACAAATTTACTACCTTAACACATAAAAGACTTAATTTTTCTCCTATTGCACCACAATACACTTTCAGAGGGGAAGACGATCAGTTTCAAAACTTACTCCAGTTCCCATAGCACTGTAAGAATTCTAGGTTCAAAATGTTGAGTCCGAGGCACTCTGCCTTTTCTCTGAATAACCCAGTCAGTACATAGTCCCTTCTTGGTTCCAGTAATAAAATGGACAAATACCTGGCCCCATGCTGATCATTTGTAGTACCTGAATCTGAGGACAAACAACAAAAAACAGAAAATAATTCCCTGCATCCCATTTCTTGGAGACGGCATAAAAGAAGAAGAGCAAGGGAATATAATTTTCCATCTTGCAAGCTGAATTGTCATTCATGTTGGATGCAGTAGATATTTGGTAAAAAAAGATATTTAATAGAAAAGTAGATGGAAAAAAGGACCATAGTTGAAATGAGAGTGAATGGCTCTTTTACTCCAGTTTTAAAGACACAGGAAGCCATTCAAAGTGTACTACCTCCACTTATGCTTTAGGCAAATTGGGTATATTAAATCTTCCCCTTAAGAGCATCTCCGTGTTTAAATCTCATGTGCCAAAGGGAAAAAAGGTTACATATCTGTCCATTATATATAATAAAAATACATATAGCAAAGTTATGTAATGAAATGAAAAGAATTTGAGACCTAGAGTCAGGAAGCTCTGCATTCAAATCTTATCTCAAACACTTACTAGCTGGGTAAGTCAATTACCATGGTTTGACTCAGTTTTCCCATCTATAGAAATGAGCTGGAGAATGAAATTATAAACTTCTCCAGTACCTTTGCTGAGAAAATCCCAAAAAGGGATAATGAAGAGTTGGCCATAATGTGTTTGTGTGTGTATTTATCTATGTAATATAGATAGATGAATAATAAACACAAATATAGAATCCTGTTGCTATGGTTACATACAGAAAAAAGTGTAATAAGTAGAAGAGAGGTTGGAGATTATATACCCAACTCTCTCATTTCATAGGCAAGAAAACTGAGATACAAAGAAATAGATTTATTCTTTTATTTTCACTCAGCTCAATAGGCAGAGCCCTAAATTAGCCTCCATCACAAGCTCCCAGGAGTACCTTTCTCAGTTCTCCTTTTATTATTCCACCTTATCTATATTTCAAAAATTACAATTAATTCTATATTTGAAGTTTTCCTTTGAAATTATATATATGAGATAATATTCCCAGAAGGAGCTCTTCAATGGTCCTCATGAAATTAAAAAATTATAAAAATGGAGAGTCCTAGCTGACAATCATCGTTATTTCTACATTTTAATATAAATACTTTAATGCAGTCACTACTTTTCACATAGCAAAATTAATCATTTCAATGTGTGTGTGTGTGTGTGTGTGTGTGTGTGTGTGTGTGTGTAATATATAATCCAAATCCAGGAAAAAAAAATAACTATACTTCAGTGACTCTACCAACAGTTATGGATATCTGACCAAAGTAAAGAGGCTTATACTCTCAAACTAGGACAATGTGCATAAACCAGCATTTTGTATCCATTGAGTAGCTGCCACCAAAGGACTATTGATTTAGGGAAATAGAATGATTTATTTTCCAATCTCTAAACCTCCTGAGATGAAACCAATCATAGCATTTTCCTGATGATTCATAAAAATAATTCATAGCAATTTTGAGTTTAAAAGGCATTAATTTATAGATTGCCAAACACCGTCTCCTTCCATTAGAAATGAGACAAAACCTAGACAGGAAAAACTTTTTTATTACTTTTGTATTTTTTTTGTTTGTTTTTTTTCCAAAAGATCAAATGAGCCAAGAAACCATGGAGACTAATTGTTTTCCTAGGTTCTTTACAATTAATAATTGGGATTACTTCTAAAGTTTAGACATAACATACCAGCCCGGGTTGTTTAAAATATATTGGTTGCATTGGATGGTGAGACATTTTCATAAGTAATAAAATGTAAAAATTAAGGCCCATAAGGTAACGCTATATTAGCCAATATTTTCAGAGAAATGATTAGGTGAAACTAATATTCATTATGCATCTATGCCTAACTAAGGAGAGAGTGTATGGTTTAAATTTTGACAAAAGGATTTTGAGAAGTGAAGGTGGAAAGAAATACATCTAGAAAAGGGGGAAGAGATGCACATGGAATGACCAAAGTGGAGGGCATCAAACAAGTGAGTTTACCACTTTATTTGCAATATAGACTATGTGCCTTGTACAATAGCAACTTCTCTGACTCTTTATTTGTGTGACAAAAGAGAAGACGATAGGGACACTCTTCTAAATCTATTATCTTATGATCCAAATATGGTTCAGGTATTAGGATCATGCTGTTAGCGAATATGAATATTTTGTAACCCTAATTGTATGTAAGCACATGATAAAATTGCTAATATAAGCATATGAGAAACTTAAAAAAAACAAGATTAAAAGTAAAATATTTTGGATCATTCATTCAAAGAAAATTTTTGGTGTACCTTTTATGTACAAGATTTTTTTGGGTAATATGGTATATAAAAACTTACAAACATTGAAAACTATTTGTATTTCCTGCCATCTTGTTTTCCATAGTTTGTAATTTTCTCTTTCTTTTCCCCCTTTTCCTCCTCCTCAGTATTTTGCTTCTAACCACAATCTTCCTCAAATATTCCTCCCCTTTTACAGCCCCTCACTCTTTCCTATACTTTTCCCCATGTTCTGTTTTCACTTTTTTATCCTCTCCCTTTCTTTCCCCCTTCCCTCTACTACTTCTGTATAAAGTTGGGTGCTGCTTACTTTCTTCTGATGTTGGGTGGACATGATCAAGTCTCCCATTATTCTGGGATTCAGAGACTCAATTTTTGCCTTTTATATTTGCATTGGATGCCTCACAACTTATTCACTGACTTCTGAATCAGGATAGAATAACCAAGTCTGTCCTATGTTGATTAAGAACCTCCAGGTAGATTCCCTGGTGAGCAGATACCACAGTATTCTGGGTCCCTTGCTATGCCTGCAGTAGGCTGCCTCCTCCCTTCCCCCTTTTGATTTATTGCAACAGGTGTATTCCGAAGTTCTAACAAAATACCTTCTGGTGGAAATTTATTACACTCCAATCCCAATTCAGATGTTCGATCTGGTGTTGATATGAAGGATGTCAGGAAGAGCTCAGAAAAACACCTGTCTACTCTATCTCATCTTGAATCACTCCTTTCCAGGGAAATTAAAGATTGGATAGTTTATTCCCTTCATTTTCAAATGAAGAAACAGATTCAGAGAAGCAAAGTAGTTTCATTAAACTATAAAGACAGCAAGAAGCAAGGGTGTGATTTGAATGTTGAAACTTTGATTGCAATTCTGCTATTCTTTCTAATATACAATGTCAAGATAAAGGATGAGAAGATGGGACTTTTTATTAATAGCTTTTTATTTACAAATTAAATGCATGGGTAATTTTACAGCATTGACAATTGCCAAACCTTTTGTTGCAATTGTTCTCCTCCTTTGGGCCATCCCCTTCCCAAGATGGCAGGATGACTAATACATGTTAAATATGTTAAAGTATAAATTAAATACAAAATAAGTATACATGTCAAAACCATTATTTTGCTGTACAAAAATGATAAGACTCTGAAATAGTGTACAATTAGCCTGTGAAGGAAATAAAAAAATGCAGGTCGACAAAAATATAGGGATTGGGAAATCTATGTAATAGTTCTTAGTCATCTCCCAGAGTTCTTTTGCTGGGTGTAGCTGGTTCAGTTCATTACTGCTTCATTAGAACTGATTTGGTTCATCTCATTGCTGAAGATGGCCAGGTCCATAAGAACTGATCATCATATAGTATGGCTGTTGAAGTATATAATGCTCGCCTGGTCCTGCTCATTTCACTCAGTTCATGTAAGTCTCTCCAGGCCTTTCTGAAATCATCCTTTTGGTCATTTCTTACCGAGCAATAATATTCCATAATATTCATATACCACAATTTATTCAGCCATTCTCCATTTGATGGGCATCTACTCAGTTTCCAATTTCTGGCCACTATAAAGAGGACTACCACAAACATTCTTGCACATACAGGTCCCTTTCTCTTCTTTAAGATCTCTTTGGGATATAAGCCCAGGAGAAACATTGCTGGATCAAAGGGTATGAACAGTTTGATAACTTTTTGAGCATAATTCCAAATTGCTCTCTAGAATGGTTGGATGTATTCACAATTCCACCAACAATGTATTAATGTTTGTGTTTTCCCACATCCTCTCCAACATTCTGCACTATCTTTCCTTGTCATTCTAGCCAGTCTGAAAGGTGTGCAGTGGTATCTCAGAGTTGTCTTAATTTGCATTTCTCTGATTAATAATGACTTGGAACATCTTTTCATATAGCTAGAAATAGTTTCAATTTCTTCATCTGAGAATTATCTGTTCATATCCTTTGACCACTTATCATTTGGAGAATGGCTTGATTTCTTATAAGTTAGAGTCAACTCTGTATATATTATGGAAATGAGCCCTTTATCAGAATCTTTGACTGTAAAACTGTTTTCTCAGTTCATTTCTTCCCTTCTAATCTTGTCTGAATTGGTTTTGTTTGTACAAAACATTTTAATTTGATATAATCAAAATTTTCTATTTTGTGATCAGTAATGATCTCTAGTTCTTCTTTGTTCATAAATTCCTTCCTCTTCCACAGGTCTGAGAGGTAAACTATCCTGTGTTCCTCTAATTTATTTATAATCTCATTCTTTATGTCTAGGTCATGAACCAATTTTGACCTTATCTTGGTGTACGATGTTAAGTGTGGGTCAATGCCTAGTTTCTGCTTTACGAGTTTCCAATTTTCCCAGCAATTTTTGTCAAACATGGTGTTCTTATCCCAAAAGCTGGGGACTTTGGGTTTGTCAAACACTAGAGTATTAAAGTTATTGACTTTTTTTCCTTTGAACCTAACCTATTCCACTGATCAGCTAATCTATTCCTTAGCCAATACCAAATGGTTTTGGCAATTCCTGCTTTATAATATAATTTTAGATCTGTTACAGCTAGGCCATCTTCATTTGATTTTTTTTTCATAAATTTCCTTGAAATTCTTGACCTTTTGTTTTTCTATATGAACTATGTTGTTATTGTTATTTTTTTAGGTCATTAAAATAGTTTTTTGGGGGTCTGATTGGTATAGTGCTAAGAAAATGGAATAGTTTAGTTAGTATTGTCATATTTATTATATTTGCTCACCCTGTCCAAGAGCATTTAATATTTTTCCAATTGATTAGATCAGACTTAATTTGTTTGGAGAGTGTTTTATAGGTTTGCTCATAAAGTTTCTGATTTTCCCCTGGCAGATAGATTCCAAAGTATTTTATACTATCAGTAGTTACTTTAAATGGAATTTCTCCTTGTAACTCTGACTTTTTAATTTTGTTAGTGATATATAAGAATGCTGATGACTTATGTGGGTTTATTTTGTATCCTGCAACTTTGCTAAAGGTGTGGATTATTTCTAATAACTTTTTAGTAGAATCTCTAGGGTTCTCTAAGTATACCATCATATCATCAGCAAAGAGTGATAATTTGGTTTCCTCATTGCCTGCTTTAATTCCTTTAATCTCTTTCTCAACTCTTATTACCAAAGCTAGCATTTCTAATACAATATTGAATAGTAATGGTGATATTGTGCAACCTTGTTTCACTCCTGATCTTATTGGGAATGGTTGCAGTTTTTCCCCATTGCATATGATGCCTACTGATGGTTTTTAAAAAATGCTATTGATTATTTTAAGGAAAAGTCCATTTATTCCTAGATTCTCAAATGCTTTTAATAGGGATGGATGTTGGATTTTATCAAATACTTTTTCTGCATCTATTGAGATGATGATATGGTTTTTGTTAAATTGCTTATTAATATGGCCAATTATATTAATACTTTTCCTAATATTGAACCAGCCCTGCATTGCTGGTATAAATCCTACTTCATCATGGTGATGATCATCCTGGGGATGAATTTCTGTAGTTTTTTTGCTAATATCTTATTTTAGATTTTAGCATCAATATTCATTAGGAAGATTGGTCTATAATTTTCTTTCTCTGTTTTCAACCTACTTGGTTTAGATAACAGTACCATGTCTGTGGCATAAAAGGAATTTGGTAGGACTCCTTCATTCCCTATTTTTTAAAAAGTTTATACAACATTGTGGCTAAGTGTTCTTTAAATGTTTGGTAGAATTCACATGTAAATCCATCTAGTCCTGGGGATTTTTTCTTAGAGAGTTGGTTAATAGCTTGTTCTATTTCTTTTTCTGAAATGGGACTATTTAAGCAATTTACTTCCTCCTCTGTTAATCTGAGAAGCTTGTATTTTTGGAGGTAGTAATCCATATCACTTAGGTTATCAATTTTATTGGCATAAAGTTGGGCAAAGTAACTCCTTATTATTTCTCTAATTTCCTCTTCATTGGTAGAAAGTTGTCCCTTCTCATTGTTAAGACTATTAATTTGATTTTCCTCTCTCTTTTTTTCTAATCAGATTTACCAAAGGATTATCTATTTTTTTTTCATAAAACCAACTCTTAGTTCTATTTATTAATTCAATAGTTTTTTTTTTTACTTTCAATATTATTACTTTCTCCTTTTAATTTTAGAATTTCAAGTTTAATATTTGATTGGGGGTTTTTAATTTGGTCTTTTTCTAGCTTTTTAAGTTGTAAGCCCAATTCATTGATCTTGTGTTTCTCTATTTTATTCAAGTAAGCCTCTAAATATATAAAATTCTCATTATTACTGCTTTGGCTGCATCCCACAAATTTTGTTATGATGTCTCATTGTTGTCATTAACTTCAGTGAAATTATTAATTGTGTTTATAACTTGCTCTTTCACCCAATCATTCTTTAAGATGAGATTATTTAGTTTCCAATACTTTTTGGTCTATTTACCCCTAACTTTTTGTTAAATGTAGTTTTTATTGCATTGTGATCTGAAAATAAAGCATTTACTATTTCTGCCTCCTTGCATTTAATTTTGAGGTCTTTTTGTCCTAATATATGATCAATTTTTGAATAGATTCCATGAACTGCTGAGAAGAAAGTGTATTCCTTTCTGTCTCCATTCAGTTTTCTCCAAAGATATTTATCATTCCTATTTTTTCTAATATTCTGTTTACCTCTTTAATTTCTTTCTTATTTGTTTTATGGTTGGATTTATCTAATTCTGAGAGTGCAAGGTTGAGATCTCCCACTCTTACAGTTTTGCTGTCTATTTCTTCTTGCAACTCTCTTAACTTCTCCTTTAGGAACTTAGATGCTATACCACTTGGTGCATCTATGTTTAGTATTGATATTGCTTCATTGTCTATGCTACCCTTTAGCAAGATACAATTTTATCTTATCTCTTTTAATTAGATCAATTTTTACTTTTGCTTGATCTAAGATAAGGATGGCTACCCCTGGTTTTTTTACTTCACCTGAAGCATAATAGATTCTGTTCCAGCCTTTTACCTTTACTCTGTATGTATCTATTTTCCTGTTTTAAATGTGTTTTCTGTAAACAACATATTGTAGGGTTCTGACTTTTGATCCAGTCTGCTCTCCACCTTTGCTTTATGGGAGAGTTCATCTCATTCACATTTAAGGTTAAAATTACTAATATTATATTTCCTGCCATCTTATTATTGCCAGATTAATGTTTTCTTTTTCTTGCCCCTCCCAACGCTCTTTCCCAGTTTTAAACTTATGTGCCCCACTCATGACATTCACCCTCTTTAGGATCCCTCCAACCCCTTTTTGAATTTCTTCCCCTTTCTTGTACCCTTCCCTTATTACTCTTTTCCTGTTGCCTTTTCCTCTCTCTCTTTTTAATGAGGTGAGAGAAGATTTTCTTTATAACAAGTGTGTCAATAATTTTCTCTTTGAGCCAACTCTGATGAGAGTAAAATTCACATATTGTTCCTCCCCCTCTCTAAATTCCCTCAGATGTGATAAGTTTCCTTTGTGTCTTTGTTGGATGTAGTTTCCCTCTTTCTATCTCCCCTTTCCCCCTTTTCTGATATTATCCCATTTCCAGATGTTCTTCCCTTTTTCATGTTATATCAGTAAAAATAAATTACACATATAGTCTTTTTTGTATATCCACAACAGGAATACAGTTCTCAAGAGTTCCTTTTACCTTTCCTGCTTCTCTTGAGTCCTATGGTTGGGGATCAGATTTTTTGTTTAGTTCTGGTTTTTTTCCTTAGAGATAAATGGAATTTATCAGTTTCATTAAATGTCCATCTTCTTCCTTGGAAGAAAATGCTCACCTAGGCTGGGTAGTTTATTCTTGGCTGCATTCCAAGTTCTTTTGTCTTTTGATATATCAGATTCCAGGCCCTTTGATCCTTTAATGTGGAGGCAGCCAGATCTTGGGTGATTCTTATTGTGGCATCTTTGTTTCTGAATTGTTCTTTTCTGGCTGCTTCTAATATTTTTTTCTTAGTCTGATAGTTCTGAAATTTGGCCACAGTATTCCTTGGAGTTTTTATTTCAGAGTCTTTTTCAGAAGGTGTTTGATGAATTCTTTAAATGCCTATTTTACCTTCTGATTCTATTACCTCTGGACAGTTCTCTTTGATGATTTCTTGTAAAGTAATTTCTAGGCTCTTTTTTTTTCATGAAAGTCCGATAATCCTCAGATTATCTCTCCTTAATCTATTTTCCAAGTCTGTCATTTTTCCCAAGTAGATATTTGATGCTTTTCTCTACTTTTTCATTTTTTTGGTCTTGCTTGACTGATTCTCAATGCCTCAATGAATTATTGGTTTCTATTTGTTCAGTTCTGATTTTTAATGAGTTATTTTCTTCACTAGCTTTTTTTTATACTTCTTTTTGTATGTGTCCAATTGAGTTTTTAAATGAGTTGTTTTGCTCTATGGAATTTTTTTTCCATCTCACTAATTTTTTTTAGTGAATTATTTTCTTTTTGCCATTCACAAATCCTACTTTATTGTGAATATCTGGGATTTTATACTGGGATTTCCAATTCAGAAATTCTGTTTCCCTGCACTTCCTGGGAATTTTTTACCTTTTCCAATTCATTTTTCAGGAAGTTTTTACTTTTTTGCAAAGCTTCTCTTTACTTTCCTCATTTTTCTTCTAACTCTCTTTTGAGACTTTTAAGAGTCTCTTCTAGGTAAGTGTTATGTAAAGGGGAACAGGTAACATTCCCCTTTGGGATATTGTCTGGAGACTGTTTGCTTTTAGTCTCCTTGGGGTTGCAAATATGCTCTTTTCTATAAAGAAGCTATCGATTGTCCTTTTGATTTTTTTACTCATTTTTAAAGCTTTTAGGGTCTGCCTTCAGGGTAAGGGGGCTACCAGCTTCCTCTGAAAAGCAGGGAAAGATATAAAACAGGCTGAAAGCAGCCAGTTACGGGAGTGCTCTGGGCAAAAGTTCCTGCCCCCCCAACCAGAAGTGATTCAGCATGGGCAAGAGCTACAGAAGTGCCCAGTGGAGAACCCTGCTGTGTGGTTTAGTTACTGCCCTAAGGCTAGAGACTAAGCAGTGAATGTGTCACTACCCCAGGACAAACTTCCCAGTGGGGCTGTAGGTATTAGCAGCTGACCAGCAAATAGCCCAGCTCAGACCTAAAGTGTCTCTGCTTTGAAGCAAATTACACTGCAGCAGTTCTATTGCTCCAGGCCAAGGCCCTCACTGTGCAGATTAGAGGCTGCCCCAGGCTGTGCCCCTTCTGCTGTGCAGGTTCATAATTGCGTCAAGGAAAAACCCTGTAATGTGGGTTGGATGCACAGTTGTGCTGTGATCTATGTTGAGTCATTTCTGCTTTTGGGTGGGTAAAGGCAGATCCTGTTAGGGTCTGGTGTTTTTTAGAATAGCTTTGATTTCTCTGCGGAATTACAGTTTTGCCAGTGTAGTCTCTGTAATTTTCTAACCACAGAGACCACTCTTACCCTGTCTGCACAATATGGTAGCCTCTGGATCTCTCCCTACTTGTGTTGATCTTCTCGCTGGCCCCTAAGGACAAACATTTTCTGACAAAATTCCAGATTATCTTTGGCTAGTAAGTTGTTATATTTCTAGTCTTCGTGGGTTTTACCAGTTAAGTGGTTTTTTGAGGCTGAATTTAATAATTGGTTGAGAGTGTAAGAGAGCTTAGAAAATCAAGTATGCCTTCTCTGCCATCTTGGCTCCACTCCCCAAGATGGGACATTTTTAACATTCCTTTCTGAAAGTCTAATTTCATAGATGTTACAAAATGAAATTGTTCAAAAAATGAATGAGCTACACTAATCTGGTTAAAATTGATAAGTGGACCATTGTTGCTATAGTTGCTATTGTTTAGGCATTTCAATTGTGTTTTTCAAGTAGATGAATTTCCTCCTCATCCATAGTTAGGGGTCTACTTGGGAATGATTCTGGAGTAGTTTGCTGTTCTTTCTTTAGATCATTTTATAGATGAGGAAGCTGAGACACACAGAGTTAAGTGACTTTCCCAGGGTCACTTTAAATAACAGGTTTCTAAAGCTGGTTGTGAACTCAGGAAGATGAATCTTTCTATGTCCAAGCTTAGTGCACTATGAATTGCATTACCTAGCTGTCCTTTTATTTGTTTATCTTGTAAATTTGCCTAAAGAGGTACTTAACTAAAAGTAGTTCCCTACATACCTATAAATTCAAATCATTTTTTTAATCAATGTAATTTATTCAATATCACAGCATTAGGAATGATAAACATGTTTTTAAAATCTTTGTCTTAAAATATCTTTTTCCAGAGGTGCTTTAATTGGATTTTTTTTTGCAGGATTGAATAAAATCCTCAGCATTTATTTGACCTGACTTATAGCAATGTTTATTTTTTTTACTTATAGTTTATTGTGTTTGATGTGTGTGGTGGTGAAGAGCATTCTACGTGTATATTGAGAAGGAATTTTTAATAAATTAAAACCAGATTACAAAATGCCTATCTTAAAAATCAAACTGCTTCTTAAAATGTTCCTCTTGTCTCCATGGTCCTGTATGCAGTAATGCTAAATTCAGGAAACAAATCTAATTCTTTTTGACAGGTTATTAACTTCAAGGCAGATGCTATCATTAGGATAATTTATTAAGGACCAAGAGAAAAGATAAGCAAAACTTTAAGGGAGAAATGGAGAAGATATAGTTATAAATAGTGGACTGAGTTTAAAATTGATTTTGAGAGTGGTAAATTACTCATTTTAATTCATAAATTTATATTAAATTTGAAAATCTTTCTGAGAACATAAATAAATTGGGAACTCAGGGCAAACTTAAGAACAAGTGCCATTTCTGTAGCTCAGACACAGAATAGTATAAAATCTTCAATATTCTTGAAGAGGTAATATGGGATAAAATTGGAAGAGTGTTGGATTTAGAGTGAGGGAATCTGGATTTATCTCCTCATTCTACCATCTGTGTGATCTTGGGAAATTGAGCTCATATTTTTTTCGTTTCCTCCTTAACAAAATCATAGGTTGGTCTTGATCATCTTTATGATCCCTTCTAATCATAAATTTATGAGTCCATGATTTAGAAGAACCTCTATTGCTTGGAATTTTCCATTAAGTATTAGAAAAATTCAAATATGCCTCCTTCCTTCAGTAGAATGTAAATTATTTGAGGTTGTAGACTTGAAAATGATAGTTGGAAGTAAGATTTTTTTTTAATAGCCTTTTATTTACAGGATATATGCATGGGTAACTTTACAGCATTAACAATTGCCAAACCTCTTGTTCCAATTTTTCACCTCTTACCCCCCCACCCCCTCCCCTAGATGGCAGGATGACCAGTAGATGTTAAATATATTAAAATATAAATTAGATACACAATAAGTATACATGACCAAAACCTTATTTTGCTGTACAAAAAGAATCAGACTCTGAAATATTGTACAATTAGCTTGTGAAGGAAATCAAAAATGCAGGTGTGCATAAATACAGGGATTGTGAATTCAATGTAATGGTTTTTAGTCATCTCCCAGAGTTCTTTTTCTGGGCACAGCTGGTTCAGTTCATTACTGCTCCTTTGGAAATGATTTGGTTGATCTCATTGCTGAGGATGGCCTGGTCCATCAGAGCTGGTCATCATATAGTATTGTTGTTGAAGTATATAATGGTCCTGCTCATTTCACTCAGCATCAGTTCGTGTAAGTCTCTCAAGGCCTTTCTGAAATCATCCTGTTGGTCATTTCTTACAGAACAGTAATATTCCATAATATTCATATACCATAATTTATTCAGCCATTCTCCAACTGATGGACATCCATTCAGTTTCCAGTTTTTAGCAACTACAAAAAGGGCTGCCACAAACATTCGTGCACATACAGATCCCTTTCCCTTCTTTATAATCTCTTTGGGATATAATCCCAGTAGTAACACTGCTGGATCAAAGGGTATGCACAGTTTGATAACTTTTTGAGCATAGTTCCAGACTACTCTCCAAAATGGTTGGATTCATTCACAACTCCACCAACAATGCATCAATGTCCCAGTTTTCCCGCATCCCCTCCAACAATCATCATTATTTTTTCCTGTCATCTTAGCCAATCTGACAGGTGTGTAGTGGTATCTTAGAGTTGTCTTAATTTGCATTTCTCTGATTAATAATGACTTGGAGCATCTTTTCATATGACTAGAAATAGTTTCAATTTCTTCATCTGAGAATTGTCTGTTCATATCCTTTGACCATTTTTCAATTGGAGAATGGCTTGATTTTTCATAAATTAGAGTTAATTCTCTATATATTTTGGAAATGAGGCCTTTATCAGAACCTTTGACTGTAAAAATATTTTCCCAGTTTATTGCTTCCCTTCTAATCTTGTCTGCATTAGTTTTGTTTGTACAAAAACTTTTCAGTTTAGTATAATCGAAATTTTCTATTTTGTGATCAGTAATGATCTCTAGTTCTGCTTTGGTCATAAAGACCTTCCCCTTCCACAGGTCTGAGAGGTAAACTATCCTGTGTTCCTCTAATTTATTAATAATTTCATTCTTTATGCCTAGGTCATGAACCCATTTTGACCTTATCTTGGTGTACGGCGTTAAGTATGGATCAATGCCTAGTTTCTGCCATATTAGTTTCCAATTTTCCCAGCAATTTTTATCAAACAGTAAGTTCTTATCCCAAAAGCTGGGATCTTTGGGTTTGTCAAAGACTAGGTTGCTATATTTGTTGACTGTTTTATCCCTTGAACCTAATCTATTCCACTGATCAACTAATCTATTCCTTAGCCAATACCAAATAGTTTTGGTAACTGCTGCTCTATAATATAATTTTAGATCTGGTACAGCTAAGCCACCTTCATTTGATTTTTTTTTTCATTAATTCCCTTGAAATTCTTGACCTTTTGTTTTTCCATATGAACCTTTGTTGTTATTTTTTCTAGGTCATTAAAATAGTTTTTTGGGACTCTGATTGGTATAGCACTAAATAAATAGATTAGTTTAGGTAATATTGTCATCTTTATTATATTTGCTTGCCCTATCCAAGAGCATTTAATATTTTGGAAGTAAGATTATTGGAATAATTTTGTTCTGATTCTTCTTTCATTTTGTTGTAATTCTTTCACATCACTAATGTGGAAATGTGTTTAATATGAAAGTACATGTATATAACCTATATCAGATTACTTGTTTTGGGAAGAGGGGAGAAAAGGGAATAAGAAAAAAAGATGAAATCAAAATCTTATAAAGGTAAATTTTATTTCCCTTTGAGTTCAGAATACATTTACAGGTAATTGAAAAAAATACTAGTAATTGGAGGGAAAAGATATTGGAATATCACACTCTACCAACAAGCCTTTACTAATACTTATTATGTTTGCTTATGATGACACAGAGTGTTTTATGCAACATGGAGAAATCATTGTTTTTAATCGGGTGTAATGGGAAGTTCAGGTACCTTGTTATAACATATGCTGTTCTGTAGAGTTAGAACATCATTCTTCCCTGTTTCATTTGTTGAATCCTAATTTATTGTTTAAAATCCAACCTCAAACCATTTTTTTCATGACGTTTTCTACAAATCCTTCAATTTTGTGAAGTAATTACAGTAACAGTGATAATTAGTGAGTCACTAATTGTACACAATACTGAGGGATAATTCTTTTTTAATTTTTTTATTATTATTATAACTTTTTATTGACAGAACATATGCTTGCATAATTTTTTAAAACATTATCCCTTGCACTCACTTCTGCTCTGACTTTTTCCTTCCCTCCCTCTATGCCTTCCCTTAGATGGCAGGCAGTCTTATACATGTTAAATATTTTATAATATATCCTAGATACAATGTATGTGTGCAGATCCCACAGTTCTCTTGTTGCACAAGAATTGGATTCAGAAGGTAAAATTAACCTGGGAAGAAAAACAAAAATGCAACTAGTCCACATTCATTTCCCGGTGTTCCTTCTCTGGGTGTAACTGATTCTGTCCATCACTGATCAATTGGAACTGAATTAGATTTTTCTCTTTATTGAAGAAATCCACTTCCCTCAGAATACATCCTCATACAGTTTCATTGTTTAAGGATATAATGATCTCCTGGTTCTGCTCATTTCACTCAGCATCAGTTCATGTAAGTCTCTCCAATCCTTTCTGTACTCATCCTCCTGGTCATTTCTTACAGACAATAATATTCCATAGCATTCATATACCACAATTTATCCAACCATTCTCCAATTGATGGGCATCCATTCATTTTCCAGTTTCTAGCCACTACAAAAAGGGCTGCCACAAACATTTTGGCACATATAGATCCCTTTCCTTTCTTTAGTATCTCTTTGGGATATTAACCCAGTAGTAACACTGCTGGATCAAAGGGTGTGCACAGTTTGATAACTTTTGGGGCATAATTCCAGGTTGCTCTCCAGAATGATTGTTTTCATTCACACCTGCACCAACAATGCATCAGTGTCCCCATTTTCCCACATCCTCTCCAACATTCATCATTTTTTTTCCTGTCATCTTAGCCAATGTGACAGGTGTGTAGTGGTATCTCAGAGTTGTCTTAATTTGATTTCTCTGATCAATAGTGATTTGGAACACCCTTTCATATGAGTAGAAATAGTTTCAAATTCATCATCTGAGAATTGTCTGTTCATATCCTTTGACCATTTTTCAGTTGGAGAATGGCTTGATTTCTTATAAATTAGAGTCAATTCTGAGAAACAATTCTTGTACAATTCTCTGGCATCTCTATAATTTATTTGATGAGGTGTCTTGGGTGTTCAGGAAAGACTACCATCTCTAGTATGAGAGCTTGCCAAGGCATTTTAAGAACTGGTCATCCTCCTTTTGAGTTTATCTTTCATCTAATTCTTAGCTGTGGCTTGAATAAGTTATGTTATGCACAGCAGCCATAACCTGATAAAGCCATCTTAGCAAAAAAGGATAAACCAGGTTGACGGTAACCAACAGATTTCAAACCCACTGGGAAATCAGAATAGCTCTCCCAAACAGGTGAAGACTTCCCCTTATGGAATGGCTGGATGAGAACAGTGTATTACAATGGCCACAAAAGTGGATCACAAAGATCTTAGACATTGAAGATACCAAGGTCATCTAATGCATACTAGCCATAGTCAGTCACCTTGAATTTTGCCTTGCCAGTTGACTTTGAAGACTATGGAAGATAAAGTGAAAATAGTACATTTTTATAAATCTGATTCAATTAAATCCAATTTATGATTGAGTAAAGACATAACCCTGTGATGGTATTGATCCTCTTCAAAAAAAAAAAAAAAGACAAGCAGCAATTACAATTTATTTAACATTTAATGATGTATGTTTTACTTTTATGTGTTGGTATCTTATGCTTCAAGACTGAAAACTCCAAGACAGTACAAATTTCTGCATATAGTAAATGTTATTGAGTGTTTTTTGAATGAAAAATGAATAAATCAATAAAAGGATGAATACATGTCAAGACATGAAGCTTTATGGATTTGTAATACAAAAATATAGTGTCTCTCACAATGTGCAGACATTATGCCAAGACAGTGACCTTGCTCAATATTTAATAGATCGGAGACCAATCCAGCTATTATTCTTATTCCATTTTTTCATCTTTAGAAAATAAGTATGCATTTTCATAAGATCATAACTTTTAAATCTGTGTGGATTTATATCAACATTATATTACAAATGAGGAAACTGAGCAGAGAGGACTTCAGTGGCTTTCTCAGGCACATGACACTAGTCAGAGCTTGAGGTGTGATTTGAACCCACATTTTTCTAATTCCAACCTCAATATGCCATATTAGGCCCTTAATGAAGATGTTATGTGAATGGATTTTTCCAGAATGGTTATGGAGCTGAAATTTGTTGTTGTTCCTGTAATGGCAATGTTCTTCAGGGATATTTATACTTTCTCCATGTCATAAGCATCTTCACTTTTGCTATTAGGAATCTGAAGGAGTCAGTTTTTTTTTAAAGCCTAGGCTTTCATGTACTATTCAGAATTGACTCTAATCCATATTATAGCCTATAAAATAATGAGGGATCTGAAGAAATAGTGGAAATTAAAAGCTTTGTGGAGATGATATCTAGTTTCCAAATCCATGGTTATTCAATGGATGATTAAAATTGCTTATGATGTAGAGAAATATTAATGAAAGGACTGGAGATAGTGCAGACTCAGTGGTGGATCTGAGTGAGAAGTGTTTGCAAGTATTTGAATAATAATCATTTGGAACTGAATATACCTTTGCTATCTACCAGAGAACAGAAACTTCTACTTAAGGAGTCATAGCTACACAGTGTAGAAAAGCTGACCTAGACTTGATATAAAAAAGTATAACAATCACAGTTTTATTTGAATATTTCAATGAGGAAAAACTTTTTGAAAATTAGAGCAATCCAAAAGGTAAAAGGTTTAATTTAAGAGATAGCAAATAATATTTTGTTGGCATTTTTAAGGAAGAACTTTAGGCCTGTTTGACAGGTACAAAGTAGAGAGTCTTTCTGCTTAGTTAATAACTAGATGAGATGGACTTCTCTTTCAAGTCTAAGCTGATAGTCTCAATTTCTCTACAATAAATAGTTGTTAAAAGAAGATGACTTTCTCATAATGAATGAATGCAAAAACCAATGAATAAATTAATGCAGAGAAAATGTCATATTGCATAAGGTTTAGAGCTTTCAATTTTACTTTTCCTTCAGTAACATGATAAATTTACACTGACACAACCACACTCTCACCTTTCTCTCCTTCCTTGTAGCTAGAAAAGGACAATCTTAGCTTTTGCTCAGCATTTTTTTGGTGTGTGTTTGGAACCCTAAAAGTTAACTAAGGCTATATAGGTATTAGTACCATACAGTAACATGTTTCTCCCTAATACTCCCTTCAGTGGTGGGTACCTTAAAGTTTCTTTTAAAAATATCTACTTAGTTAAAGTATTATAATAATAATAATAATAATAATAATATATTTGATTATCTTTTCTTTGTTAGTTACTTGACAACTATTGTTTATTTTAATGAAGATCATACTGGACTAATAAATTTATTAAAGTATTGATCTCTATTACTATTAAGTCATCAGGAGAAATAATGTTCCTTAACATTCTGAAGCATGTAGAAAACCCTTCCAACTCCAAACATCAATCTCTTGCCTCTGCCAAAAATGAAGGAAAGAAACTTCTATTTAGGAAGCTAAAAAAAAAAAAATCTAAAATGTCTTCCTCCCTTAAATGCTGAACACATTTATTTTTGGTCTTTATTCATGAATTTTAATTCAAGTGCCCAGATTCCTGGAGCCTTTAAAAAGAGTAATGTCTATTTTTCAATAGTATCATAGTTAAATTCTATTTCTGGCTCACCAACATAAGCAACTATTTCCCCCTTCAAAATATCTATTTAAGATAATATTGTTATTTATAAAATATACTTGGAGAGGCTCAAGGTACTGGAGTGGTTGCAAATATATTTAGTTATTAGTAAAATTATCCTTCTACATTTTATTTTTCTGAATTTATGTATATAGATTTATATATGCACACATATGCAGTGCACACATATATACACATACATACATGGGATATGCATAGTCAAGTTAACAAGCACTCATTGACTGCCTACTATGTTTCCGGCACTACATATATTTATGTACATATGTATTCAGTATGTATATACATGTTTGCTCACAAGTATACATAAACTAAACTATATGTAGTTGCAAACTGATATAATCATACATTGTGCAAAATTATATTGCAGTTGCACATATGCATATATACACAATTGTAAAAAATGCCTACATGTCTACATAATGTATGTGTATGCATATTTCTGTATATCCATGCATGAAATATATAAAAGTCTGCAAATTTTCACTCACTTGAGGAAACTGTTCATGAACTTAATGCATTAGGATAGTAGTGCCTAAGATAACTCTGATATGAAATGCTCAACCACAAAAAAATGAAAATTACCAATTTTGAGTATTTGCATATGTGGGGGCAAAGAGATATTTGTTTTGGATAGAAATAGTGTCATTTGCCATTATTTTGCCATCTTCCTAACACTATATTAAATTTTTAACGTTTTTAAAAATTTTTGTGGCTGGGGAACAGACATCTAAACCTACTCTTTGATTTTGCAAATCCTAGAATGGGGGAAATATCCTAAGCCACAAATTGACAATCCATCTATAACTTCCAGTCTTAAAAAAAGGGTTAACTTTATTTTATATCATAGACACTGTTAGCATTTTTGAAGCCTTATCAGGATAATGATCCTAGTTATATAAAATAAAATACATAGAATCAAAAGGAGCCCAGTGATATTGAAATAAAAAAACATAATTTATGCACATATTACACATATACATATGTGTATGTTACATGTGTATGTGTATGTTACAAATGTGTATATTACAAAACACACCTATTATATATATATATATATATATATATATATATATATATATGCCAAGCTTATATATGTACAATCACATTTGATATATATATCCTAGGTGTGTATATATATATATATATATATATATATGATATGATAAGAACACCTGTTGCAAAATTATCTGAAGCAATGAAAGTTCAAACATTTTAGAGTTACAGAGCTATTACTGTCAGAAGACAGAATTAAAACCAAATCCCTCCATATTCTAAAATGAACTCTCATCAGGACACCAAGTTTTCTTAGTCCTTATTGTTACTACCACTACCAAATGAAGAAATATTGGTAAATGTTGGCATAATAAAGAACATATTAAGAACCACAAAAACCTAGTTCCAGATAAGCTTTAACCACATACAAGTTGTGTGATACTGGGAAATACAATTGCCAGAATTTTGTAAGGCTGCAAAAAGTAAATTAAATAAATTCCCCTGCAGAGCTCATTGTGCTATGAGCATTTTAATATTATTGCCACCATCATCATCCTTATGAGAGGCCTGTTGTTTCATTAAAGAAGGTATTCACAACATTTTGTATCATAATTCCTGAACTGTGAAGAAAATCATCTTCACAAGTTTTTGTCCTTTAAATTGAGTCATATTCTGGCAATAAATTTATTCAGCATATTATCATTCTGCTCAGTCAAAGCTTTTTCATGTAAGTAGGATTTCCTCTAAGTTTGTACCACCAAAGACTTCAGGAATATGTTGACAGTGAAAAGAAAGGAAAGAAGTAGAATAAAAGCCTTCTGAATTCTGATCTTTAGGAGACAAAGGAGAATTATCAAATTTGTGGATCAAATATCTAATGCAAACTTTCTGGCAAGTAGCAGGTAAGTGCATATTTCAGTTAGGACACTGGCAAGAATCTACAAGCCAGATGTTCAAGTATTGATATTTAGCAAGAAAATTTGAAGAACAAGACAAAAATCCCAAATATCTAATAGAACTTTTCTCACATCAATTTGATGTTTCTCCCAAGAATATCAATAACAACCCATCCATTCCTGCTCTTTATGCCTCTCCTAAGTTTGCCATCTTGTGATCTCCCCATGCTGAAGGTTTTCATTGCATTCTGCTGACAGTTAAAAATTGCCAGTCAATCACTTGGAATGTTCTGTCATAATGATATGCATTTTTTCCTTAAAAAAAAAACAGCATTTCTGAAGCCTTTCTCTATAAAAGTTTTAAAAGCAAATAATTGCATTTTCTTTGCAAGTAACTTTTGAAGGACAACCTATTTACATCATCATAAGTCAAAATGAAAAAAAGGTCAAAGTACAAGGGAACAATCATACCAAAATTTGTGGGATGCAGCCAAAGCGGTAATAAGAGGGAATTCTATATCCTTAGAGGCTTACTTGAATAAAACAGAGAAAGAAAAGATTAATGAATTGGGCTTGCAACTAAAAAAACTAAAAAAAGACCAAATTAAAAACCCCCAATCAAATACTAAATTGGAAATTCTAAAATTAAAAGGAGAAATTAAAAATATTGAAAGTAAAAAACTATTAGAACTAATTAATAAAACTAAGAGTTGGTTCTATGAAAAAGCCAATAAAATAGATAAGCCTTTGGTAAATCTGATTAGAAAAGGAGACAGGAAAAATGAAATTAGTAGTCTTAAAATGAAAAAGGGAGAACTTTCCACCAATGAAGAGGAAATTAGAGAAATAATAAGGAGTTATTTTGTCAACTTTATGCCAATAAATTTGATAATCTAAGTGAAATGGATGACTACCTCAAAAAATATAGACTTCCCAGACTAACAGAGGAGGAAATAAATTGCTTGAATAGTCCCATTTCAGAAAAAGAAATAGAACAGGCAATTAAACAACTCCCTAAGAAAAATCCCCAGGACCAGATGGATTTAATCTGAATTTTACCAAACATTTAAAGAACAATTGGCCCTAATGCTATATAAATTATTTTGATAAAATAGGGAATGAAGGAGTCCTACCTAAATTCCATCTATGACAAAGACATGGTACTGATACTCCTAAAACCAGGTAGGCTGAAAACAGAGAAAGAAAATTATAGACCAATCTCCCTAATGAATATTGATGCTAAAATCTTAAATAAGATATTAGCAAAAAGACTACAGAAAATCATCTACAAGATAATACACTATGATCAAGTAGGATTTATACCAGGAATGCAGGGCTGGTGCATATTAGGAAAACTATCAATATAATTGGCCATGTTAATAACCAAATTAACAAAACATATGATCATCTCAATAGATGCAGAAAAAGCATTTGATGAAAATCCAACATCCATTCCTATTAAAAACACTTGAGAGTATAGGAATAAATGGACTTTTCCTAAATAATCAGCAGCATCTATTTAAAACCATCAGTAAGCATCATATGTAATGGAGACAAACTGCAACTATTCCCTAATAAGATCTGGAGGAAACAAGGCTTGCCCACTATCACCGTTACTATTTAATATTGTATTAGAAATGCTAGCTTTAGCAATAAGAGCTGAGAAAGAGATTAAAGGAATAAGAATAGGCAATGAGGAAACCAAATTATCACTCTTTGCCGATGACATGATGGTATACTTAGAGAATCCCAGAGATTCTGCTAAAAAGTTATTAGAAATAATCCACAACTTTAGCAAAGTTGCTGGTTATAAAATAAACCCACATAAGTCATCAGCATTCTTATATATCACTAACAAAAATCCAACAGTCAGAGTTACAAAGAGAAATTCCATTTAAAGTAACTACTGATAATATAAAATATTTAGGAATCTATCTGCCAAGGGAAAATCAGAAACTTTATGAGGAAAATTACAGACCACTTTTCACACAAATTAAGTCGGATCTAACCAATTGGAAAAATATTAAATGCTCTTGGATAGGGCGAGCAAATATAATAAAGATGACAATATTACCTAATCTATTTATTTAGCGCTATACCAATCATAGTCCCAAAAAACTATTTTAATGACCTAGAAAAAATAACAACAAAGTTCATATGGAAAAACAAAAGGTCAAGAATTTCAAGGGAATTAATGAAAAAAAAGCAAATGAAGGTGGCTTAGCTGTACCAGATCTAAAATTATATTATAGAGCAGCAGTTACCAAAACTATTTGGTATTGGCTAAGGAATAGATTAGTTGATCAGTGGAATAGATTAGGTTCAAGGGATAAAACAGTCAACAAATATAGCAACCTAGTCTTTGACAAACCCAAAGATCCCAGCTTTTGGGATAAGAACTTACTGTTTGATAAAAATTGCTGGGAAAATTGGAAACTAATATGGCAGAAACTAGGCATTGATCCATACTTCAAACACTGTACACCAAGATAAGGTCAAAATGGGTTCATGACCTAGGCATAAAGAATGAAAATATTAATAAATTAGAGGAACACAGGATAGTTTACCTCTCAGACCTGTGGAAGGGGAAGGTCTTTATGACCAAAGCAGAACTAGAGATCATTACTGATCACAAAATAGAAAAATTTCAATTATACCAAACTGAAAAGTTTTTTAACAAACAAAACTAATGCAAACAAGATTAGAAGGGAAGCAATAAACTGGGAAAAATATTTTACAGTCAAAGTTTCTATTAAAGGCCTCATTTCCAAAATATATAGAGAATTAACTCTAATTTATAAAAAATCAAGCCATTCTCCAGTTGAAAAATGGTCAAAGGATATGAACAGACAATTCGCAGATGAAGAAATTGAAACTATTTCTAGTCATATGAAAAGATACTCCAAGTCATTATTAATCAGAGAAATGCAAATTAAGACAACTCTAAGATACCACTACACACCTGTCAGATTGGCTAAGATGACAGGAAAAAATAATGATGATTGTTGGAGGGGTGGGAAAACTGGGACATTGATGCATTGTTGGTGGAGTTGTGAACGAATCCAACCATTTTGGAGAGTAGTTTGGAACTATGCTCAAAAAGTTTTCAAACTGTGCATACCCTTTGATCCAGCAATGTTACTACTGGGATTATATCCCAAAGAGATTATAAAGAAGGGAAAGGGACCTGTATGTGCACGAATATTTGTGGCAGCCCTTTTTGTAGTGGCTAAAAACTGAAAACTGAATGGATGTCCATGAGTTGGAGAATGACTGAATAAATTATGGTGTATGAATATTATGGAATATTACTGTTCTGTAAGAAATGACCAACAGGATAATTTCAGAAAGGCCTGGAGAGACTTACACGAACTGATGCTGAGTGAAATGAGCAGGACCAGGAGATCATTATATACTTCAACAACAATACTATATGATGACCAGTTCTGATGGACCAGGCCATCCTCAGCAATGAGATCAACTAAATCATTTCCAATGGAGCAGTAATGAACTGAACCAGCTATGCCTAGAAAAAGAACTCTGGGAGATGACTAAAAACCATTACATTGAATTCCCAATCCCTATATTTATGCACACCTGCATTTTTGATTTCCTTCACAAGCTAATTGTACAATATTATAGAGTCTGATTCTTTTTGTACAGCAAAATAACGTTTTGGTCATGTATACTTATTGTGTATCTAATTTATATTTTAATATATTTAACATCTACTGGTCATCCTGCCATCTAGGGGAGGGGGTTGGGGGGTAAGAGGTGAAAAATTGGAACAAGAGGTTTGGCAATTGTTAATGCTGTAAAGTTACCCATGCATATATTCTGTAAATAAAAGGCTATTAAAAAATTATCAACAAAAAAATAAAATAAAATAAAATCATAATTTTGATGGGAAAAAAAAAGTACAAGGGAACAAGCCAGTGTTGTTTCCTAATAAAGAGCTAATGTAACTTGGATTAAGTACAAGTAGCACACATACACTATAATTTACCAGTCATCATCATTTTTGCGTAATGTTTAGCTACCCATTAGCAAAATCTTCCTTCAGAATAGCATGTATTTTCTGAAGGGTGTCATTTTTCTCTGGAAGTTTCCTCATTGATTATAAAGGTGGTCTTAAAAATAAGTGTAGTTTTAAACCTCAATGACAATTCTTTTTAAATACCTTAAGTAACTTTTATTGATTAAAGTCTCTATTACCAATCTCAGGAACTCATTCCTAAATCAGCAAATTTAATACCACATAGACAGTCTACTGCAGTAAGCCATGTGAATTTGCCAGATGAAATACTCAAGATTTTCAGTCTGGCAGCTAGTTGGTACACGAATTAGAATACTGGGTTTGGGGTTAGAAAACTCAGCTTCTAAGTGCAAATCAAATCAAAAGTTTCCGACACTTACAAGTTGTCCCTCCCTGGGAAAGTCACATAACCTTGTTTGTCTTTGTTTTCACAAATTTAAAATGAGCTAGAGGGAAAAATAAAAGGTAAACCACTTCAGTATTTTTGCTAAGGGAACTCTCAATGGAGGTTTCTAAGAATCAGACATGACTGGAAAAGTGAATGAGCAACCAAAAACAAACAAACAAAAAAAAAAAAGCCTAAAGACAAGTGATCATGTTTCAGAGATAGTGCAATGTTTCTGTTTGTACTAGTGTCAAATAATAGCTTCATGTAGATAACATGTAGGTCATTTTTCCAAAAAAAGATGAAAGGATTATGGCTATTTCTATACTGATTTATAAGGGAAGTTTTCACTTGTAAATTTCCTTCCAAAATAAGAAAGAAGTATATCCTTTCAAAAAAGTATATCCAAGTTTAATGTCATCCTTACTTTTTAGTATATGTATCATCTAATGCTCTCCCAGAGAAGAATAACAAGTTTTTTATTAAAGCTTTTTCATTTTTAAAACATATGCACAAATAGTTCTTCAACATTAAGTATTGCAAAACCTTGTGTTTCAATCCGCCCCCCCCTTTACTCTCCTAGATGGTAAGTAATCCAATATATGTTAAGCATGATATAAATACATGCCAAATTCAATATATGCATGCATATTTATATAATTGTCTTGCTGAACAAAAAAAAATCAAATCAAAAAGGAAAAAAATGAAATAGAAAAAATGCAAGCAAACAACAAGAAATATAGTGAAAATCCTATGTTGTGAACAACATTCAATTCCCACAGTCCTCTCTCTGGAGGTAGATGGCTCTGTTAATCACAAAATCATTGGAATGGGTCTGAATCATCTCTCTGTTGAAGAGAGTCATATCCATCAGAATTGATCATTGTATAATCTTGTTGTCATATACAATGATCTCCTGGTTATGTTCATTTCAATTACCATCGGTACATTTAAGTCTCTTCAGGCCTCTCTGAAATCATCCTGCTGATCATTTTTTACAGAATATTAATTTTCCATAACATTCATATATGATAACTTATTCAACCATTCTCCAACTGATGGATATCCACTACAAAAAGGGCAGCCAAAAATGAAGGTGGCCTAGCTGTACCAAATCTAAAATTATATTATAAAGCAGCAGTTACTAAAACCATCTGGTATTGGCTAAGAAATAGACTAGTTGATCAATGGAATAGGTTAGGTTCAAAGGACAAAACAGCCAATAACTTTAATTATCTAGTATTTGACAAACCCAAAGACCCCAGTTTTTGGGATAAGAATGCATTATTTGACAAATATTGCTGGGGAGATTGGAAATTAGTATGGCAGAAACTAGGCATTGACCCACATTTAACACCATACACCTAGATAAAGTCAAAATGGGTTCATGATCTAGGCATAAAGAATGAGATTATAAATAAATTGGAAGAGCATAGGGTGTTACCTCTCAGACCTGTGGAAGAGGAAGGAATTTATAACCAATGAAGAACTAGAGATCACTATTGACTACAAAATAGAAAATTTTGATTATATCAAAATTGAAAAGTTTTTGTAGAAACAAAACTAATTCAGGCAAGATTAAAAGGGAAACAATAAACTGGGAAAATATTTTTACAGTCAAAGGTTCTGATAAAGGCCTCATTTCCAAAATATATAGAGAATTGACTCTAATTTATAAGAAATCAAGCCATTCTCCAATTGATAAATGGTCAAAGGATATGAACAGACAATTCTCAGATGAAGAAATTAAAACTATTTCTAGCCATATGAAAATATGCTCCAAATCATTATTAATCAGAGAAATGCAAATTAAGACAACTCTGAGATACCACTACACACCTGTCAGATTGGCTAGAATGACAGGGAAAGATAATGAGGAATATTGGAGGAAATGTGGGAAAATGGGGACACTGATACATTATTGGTGGAATTGTGAACACTTCCAGCCATTCTGGAGAGCAATTTGGAACTATGCCCAAAAAGTTGTCAAACTGTGCACATGCTTTGATCCAGCAGTGATTCTACTGGGCTTATACCCCAAAGAGATACTAAAGAAGGGAAAAGGACCTGTATGTGCCAAAATGTTTGTGGCAGCCCTGTTTATAGTGGCTAGAACCTGGAAAATGAATGGATGAACACCAATTGGAAAATGGTTGAGTAAATTGTGGTATATGAATGTTATGGAATATTATTGTTCTGTAAGAAATGACCAGCAGGATGAATACAGAGAGGATTGGCGAGACTTACATGAACTGATGCTGAGTGAAATGAGCAGAATCAGAAGATCATTATATACCTCAACAATAATATTGTATGAGGATGTATTCTGATGGAAGTGGATTTCTTCGACAAAGAGAAGATCTAACTCAGCTTCAAGTGATCAGTGTAGAACAGAAGCAGCTACACCCAAAGAAAGAACACTGGGAAATGAATGTAAACTGTTTGCAATTTTGTTTTTCTTCCTAGGTTATTTCTACCTTCTGAATCCAATACTTCCTGTGCAACAAGAGAACTGTTTGGTTCTGCACACATACGCTGTATCTAGGACATACTGTAACATATTTAACATGTATAGGACTGCTTGCCTTCTGGGGGAGGGGGTGGAGGGAGGGAGGGGAAAAATCGGAATAGAAGTGAGTGCAAAGGATAATGCTGTAAAAAATTACCCTGGCATGGGCTCTGTCAATAAAAAGTTATTTAAAAAAAAAGAGAGGGGCGGAGCCAAGATGGCGGAGAAGACACACGCGTCTTTCTAAGCTCTTCTCTTACCCTCTTTATCAATAATATATCAAGCCTCAAAAATAGTCTTGACTGCTACAATTCGTAAAGATAAGAAGTAAAACAACTCACCAGCCGAAAAAATCTGCAGTCTCGCCAAAAGGTTGGTTCCGGGGCCAGGGGAGATCGGCGCAGACTGGAGAGAAATTAGGTTCCGAGGAGAGTCTCAAACCGAGGGTGAGGCACAGATCTCAGCACAAGCGCGCAGCCCCAACCCGCAGTAAGGGCTTTTCCTTGAGGGCAGTTGTGATCCTGCAGGGCAGGAGGACGCAGCCGGGTTAGCCTCAATCTGCGCAGGGAGCTCAGCTTGGGGCCATAGAGACTTTTTTCCAGGGCCGATTTGCATCAGGCAGAGACTCTGCAGAGTTTGTGGCTGTCTGAGTTCTGCAGTCAGCTGCTAATACTCACAGTCCCACAAGAGGCTCCGGCCTAGCGGTGACACTTACACCACTAGTCTCTAGCTGAGGGCAATAGATAATCCACTCAGCCCTACTAAGCAGTTTGATAGCTCGGCCAGTGCTGAATCCACCTCCTGTTGGGGAAGGAAAACTCTCACACAGAGCACTCCCATACCTTGGAGCCGGAAATCGGTTTACATCTCTCCTGTTCTGCAGAGGAAGCTGGTAACCCCTTGCCTAGGAGACCTACCCTAAAGGTCTTTAAACATGAATAAAAAGATGAAAAGAACAATCCACAGCTCCTGCAGAAAAAGAGCAGGTCCACAAACCTGAAGAGAACCTCAAACAGCAAAATGACATCAGACTGTCCTCCTTACAGAATGCTCTCATAGAAGAGGCCATTAAAGTCTCAAAAGAGAGTTAGAAGATAAATGGAAAGGAAGAGAAGCCTTACAAGAGAGCAACAACTTCCTGAAATACGAATTGGAAAAATAAAGAATTCCATACAAAGTAGGATTTGTGGATTTGGAAAAGACAAAGAACTCGCAAGAAAGTAGGATCCATGAATTGAAAAGACAAAGAACACGCAAGAAAGTAGGATCTGTGAATTGGAAAAGAAAATAATTCACTAAAAAAAAATTAGTGAAATGGAAAAAATTCCACAGACCAAAACAATACATTCAAAAACTCAATTGGACATATACAAGAAAGAAGTAAAAAAGCTATTGAAGAAAATAATTCTTTAAAAATTAGAACTGAACAAATTGAAACTAATGATTCATTGAGACAGCAAGAATCAGTCAAGCAAAAACAAAAAAATGACAAACTGGAAAAACCATGAATATCTACTTGCAAAAACGACAGACTTGGAAAATAGATCTAGGAGAGATAATCTGAGGATTATTGGACTTTCTGAAAACTATGATGAAAAAAGAGCCTAGATACTATTTTACAAGAAATCATCAAAGAGAACTGCCCAGATGTAATAGAATCAGAAGTGTAAAATAGGCATTGAAAGAATTCATCGAACACCTTCTAGAAGAAACCTCAAAATAAAAACCCCAAGGAATATTGTGGCAAAATTTCAGAACTATAAGATTAAGGAAAAAATTTTACAAGCAGCCAAAAAAAACCATTTAAATACCGAGGTGCCACAATAAGGATCACTCCAAGATCTGGCTGCCTCTACATTAAAGGAAAGAAGGCCTGGAATATGATATTCCGAAAGGCACAAGAACTTGAGATGCAGCCAAGAATAAACTACCAGCTAAGTTGAGCATTTTCTTCCAGGGAAGAAGATGGACATTTAATGAAACAAATGAATTCCATTTGTTTCTGAAGAAAACCAGAACTAAACAAAAATTTGATCTCCAAGAATAGAACTCAAGAGATGCAGAAAAGGTAAAAAATAACTCTTGAGAATTGTATTTCTGTTGTGGATATACAAAAAAGAATACATGTATAATTTGATTGTACTGATATAACATAAAAAGGAAGTAGATATGGAAAAGGGATGATGGCAGAATAAGGTGGGAAGGAGGGATAAAAGAGGGAACCACATCCCACAAAGAGGCTAAGAAACTACTCATCATATCTGAGGGAATTTAGAGAGGGGAGGAACATTGTGTGAATCTTACTCTCATCAGAGTTAGGCTCAAAGAAAATAATTGACATTTGTTTTAGAGAAAATTCTCTCCCTCATTAAAACGGGAGAGGAAAAGGGAAAAGAAAAAGAGTAATAAGGGAAGGAAGGGAAAGACTCAAAGGGGGAGGGAGGGATTATAAAGAGGATAAGTATCGTGATACAAGAGGTACATAAGTTTAAAGGGGAAAGAGGGTTGGGGAGGCAAGAATAAGTAAAGCACAATCTGGGGTTATAGGATGGCAGGAAATACAGATTTAGTAATTCTAACCTAAATGTAAATGGGATGAACTCCCCATAAAGAGGAGGCAGATAGCAGACTGGAGCAAAGTCAGAACCCTACAATATGTTGTTTACAAGAAACACATTTAAAGCAGGGATGCATATAGAGTAAAAGTAAAAGGCTGGAGCAAAATCTATTATGCTTCAGGTGAAGTCAAAAGCAGGGTAGCCATCCTTATCTCAGATCAAGCAAAAGTAAAATTGATCTAATTAAAAGAGATAAGGAAGGTAACTCATCCTGCTAAAGGGTAGCAAAACAACGAAGCAATATCAATATTAACATATATGCACCAAGTGGTATGGCACTCAACTTCCTAAAGGAGAAGTTAAGAGAGTTGCAAGAAGAAACCAGACAACAAAACTGTAATAGTAGGAGATCTCAACCTTGCACTCTCAGAATTAGACAAATCAAACCACAAAACAAATAAGAAAGAAATTAAAGAAGTAAATAGAATATTAGAAAAATTAGGTATGTTGGATCTTTGGAGAAAATTGAATGGAGATAGAAGGGAATATACTTTCTCTCAGCAGTTCATGGAACCTATTCAAAAATTGACCATATATTAGGACATAAAGACCTCAAAATCTAAATGCAAGACAAGCTGAAATAGTAAATGCTTTCTTTTCAGATCATGATGCAATAAAAACTACATTCAACAAAAAGTTAGGGGAAATAGACCAAAAGTAATTGGAAACTAAACAACTCTCATCTTAAAGAATGATTAAGTGAAGCAGCAAATTATAGATACAATTAATAATTTCACTCAAGATAATGACAATGATGAGACATCATACCAAAATTTGTGGGATGCAGCCAAAAGCGGTAATAAGAGGAATTTTATATCCTTAGAGGCTTACTTGAATAAAACAGAGAAAGAAAAGATTAATGAATTGGGCTTGCAACTAAAAAAACTAAAAAGACCAAATTAAAAACCCCAATCAAATACTAAATTGGAAATTCTAAAATTAAAAGGAGAAATTAAAAAATATTGAAGTAAAAAACTATTGAACTAATTAATAAAACTAAGAGTTGGTTCTAATGAAAAAGCCAATAAAATAGATAAGCCTTTGGTAAATCTGATTAGAAAAAGGAGGGAGGAAAATGAAATTAGTAGTCTTAAAATGAAAAGGAGAACTTTCCACCAATGAAGAGGAAATTAGAGAAATAATAAGGAGTTATTTTGCTCAACTTTTATGCCAATAAATTTGATAACCTAAGTGAAATGGATGAGACCTCCAAAAATACAGACTTCCCAGACTAACAGAGGAAGAAGTAAATGTGAATAGTCCCATTTCAGAAAAGAAATAGAACAGGCAATTAAACAACTCCCTAAGAAAAATCCCAGGACCAGATGGATTTACATGTGAATTTTACCAAACATTTAAAGAACAATTGGCCCCTAATGCTATATAAATTATTTGATAAAATAGGGAATGAAGGAGTCCTACCAAATTCCTTCTATGACACAGACATGGTACTGATACCTAAACCAGGTAGGCTGAAAACAGAGAAAGAAAATTATAGACCAATCTCCCTAATGAATATTGATGCTAAAATCTTAAATAAGATATTAGCAAAAAGACTACAGAAAATAATCTCCAAGATAATACACTATGATCAAGTAGGATTTATACCAGGAATGCAGGGCTGGTTCAATATTAGGAAAACTATCAATATAATTGGCCATGTCAATAACCAAATTAACAAAAACCATATGATCATCTCAATAGATGCAGAAAAAGCATTTGATAAAATCCAACATCCATTCCTATTAAAAACACTTGAGAGTATAGGAATAAATGGACTTTTCCTTAAAATAATCAGCAGCATCTATTTAAAACCATCAGTAAGCATCATATGTAATGGAGACAAACTGCAATCATTCCCACAAGATCTGAGGAAACAAGGCTGCCCACTATCACCGTTACTATTTAATATTGTATTAGAAATGCTAGCTATAGCAATAAGAGCTGAGAAAGAGATTAAAGGAATAAGAATAGGCAATGAGGAAGCCAATTATCACTCTTTGCCGATGACATGATGGTATACTTAGAGAACCCCAGAGATTCTGCTAAAAAGTTATTAGAAATAATCCACAACTTTAGCAAAGTTGCTGGTTATAAATAAACCCACATAAGTCATCAGCATTCTTATATATCACTAACAAAATCCAACAGTCAGAGTTACAAAGAGAAATTCCATTTAAAGTAACTACTGATAATATAAAATATTTAGAATCTATCTGCCAAGGAAAATCAGACACTTTATGAGCAAAATTACAGACCACTTTTCACACAAATTAAGTCTGATCTAACCAATTGAAAAATATTAAATGCTCTTGGATAGGGCGAGCAAATATAATAAAGATGACAATATTACCTAAACTAATCTATTTATTTAGTGCTATACCAATCAGACTCCCAAAAAACTATTTTAATGACCTAGAAAAATAACAACAAAGTTCATATGGAAAACAAAAAGGTCAAGAATTTCAAGGAATTAATGAAAAAAATCAAAATGATGGTGGCTTAGCTGTACCAGATCTAAAACTATACTATAGAGCAGCAGTTACCAAAACTATTTGGTATTGGCTAAGGAATAGATTAGTTGATCAGTGGAATAGATTAGGTTCAAGGGATAACAGTCGACAACAAATATAGCAACCTAGTCTTTGACAAACCCAAAGATCCCAGCTTTTGGGATAAGAACTTACTGTTTGATAAAAATTGCTGGGAAAATTGGAAACTAATATGGCAGAAACTAGGCATTGATCCATACTTAACGCCGATACCAAGATAAGAGTCAAAATGGGTTCATGACCCAGGCATAAAGAAGTGAAATTATTAATAAATTAGAGGAACATAGGATAGTTTACCTCTCAGACCTGTGGAAGGGAAGGTTTTATGACCAAAGAGAACTAGAGATCATTACTGATCACAAAATAGAAAATTTCGATTATACCAAACTGAAAAGTTTTGTACAAACAAAACTAATGCAGACAAGATTAGAAGGGAAGCAATAAACTGGGAAAATATTTTACAGTCAAAGGTTCTGATAAAGGCCTCATTTCCAAAATATATAGAGAATTAACTCTAATTTATAAAAATCAAGCCATTCTCCAATTGAAAAATGGTCAAAGGATATGAACAGACATGTTCTCAGATGAAGAAATTGAAACTATTTCTAGTCATATGAAAAGATGCTCCAAGTCATTATTAATCAGAGAAATGCAAATTAAGACAACTCTAAGATACCACTACACACCTGTCAGATAGGCTAAGATGACAGGAAAAAATAATGATGATTGTTGGAGGGGATGTGGGAAAACTGGGACATTGATTCATTGTTGGTGGAGTTGTGAACGAATCCAACCATTTTGGAGAATAGTTTGGAACTATGCTCAAAAGTTATCAAACTGCTGCACCCTTGATCCAGCAGTGTTACTACTGGGATTATATCCCAAAGAGATTATAAAGAAGGAAAGGGACCTGCTATGTGCCGAATGTTTGTGGCAGCCCTTTTGTAGTGGCTAGAAACTGGAAACTGAATGGATGTCCACTCAGTTGGAGAATGGCTGAATAAATTGTGGTATATGAAAATTATGGAATATTACTGTTCTGTAAGAAATGACCAACAGGATGATTTCAGAAAGGCCTGGAGAGACTTACACGAACTGATGCTGAGTGAAATAGCAGACCAGGAGATCATTATATACTTCAACAACAATACTAGATGATGACTAGTCCTGATGGATCAGGCCATCCTCAGCAACAAGATCAACCAAATCATTTCTAATGGAGCAGTAATGAACTGAACTAACTATACCTAGAAAAGAACTCTGGGAGATGACTAAAACCATTACATTGAATTCCCAGTCCCTATATTTATGCACACCTGCATCTTTGATTTCCTTCACAAGCTAATTGTCAAATAATTCAGAGTCTGATTCTTTTGTACAGCAAAATAATGTTTTGAGTCATGTATACTTATTGTGTATCTAAGTTATATTTTTATATATTTAACATCTACTGGTCATCCTGCCATTTAGGGAGGGGTGGGGGTAGAGGTGAAAAATTGAACAAGAGGTTTGGCAATTGTTAATGCTGTAAAGTTACCCATGTATATATCCTGTAAATTAAAGGCTATTAAATAAAAAAAATAAATAAATAAATAAATAAAAAAATAAAAAAAAGAGAGAGAAAAAGAACTATCTTTTTTCTTTTATCTCCAAAACTTACCAAAGTTATCTAATTAAAACAACAACAACAACAACTGTCTATTGACCTATTATTTATAACCTTTGCATTTAGCCAGTATATATACATATTGGTATTTTTAAAATTCTCTCCTTGTTGTTTGTGATTGTTCCTTTAATTGTATTTGTACACCCATCATCTAATGTCATATAAAAGTCTAAATAAGAGAAATTGAACGTTGGTGGATATTAGCAAGAGAGAAGAGTATATTTGGTTGAGTGGTAGAAATAATTTTGAATTCAATTTGATTAATTTTTAGTTACAAATTATCAAAATAAACCCCATTATAAGTGCCTATTCATTAAAGATACATTTCTTTATTAGCCTTATCTAAATGTATAGATATATATCTATTTTATATATGTGTGTGTCACACACACAAATTTTGTCTATCTATCTGGTGAGGGATAGCATGATTCATCATAAGTCCTTTCATATTATGGTCATTTAATATCTTCATAAGTTATTAAGTTTTTGAAAGTTGATTATATTCAAAATTGCTATTTTATAAAACATTCTCTTCATTCTGATAACTTCATTTTGCAACAGTTCATAATTTTTTTCCAAATTTTTTTGAAATCCCCTTCTTGCTTTCTTACATCACAGTAGTATTCCATTAGATTCACATGTCACAACTTGCTCAACCGTTCTTTAGTTAAGGGGTTTCTCCTGAGTATACAATTCTTTGCCATCACAAAAGAGGTGTGTCTTTTGTATATATTGGTCCTTTTCTCTTTTCTTTGACCCCTTCTTTATTAGCAATGGTATTGCTAGGTCAAAAGATATGCACAGTTTAATATTTTTGGGGGTTAAGTTCTGAATTGCTTTCCAAGAGTTATTATTATTTTAATGCTCCCCCACAATTGTATTAGGGTACCTATTTTCCATCAGACCTTAAATCCTTTATCATTTTTTCCTTTTCTTAGCTTAGATAATTTAATGAATATGAGGTAGTATCTCAGAGTTATTTTAATTTGCATTTCCTAAATTATTGCTAATTTAAGGCATTTTCATATGATTATTGATGACTGATTTCTGTCCCTGAAAACTGTCTATTCATATTCTATGAACACATAGCAATTGGGGAATGACATTTTCATTCATATTTGAAACGATTCCCTTTATATCTTAGAAATGAGATCTTTTTTTAATTGCTGCAATGATTTTCTCTAGATTCTTATTTTTGTTCTAACTTGCATTGATTTTGTTTTGCAAAACTTTTATATATTATGAGAACAATATTATGCATTTTACCTCCTGTGAACATAACAGTCTTTTCCATGGTATTAACCTCTTCCCTTAGCCATAACTATCACAAATAATTTCTTCCTTCCTCTATTCATTTGCTTATAATCTCACTATTTTTGTCTGTTATATACCAAATTTGTGCTTATATGTGTGATGTGAGGTGTTTCTCCAAATCTCATTTTTGTTAAACTTCTTTACAGTTTTCCTAATAGCATTTGTTAAATGATGATTCCTTTCCCCAGTAGCTGGGATCCTATTATTTAAATCTTTCTCTATTTTCATGAAAAGTGCTTTGTAATTATGTTCATATAATCTAAATTCATTTCTGGGCACATAGATTCTAAAATATTTAATTATCAGTAGTTAATGTAAATGGAATGTTTCTTTGTAGCTCTTCCTGCTGGCTTTTGTTTGTAATACAAAGAAATGCTAATAATATGTGTGAATTTATTTTACTTTCTGCAACTTTGCTGAATTTGTTAATTGTTTCAGTTAGTTTTTGAGTTGGCTCTGCAGGGTTTATAAATAAACCAGCATATTATCTTTCAAAAGAAATAGCTTTGTTTTGTCTTTGTCTGTATTTATTCTTTCAAATTCATATTCTTATGTTATTGCTATAATATAGCATTGCCTTTCTATTTCAATATTTAGTAGTAATGGTGATAATGAATTTTCAACAGTGATTTCTCCTTGATCATTTTTCATGTTCTTTTTGCTATGGAATATTTCATGGTTTTAATTTTTTTTCATTCTTTTATTGTTGTTTTATTTTTTTTTCTGGATGTCTTATGGAGTCATTTCTTATCTATTTGGCCAATTCTAATTTCTTTTGTCCTTTTGACTTCAGGGCTGGTGCTCTATCCACTGAACCACCTCGCTGCCTCTGCAATTCTAATTTTTAAGAAGTTATTTTCTTCAATTCAGTTTTCTTTTTTTCTTATCTTTCTGATTTCATTTGGTCTTTAAAAACACTGTTAACTCCTTTAGCTTTAGCTTTGTATCTCTAGGAATTCGTACTGGACTTTTGTCCAAGCTGCATTTTTGATTTGAGAATTTTCTTGCAGAGGTTTTTGAGTCATTTTATTCTGTGTTTATGTCTTAGGTTCCTTCTTGCCATAAAATATTTCTATGATTGTATTCTTTTATTTGCTCATTCTTTTAGCCTATTCCTTAATTTTGATTTTCTTTTAATATTAATCTTTCCATACTTGTTGGATGTATGATAAGTCTGAGCTTTTGTCTTTTTCATGCTTTTGTTGGTTTGCAGTTCCCTTTGGGATAGTATTTGATCTGCAAGTTTTCAATGCAGCCAAAGTAGTATAGTGGGTAATAAGGTCTGTTTGATCCCTTCCTAGTCTGAGTTCTATAGATACCTAACCGAAGTTTGCTTCCATCAGCTTTTTTTTGGTTGAGAGTTTCAGTAGACTCCTGCTTAACTAAGCCAATATTAGATCTTTTGAAAGTTCTAGAGGTTTAGAGGGATAGCAAATCCCTTTTGTTCTTGTGTTTTTATTCTATTTCTTGTATTAAAAACACACAGATATTCTGTACTTCCCAAAATCTGTTATATGTTCAGTCAATATACACAACCACTTTTCCAGACCCTATATCTGTGATCCAGCACTGGGTGGTTTGTGGCAGAGCTACAAGATGTCACTCATTCTTGTATTCAGTGATTGCTCATTAATCCCTTTTGATTTCTTTATGGTTCCCTTCTTCAGTTCTCTCTTAGTCCCTAGATATTGTAATGCTTTTAATAACTGCCCATTTAACCACTCTGCTCCTAAACAGACCTTTCTCAGGGTTTACAGATCTCTCTGTTCTCCCTAGCAACTTTGGGATGAAAATTATGACTTCTTCTTGGCTTTCCAATAAGAATTCAGTTGGACACTTTCTCTAGGTCTTTGTTGAAAGTTGAGAGGGAAGCTATACTCTAATGTTTCTTCTTAATGCAATATCTCAAATCCTCCAACATTAGAAAACTGATATTCTTCCTTAATGATGAGAAGCATATTTTTTGGTAATATATGTAGTGCTTCAATATATGGTCAGAAACTTAAGATAAAAATTTTGTAGGTTGATGAAAAATGAAAAAAAATGCAAGAGTTCTTTCTTTAAACTGGCAAACATATATATGTACAAGGAAGTCATATTGGATGATCTCCTTCACTCAGACATTCAGGTAGTACAGTGAATACAGAATTGTACTTAGATTTAGGAAGACCTGAATTAAAAACTTGCCCCAGGTCCTTATAAGATTTATGACCCTTTTGTCTACCTTTTCCTGGCTATTTACTGAATTTAATTTTTATTCCAATGTGATCTGAAAAGGAAGAATTTACTATTTTTACTTTTTTGCGTTTGATTAAGAGGTTTTTATGCCCTAGTATATGGTCAATTTTGTATAGGTAGCATATACTGCTGAGAAAAAATAGCTAATAAATACCTTTATCTCTATTCAACTTTTTCAGAGGTCTACATATATGTGTTTTCTATAATTGAATTAACCTCCCTAATTTCTTTTTTTTTTTAATTTTGTGGTTAGATTTTTCTGATTCTGAGAAGAGAAGCTTGAGGTTCCCTACTAAAATAGTTTTGTTGTCTATTTCTTCCTATAATTGGCTTAAAATCTTCTCTAGGAATTTGCCTACTCTACCACTTGTTTCATATACCTTTAGTATTGTTACTACACCATTTACATATATTAAATTATTTACATATATAAATGTATATATTCTTATTGAGATAAAAATAGAGGAAATTACAAAAAAAACTAGTATAAATAACTTTGATTCAGCAAAACCAAAAAGCTTCTGGATAGGAAAACAATAAATATATATAAATATATAAATTATTTACAGAGTTACAGATTTCATTTTCCCATGTATGGAAATAAATACATTAACCTTTAAATAGTTTATATTTTCTCTCTATTTAGTTTTCTTTGCTTAACTGTAGTCCTATTTTTCTAGATTACATTTTACCTTTAGTTCTATTTTGGTTTTCAACAGAAATTATTTAAAATTTTAATTCACTAAAAAAAATTATATTACTTCATTAAAGATTCATCACCTTTCTTGAAAGATCATGAGTCTCATTAGGTAATTAAGTCCTAGTTGTAATCCTAGTCGTTTGCCTTCTGGAATATGTTATTCCCAGGACGTTTCATCATTTATTGTAGATGTTGCCATATTCTGGGTAATTCTAACAGTTACTCTTTGATATTGGAATTGTTTTTGTTTGGCAGTTTGCAGGATTTTTTTTCCTCCTGAGATTGCAGTACTGGAGTTTCACATCAGTGTACTGTGGTATTCTCTTTATGGTATCTTTTTCTGAAGGTGAATGCTAGATTCTTTTAATGAGTATTTCCCTCTCTCTTTCTAGAATGTTGGGGCAGTATTCCTTAATGACCTCTTGAAGAATGCTGTTTAAGCTCTTTTTTTGATATGGCTTTCACATAGGCCAATAGTTTTAAAATTGTCTCTTCTGACTCTGTATTTCAGGTCAGCTATTTTTCGAATGAGGTATTTCACATTTTTTTTCCATTTTGTTCATTCTTGTAAAATTGTGCTATATCACAGTCATTAACTTCCATTTGCCCTGTTCTAATATTTAATGTGTGATTTTCTTCAGTTAGCTTTTGTATCTTTTTTTTATTTGATTAATTATACTTTAGAATGAGTTTTCCTTGGTGGATGTTTTTACATTTGGCCAATTTTATTTTTTTAATATTATTTTCTTCAGAGAATTCTTTCCTTCTTTCTCCAAGTTTTTGACTATCCCATGCGTACCTCTAATTTCCTTTCTCATTTTTTTTCTTCTACCTCTCCTATGTGCTTTTTCAAGTCTTTTATAAACACTTACAAGAAGCCTTTTTGGGCTTGAAATTAATTCATATGACTCATTAAGATTTCTCCTGTGGACATTTGGTCCTCATCTGAGTTGTTGTTTTAATCTTCCCTGTCACCATAGTAGAATGCTATTATGACCGGGGAATGCTCTGGTCAAGGTTCTTTTCTGTATCTTTATCATTTTCTTTCCTTTTCTTTTGGTATTTCCTCTTGTTATTATTATTATTTTTTTTACTTTCATGATGGAACTCTGCACAATCAAACTGTTCAAAACACCTGTGCCTAGGCTTTGAGCACAGGGGCCCTTTGTGTTTTCAGGGTCTAGCTTTACCTATTCTTTTCTTTTTTTTTTTAGCATGCAGAATTCTTTTTAATTTTTTAAAAAAGTATATATATATATATATATATATATATATATATATATATATATATATATGAATAGCCTTTTATTTACAGGTTATATGTATGGGTAACTTTACAGCATTGACAATTGCCAAGCCTCTTGTTCCAATTGTTCCCCTCCTTCCCCACCCCTCCCCAGATGGCAGGATGGACAGTAGATGTTAAATATATTAAAATATAAATTAGATATACAATAAGTATACATGACCAAACCATTATTTTGCTGTACAAAAATAATCAGACTCTGAAATATTGTACAATTAGCCTGTGAAGGAAATCAAAAATGCAGGTGGACAAAAATATAAGGACTGAGAATTCAATGTAATGGTTTTTAGTCATCTCCCAGAGTTCTTTCGATGGGCATGGCTGGTTCAGTTCATTACTGCTCCATTGGAACTGATTTGGTTCATTAATTGCTGAGGATGGCCAGGTGCATCAGAATTGTTCATCATATAGTATTGTTGTTGAAGTATATAATGATCTCCTGGTCCTGCTCGTTTCACTCAGCATCAGTTCGTGTAAGTCTCTCCAGACCTTTCTGAAATCATTCTGTTGGTCATTTCTTACAGAACAATAATAATCCATAATATTCATATACCACAATTTATTCAGACATTCTCCACTTGATGGGCATCCACTCAGTTTCCAGTTTCTGGCCACTACAAAGAGGGCTGCCACAAACATTCGTGCACATACAGGTCCCTTTCCCTTCTTTATGATGTCTTTGGGATATAAGCCCAGTAGTAACACTGCTGGATCAAAGCATATGCACAGTTTGATAACTTTTTGAGCATAGTTCCAAATTGTTCTCCAGAATGGTTGGATGTATTCACAATTCCACCAACAATGTATTCGTGTTCCTGTTTTCCCACATCCCCTCCAACATTCCGCGTTATCTTTTCCTGTCATTCTAGCCAGTCTGACAGGGGTGTTGTGGTATCTCAGAGTTGTCTTAATTTGCATTTCTCTGATTAATAATGACTTGGAGCATCTTTTCATATGGCTAGAAATAGTTTCAATTTCTTCATCTGAGAATTGTCAGTTCATATCCTTTGACCACTTATCAATTGGAGAATGGCTTGATTTCTTATAAATTAGAGTCAATTCTCTATATATTTTGGAAATGAGTCCTTTATCAGAACGTTTGACTGTAAAAATATTTTCCCAGTTCATTGCTTCCCTTCTAATCTTGTCTGCATTAGTTTTGTTTGTACAAAAACTTTTCAATTTGGTATAATCAAAATTTTCTATTTGGTGATCAGTAAAGATCTCTAGTTCTTCTTTGGTCATAAATTCCTTCCTCTTCCACAGGTCTGAGAGGTAAACTATCCTGTGTTCCTCTAATTTATTTATAATCTCATTCTTTATGCCTAGGTCATGAACCCATTTTGACCTTATCTTGGTGTATGGTGTTAAATGTGGAACAATGCCTAGTTTCTGCCTTATTAGTTTCCAATTTTCCCAGCAATTTTTGTCATACAGTAAGTTCTTATCCCAAAAGCTGGGGTCTTTGGGTTTGTCAAACACTAGGTTGCTATAATTGTTGACTGTTTTGTCCTTTGAACCTAACCTATTCCACTGATCAACTAATCTATTCCTTAGTCAATATCAAATGATTTTGGTAACTGCTGCTCTATAATATAATTTTAAATCTGGTACAGCTAAGCCACCTTCATTTAATTTTTTTTTTCATTAATTCCCTTGAAATTCTTGACCTTTTGTTTTTCCATATGAATTTTGTTGTTATTTTTTCTAGATCATTAAAATAGTTTTTTGGGAGTCTGATTGGTATAGTGCTAAACAAATAGAATAATTTAGGTAGTATTGCCATCTTTATTATATTTACTAGCCCTATCCAAGAGCATTTAATATGGTTCCAATTGGTTAGATCAGACTTAATTTGTGTGAAAAGTGTTTTGTAGTTTTGCTAATAAAATTTCTGATTTTCCCTTGGCAGATAGATTCCTAAATATTTTATACTATCAGTAGTTACTTTAAATGAAATTTCTCTTTGTAATTCTAACTGTTGGATTTTGTTAGTGATATATAAGAATGCTGATGATTTATGTGGGTTTATTTTGTATCCTGCAATTTTGCTAAAGTTGTGGATTATTTCTAATAGCTTTTTAGTAGAATCTCTGGGGTTCTCTAAGTATACCATCATATCATCAGCAAAGAGTGATAATTTGGTTTCCTCATTGCCTACTCTAATTCAGTTAATCTCTTTCTCAACTCTTATTGCCAAAGCTAGCATTTCTAATACAATATTGCATAGTAACAGTGATAGTGGGCAGCTTTGTTTCACTCCCGATCTTATTGGGAATGGTTGCAGTTTTCCCCCATTACATATGATGCTTGCAGATGATTTTAAATAGATGATGCTAATTATTTTAAGGAAAAGTCCATTTATTGCTATACTCTCAAGTGTATTTAATAGGAATGAATGTTGGATTTTATCAAATGCTTTTTCTGAATCTATTGAGATGATCATATGATTTTTGTTAATTTTGTTATTAATGTGGCCAATTATATTAATAATTTTCCTAATATTGAACCAGCCCTGCATTCCTGGTATAAATCCTACTTGATCATAGTGTATTATCCTGGGGATGATTTTCTGTAGTCTTTTTGCTAATATCTTATTTAAGATTTTAGCATCAATATTCATTATGAAGATTGATATATAATTTTCTTTCTCTGTTTTCAACCTACCTGGTTTAGGTATCAGTACCATGTCTGTGTCATAAAAGGAATTTGGTAAGACTCCTTCATTCCCTATTTTATCAAATAATTTATATAGCATTGGGGCCAATTGTTCTTTAAATATTTGGTAGAATTCATATGTAAATCCTTCTGTTCCTGGGGATTTTTTCTTACGGAGCTGATTAATAGCTTGTTCTATTTCTTTTTCTGAAATAGGACTATTCAAGCAATTTACTTCCTCCTCTGTTAATCTGGGAAGTCTATATTTTGGGGGGTAGTCATCCATTTCACTTAGCTTATCAAATTTATTGGAATAAAGTTGAGCAAAATAACTCTTTATTATTTCTCTAATTTCCTCTTCATTGGTGGAAAGTTCTCCCTTTTCATTTTTAAGACTACTAATTTCATTTTCCTCCCTCCTTTTTCTAATCAGATTTACCAAAGGCTTATCTATTTTATTGGCTTTTTCATAGAACCAACTCTTACTTTTATTAATTAGTTCAACAGTTTTTTTTTTACTTTCGTTATTATTAATTTCTCCTTTTAATTTTAGAATTTCCAATTTAGTATTTGATTGGGGGTTTTTAATTTGGTCTTTTTTTTTTAGTTGCAAGCCCAATTCATTGATCTTCTCTTTCTCTGTTTATTCAAGTAAGGCTCTAAGGATATAAAATTTCCTCTTATTATGACTTTGGCTGCATCCCACAAATTTTTGCATGATGTCTCATCGTTGTCATTATCTTGAGTGAAATTACTAATTTTATCTGTAATTTGTTTTTTCACCCAATCATTATTTAACATGAGATTGTTTAGTTTCCAATTACTTTTTGGTCTATTTACCCCTAACTTTTTGTTGAATGTAGTTTTTATTGCATAGTGATCTGAAAAGAAAACATTTACTATTTCTGCCTTCTTGCTTTTAATTTTGAGGTCTTTATGTCCTAACATATGGTTAATTTTTGAATAGGTTCCATGAACTGCTTAGAAGAAAGTATATTCCTTTCTCTCTCCATTCAATTTTCTCCAAAGATCTAACATACCTATTTTTTCTAATATTCTATTTACCTCTTTAATTTCTTTCTTATTTGTTTTGTTGTTTGATTTTGTCTGTTCTTTTTAAGAAATGGCATGGTTTCCCAGAGTTTTCCTTCTGAACTAGGACTGCAAGCTGCCCCATTCATTTGCTCCCATACTGAGCCAAGACTGAGGGTCTTGCTGATTTGCTGAATGAAGACCTTCTCATCAGTTTTCCCAGAGTCTGTCTGAGCTGAGCAGAACTCCTTTTTCACTGCAGAGAGACTGACCTTTCTCAACATTTTTCCTGTATCTTGAGTTGGAGAGTGGTTTCATTCCAGCAGATCCTTTTCAGAGACTTGGTTTCATATAGTTTTCAAGGGAAACTGGTAGAGCTTGAGCAGCTTCCTTGCTTTACTCTACTAACTTGTCTCTACCCCTGAAAGTTATCCATAAGCTTTCTAATATTAATTATTGCTATGTTGTCAATTTGCCAAACCCTCAAGTTTGTCAGATTTGCATCTGTTTTATTATTACTTATTTTCACCATCCTTTTGTGAGTTGTGTATTACAATTCTTTGTAGTCTTTGACCATCTACCTATGAAGAAGTGGTTATTATTAGTCCTGTTAATTATTAATATGTCTTATAGACCAAAATATTTTATAGTATTAAAAATAAAAAATAATCTCTTCATTTTGCCACTTCTTTTCTCATTCTAGGTTTTCTTTTCCTATGCAGAAGCTTTTTGGTTTTGCTGAATCAAAATTTTCTTTATTAATTTTTTAAATTTCCTGTATTCTTATCTCAATAAGAATACATCTCTTACCCATAGCTGTGAAAAGTAGATGTTCTATTTTTCCTCTAATTTTCCATAGTATGATATTAGGGTTATTCATCTATTTAAAATTTATTAGAAAATACAGAAAATGTGCTGGTTCAAGTCTATTTTTTCCAGACTACAATCCAATAAGTGTTTTCTTCAGTGAGATCTCTTCCTCCCACTGAAACACTATTTATTCTTTCTTATCCCCATTTCAGATTTTCCTTTTTTTGTCACCTTCCCCATGCTCTTATATGTCCTTTTCTTCCTGATACACTACAGGAGATAGGGTTCCTTCATTATGAAGTATTTATCGTGTTGACAATGATAGGTGCAGAATTGTATTGTATTCTGGTCCTTTATTTGTCATATGGTAGCTAACTGATCTTTATCAAATCTTTTAACTTTTTTGATCTTTAATAATCTCATTTGATAAATGATAATAACAATATCTGTTCTATCAAAATGAGAGAGTTTTTGTGAAAATCAAATGAGAAACTTCATATTGAACCTCATTAATATGCATACAACTTTAGAAGAAAATTATTTGTCATCATCAGTGTAGACATTAAATTGGGGTTAAATAAGGTGACAGCCACTAAAGTAAGACCACTCCAAATGGCCATAATCAATCAGTAAAATATGGTGGAAAGGATTTTGGATTTGGCATTAGAAATATTTGGTTTCAAATTCTGTGTCTGACATTTATTAGCCATGTGACCACAAGGAAGTCACAAGTTTGAGCCTCATTTTGCTCATTAGAAGGTGAGGGCTTGGATTACATAGCCTCTAAGATCACTTGCAGGTCTAAATCAATGATCCTATGATTGTATTTTTAAAAACTAATTTTTTTTTTTAGAAAATACTTCATTGCAGAAGAGAATACCAAAGAAGGGATTAGATTGCTAAAATGACATACACAAAAACAGACTACCAATTAGGTCCCAGAAATATATGTATCTTATTAAATTATATGAAGGATTTAGTTCAATGTACACAATACGAGGACTACACCAGTCAAATGTAAATTACAATCTTTTGCATTTATCTTGCTTTCAGCATTTCTCTATGAACATCTTTTCATTTGATGAGCCTAACATTAGAATTCATGGCATTCTCATCTCCTATTATTTAATTTTCTTTATGTAATCATTTTAAGTAGTATTTCATTGTTTGTCATCCCCTTAATTTTCATCCTTCTCTTTCTTTCTAATATTAAGATATTTCCTTCTCTCTGTAGATATATTTTTGCATTGTCTTTTATTTAGGCTTTATCCAACTTTTTGTTGCATTCATCTTTTTTAAGTCTTAGGCAACAGAACTTGCTCTTCTCAGAGATATTACCTTTACATTTTTCTTGCTGTTATAGAGCAATCTTGGCAAAGAGTTTGTCCTATAATTAGTGAATTCTTTAATAGCACATCTCAGTTGATTGAGAAGTGAAGGCTGAAACAAAGTGATTCCTTCTGATTTTTCAGGACTAACAATATTTTATATCTTACAACTCAAGACCATAATCTCAAGAAGATTTAATTACAGTCCTAGCACATACCACAGTGCCTGGAATGTAGGTTGTTACTAAATAAATGGTTATTGAATGAATTAGAGGACAGTTCCCATTCCCATGGGATTAACCAGAATAAGAAACTTAATGTATTTTCTGCTTTGCAACAATTCTTTGAGATCAAAATGTTTATTCCCAACAAAAAGATGATAAAAAATGTAATTGGACCATTCATTTATCCTTCTGATTTTAACAAAGTGGACCTCATGTTGAAACTCTTTCTCCTGCTCTTTTTTATTTTCTTAGAAAGCTAGATTTTCTTTGTATGCATGTGTTTTTGTCTAGTGTCAGTATTGGATATAATCTCTTGGGCAAGTAGGGGAGGGAGACATACTCCTTCCTTTTTGCTGTTTTCTTTCTAGCCTCTTTCCCTGCGACTCATACTCAGTTTTTCATCTCTATTTTAGGAAAAGTCCATCCAGATCTATCACCCTGACCATATTTAGATAGCTGCTATTGACTGATTCTTTCATTTTCTTTGTTTTCCATAGAGTTCAGCACTGAGTTCACACCAAGTTCTCTCCACACCGAAGGCAAAAATTATAATACCAGCCTGCAACTTATGCATTACTTTTATTTTAATATTTCTTGAAAGTATTTGTCTCCCAATATATTAACTACCAGAACTTCTATAACATATATCATCATTTAATTTCAGTAACAAACAAGGAAAATCAGATCCTTAATCGGAAAACTCTCCCACAATTCTTCTACCACTTTAAGTGCTCTACATAACCACAAATTGTTTTATTTTTAGTTCTCCCTTTGTTTTATTACTTCAAAATCTATTTTACATTTTCTTTATAACTCTTCACTCTATCACTCTGAATATTATCAAAGTATGATCTGTGATCTAACTTGAATTTCCTTTCATGCAAAATCTTCATCTCTTACTTAAGTATGATCATCAGTTTCAAATTATCCCCTTCAAGATGAAAAATAATATTTGCATATTTGAACATAATAAATATAGGAATGAATTTTGTTGAACATATAATAGAAAGATATCTATATATCTATATATCTAAATCTATATAAATCTATCTTTCCATCAATCAATCCATCCACCCATCTACTCATCTATTTACTATCTATCTAATCTATCAAGTCAGCAGCTAAATGATTCAGCATATTAGGTGCTGGGCCTCAAAGCAGGAAGTTCTAAGCTCAAATTTCAACTTAGATGTTTAATGCCTGTGGAACTATGGCCAAGTCACATAAACACTTTTGGCCTTAATTCATTGAAGAAAGAAATGGCAAACTCCTCAAGTAAAGAAAACACCATACAGGGTCAGAAAGAGTTAGAAACAACTGAATAATTGAACAAAAATGACAAAATAAAATAAGATATGTTATAAGGCAAAATATAGCATACTTTTTGTTTAAAAAATTGAAAACATAGTTATAGAAAAATAATTAAATGTAAAATTAAGTACAAGAGGAAATAAAATTACAAATTATCATTTGAAGAGATCAAGAATGACAAATAAGAAGAGGAATATACATTACTCATGATTGCATTGTACTCATGTAAGAAATATAATAATACTAAACAAATTTACATATTTCAAAATATAAAAATATCAATGACTTATTAAGAAATATAAAAATTCAGTCAAATAAATAAATGTTCTAGAAGTTCAAAAGAAATGTTTTTTGAATGTATAAAGGAAATAATAGTATTTTAGATCACAAACTATTTGATAAAGTCATATATTTCAATAGTAATTAGCATTGTTAAAAAGTAAATAGAATAGAATATCATTTAAATAGACTAGCTGTGCCAGAATCTAAAATGATTGAATTGTATATAAAAGTATATAAAATGTTAGAACTTTATTGAGTGTTTGATAAAATAAGAAAAGAAACAAAGCTTTATTAAAGACAAGTATTTTATAAAGTATTTTATAAAGACAAGTATTGTGTTAAATACTTTTACATTCGTTTAATCCTTATACTAAATTTTGGAAGTAGATATTATTATCCCAATTTTATAGATGTAGAAAATGAAGCATTCCCAGGGTCACACAGCTAATAAGTATCAGGGGCTAAATTTGACTTGTCTTCCTCTCTAGAGAGCAATTATTCTTTTCATCTCATTGTTCTAAAATATATCTAAAAATGTAATGCATCTAAAACTTACCTAAAATATAAATATTTGCTGAAAAACTACTTATTTTAAGGAAATTGTTGGGAAAACAGGAAAGTAACTTGAGGAACAAAAAGACTTGAGCCAGTACCTTACATAATATACTATAATATGTTATGAATATTTTTATGTAACTATTAAAAGACTAGAAAATACAAACTTATGTGAGGAAAATGAAAAGGTGTCACTTTCACAAATATAAATGGAGATAGGATTGGAGTATAATTCCCAGCCAAATAAAGGATAGAGAAAATCTTCAAAATAAATTGAGGGATTAAATTTACATGAAATTAAAAAGATTTTGCACAAAACAATAATGCTATTAGATTAATTGAGTTTGTATCTGAGTGTGAGTGTGGGGGGAGTCTTTGCATTATATATTTCTGATATCCAAATTTATGAATTTGTTTCCAAGAGATAAGAAGATTTATTTTTTCATAGATCAGAAGCCAAATGATACAAATAAGTTTTCAAATCAATAGAAAGCTATTAATAATAAAATAAATAATTATATCAAATGTGTAATTATAAAAGAATAGCAAATTAAACAACCCTGACATTTTCCCTCCAAGAAAATTAGCTCCCAAATTAGGAAAATGATAAAAAGATGTAAAAATAAATGCAGAAAGGAATTTTGGTAAATTCTTGGTAAAGTTGGCAATTGTTTTAATGATTTCAGAAAAAAAAAATTAGAGTTGTGTAAAACAAAAACAAACAAAAAAACTCAATGTTGCACAATTTGCCCCAGGGAGTTGTGCGTATCAAATATTTCACAATTTGTTTTGTGCTTGCAAAGAACTTGACTCTAAGACATCTTTTTGAGTATTTCTAGGGAGTCACTTAATTTCTTATTGCCCCAGGAAAATAAAACTAAAACCTCTAGGCCAAATTTATGTTTATTTCACTGATAAATTATTCTATGCCACTGAAAGCACTCTTCCAGACCAAATAAAGAAATTGAAACAAAGTAGTTTACTATAAATTGGATAATTGCATCAACATTATCATTAAGTGGTATGAACTTCATAGAAAGTTAGATATTATATGAAACAATGAAGAGAAGGCATATATATACATACACACACGCACACACACACACACACACACATACACACACACATATATTTAAAATCTTGTTTGAACTAAGGCAAAATCAAGTAAGCAAAACCAAAGGAAAAATTTAGATAATTACAATAACATAATTGAACAAATATTTATATGAAATTAAATGTTGTATTATTATTAATGATTAATAAATGGTCTCAGGTTTGAAATGTTTTTAATGTCAAACCCTTTAAATATATTACTTAGTGCTATTTAACTGATTTATGAAAAATATATTATTTGTTACAGTAGGAGACTCCCATAGCTGAGAGGAAATGATATGTATATTTGGAAATGACTGAAAAATAAATAAGGATACCAATAAAATTACTTTTATCCTTAGTAGAATTTGTGAAAGCTAACAAAAATAAATGATAACCTGATTTATGAACCTTTTAATTAAGAGTTCCAAATAAATATAGGAAGCACCTACACTCCTTTTCCTTTAGGACTAAATCTATACCAACTTTTATTGAGGTCTCAGATGGATTAGCTATGATATGTTGTAGTTATATGTTGACAAGGAGGACATTTGAGACTATGGTACTGGACCAATTTTGTGGAAAGCATTGACTGCTCAGTCAAATTTAAACATAAGACAATAAAGATTAAATAACAGTTTTGACCAATTTTGTTCCCTTAACTGACTGGTTGCTTCATTACACTGGATTTATTTTTGACATGGCTTAGAGTCCAGAAGTGAGTATGTTTGCAAAGAATTCTAGGTAGATTTGATCAGAGCAGAATTATAGAAAGACAGTGTGGTGTTGTAGAAAAGCGCTCTCTTCTTAGAATCTGATGATTTGATTTTGAATCTTCATTCTGATACTTATTGTGTGACCCTAAAAAAAAGTATGTCTCATTTTCATGAAAGGAAAATTTTATTTAAAAAAATACTTAAACTATATTCATAGAATTATAAAATAGTATAATAAGGTATTGCTATTATTAGCATTATTATAATGATTTACTTCTCCAAATGAAGTATTGTTTGACAGTTATCTGACTTGAAGCATTACTGAGGAAGAAAGCAATAATTCAAAAATAAAGAAAAAGTTTTAGCCAGGAATTAAATTCAGTATAAGTATGGAGATTCTCAGATAATGTAAGTCAATATCAACTAGGATTGAAATCTCAAATTCAATTTCCCAGGGATCTTTTCTTTTCTCTCTTTTGTCCTTTAGCATACGCACACACATGCACACACACGAAGAGACATGCATGTATGTGTTTGCATGATATACAGATATATAGAATAATTTATTTGAAGAGATAGATCAATAGATTTATATATAGACAGAGAAATATATATATCTATATATATATATATAAATCTATTGATTTAGATACAGCTGTGAAAGAGATAGAAATAGAGATAATGCTATAGAGATATATACTTTAAATATGTTTTAAAATTTGAAAACTGAATGAAACTTGAAAAAGCAACTAACACATTAAAATATAGATTACAATGGTCAAAGAGATAAAATAAAATGAAATTTAATTGAAATTAAGTAGAATATTCTGCATCTACATTCAAAACAAAGGAGAAGGAAATTGGGGAGGGAATAAAATCTATGGGAAAAAAAGACATATCAAAGTTTTAATGGACTACAAAGTCAATAGGAGTCAAATGGTCCATGAATAATGCCATCAGGCAAAATTAATTATGGCTCTACAACATTAAGAAAGGTAGAGTCCTTAGAATGAGGAAGATGATGATTCCAATATGCTCTGTTATGATTGGGTCCCATCTCAGGGACTGTTATCACTTCTATGCATTATCTTCTAGAAGTGCCATGGACAAGTTTAGGAAGGTTCAGAATAGGATTATCAGAATGATGAAATACAAAAGAACCTATCATATTAAGATTGATTGATGGAACTGGGGAATTTTATCTAGACAAAAGCACATTTAGAGGAGATATAACTGTCTTCAAGTATTTGAAAAACAGCAAAAGTTCAAAAACAGTTTAGAGTTTTACATCCCAAAATACACACATATAGCAATGATCAGAAGCAACATAAACACAATTTCAAGCTTGATGTCATGAAAAGCAAATGAACAATTAAAGCTCTGCATGAGGGGAATTTGACTAAAAAAGATCTTTAGTGAGACCAAATGCCAAAAATATTTTTTCTTAATTTTGTTATTCTATATATACTTAAATATGAATATATTGACTCTACCAATAGAATAGAAATTTCTTGAGGGCAGAAACTTTTCATCATTTGCCATTTTATCTTTAATACTTGGCATATAATAAATGCTTATTTATAAATGCTTATTATTGACTCAAAACATCTTATTACAGGAAAAAATGCAAATTTAAGCAAGCTTTCAAAAAGAATAACCTTTATATTCTAATCTTTCACATCACCCCAAATCTTTTTTTTAATCTTGACTTTCCTGAATCCAAATACATATATGGAATCCTTAGTGCCTTGATGTCTCTCAAAATTATTTCCTTCTGCCTTGTTTTGAAAAAGAGGACAGAGAAAAAATGGAGGTGGGAAAACTAGAAAAATAGAGTGAGGAGAAGGGCAGCAAATAGTCTAAATATCCATATTGTCTTTTTTCTCACTTTTTCCCCAATTATATATAAAATAATGCTGCAGTTACATCTGTACATTCATTTTCATCATGTTTCCATATAAATCATGTTGGGAGAGAAAAATCAGAACAAAAGGGAAAAAAACCATAAGATAAAAAAATAAGGAAAGAAAAGTAAACATAGCATTGTTGATTTACATTCAATCTCTAGAGTTTTCTTTAGATGCAGATGGCATTTTTCATCCATAATATATTAGAATTGCCTTGGATCACTGAATCTATTGGAAAAAATCAAATCTGATCATTGCACAATCTTGCTATTGCAGTGTACAATATTTTCCTGGTTATGCTTATTTCACTCAGCATCAGTTAATGTAAATCTTTTCAGGTCTTTCTAAAATCAGCCAATTTGTATTTTTAGAGGAAAATAGTATTCCATTATTTTCTTATGCCATAACTTTTTCAGCCATCTTCCAATTGGTGGGTATCTACTCATTTTCTAATTCTTTGGAACCACAGAAAGAACTGCTATAAACATTTTTGCACATGTGGGTCCTTTTCCCTCTTTTACATAGGTGTTCTTTTGAAATAACAATATAGACTCAGAGACAGTGAAAGACAGAGGTCATGTTGAAGAGCAAGAGATTTCCTGGGTCATAACTAAGAATAGAGAATTTCTATTTGGCAGTAAGGAAAGCCCAACAATATAATGATTGAAATTGCCTTTTCTTACCAAAGTTATACCTAGTACAAGTTCTCTATAATGAAGTGGAGACCACATCTGAAATGTGGATGAATAAATCCCATTTTAACTGGTGCTCAGAGTCACAGAATTTAGAAATGACCTCAGAAATCTCATCTATGATAACAGATGTTATTGCCTTAGATGCCCTGGAACCCAAAGGGTCCATGAATGGATTTGAGGAGTGTAGTATACCTTCTAGGACCCCATGTTTGGGGCACCAAGTATTGTATGTTTTAGAGCCCCCAAGTTGGGGTGCCAAAATATACTATGCTTTCTACAGCCTCCATGATGGGGTGCCAAAATAAACCATCTGGACTACTTTGCTGGTGGACCTCAGTACCAACCTGAGCCCTTGGTCTTAGTGGAGGAGGGATGAGGCAAGACTCATATGGATGCTCAAAACATGGAGTCTGTTTCATCCAAATTCTCTCACCCTTATATATCCTAATATCCTTATATAACCAAAGTAATACTGTTCATGTGCTAACTGTATATTGTACATGTGGGAACACATAAACACCTTGCTATTGTATGTAGATGACACTTTGCCACTTGGTATCACTGCTTTAATTACAATACAGGTTGTCATTTCACCCTGACTTCTCAGGAAGGCTGTGAGCCCTTAGGGGAGATGGGGAGCCAAACCAGACATCATTAGAGGGTTCCCTTTGGGCTGAATGGTTTTATATCACCCAGAGATCCCCCACTATCTGTGGCTCTTTACATCTTTCCCTTTCTTTTGTCTAATTAAAACAAGTATGTTATGGGCCAGAACTCTGAGCTTGAAACAAAGGATGCTTACAAAGTACTAAGTGGAATTGAGAATACTACAACAAATAATGGTTTCCTAGTGATTTAATGATTAGTGTATACTCAGTGTAGAGCATATAAGCTAGAAGCTCTCAGGAGCAGAAAATACAAGTGCACTAGAAGCTCTAGGAGGCTGAGACAGATTCATTCCATCATCCACCTTTGTGGTGGCTGGAGGCTGAAGCACAAACCTTTGGATTCGGAGAGATTCAGAAGCCAGAGAAGGCAAGCAGGAGCTCAACCTCTCAGAACCAAGGAGAGAGATAGGCCTCCAGAAAACTATCTGAGTCCAAGTGAAGGAAATAGGACTTTGTGGTTTTTTTAAATAGCCTTTTATTTACAGATTATATGTATGGGTAACTTTACAACATTGACAATTGCCAAACCTCTTGTTCCAATTTTTCCCCTCCTTCCCCCCACCCCCTCCCCTAGATGGAAGGATGACCAGTAGATGTTAAATACATTAAAATATAAATTAGATACACAATACGTATACATGACCAAACCATTATTTGGCTGTACAAAAAGAATTGGACTCTGAAATATTGTACAATTAGTCTGTGAAGGGAATCAAAAATGCAGGTGGGCAAAAATATAGGGAATGGGAATTCAATGTAATGGTTTTTAGTCATCTCCCAGAGTTCTTTCGCTGGACGTAGCTGGTTCAGTTTATTACTGCTCCATTGGAACTGGTTTGGTTCATCTCATTGCTGAAAATGGCCAGGTCCATCAGAATTGTTCATCATATAGTATTGTTGTTGAAGTATATAATGATCTCCTGGCCCTGCTCGTTTCATTCAGCATTAGTTCGTGTAAGTCTCTCCAGGCCTTTCTGAAATCATCCTGTTGGTCATTTCTTACAGAACAATAATATTCCATAATATTCATATACCACAATTTATTCAGCTATTCTCCACTTGATGGGCATCCACTCAGTTTCCAGTTTCTGGCCACTGCAAAGAGGGCTGCCACAAACATTCGTGCACATACAGGTCCCTTTCCCTTCTTTATGATGTCTTTGGGATATAAGCCCAGTAGTAACACTGCTGGATAAAAGCGTATGCATAGTTTGATAACTTTTTGAGCATCGTTCCAAATTGCTCTCCAGAATGGTTGGATGTATTCACAATTCCACCAACAATGTATTAGTGTCCCTGTTTTCCCACATCCCCTCCAACATTCCGCATTATCTTTAGCCAGTCTGACAGGTGTGTAGTGGTATCTCAGAGTTGTCTTAATTTGAATTTCTCTGATGAATAATGACTTGGAGCATCTTTTCAATTGGCTAGAAATAGTCTCAATTTCTTCATCTGAGAATTGTCTGTTCATATCCTTTGACCATTGACATAAGACTTTGAAAGAGATAATAAAGGATTTGGACTTTAACACCTGGCTACACTTGTGGTGATTACTGAACTGAAAGAAAGGCTGCTCCCAGAGACCCCAAGGAAACCTAGCAAGAGAACATTACATTTTGGAGTCTGAACATGGGGCTAACATGATCCCGATTTCAGTAGATATGGCTCATTGGCACCCATCAAATTCTTTCTCCATCTGTAGAGACATAAGCAAACCCTCTGCCCCCAGTTAGTCTGTCTCATCCCTTCCATTCACTGTTGGAATCTTTACAAACTGTTAAGCCATTGGAGTTGATTTGATCTTAGAAAGAGATATTTTGGGCGAGAACTTGAAACAAGGTAAATACATAAATCCATCAATATGGGAGGCATTACACATAATTACATAAGCTATACATAGCAATATAACACAGGCTAGTAGTAATGTTAACAAATAACATGAATTATCATGAGAATCTACACATTTACACATTGTCCATTATTCATGTGCCAGGAATCCAATGATTCCTGTAAGCTTTGAAATAAACAATTTTTCATAACATGAATCAACATACAGAATTATACATCTCCATAAGTCCTAAAAATAGTCCCAAAGAAATCCCAAATTTTTAACTGTTAGCTAGTACTCTTTTGTTTCAGGAGGCCCAGGAATCCCATTCTAAATACCATCAGGCTGCTTGAGCTTTATGTTTACAATTTGGGATAACAAAATAGGAAGCTAGGAGCATAGTAAAAAGCTTGCCTTCCTTCCACCCTCCTACGCTCCCCCCAAGGAAGAATTCTTGTGGTTTGAGACCCAGTGAAATCTGGCAAATGGATGTGACCCATTATAAATCTTTTGGTCATCTGAATTTTATCCACGTTGTGCTAGATACCTTTTCAGGATTCACTTATGGAATACCAGCAGCAAAAAAAAACAGCCCGAGTGGTCACTGAATTCCTCATATAAACATTCACAATTATGGGTGTGCCACAAGAAATAAAAACAGATAATGGACCTGCATGTACGTCCAAACATTTTGAACATTTTTGTGCACAGTATAAGATTTTACACACCATGGGCATACCCTTCAATCCTCAAGGTCAAGCAATCGTAGAAAGAAGAAACAGAGACATTAAGACAGTCCTCCAAAAATAAAAGAAAGGGGGAGCCATGGGTAACCCTAGAGAACTTCTAAATTTTGTTCTCTATACCATAAATTTTTTATTTTTTGATAAAGATGCACTGGCTCCATCATTCTGGAGAACAATTTGGAACTATGCCCAAAAAGTTATCAAACTGTGCATACCCTTTAATCCAGCAGTGTCTCTACTGGGCTTATACCCCAAAGAGATACTAAAAAAGGGAAAGGGGCCTATATGTGCGAAAATGTTTGTGGTAGCCCATTTGCACTGTCCAGAAGCTGGAAAATGAGTGGATGCCCGACAATTGGAGAATGGTTGAGTAAACTGTGGTATATGAATGTTATGGAATATTATTGTTCTGTAAGAAATGACCAGCAGATCGAATACAGAGAGGATTGGCGAGACTTACATGAACTGATGCTGAGTGAAATGAGCAGAACCAGGAAATCATTATATACCTCAACAGCGATACTGTATGAGGATGTATTCTGATGGAAGTGGATTTCTTCAACAAAGATAAGATCTAACTTAGTTTCAATTGATCAAGGATGGACAGAAGCAGCTACACCCAAAGAAAGAACACTAGGAAATGAATGTAAACTGCTTGCATTTTTGTTCTTCTTCCCAGGTTATTTATACCTTCTAAATCCAATTCTCCCTGAGCAACAAGAAAACTGTTTGGTTCTGCACACATATATTGTATCCAAGATCCACTGTAATCTATTTAACGTGTATAGGACTGCTTGCCATCTTTGGGGAGAGGGTTTAGGGAGGGAGGGGAAAAATCGGAACAGAAGTAAGTGCAAGGGATAATGTTGTAAAAAATTACCCTGGCATAGGTTCTGTCAAGAAAAAGTTATTTAATTAAACAAAAAAAAAAAAGATGCACTGGCTCCAGCAGACAGGTTTTATAACCCACCAGAAGAGCAGTGTCCAGTACGAGCAGCTCCACTATCTCTAGATAATCTCCAGGTGATGTGGAGAGATCCAGAAAGTGGTGAATGGAAGGGACCAGATAGGTTAACTGCTTGGGGAAGAGGATTTGCTTGTATCTCTACAGGAGGAGAAAGAATCAGATGGGTGCCAACGAGCCGTATTTGCCTTGTCCATCAGAGAGAAACAGAAAAAGAGAAAAACCTCTAAACAAAGGAAAGGAGAAATTCAAGAAACATCTGATACTGAAAGAGCATGGTTGATATTGGATTCTTGGCACATTAACTAATGGACAATGGATTTCTTTGGGACTATTTTTAGGACTTATGGAGATGTATAATTCTGTGTGTTGATTCATGTTATGAAAAATTGTTTATTTCAAAGCTTACAGGAATCATTGGATTCCTGGCAGATGAACTAATGGACAATGTGTAAATATGTAAATTCTCATGTTAATTCGTGTTATTTGTTAACATTACTACTATCCTGTGTTATATTGCTATGTGCTTATGTAATCATGTGTAATGCCTCCCATATTGATGGATTTATGTATTTACCTTGTTTCAAGTTCTGGCCCAAAATATCTCTTTCTAAGATCAAATCAACTGCAATGGCTTAACAGTTTGTAAAGATTCCAACAATTCACCACCCTCCGAATCTCTCCACATCACCTGGCGATTATCTAAAGATACTGGAGCAGCTTGCACTGGACACTGCCCTTCTAGCAGGATATGAAACCTTTCTGCAAGAGCCAGTACATCTTCATCAAAAATCAGAAAATTAATAGTATAAAGGGTTAAATTTAGAAGTTCTCTAGACTTATGTGTGGCTCCTCCTTTCTTTTGATTTTAGAGGAGTGTCTTGATGTTTCTGTTCCTCATCTCTGCTATTGCCTGTTCTTGAGGATTGAAGGGTATGGCAGTGGTGTATGAAATCTGATACTGTGCACAAAAGTGTACAAAATGTGGAGAAGTATATGCAAGTCCATTATCTGTTTTTATAGCTTGTGGCACACCCCTAACTGGAAAAGCCTGTTTAAGGAATTTAGTGATCACTTGGGCCATCTTTTTTGCTACTGGTACTGCAAAAGTAAATCCTGAAAATATATCCATTACAACATGGATAAGAGACAGACAACCAAAAGATTTATAATGGGTCACATCCATTTGCCAAATTTCATTGGGTCTCAAACCATAAGAGTCTTTCCCTGGAGGGAACATAGAAATGTGGAAAAGAAGGCAAGCTGTACAGGCTTTTTCTATACTCCTAGCTTCCTCTTTTGTTATCTCAGATTACAGATGTAAAGCTCATGCAGCCTGATGATATTTAGAATGTAATTCTTGGGCTACCTGAAATAAAGGAGTATTGGCTAACATGATGAGAAGGTGTGATCTGCCTTTGAATTTCCAGGGCAGTTCTTATCTCCCTTCCTTTTCAACTCACCATGCCCTTCAAATGTCCCAGCACATTAACAAACAATATAAATCAACAAATTACTAAAAAGGGCTTCCTTAGCTCTGTCTCACATGCTGTACCCTCCAAGGCTACAAGCACCAACCTTCTGCTTGTTTTTCTTCTGATACTTCCTTGTCTGGCCACCCAAGTTAAAATCTTTCCTTATTTTAAAACTTGTGGAATTCCTTAAAGCCAATTGGATTATATTGTACATAGGAATGTTTCCTCAGGAATTGAATGAGGACCCATAGCTTTGTAATATCCAATTAGTTGCTCTCCCACTATTTTCCATATATCTGGCTCTAATTTTTCTTCCTTAGAGTGCTAAGGAGACATACACTATAATATATTTAAGAACTCACGGCCTGCTTCTGAATTCCCAACAAACCTTACTTCTCTATTAACCTAATTAAGTCTTCTTCTTCTTACTTCCCTTGGGAGGGAGGGTCTTTTGTTAGCAGTTGCCCCATTTCATCTGAAAAACAAAAGTGACTAGTTTAGCCCTTATCAAATCTTCCCACTTGCCTATTTTTATATTCACCTTCCTAAGGTCATGGGGACTCCTCCACCTACCCCCAGGAAAAGAATTCTGGGAAATGAATATGAACCATTACATAGAATTCCCAATCCCACTATTTTTGTATGCTTGCATTTTTGATTCCCTTCATAGGTTAATTGTATACTACTTCAAAGTCCATTTTTTTTTATACGGCAAAATAACTGTATGGACATGTATACATATATTGTATTTAACATATACTTTAACATATTTAACATGTATTGGTCAACCTGCCATCTAGGGGAGGGCATGAGGGGAAGAAGGGGAAAAATTAGAATAAAAGGTTTTGCAATTGTCAATGCTGAAAAATTACCTACGCATATATCTTGTCAATAAAAAGCTATAATAAAAAAAGAAAAAAAAATTTAAAGTAAATAAATAAATTAGAAGATTTTTATAGTTTTCCAAATATATATGTATATATCCATATATCCATATGTGTATACATATATGGATATATAATATATAATATATGGATATATATATATATATATATATATATATATATGTTGTCCTACCTTATTCCATTTCCATTAATCTATATACCTTATACTATTCCTACTAATCTACTCACACTTCTTTACCACTACCATATTTATACTATTCCCTTACCTTTTTATCTTTGTAAATTTAGAATACCTTTATTCCCCTCTAATATATATTACTTTTTTTAACTAGGGTCTAATGTTAATAGAATTCCCCCCAAGAATCTGTTCTTCATCCTCTTCCTTCCTCTCTATTCCTTTGTTTTCTTTTTTTTCTTTCTGAATTTAGAAGACTTTATAAATATATATATATATATATATATATATATATATATATATAAGGTTCCTTCTTAATCCATTCTTGATGAAAGTTCATGTTCAGAACTACCAACTGTCCAAGCCCATCTAATTCCTTTATGTAAATTATTTTAGTCACTTGTTACCACCTAATTATTATCTATTTTTGGATATCACTTCTTCCCATAATTTCCATGACAATTCTATACTTGGTTTTCTTTGTAGTATATTGCTCTATCTGATTAACTTTCAAATTAATTGAGAGACATGGGAGATATGGACATAAGACTGCCAAAACAAATGGTTTTCCCCCAAATCATTATCCTGAACTCGTTTTCTCTATACATTTTTTCACTTGGTGCTATCATCAGATCCTGTGAGAATAGTTTAATTTCTATGTTGGGGATTCCCAGAACAATATATTTTTTACTAATCTCCTTTGAATACTAGTATTGCAGTGTTTAATGAATATCTGAAACTGAATGTCCCACTGGCAATTCAAACTTAACACGTCCAAAACACAACTCATCATCTTCTCCCTCAGCACATATATTTGTTTGATTTTCTCCTGTAATTTCATTTTTTTTTTCTTTTAGGGAAACTAAGTCCTTAAAGACTATCAGTTCAGATTAGTCTTTTATTCTCACTTTTGCATCAACAATATTAAATTTCTTCATTGTCCCCTTCTAGGACAATGAGTGAGAAATAGTTTGTGCATTTTGCTGACTTTTTGTATTCATAGGTCATATTCAGTAATCATAAGTGTCAAACAGGGTTCTTTGCTGGATTCTTTTCAATTCTGACTATAACATTTCTTTTTCTTTTTGTCATTCATTTTATGTTTGATTGGCAGTATAAAAGCTTTCAGTACTCTATTGAAAGAAAGCAATAAATAATTACTGTGATTTAAAAAGTTTGAAAATAGAGAGTACATGTTTATTATATAATCAGAAAGTTCACAAAGAATTAATAGAAAGATAGCAATAATTTATCATATAAGTACATTAAAATCAGAAAAATATGAAAAAGAAATGATATGTATAAGTATACATAAATATTTATATAATATGTATATATGTATATATATATGTATATATATATATATATATATATATATATGCACACATAAATACACATACAGGTTCATAATAATGTAACATGACTTAACCAGATTTGTACATTTAATATGTCATTTTAAAAAGTAAAAGCTATTATTCCACAGTTTGAAAATGGCTATACCATTAAATATTATGATAATCTATGGCAATATGTATATGTGCATGTTATAAGAACAATTAATCCCTGTTTTTAATCAAGCTCCCAATGAATGTGGTGCAGTTTGATTCTTCAATATCCTGGGTATTCTTTTTGATCTTCAAAATGAAACTACAGTGTGCTTTGTGATTTGCCTGCTCAGAATAATTACATGACAGACTCCCAGAAAATAGCTTCAGTGTAAAAAGAAATGGGAGAACATTTCTTTGACATTGTTATGGCTAGCTGAACTTGGACTATACTTCCCAAGTCTTTCTTTTCTGATTATATGCAAACTATAATTTATAAGAAATCAAGCCATTCTCCAATTGATAAATGGTCAAAGGATATGAACAGATAATTCTCAGACGAAGAAATTGAAACTATTTCTAGCCATATGAAAAGATACTCCAAGTCAGTAGTCATCAGTAGTAATAATCAATCCAAGTAGTAGTAATCAGAGAAATGCAAATTAAGACAACTCTGAGATACCACTACACACCTGTCAGATTGGCTAGAATGATAGGGAAAGATAATGCAGAATGTTGGAGGGGATGTGGGAAAACAGGGTCACTGATACATTGTTGGTGAGACTGTGAATGCATCCAGCCATTCTGGAGACCAATTTGGAACTATACTCAAAAAGTTATCAAACTGTGCATACCCTTCGATCCAGCAGTGTTTCTACTAGGCTTATACCCCAAAGAGATACTAAAGAAGGGAAAGGGACTTGTATGTGCCAAAATGTTTGTGGCAGTCCTGTTTCTAGTGGCTAGAAACTGGAAAATGAATGGATGCCCATCAATTGGAGAATGGTTAAGTAAACTGTGGTATATGAATGTTATGGAATATTATTGTTCTGTAAGAAATGACCAGCAGGATGAATACAGAGAGGATTGGTGAGACTTACATGAACTGATGCTAAGTGAAATGAGCAGAATCAGGACATCATTATATACATCAACAACAATACTGTATGAGGATATTCTGATGGAAGTGGATTTCTTTGACAAAGAGATCTAACTCAGTTTCAATTGATCAAGGATGGTCAGAACCAGCTACACCCAAAGAAAAAATGCTGGGAAATGAATGTAAAATGTTTGCATTTTTGTTTTTCTTCTCAGGTTATTTTTATCTTCTGAATCCAATTCTTCCTGTGCAACAAGAGAACTGTTCGGTTCTGCACACATGTATTGTATCTAGGATACACTGTGACATATTTAACTTGTATAGGACTTCTTGCTATCTGGAGCAAGAGGTGAAGGGAGGGAAGGGAAAAGTCGGAACAGAAGTGAGTGAAAGGGATAATGTTGTAAAAAAAAATTACCCAAGCATGGGCTCTGTCCATAAAAAAATATAATAAAAAATGTTTTTAAAATGAATTTATAGAACATTTAAAGAACAATTAACTCCAATACTATATAAAGTATTTGAAAAAATAGGGAATGAAAAACTCCTTCCAAATACCTTTTATGACACAGACATGGTACTGATACCTAAACCAGGTAAGACGAATACAGATAAAGAAAATTATTGACCAATCTCCCTAATGAATATTGATGCAACAATCTTAAATAAAATATTAGCAAAGAGATTAGAGAAAATTATGCCCAAGAAAATACACCATGGCCAAGAAGGATTTATACCAGAAACACAGGGATGGTTCAATATTAGGAAAACTATTTGCATAATTGACTTTCTCAATAAAGAAATTAACAAAAACATATGATTATCTCAATAGATGCAGAAAAAGCATTTGATAAAATCTAACACTCAACTTAATAAAAAATAATAGAGAGTATAGGAACATGGAATTTTCCTTAAAACAATCAGTAGCATCTATTTAAAACCATCAGCAAGCATTATATATAATGGGGATAAAGTGGAACCATTTTCAGTAATATCAGGGGAGAAACAAAGTTACCCACTTATCATCATTACAATTCAGTATCATATTAGAAATGCTAGCTTTGGAAATAAGAGAAGAAAAGTCATGAGGAAACTAAATTATCCCTTTTATAGATGATTTGATGGTATATTTAGAGAAACCTAGAGAATCAACTAAAAATTATTGGAAATAATCCACAACTTTAGCCAAGTTGCAGGATACAAAATAAATCCACATAAATCAGTAGTATTTTTATACATCACTAACAAAATCCAACAGCAAGAGATACAAAGAAAAATTGCATTTAAAATAACTGTTGACAGTATAAAATATTTGGGAATGTATCTGCAAGGGAAAGTAAGGAAGTATATGAGCAAAACTACCAAACACTTCCCCACAAATGAAGTCAAATCTAAACAATTGGAAAAATGTCAAATGCTCTTGGATGGGTCGGGCAAATATATTAAAGATGACAAAACTAATCTATTTATTAAGTGTTATACCAATCAAACTCCCAAGAAACTATATTACTAAACTAGAAAAAAATAACAAAATTCATCTGGAAGAACAAAAGGTCAAGAATTTCAAGGGAATTAATAGAAAAAAGAAAAAACAAAAACAAAAACAAAACAAAAACAAATGAAGGTGCCCTAGCTATACCAGATATAAAACTGTATTACAAAGCAGTGGTCATTAAAACCATTTGGTACTGGCTAAGAAATAGAGTAGTGGTTTAGTGGAATAGATTAGGTTCACAGGACAAAATCATCAATAATTATAGCAACCTATTGTTTGACTAACCCAAAGACTCCAACTTGTGGAATAAGAACTCAATATTTGACCAAAACTGCTGGGAAAATTGGAAAATAGTATGGCAGAAACTACACATTAACCCACATACAACAGCATATTTCAAGATAAGGCCAAAATGGGTTCATGATGTATACATAAAGAATTATATATTTTTTTCTTTTTCTAATTATATTTTTTATTTACAAGATATATGCATAGGTAATTTTTTAGCATTGACAGTTGCAAATCCTTTTGTTCCAACTTTTTTCCCTCCTTCCCCCCACCTCTTCCCAGCAGGTTAACCAATACATTTTAAATTAGAGTATAAGTTAAATACAATATATATGTATACATGTCCAAACAGTTATTTTGCTGTACAAAACTTTGAAATAGTGTACAGCTAGCCTGTGAGGAAATCAAAAATACAGGTAGATGAAAATAGGGGGATTGGGAATTCCATGTAGTGGTTCATAGTCATCTCCCAGAGTTCTTTCCTTGGGTGTAGCTAGTTCAGTTCATTATTGCTCTGTTGGAACTGATCTGGTTCATCTCATTGTTGAAGTGGGTCACGTCCATCAGAATTGATCATCATATAGTATTGTTGTTGAAGTAAATAATGATCTTCTGGTCCTGCTCATTTCACTCAGCATCAGTTCATGTAAATCTCTCCAGGCCATTCTGAAATCATCCTGTTGGTTATTTCATACAGAATAATAATGTTCCATAATATTCATATACCAGAATTTATTCAGTCATTCTCCAATTGATGAGCATCCACTCAGTTTCCAGTTTCTGGCTAATACAAAGAGGGCTTCCACAAACATTCTTGCACATAGCGGTCCCTTTCCCTTATTTTAAATCTCTTTGGGATAAAAGCCCAGTAGTAACACTGCTGGGTCAAAAGGTAAGCACAATTTGATAGCTTTTTGAGCACAGTTCCAAACTGCTCTCCAGAATGACTGGGTGTATTCACAATTCCACTAACAATTTATCAGTGTCCCAGTTTTCCCACATCCCCTCCAACATTCCACATTATCTTTCCCTGTCATTCTAGCCAATCTGACAGATGTGTAGTGGTATCTCAGTGTTGTCTTAGTTTGCATTTCTCTGATTAATTAATGAGCATCTTTTCATATGCCTAGAAATAGCTTCAATTTCTACATCTGAGAATTATCTGTTCATATCCTTTGACCATTTATCAATTGGAGATTGGCTCGATTTCTTATAAATTAGCGTCAATCTCTATATATTTTGGAAATGAGGCTTTTATCAGGACCTTTGACTGTAAAAATGCTTTCCCAGTTTATTGCTTCCCTTCTAATCTTGTTTGCATTAGTTTTGTTTGTACATAAACTTCAATTTAATATAATCATTTTTTTCTATTTTGTGATCAACAATGATCTCTAGTTATTCTTTGGTCATAAATTCCTTCCTCTTTCACAGGTCTGAGAGGTAAACTATCCTATGCTCTTTCAAATTATTTATAATCTCATTCTTTATGCCTAAGTCATAAACCCATTTTGATCTTATCTTGGTGTACAGTGTTAAGTGTGGGTCAATACCTAGTTTCTGCCATACTAATTTCCAGTTTTCCCAGCAATTTTTGTCAAAAAGTGAGTTCTTACTCCAAAAGCTGGGGTCTTTGGGTTTTTTAAACACTAGATTATTAAAGTTATTGGCTGTTTTGTCCTTTGAACATAACATATTCCACTGATCAACTAGTCTATTTCTTAGCCAATACAAAATGGTTTTGGTAACCGCTGTTTTATAATATAATATTAGATCTGGTACAGCTAGGCCACCTTCATTTGATTTTTTTTCATTAATTCCCTTGAGATTCTTAATCTTTTGTTTTTCCAGATGAACTTTGTTGTTATTTTTTCTAGGTCATTAAAATAGTTTTTTGGGAGTCTGATTGGTATAGCGCTAAATAAATACATTAGTTTAGATAATTTTGTCATCTTTATTATATTTTCTAGCCCAATCTAAGAGCATTTAATATTTTTCCAATTGATTGGATCTGACTTTATTTGTGTAGAAAGTATTTTATAGTTTTGCTCATATAGTTTCTGATTTTCCCTTGGCATATAGACTCCTAAATATTTTATACTATCAGCAGTTGCATTAAATGGAATTTCTCTTTGTAACTCTAACTGTTGGATTTTGTTAGTGATATATAAGAATGTTGATGACTTATGTGGGTTTGTTTTTTATCCTGCAACTTTGCTAAAGGTGCAGATTATTTCTAATAGCTTTTTAGTAGATTCTCTGGGGTTTTCTATGTATGTCATCATATCATCAGTAAAGAGTGATAATTTGGTTTCCTCATTACCTACTCTAATTACCTACTTTAATTTCTTTTTCAGTTCTTATTGTTGAGGCTAGCATTAAAGAATTATGTTATTTTTAAAAAAAATTAGAAGAAAATAGGATAGCTTAACACCTCTATGGAGGTGGAAGGAATTTGTGAACAAAGAACTCAAAATCATTATTAATCACAAAATAGATCATTTTGATTATATTAAGTTAAAAGTATTTTGTACAAACAAAACTAATTTAGACAAGTTTAGAAGGGAAGCAATAAATTGTGAAAACATTTTTACATTCAAATGTTCTGACAAAGGCCTTATTTCCAAAATATATAGAGAATTGAGTCACATTCACAAGTATTCAAGCCCTTCTCCAATTGATAAATGGTCAAAAGATATGAGCAGATAATCTTCAAATTAAGAAATTGAACCTCTTTATACTCATATGAAACGGTGCTCCAAATCATTAGTGGTCAGAGAAATGCAAATTAAGAAAACTCTGAGATACTACTACATACCTCTCAGATTGGCTATGATGACAGGAAAATATAATGATGAATATTGGAGGGGGTCTGGTAAAACTGGGACACTGATACATTGTTGGCGGAACTATGAATGGATCCAACCATTCTGGAGAGCAATTTGTAACTATGCTAAAAAAGTTATCAACCTGTGCATACCCTTTGACTCAGAATTGTTTCTACTGGGCTTTTATCCCAAAGAAATCTTAAAGAAGGGCAAGGGAGCTATATGTGCAAAAATGTTTGTGGCAGCCCTTTTTGTAGTGCCTAGAAACTGGAAATTGAATGTATGCCCATTGATTGGAGAATGGCTGAATAAGTTGTAGTATATGAATCTTATGGAATATTATTGTTCTGTAGGAAATGACTACAGTGATTTCACAGAGGTCTGGAGAGACTTAGATGAACTGATGTGAAGTGAAATGAGCAGATCTAATTGATCATTATACATGGCAACAAGAAGGCTATATGATGATCAATTCTGAAGGATGTGGCACTCTTCAAAATGAGATGACTAAAACAAATGCCAGTTGTTCAGTGATGAAAAGAGCCATCTACACCCAGAGAGAGGACTGTGGGAATTGAATGTGGTTCACAACATAGCATTTTTACTCTTTTTGGTTTTCATTACTTGTATTTAATTTTCTTTCGCAGGTTTTGTTTTGTTCCTTCTTGATCTGACTTTTCTGTATAAATATGCATACATATATTGCATTTAACATTTATTTTAACATATTTATCATGTATTGGAGTACTTGTCATCTAGGGGAGTGAGGGAAAGGAGGGGATAATTTGGAACAGAAGGCTTTGCAGGAGTCAGTGTTGGAAAATTACCTGCATATGTTTTGTAAATAAAATGCTTTAATAAAAAAATAAAAAATAAACTTAATTAGAACAGTAAATGGTGTTTCTCCTTTTCACTTTGAGAGCATGCTATCTGTGATCATTATTACTCTCTCCTCTATGTTACTCTGGCTTTCTGTCTCTCCTCCTCTCCACCTTTTTCCATCCTTCCCCTTTCTATTCCTCTCCTCTCTTCCCTTTCTCCTTTTTTTCTCTTTCTTTCTTTCTCTTTTTATTTGTCTCTATACACAGAAAATATTGGTATATACCTACACATACACACAAATGTGTGTATATATATATATCTATATATGTGTGTGTGTGTGTGTGTGTGTGTACTTATAAATCTAGATCGATATGGATATAGATGTAAAATATCATATGCACTGCTGCTTTTTCTGTCACTACAAAAACCTCAATAATCTCCCTTATCTAGAAAAGTAAACTTTTTTATTTCACACTGTTCTTTATTTAGGCTATCATTTTATCACACTTTGTCTCTTCAACCTTCCATAGTTATAATTTGAGAAAAGAACATATCTTTTACCTTTTCTTAACTTTCTATTCACTTATCAACTTTGTCAAGTATAGCTTTTGACCACAGCACTCATATAAAATGCTTTCTCCTAGGTTACTAGAGATCTGAAAAAGTCTTCAGTTCTTTCTTAGTACTCATTTTACTTGACTCCCTGCAACTTTAAATTTTTATTTTATGTTCATTAATTTTAGATATTTTTGTTTCCTCTGGCTTCCATAGCAATTTAACTCAATATAGGATGAATTCAAGTTAAATAGCTCATAATATTAAGGAAAAGGACCTGGAAAAAATTTTGATGAAAAGTCAAAAGATATAAATCAGCATATGCTGAGAATAATGTCAAGAATTAATGAAAATCAAGGCAGGGAGTGTTGATCAGTTAACTCCCTCATCTACGCACTTAGGGTACAAATTTATCTTTCACTTTTTTTTTTTGTTAGTGAATTGGAAGTATACTAATCCTGCATATTTTTTGTTATTAAACAAGCACATAAACAGAGAAAAAGGTGGGACTTAAGAGAAGAAAAAAATGAGCCCTGTGCTTTGTAAGGAAGGCTTCATGGATGAGCCACAACTTAAAGTGGGTCTTAAAGGAAAAATAGTATTCCATCAGAAAAAATGAAGTTCCCATCAAAGGTATTTTTTTTTCATATATAATGCATCTTCTAGGCTCATTAACTATCTTACTTTTATTTGAATCTACTATCAAAATTCTCATTCATGTTTGAAGATTGTCATATTTTAAAGGAAATATTTTATGCATGTATGAACTAGCCAAGATTAAAAATTTATATCATTTAGACCATTATACTGAGTGAAAATGATTTATAAATAATCTACAATGCCAGATAAACTGTGTTCATATGATAGTACCATTATTCTTCAAAAATTCTAATTATTGCTAAATGGCTAACTAGTAATCCTTGATTTAAAAAAAAACTTGATCAAAATATGGTATAATACATTTGAATCATATTAAAGAGTACAGTACCTAGAATCAATCAAAAAACCATTAGAATATACAGGGTTATTCAAACTGTCCATTATCAAAGACTGCAATTTTCTAGTTTAATTATTTAAAAAGCTTCACACAAAAAGGCATTTGTTCAGCTTCAGTGGATAAATTGTTCTGGGTTTTTTTAAACCTATTTTTATATAATAAAAGCATTAATAACATTTAACTTTCTAAATAGTTAAACCTATTTGATTATCACATTCATCTGCTTTATTTTATACTTTAAAATCCATCTACTTTAGGCCCCATCTTTTCCTTTGTTGTAATCATCAACAAAAACAAGGGATTTAGCTAATTTCTCTAAGATCATGAAAACAAAATCATTCCCTTTCTGTTCCTTTAAGCTTTATGTCTACACAGCCTCTATCCCTATTACTTAAAACATACAAATAATGTGATTGGTTCCAAAATCATAAAAAAAGAACTTAATTTGTCCCAATCATTCTCTAACATTATCACCGCATATCTCTTTATAGTTGTATTCTGAGAAAAGTTCATAAGTATATCCATAATCTCTATTTTTTAACCTCTCACTCAATTTTGAGCTCTTTGAAATGTGTCTTCTAAACCTTCCACTCAAGTCAGTTAGCAGACTATACTCAAATGCATGTTAAATAAATTAATGAAGAAGTGAATCATCAAATGAATAGATGAATAAAGAAATAAATGAACAAATAAGCAAACTAGATCTGTGCTTTTGACAGTGTAGTCAATCAGTCAACAAGCATTTATGTGCTTACTATATGTTCAGCACTTACTAACTTCTGGAAATAAAAGTACAAACAAAAGAAAAGATAGCCCTTACCTTCAGGGTTTATGGTTTAGTTGGAAAGACAATTGATAAAAAGAGGGAACTAAAGCTGCACGTACTATGCTTGAGATCATGGTGAAGAAATCATTTTAAAGTTACTCAGTAGTAAGACCTGGAGAGAAGTGAAAATGAATTTGATTTGAACCTTCTTCTTAATTTGGAAGTTCCAAAAGGAATCAGCCAATCAGTGAAAGATGCTGTAGGAGTAGAAATTATTTCCATTGTGAGCAGTTCAAAATGAATAGTTCATTGGTGGACTTCTTCCAAGGGGAAAAAATGTCTATGGTCAAAAAATTCTGGGGATTTGAGTCAACATTGTAGCTTAGAGAAGAATAATGGGAACTCCAGGTGAAAAGAAACAAATACAAAATTGTTTTAAAAAATGCTTCTACTACTGTTGATCAATCTCAACAATATGTTCTCTGCAACTTATAAGATAGATCTTTTATTATATCACAGTCTTTTTGGAAATCTAGGGATGTTTATAAACCCTTATTTAGAATGTATAAAATATATATTATTACAAAGAAAACTAATCATATGTTAAAATTCACTTAGCAAATATTTAAAACACAAATTTATCAGGTTAAGAATCCTTGTATTAGAAAATTGTGTAAGGTCACAAAAAGGTAAGCAACTTGCCATGGTCATACAGTCAGCATGTATTAAATGCATAATTGAAAGACAGATCTTTTTGACTAGTAAAGTTAGTTCTGTATCTCAAGTTGTCTCTCATCCTAATATTTGATAAACCTAAATAAATAAATTTTATGATATTATTCCATACTTGATAAGAACTACAGGGAAAAGCAAAAAGTACTACAGCATAAATTGGGTTCAGCCTAACTTTTTATCTCATATTTCTCAATAAAAGAAAAAGGGATAAACCAGAATATTAAATATCATAACATGGAAACTTATAAGAGAAAAACATCTAAAGTAGGAATTACTAAGAAGGAAGAAGTAGAAACTAGCTAGAAATAGGAAATTAATTCTTAAGGAAACAAAGGATAGAAGCAATTACAAGAACTAAAACAAATAATTTTGCTTACATGAAATTAGAAAGCTTTCTACAATCAAAATAAATGAATTTTGGGTAAAAAGGGAAATGGTAAACTGTAGGGAAAGGAGTTATTTCATATTTCTTGGGTGAGAATGTAATGTTTAAAATATATAGGCAACTAACAATAATATGTAAGAATCAACGTCATTTCTCAATAGATAAGTAGTCAAAAAATACAAAGAATTCTTTTAAAAAAAACTATAAATAGACATATGAAAGAGTAGACTAGATATCTACCAGCAATTGACAATCACATCAGTACATAGAGATTCAATTCCTATCTCTATTCTGAAATTTCTCAAATCTACTCATCTTGCCCCAACCATGCTACTAATCTCCAATTTCATATCTCTAAACTGCCTTTGATACATCTCTAACTAGACTTTTAGCAGATATCTCAAACTTAATATTTTGAAAAGAATTATCTTTTCTCTTAAACTTTTCCCACTTCCTACCATCCCTATTACTGCGGAGAGCAACACAATTTTCCTACTACATGAGATTCACAATTTACGTGTCCTTTCTAATTCTCAGCCCTCCTGCTCATGTCCATACTATTGCTAAGCCTATCTATTCTAGCCTGCAACATTTCTCATGTATCTCCCTTGTTCATTTCTAACATTACTAACATTTCAATGCAAGCTCTCATCATCTCCCATCTCTTCTATTGGCATGGCAATTTAGTTGGGTCCTCTGACACAGTCCTCTCTCTGTTCCATTATATCTAAGCCTTAGTTTTCAAAGTGATCTGACTAAAATGAAAACCTAACCATATCACCCTCCTATTCAATAAATTTCAGAAGCTCTATATTACTTCCAAAATAAAATATGAAAACCTTATTTAGCTATTAAAGCCAAACCTGTATCTTTCCTACTTTTTTCAATCTTCTTACACCTTATTCACCCTCACATTCTATGTTTTCCAATGTCACCAGAATCCTTTCTATTTTACAAACATAACTATTTCCTAATTTTGTAATTTTTCACTGGCTATTCTCCATGTTTGGACCATATTCATTTCTTGTCTTTGCTTCCCAGCTTTCCTGATTACCAGTCTAAGATAAAATTCCTTCTTCTACAAGAAGCATTATTGAACTACGACTAGTTCCTTTAATGCTACTGCCTTTTTTCTGAGATTAATTCTGTGTTATTCTGTGTATGTAGTGTTTGTATATAATTGCCTACATGTTGTATTCCCCATTAGATGGGAAATTCCTAGATAGCAAAGAATGTTCTGCTTAGATTTATTCTATATTTTTATTCTTTGCATTTAGTTAGAATTCAGTAAAAGTAATTGATTTGATGAAAATGACTTAGGCTAGGTCATATAATTAACAAGATGAATTGTTTTTTCTGATTTGTGTAATCCTCAAATTTGACAAAAATGAGAACTAAGAATTGAGATATACACACAACTCACACACACACACACACACACACACAACTTGAGTCCATTTTAAAATTACTAATAAGAGTTGGGGAAGAGGCAGCAATCTATTGGGAATGTATATACACAGAAGTGAAGGACAATATGGGGAAAAATTTAAATGACTTATAGAGAAAAATGTGATATCTATACAAGCAAAATATTTCTAAAAAGGAATATGTAGAAGCATCTTTAAATTTTCCAGGTCTCTAAGCAAAATATAAGTCAATGAATTTGATCACCATATTGCAATAAATAATACAAGAAAATTTCTGAGAACTTTGAACATAGAAAATAAAGGTAGCAATAAAAGAATTGGCAAATCACCCCTAAGAAAACAAAGCAAAGCACAAACTCTTTGCTGAAAAATCCCATAATATACAATGGCTAAAAATATTTCTAGATACATAGCTTTAACTATTAAACAACACATAGAAATACCTTCCAATATAAAGTAAACAAATTCAGAGGGACATGAAGGCATATTTAAGCATAATTTTAATTCTCTATTTTTTTTGCTTTTGTTTTTGATTAGCCACATGACTAAGATGGAAATGTTTTTCATGATGTCACATGTCTGATCAATATCAAACTACTTCCCTTCTCAGAAAGAATGGAAAGGGACAGGAAGAAGTAAAAGCATTTGGACTTCAAGATTTTTTAAAAAGAATGTTAAAAATATTTTATATGTAATTGTGAAATATTTAATAAAATAAATAAAATACCTATTTAAAAAAAAGTTCCCTTCTAGGACAGATCAAGCGAATATAGATAAAGATGACAATGCTACCTAAACTAATCTATTTATTTAGTGCTATACCAATCAGACTCCCAAAAAAACTATTTTAATGCCCTAGAAAAAATAACAACAAAATTAATCTGGAAGAATAAAAGGTGAAGACTTTCAAGGGAACTAATGAAAAAGAAATCAAATGAAGGTGACCTGGCTGTACCAGATCTAAAACTATATTATAAAGTAGCGATCACCAAAACCATTTGGTACTGGCTAAGAAATAGATTAGTTGATCAATGGAATAGGTTAGGTTTACAAGACAAAATAGTCAATAACTATAATAATTTAGTGTTTGATAAACCCAAAGACCCCAACATCTGGGACAATTTGATAAAAACTGCTGGGCAAATTGAAAATTAATATGACAGAAACTAGGCATTGACCCACAGTTACCACCATACACCAAATTAAGTTCAAAATGGGTTCATGATCTAGGTATAAACAATGAGATTATAAATAAAGTAGAAGAACATAGGATAGTTTACCTCTTAGACCTGTGGAAGAAAAAGGAATTTGTGACCAAAGAGGACTAAAGATCTGATCACAAAATAGAAAATTCTGATCATATAAAGTTAAAAAGTTTTTGTACAAACAAAACTAATGCAGACAAGATTAGAAGGGAACCAATAAACTGGGAAAATATTTTTACAGTCAAGTGCTCTGATAAAGGCCTCATTTCCAAAATAAAGAGAGAACTGATTCTAATTTATAAGAAATCAAGCCATCCTCCAATTGAAAAATGGTCAAAGGATATGAACAGAAAATTTTCAGATAAAGAAATTGAAACTATTTCTAGTCATTTGAAAAGATGCCTCAAGACATTATTAATCAGGGAAATTCAAATTAAAACAACTCTGAGATATCACTATACATTTGGCAGATTGGCTAGAATGGTAGGGAAAGACAATGATGAATGTTGGAGGGGATGTGGGAAAACTGGGACACTGATACATTGTTGGTATAATTGTGAATTTATCTAACCATTATAGAGAGCAATTTGGAACTATGTTCAAAAAGTCATCAAACTGTGCATACCCTTTGATCCAGCAGTGTTACTACTGGGCTTATATCCCAAAGAGATGTTAAAGAAGGGAAAGGGACTGTATGTGCAAAAATGTTTGTGGCAGCACTTTTTGTAGTGGCTAGAAACTGGAAATTGAATGGATGCCCTTCAACTGGAGAATGTCTGAATAAGTTGTGGCATATGAATGTAATGGAATATGTTGTTCTGTAAGAAACGACCAGCAAAATGAATGGATGCCCATCAAGTGGAGAATGGTTGGGTAAACTGTGGTATATGAATGTTATGGAATATTATTGTTCTGTAAGAAATGACCAGCAGGATGAATACATAGAGGATTTGAGAGACTTACATGAACTAATGCTAAGTGAAATGAGCAGAACCAGGACATCATTATATACCTCAACAACGATACTGTATGACAATGTATTCTGACAGAAGTGGATTTCTTCGACAAAGAGATCTAACTCAGTTTCAGTTGATCAAGGATGGACAAAAGCAGCTACATCCAAAGAAAGAACACTGGGAAATGAATGTAAACTGTTTGCATTTTTGTTTTTCTTCCTAGGTTGTTTTATACCTTCTGAATCCAATTCTTCCTGTACAACAAGAGAACTGTTCAGTTCTGCACACATATATTGTATCTAGGCTATGGTGACATATTCAACATGTATAGGACTGCTTGCCATCTGGGGGAGGGGGTGAAGGGAGGGAGGGAAAAAGTTGGAACAGAAGTGAGTGCAAGGGATAATGTTGTTAAAAAATTACCCAGGCATGGGTTCTATCAATAAAAAGTTATAATTAAAAAAAAAAAGAAGAAATGACCAGCAGGATGATTTCAGAAAGGCCTGGAGAGACTTATATAAACTGATGCTGAGTGAGATGAGCAGAACCACGAGGTCATTGTACACTTCAACAACAATACTATATGATGATCAGTTCTGATGGACATGGTTCCCTTCAACAATGAGATGAACCAAATCAGTTCCAATTGTTCAGTAATTAAGAGAACCAGCTACACCCAGTGAAAGAACTATGGGAAATGAGTGTGGACCACAACATAGCATTTCTACTCCTTCCGTTATTGTCTGCTTACATTTTTGTTTCCTTCTCAGGTTATTTTCCCCTTATTTCCAAATCTGATTTTTCTTCTGCTGCAAGATAACTATATAAATATGTATGCATATATTGTATTTAACATAAACTTTTACATATTTAACATGTATTGGTTTAGTGTTATCTAGGGGAGGGGGTGGGGAAGTAGGAGAAAAGTGGAACAGAAGATTTTGCAAGGATCAGTGCTGAAAAATTACCCATGAATATGTCTGGCAAATGTATGTATATATATATATATATATATATATATATATATATATATATATATTGTAGTTTCCCTCCTGAAATAACGTTTCTGCAGATTTTATTGTCTCTCAATTAAGATTTACTGGAGTTTTGTTAGAGATGCATATTCTAGGCATGAATAGACTATATAACTCAAAAAAAGGAGAATTTGAGCAGAAGAATATGTATAACAAAAATGATCAAAGAAATAGCTGATTGAGAAAATAATAGAAAGAGGATGGCACAATGAGTGATAACTCACTGTCCCTGACTGATATCCCACAATTTCAAGAGAATGCCAGAAAGGTCTAAAGCTTATTGAGTGGACTTTTATTAGCAAATTTGTAGGTGGAACTAGACAAAAATCACACTTGATAGGAAGGCCTGCATAGGCTGAAATCAGTACTGTTAGAAGTACTGAAAAGATCTGATATCCTAAATCTATTGTTTGACTGAAGTAATATAAATTTGTTATTTTTAAATTCAGTTTTTAGGGTCCCTTTTGTGAAACAAGGCAAGTTCAAGGCAGCCTCTGGCATCATGCATGAGATTATAATAGATTTCATCCTAAATTAACTTATATTTTTAGTAATCACAATAGGGAGTTATTTAACATATGTTCCTCTCAGATAGTGAGAAGTCCAGGTCAATGAAAGTGTTTGGCACCTTGTAACTCACACTACCCCAAAGGTACAGTTTATCTCACAATAGCAGATGTCTAGTCTCATTACTTAATTTGAGAGGTTTTCTATCATATATATATATATATTCTCAAGATTTGGCAACAACATTTACCCCATGCAGAGCAAGAGATGTTATATTATTTATATATAAACATTTCCAAAATGATTTTAGGACCTCATCTAATCAGAAATAGCTTGGGAGATTCATTGTTTCCCTTCTGTGTATATGTGTCTTATGTGTGTGTATGTGTATGTGTGTGTATGTGTGTATGTGTGTGTATATGTGTGTATATACATAGGACTTTATCTTTTTTAACTTAAAAATTTAGCCCTACAGAATGAATTCCAAAGCATATTTATGCTAATAAATATATATAAATACACATATATATGTATGTAGGTACATGAAGACATATCTCTATATATATGCATATACACATATATGTATACTCATATATAGATAGATAGATAAATAGATAATAGGTAAAGAGAGAGAGAAATATACACATAGAGATGGGTATATACAATATGCATATGTGTGTGTGTGAGAGAGTTGATTTGGCTAGTTGATTTTGTTCTTTGTGCTTTGTTCTAGAAAAGAATCAAATTGACATCATTATGTTAGTGAAGTTACAGTGTGCCCCACTGAGGATGATGAGACCAACATAAGCTCAGAATGCTCTACCACAAGTCGAGCACAAATAGTCCACCTGAACATTTGGAGTGGGTTTTCTAACTGTGCATCTTACATTTCTTGACCTACTTCAATTCAGCTTTGCTCATAACCAAATCAACTCATGATATAGATAGAGATACAGAGAGAGAGAGAGAGAGAAAGAGAGAGAGAGAGAGAGAGAGAGAGAGAGAGAACAGATAGAGAGACAGACAGACATATACTAACCATTTCTTGTTTTCTTATTTTTTAATATTCTTTGATACAACAGCATGTTATGCTATTTACACAAAACCATTTTCAAAATTATTTTAGGAGCTTATCTAACCAGAAATAGCTTGGGGGATTCATTGTTTACCTTCTGTGTGTATGTGTGTGTGTGTGTGTGTGTGTGTGTGTGTATTTGTGTACATAGAACTTTATCCTTTTCTAACTTAAAAATTTAGCCCTACAGAATGACTTCCAAAGCATATTTATGGAAATATATATATATATATATATATATATATATATATATATAAATACACATATATATGTATGTAGTTACATGAAGACTATATATATGCTATATATATATATACTATATATATATATGTATATGTATATATATGACTATATAGACTATATATATGTATACTCATATATATATATATATACATAAATATATAGATAAATAAATAGATAATAGGTAGAGAGAGAAATGTACGCATAGAGATGGGTATATAGATATGTATGCATGCATGTGGGGGGGGTATTGATTTGGCTGGTTGGTTTTATTCTTCGTGTTTTGTTCTAGAAAGGAACCAAATTGACATTATTATATTATTCAGTTACTGTGTGTCCCACTGAGGCTGATGAGATCAACATAAGCTCAGAATGTTCTACCATCACAAGTTAAAGACAAATAGTCCACATGAATATTTGGAGTGGGTTTTCTAACTGTGAATCTTTCATTTTTTGACCTATTTTAATTCTGCTTTGCTCATAACCAAACTAAGCAATGATAGATAGATAGAGATAAAGAGAGACAGACAGACAGACAGCAGACATATAATAACCATTTCTTGGGTTTTTTTGTTGTTGTTCTTTGATACAACAGCATCTGTCCTTTCTGAGTTTGAGTCAGCCGGCCTGACACTTGCTCCAGAAGGGTTCTCTGCCTCCTGATGAGAATTTCTTTTTGTTTGTAATAATGCCTTCATAATTACAATGATAAAGAAAATGGCAGATCAAATGTTTTCTCAACGAGAAATTCACAGATTTTATTATCTTCTGTTCAATCAAATTCAATTTTGCTTCCAAAGCTTTTCCCACCTTGGGGTCACATAAATGTGACAGCAGGTTCTGTTTCTCATTTTCCTTCTCCCTGCTTTGCTTGCCAGTACCTAAGGCAGATATTGCTTTACAAGGCAACCTCTCCTTCTTGGCAAGATAGAACCATAGCAGGTGACAGACATAGTCAAAAAACTAAAGATAGCTGCACCAATAGGAGGTATTGCCAGGTCAGAGATCTAAAATATAAATTAGGACTGGAGTCTTTGTTTATGAACTTGAGGACAGCACAATTTTTATCAAGTTACTCCCCAAAGTCCCATACTCAAAAGTTTATTACTTCATAAAACAACCTCCAGGATAAGAAAAATAATTACTTCAAAGTATTCAGAATCTATGATGCGGAGCCAAGAGTCAGGAATTCATAAAGTTTAACTGTGACTGCTTGATCTTAGCTAATCCACATACTTTGTTGTGCTTTAGGGTTTTTTTTAATGGCATTAAGAAAATATTGATCTGCAATATAGATGTGAACATAGTGAACGTAAGATGAATAAAAAAGACAAAGTGTGGAATACTATTAACAGTAAAATCTTCTATTTGATCCAGAATCATGGATTATTTTAAAAAAATTATTTGAAAAATTGTTAAATTAGGTGTATTTACGTATGTCTCATTTCATGCCCTAAAATGAATCAACTAAATTAACCAATCTTAAAAAAAAAAAAACAATTAGGAAAACAATAAAGTCTGAATTGTTACTGGCATGTGCTCTTCATTCAGGGTTGACATCACTCATCTAAGTGAGTTTTTCATGTTTCCCTTTCCTCAAAGAGACAGGAATGCATTGTGATTTCCTCCAGTCTTCCCTCTGGGTCATATAGTTGATGCAGCAATGAACACATGTAAGTATCCTTCTTTGAAAAAGAAATAAATAATTTCTGGTGTTTCATTTTCTCCTAGTTATAATGTAATAATGTAAAAGATGTTTAGAATTAGGTTTGTATGTCACAAAAGCATCCTCACCTCAACAAATATTTATTAATTGCCTGGCATATGTAGGCATTGTCTTGTGTTTTGAGAATACACAAAAAAAGAAAGAAAAAGAAATGAGTACATGCCTTCAGAGATCTTAAATTCCATTAAACAAATATAAAAGTGCTCAACATTAAAGGAGTACCTGAATTGAAATATTTCCTTTAACACATCATTTGACTTCCCTTGGTCTCATTTTCCTCATCTTTGATAATGAAGAGGAGCCAACTGATGATTCCGGATGCCCTGCCTACCATTTGGCCATACAAATACAATGCATTTTAAACAGAAAGAGGGTGGATGGCAGGAAATGAAAGTTCCGTAGAGTTGCATTTCTCAGAATAAGTTTTTATTTATTTATTTATTTTATATAATAGCCTTTTATTTACAGGTTATATGCATGGGTAACTTTACAGCGTTAAAAATTGCCAAACCTCTTGTTCCAATTTTTCACCTCTTACCCCCCACCCCCTCCCCTAGATAGCAGAATGACCAGTAGCTGTTAAATACATTAAAATATAAATTAGATACACAATAAGTATACATGACCAAAACATTATTTTGCTGTATAAAAAGAATCAGACTATGAAATATAATACAATTAGCTTGTGAAGGAAATCAAAAATGCAGGTGGGCATAAATATAGGGATTGGGAATTCAATGTAATGGTTTTTATTCATCTCCCAGAGTTCTTTCTTGGCATGGCTGGTTCAGTTCATTACTGCTCCATTGGAAATGATTTGGTTGATCTCGTTGCTGAGGGATGGCCAGTCCATCAGAACTGGTCATCATATAGTATTGTTGTTGAAATATAATGATCTCCTGGTCCTACTCATTTCACTCCAGCATCAGTTCGTGTGTCTCTCCAGGCCTTTCTTAAATCATCCTGTTGGTCATTTCAAGAACAGTAATATTCCATAATATTCATATACCACAATTTATTCAGCCATTCTCCAACTGATGGACACCCATTCAGTTTCCAGTTTCTAGCCACTACAAAAAGGGCTGTCACAAACATGCGTGAACATATAGGTCCCTTTCCATTCTTTATAATCTCTTTGGGATATAAGCCCAGTAGTAGCACTGCTGGATCAAAGGGTATGCACAGTTTGATAACTTTTTGAGCATAATTCCAAACTACTTCTCCAAATGGTTGGATTCATTCACCATTCCACCAACAATGCATCAATGTCCCAGTTTCCTACATCCTCCAACAATCATCATTATTTTTCTGTCATCTTAGCCAATCTGACAGGGTGTGTAGTTATCTTAGAGTCGTTTAATTTGCATTTCTCTGACTAATAATGACTTGGAGCATCTTTTCATATGACTAGAAATAGTTTCAATTTCTTCATCTGAGAATTGTCTGTTCATATCCTTGACCATTTTTCAATTGGAGAATGGCGATTTTTTATAAATTAGAGTTAATTCTCTATATTTTGGAAATGAGGCCTTTATCAGAACCTGTGACTGTAAAAATATTTTCCCAGTTTATTGCTTCCTTCTAATCTTGTCTGCATTAGTTTTGTTTGTACAAAACTTTTCAGTTTGTATAATCGAAATTTTTCTATTTTGTGATCAGTAATGATCTCTAGTTTGCTTTGGTCATAAAGTCCTTCCTTTCCACAGGTCTGAGGTAAACTATCCTGTTCCTCTAATTTATTAATAATTTCATTCTTTATGCCTAGGTCATGAACCCATTTTGACCTTATCTTGGTGTACAGTGTTAAGTGTGGATCAATGCCTAGTTTCTGTCATATTAGTTTCCAATTTTCCCAGCAATTTTATCAAATATTAAGTTCTTATCCCAAAAGCTGGGGTCTTTGGGTTTTTCAAAAACTAGGTTGCTATATTTGTTGACTATTTTATCCCTTGAACTTAACCTATTCCACTGATCAAGTAATCTATTCCTTAGCCAATACCAAATGGTTTTGGTAACTGCTGCTCTATAATATAATTTTTGATCTGGTACAGCTAAGCCACCTTCATTTCATTTTCTTTTCATTAATTCCCTTGAAATTCTTGACCTTTTGCCCCTCCATATGAATTTTGTTGTTGTTTTTTCTAGGTCATTAAAATAGTTTTTTGGGAGTCTGATTGGTATAGCGCTAAAGGAATAGATTAGTTTAGGTAATATTATCATCTTTATTATATTTGTTCGCCCTATCCAAGAGCATTTACTATTTTTCCAATTGGTTACATCAGAATTAATTTGTGTGAAAAGTGGTCTGTAATTTTGCTCATAAAGTTTCTGATTTTCCCTTAGCAGATAGATTCCTAAATATTTTATATTATCAGTAGTTACTTTAAATGGAATTTCTCTTTGTAACTCTGACTGTGAGATTTTGTTAGTGATATATAAGAATGTTGATGACTTATGTGGGTTTATTTTATAACCAGCAACTTTGCTAAAGTTGTGGATTATTTCTAATAACTTTTTAGTAGAATCTCAGGGGTTCTCTAAATATACCATCATGTCTTCGGCAAAGAGTGATAATTTGGTTTCCTCATTGCCTATTCTTATTCCTTTAATCTCTTTCTCAGCTCTTAGCCAAAGCTAGTGTTTCTAATACAATATTAAATAATAACGGTGATAGTGGCAACCTTGTTTCCTCACATCTTATTGGGAATGGTTGCAGTTTATCTCCATTACATATGATGCTTACTGATGGTTTTAAATAGATGCTGCTGATTATTTTAAGGAAAAGTCCATTTATTCCTATACTCTCAAGTGTTTTTAATAGGAATGGATGTTGGATTTTGTCATCTTTTCTGCATCTATTGAGATGATCATATGGTTTTTGTTAATTTGGTTGTTAATATGGCCAATTATATTGATAGTTTTCCTAATATTGAACCAGCCCTGCATTCCTGGTATAAATACTAATTGATCATAGTGTATTATCCTGGAGATGATTTTCTGCAGTCTTTTTGATAATATCTTATTTAAGATTTTAGCATCAATATTCATTAGGGAGATTGGTCTATAATTTTCTTTCTCTGTTTTCAACCACCTGGTTTAGGTATCAGTACCATGTCTTTGTCATAGAAGGAATTTGGTAGGACTCTCTTCCTATTTATCAAATAATTTATATAGCATTGGGATTGTTCTTTAAATGTTTGGTAAAATTAATTAAACCATCTGGTCCTGGGGATTTTCTTAGGGAGTTGTTTAATTGCCTGTTCTATTTCTTTTTCTGAAATGGGACTATTCAAGCAATTTACTTCTCCTCTGTTAGTTTGGAAGCCTATATTTTTGGAGGTGTCATCCATTTCACTAGGTTATCAAATTTCTTGGCATAAGTTAACAAAATAACTCTTATTATTTCTCTAATTTCCCTTCATTGGTGGAAAGTTCTCCTTTTCATTTTAAGACTACTAATTTTCATTTTCCTCCCTCCTTTTCTAATCAGATTTACCAAAGGCTTATCTATTTTATTGCTTTTTCATAGAACCAACTCTTAGTTTTATTAATTAGTTCAATAGTTTTTTACTTTCAATATTTTAATTCTCCTTTATTTTTAAATTTCAAATTTAGTATTTGATTGGGGTTTTAATTTGGTCTTTTTTAGTTTTTAGTTGCAAGCCCAATTATTAATCTTTTCTTTCTCTGTTTTATTTAAGTAAGCCTTTAGGAATATAAAATTCCCTCTTGTTACCGCTTTGGCTGCATCCCATAAATTTTGGTATGACGTCTCCTCATTGTCATTATGTTGGGTGAAATTATTAATTGTGTCTATAATTTGCTGCTTCACCCAATCATTCTTTAAGATGAGATTGTTCCAATTACTTTTTGGTCTATTTCCCCCTAACTTTTGTTGAATATATTTTATTGCATCAGATTAAAAAGAAAACATTTAATATTTTTGTTTCTTTTTAATTTTGAGGCTTTTATGTCCTAATATATGGTCAATTTTTTAATAGGTTCCAGAACGTGAGAAGAAAGTCCACCTTTCTCCATTCAATTTTCTCCAAAGATCAAATACCTAATTTTTTAATATTCTATTTACTTTTTAATTTCTTTTCTTTTTGTTTTCTGGTTTGATTTGTTAATTCTAGGGAAAAGGTTGATCTCCCCATATTAAGTTTTGTTGTTATTTTTCTGCAACCTCTTTAACTTCCCCGAAGTTGGATGCCAACCACTTGGGCATATATGTTTAATATTGATATTTGTTGTTTGTGCCTTTAGCAGGATGTGTTACCTTCCTTATCTCTTTTAATTAGATCAATTTTTGCTTTTGCTTGATGTTAGATAAGGATGGCACCCTTTTTTGACTTCACCTGAAGATATTGATTTTGCTCCAGCCTTTACCTTTATCATATGTATCTCCGCTTTAAATGTGTTTCCGTAAAAAATATATTGTGGGTTCTGACTTTGATCCAGTGTACTATCTGACTCCTTTATGGGGAGTTCATCCCATACATAACGGTTAGGATTATAAACTTATTCCCCACCCTAATAACCGAGATTATGTTTTTATTTTCCTTGCCCCCCAACCCTTTTCCCTTTTTAACTTATGTACCCCACTTGTACACGAGACCCCTTTTACCCTCCTCCCTGCCTTTGAATCTTTTCCCTTCCTTCCTTTTATTCTTTTTTTTTCCTTTTCCTCTCCCCCATTTTTAATGAGGCGAGAGAAATTTTCTAAAACAAATGTCAATTATTTTTTTCTTTGAGCAACTTGAGAGTAAGATTCACACAATGTTCTCCCCTCTTAAATTCCCCTCAGATCTGATAAGTTTTTTGCCCTTTGTGGGATGTGGTTTCTTTATCCCTCCTTCCCACCTTATTTGCCATCATCCCTTTTCCATATCTATTTTTTTTTATCATACAATAAAATTATAATTATTCTTTTTTATCCACAAAGAAATATAATTCTTTTAAGAGTTATTTTTACCTTTTCTGCATCTCTTGAGTTCTATGGTTGGAGATCAAATTTTTTGTTTAGTTCTGGTTTTTTTCTTCAGAAACAAAGGAATTCATTTGTTTCATTAAATGTCCATTCTTCCTGAAGAAAATGCTCAGCTTAGCTGGGAGTTTATTCTTGGCTGCATCCCAAGTTCTTTGTGCCTTTGGGAATACAATACCAGCCCCTTCGTTCCTTTAATTGGAGGCAGCCAGATCTGGGGGATCCCTTATTGTCCCTCAGTATTTAAATTGTTTTTTTGGCTGCTTGTAAAATTTTTCCTTAATCTGATAGTTCTGAAATTTGGCCACAAATTCTTTGGGGTTTTTATTTTAGGTTTTTCGAAGGTGTTGATGAATTCTTTCAAGCCATTTTTACCTTTGATTCTATTAATTGGGAGTTTCTTTGATGATTTCTTGTAAAATAGATCAGGCTTTTTTTCATCATAGTTTTCGAAAGTCCAATAACCCCGATTATCTCTCCTAGATCTATTTTCCAAGTCTGCTTTTTTTGCAAGTAGATAATTATGGTTTTTTTCCAGTTTGTCATTTTTTTGTTTTTTGTTGACTGATTTGGTCTCAATGAATTTTAGTTTTTATTTATTCAGTTCTAATTTTTAAAGAATTATTCTTCATTGATTTTTTTTTTTTTGTTATGTCCAATTGAGTTTTTAAATGCATTGTTTTGGTTGTTGAATTTTTTTTTTCCATTTCCCAATTTTTTTAGTAATTATTTTCTTTTTCCAATTCAAGATCCTACTTTCTTGGAGTTCTTTGTTTTTCCACTTCACAACCCATTTAGGAAATTTTTTTTTCCAACCAATTCTTACTTTCCTGGAGATTTTTTTTATTTTTCCAGTTCCAAAAATTTTGTTTCCGCACTTCCTGGGAATTTTTATTTTTCCAATTCCTATTTAAAGGTTCCTTTTGTAAGGCCCTTTCTTCCTTTCCCCATTTATCTTCAACCTCTTTTGAGACTTTTAATTCTCTTCTATGAGAGATCAAAGGAGGCAGTCTGGCATTTTTTGTTGTTTGAAGTCTCTTCAGGTTTGCTGACCTGCTCTTTTTTCTGCAAGCTGTCGATCTTGATCATTCTTTTCATCTTTTATTCAGTTTTTGCCTTTAGGGTATGTCTCCGGGAAGGGTTACAGCTTCCTTGCAGAAAGGGAGAGATTAAACATTTCCTGGCCCAGAGGTTGGGAGCCCTGGGGAGAGTTTTCCCCAACAGGAAGTGGATTCAGCATTGGCCGAGCATTAAGTGCCCAGTAGGGGCTGTGTAGGACCGAGCCCCAGGCAGAGACTAAAGGAAAGGTCACGCCCCAGGCCGGGCCCGGGACTGTGAGTAAGCGCTGACCGCAACCGTGATTCTACCGAACCTGCCCCAGCATCTCTGCCTGATGCAATGGGGCCCCTGGAAAGCCTAGGGCCCCAAACCGAGCTCCCATGCGGATTGGAGGCCAACCCCGGCTGTGTCCTCCTTGGCAGGATCACAACTACCCCTAGGAAAAGCCCGTATTCGGGGGGGGTGGCACTTGTGTTGGATCTGTGCCACTTTGGTTTTGAGACCTTCCTGAACCGAATTTCTCCCATTCTGGCTGATTCCCCTGGCCCAGAACCAACTTTTTTAGAGACTGCAGATTTTCTTGGCGGGAGTTGTTCTACTTTATCTTTTAAAATTTGGGAGTCAAATTTTTTGAGGTCGATATAAATTAAGAGAGGGTAAGAGAAGAGCTAGAAAGTGAGGTGCCTTTCTCCCCATCTTGGTCCCCCAATGTTTTTTTTACCTTAAAGAATGTAATATTTCTGAATTGATACAATATTTATTCAGAAAAGTGTCTTATTCCTTTCAGGCTTTGCTCTTCTACCTGTCACTTTCATTGGTAGTTAGATTTAATTTTGAAGCATAAGAAGTTCTTAAAGCAATGGAGAAGTAATATTGAAACATGAAACAACATGAAGTCAGGAAATGGAAGATTGACGGAATAGCTATGTTAATTTCAAAAGAGGGACTAAAAGTAATAGAAATAAGGTGAGAGTTTGATTGGAATGGATTGAATGGAAAGAGACCATTGAGAGCAGATTAAAACATTTTTTCCATTTAGCAAGAGGGGCTTATTAAAGATTGTGTGTCTATTTGTGTGTCTGTGCTTATAAAGTAGGAAACATGGTCAGACTTGCCTAAGGAATGCTATTTTGGAATCTCTGTGGAATAGAAAGTTAAAAGCCATTTAAGATATTTTTGAATTATTCCTGGCAGGAGACAATGGATTAGTTTAATTTGAGGACAGACATTAGTGACAAGAATTTGAGATGCTATTGAGGTAGAATCAGAAAGACTTGGCAATTAATAGAAAATGAAGGTGAAGAAAGAGATTGAGATGACTTTAATTCTAGGAAAGGGGATAACTTAGAGAATGAGAAAATACTTAAAAGAAATAGTGAAGATTGGTGGAAAGACAGATTTAAGGGCATAAGATAATGCTATCTTTTTTGTAGGCATTAATTTTGATACAACATGATACTCAGCAAAGGAAAAAAACGCAAGTACCGTACTGAATGATGCATAGACTTGAAATCAAGAAAATCTGAGTTCAAATTAAGCCTCAGAAACATATTAGCTAGGTGACACTGAGTTTAACCACTCTGTGATTCAAGTTCTTTATATCTAAAGTGAATGGTTTGTACTTATAATATCTAAGTTTGATCATTGATCTAATTATCTGATCCTATGTCTGAGAAAAGGGAAATATATAAGCAATAGGAGAAACAATGTTAAAAATAGTTCCATGGTAGTTAAGGGAGGAAAGAGTAATGAAGTACAGGGAGAAATTGAGAATTTTATAGACTACAAAAGTCAAAAATTTAAAGATAGAGAAAGGGTCATCAAATCAGTGAAGTGAGTGAATGGTAAGGAAAGGGAAACTGAGAAATCTGGCAGAAGAAATCTAACACAAAGTCCTTAGTATATGAAAGGATCAAAAGAAAATTTCTGTTTATCTTAAGGATATAGAATGCCTGAGCTTATCAATATTTCAACAAAAAAGGGGTACTAATTAGAGAAACTGGAGGAACACACACACACAGAGAGAGAGAGAGAGAGAGAGAGAGAGAGAGAGAGAAAGAGAGAGAGAGAGAGAAAGGGAGAGAGAGAGAGGGAGAGAGAGAGAGAGAGAGAGAGAGAGAGAAAGAGAGAGAGGAGAAGGAAATAATTGATCTGTTCCAGCAATAAACTTCTGCAAGAGAAAGGAGAATAAGAGATATAATTCCAAAAGATAAATTCTCTTTCTTAGCAAGAAGAAAAACAAGAGGAGAGAAGAGGAAATTCATAAAGAGGATTTAGGGTAGGTAAGACAGCTCCACATGAATTACCCCAAAGTCAAAGGCAAAATCATCCTCTGACTTTATGTCCTGATTTATGATATTAGAGGGGCAATGAAGGCTGGAAGTGGGCAGCGAAGGTTTGAAACTCTTATTATAAAGATTATGATAATATATCATAAGAAAGTAGAGGCAATAAGAGTTCAATAGATATTTGGGAACATAAACTTAAAATAGAATAAATTAGAATGGTTCTTTGACTTTTTCTAGCAACAGTGGGCTGTATGAAAGAAGGAAAGGACATTTCAGATGATAGAAATGATTAAGTGTTGTGAACTGATAAGAGTGTACATAGAGGAAGGACAAGGGGGTAAGACATATAATAGTAAAACAAGGTAAGTAGTTGAAATAATAAACTATAGGTTGAAATGTCTGATTGAGGCAAGTTTCCTATCCATTTTAATTTAGTACAACAATCACATGAGATATTCCTATGTTATTTAATAGCTAATTAAAGGACACTTACATAGATACAACAAAAAAGTTATTGAATAAGAACACAGTATCATTTAGCAGACATGTTTTATATACACACCTTCATCGTTATGTCTAATATCACCTCAGTATGTATCTTGTCAGCAGAGAAAAAAAGTGATTATTCCTGCAGCCGTAGAACATCCTAAATCTATCCTCAACAGGCAACTCTATTTGTTAGTTGATCTTCAGATGGTATCAAGAAGCTCTATTGCTGTAGATTCATTTTGGACCTAAACCCCACGGGTCAAAAAAGTCTTTGGGGCAGTTTCTTTGGCTTTTAGGAGAGGAAAAAACTATCTATAGGTTTATATGAAGGAGGGAAAACCCCTTTAAATAGAGAAATTATCATAAGCATAATAACCATAAAGAAAGGAAAGGAAAGCCCAAGAAGATATGCCAGATTGAAATAACAAGGGACAAAAAGACATTGAACATTGTTGGAGAATAAACCAAAGGTTTTGTAACAGGGAGCTAAAGTGAGTGATAGAAGAAGCAGCTATATGGGATAGGGGTTACCTGTACCTGGCCTGGAGTCAGGAAGACTCATCTTTATGAGTTCAAATATGGTGTTAGATACTCACAAGATCTCACCTTGAGAAAGTCACTATTTGTTTCAGCTTCCTCATCTGTAAAATGAGCTGGCAAAGTAATCTGAAAACCCAGTATCTTTGTAAGAAAACACCAAATTGAATCTCAAACAGTCAGATACAACTAAACTGGCTGAAAACAACTTCAAGAATTTTAAATTAAAATTAAAGAACATCAATTACATCAATTATGCCTAGTGATAATTATTGTTTATAAACAAGGGTAACCAATGTTTCCCAGTGTGTATTGTGTGTTCTCAGAAGACCTAAAGAAAGCCCTCCAACATTTTGGGAACACTCTATGTAGGTCATGTACTGGAACAAGTGAAGAATTACTCTGTGATGACAAAGATAGATAACATTATGTAGTATTGGAAGGAGCATCCAAATTAAAAAGATCACAGTACCATTGGCATATCAAAACATAATTCATGGTATGAGATTTTAGAAAAAAACTATAATCATCATATTAATAGCACAAAAATTAGAATATTATATTTTAAAGTCATTAAAGAATAAAAGTTTCCACCCCTTATCCATTTTATATGTTTTTACTTACTCTTATATGATTGATGAATGAAAAGTTGAGATGAAAATAAATGTAAGAAATATTGTGCCATATTCCTTCTGAATTACTAATAGCACTTTATCTAATAATAATAATAATAATAATAAAATTCACATAGGGAAATGAAAAAGAAGACAATTTATTCCTGACTACTTTGCAAAGGAAATTCTCTTGAGCATTAACACATTTCATCAGTTAAAAAGTTTCCAAGCCTACAATGATGATAATAAAATATAAAATAGTAAAGCATGATGTTCTTTGAGACAAATTCTTCATCTATCAAATACTGACTTTAAGGTGTGACTATAGGCAAATAAGTTAACCATTTATTACCCTTGGAAACTCTTAAAGATTTTAAATAATAGACAAGATATTATCCATTAACAACAGATAACATGTTTACATGAAGACCCTTCCCAAATAAATAAGACCACAGATATGGACAATAACAAACTATTATAGTAGAAGTAGGTGAATATCTCAGCTTACATTTCCTTATTTGTAAAATAGGTTTAAAATAGAAATTACTTTAAAGGTTTGTTAAAAGAACCTATTAAGACTATATATGATGGGAGCCAAGATGGCGGAGAAGGCACATGTGACTTCCTAAGCTCTCTCATACCCTCAAGGCCAATTATTAAATTGAGCTTCAAAAACAGCACTTGACTGGTAAAACCCATGAAGATTAGAAGTACAACAACTTACCAGCCAAAGATAATCTGGAAGTTCATCAAAAAAAGTTTGTCCTGAGGATTGGGAAAAGACCAGTGCAAACAGGGAAGTAGGAGAGACTAGCAAAGGGAGCTGATGAAGGAGGGAATGGCCTCTGTGGCTAGAAAAATTACAGAGAGACTCTGGAATAGGCTGATTGCTCTATCTTGGTTGCAAAACAGCAGATCAGCAGAAAATTCAAGCCAAAAACAGAAAGTACTCTAAAAAACACCAGAAACTAGCAGGATCTGGCTATATCCACCCAAAACTGGAAGTGACTCTGTGCAGATCATAACACAGTTCTGCAGCCCCATTCTGCGGTATGGGACATTTTCTTGGGGCAGTTACTAACCTGTACAGCAGGGGGATGCAGCCCAGGACAGCCACTAATCTGCACAATGGTGGCCTGGGCCTGGGGTAATAGAACTTCCACAGCTCAACTGCTCTTTCTGGGGCAGAGACACTTCCAGTCTGTGCATTGATATTCATTGGTCAGCTGCTAATATCCACAGCCCCTCAGTAGACTTTGACCTTTATCCTCATGTCAGTCCCTAATCTGCATAGGGAGGTTCTTCACTGGGCACTTTCATAGCTCGGCCAAAGCTAACCAAGTTTGAATCACTTGGGGATGGGGGGAACTTTTTCCCAGAGCACTCCCATACCTCGCTGCTCTTTGCAGCTCATTTATACCTTTCCCTGCTTTGCAGAGGAAGCTGGTAACCTCCTTGCCCTGAAAGCAGACACAATAGATTTTAAAAATGAGTAAAACAATCAAAAGGATTATCAATTGCTTCTATACAGAAAGAGAGCAGATTTTCAACCCCATGGAGACTAATAGCAAATACTCTCCAGACAATACTCAAAAAAGTAATGTTATCTGGCCCCCATCACATAACTCTCTCTTAGAAGAAACTATTAAAAATCTTTTAAGCGAGTTAGAAGAAAAAAGGGAGAAAGGAAACACAAGCTATGCAAGAGAGTAACAACTTCTTGAAATGTGAATTGGAAAAAGCAAAGAATTCCCAGGAAATGCAGGGGGAAAAGAATTTGTGAAGTGTAAAAGGTTAAAAAATCCCAGGAAAGAAGGATTTGTGAATTGGAAAAGATAAAGAATTCCTAAGAAAATAGGATTTATGAATTGGAAAAAGAAAATAACTCACTTAAAAAAATTAGTGAAATGGAAAAAAATTCCATAGAGAAAAACAACTCATTTAAAAACTCAATTGGACATATACAAAAGAAGTAAAAAAAAAAAAAAAAAAAAAAAAAAAAAAAAAAAAAAAAAAAAAAAAAAAAAAAAAAAAAAAAAAAAAAAAAAAAAAAAAAAAAAAAAAAAAAAAGCTAATGAAGAAAATGACTCATTAAAAATCAGAACTAAACAAATAGAAATGAATGATTCATTGAGACATCAAGAATCAGTCAAGGAAAACCAAAAAAATGAAAAATTAGGGAAAAAAAGCCAAATATCTCTTTGAAAAAACTACAGACCTGAAAACAGATCTAGGAGAGATAATCTGAGGCAAAAGAACTTGGAATGCATCCAAGAATAAACTACCCAGCCAAGCTGAGCATTTTCATCCAGGGAAGAAGGTGGACATTTAATGAAACAGGTTAATCCATTTATTTCTAAGGAAAAAACCAGATCTAAGCAAAAATTTTGATCTCTAACCACAGTACTCAAGAGAAGCAGAAAAAGGTAAAAAGAACTCTTGAGAACTGTATTTCTGTTGTGGATATACATAAAGACTATGTGTGTAATTTGATTTTACTGATATAATATAAAAAAGAAGTAGAAATGGAAAGGGTATAGTGTCAGAAAAAGGGGAAAAAGGGAGATAAGAAGAGGGAAACTACATCCCACAAAGAGGCAAAGAAAACATATCATATCTGAGGAAATTTAGATAGGGGAAGGAATAATGTTTGAATGTTACTCTCATCAGAGTTGACTCAAAGAGAAAATGATTTACATATTTGTTTTAGAGAGAATTTTCTCTCACCTCATTAAAAAAGGGAGAGAAAAAGGGAAAAGGGAAAGAGTAGTAAGGGAAGGGTACAAGAAAGGGGAACAGATTCAGAAGGGGGAGGGAGGGATCCAAAAGAGGGTGAGCAGTGTGACACAAATGGAACCCAAAAGTTTAATGCTGGGAAAGAGGCTTAGGGGGAGACAAGAAAGAGAAAAGTATAATCTGGGGATAATAAGATGGCAGGAAATACAGAATTAATCATTTTAACCGTAAATGTGAATGGGATGAACTCTCCCATTAAGCAGAAGCACACAGCAGACTGGATCAAAAGTCAGAACCCTACAATATGTTGTTTACAAGAAACATATTTGAAACAGCTGGATACATACGGAGTAAAGGTAAAAGGCTGGAGCAGAATCTATTATGTTTCAGGTGAAGTGAAAAAAGCAGGGGTAGCCATCCTTATCTCAGATCAAGCAAAAGTAAAAATTGATCTAATTGAAAGAGATAAGGAAGGAAACTATATCTTGCTAAGGAGTAGCATAGACAATGAAGCAATATCAATACTAAACATATATGCACCAAGGGGGATAGCATCTAACTTCCTAAAGGAGAAGTTAAAAAAGTTGCAAGAAGAAATAGACAGCAAAACTATAATAGTGGGAGATCTCAACCTTGCACTCTCAGAATTAGATAAATCAAACCACAAAACAAATAAAAAAGAAATTAAACAGGTAAATAGAAGATTAGAAAAATTAGGTATGATAGATCTCTGGAGAAAACTGAATGGTGACAGAAAGGAGTATACTTTCTTCTCAGCAGTAATGGAACCTATACAAAAATTGACCATATATTAGGACATAAAGACTTCAAAATTAAATGCAGGAAGGCAGAAATAATAACTGCTTTCTTTTTAGATCATGATGTAATAAAAGTTACATTCAAGAAAAAGTTAGGGTAAATAGACCCAAAAGTAATTGGAAACTAAATAATCTCATCTTAAAGGATGATTGGGTGAAACAGCAAATTATAGACACAATCAATAATTTCACTCAAGAAAATGACAATGATGAGACATCATACCAAAATTTGTGGGATGCAGCCAAAACAGTAATAAGGAGAAATTTTATATTTTTAAACACTTACTTGAATAAAATAGAGAAAGGGAAAATCAATGAATTGGGCTTATAACTTAAAAAGTTAGAAAAAGACCAAATTAAAAACCCCCAATCAAATACTAAACTTGAAATTCTAAAATTAAAAGGAGAAATTAATAATACTGGAAGTAAAAAAAAACTATTGAACTAATAAATAAAACTAAGAGTTGGTTTTATGAAAAAAAACAATAAAATAGATAAACCTTTGGTAAATCTGATTAGAAAAAGGAGAGAGGAAAATCAAATTGGTAGTCTTAAAAATGAAAAGGGAGAACTTTCCACCAATAAAAAGGAAATTAGATAAATAATAATGAATTACTTTGCCCAACTTTATGCCAATAAATTTGATAACCTAAGTGAAATGAATAACTACCTCCAAAAATATAGGCTTCCCCAGATTAACAGAGGAGGAAGTAAATTGCTTAAATAGTCCCATTTCAGAAAAAGGAATAGAACAAGCTATTAATCAGCTACCTAAGAAAAAAATCCCTAGGACCAGATAGATTTATATGTGAATTCTACCAAACATTTAAAGAACAATTAGCCCCAATGCTATATAAACTATTTGAAAAAGTAGGGAATGAAGGAGTCCTACCAAATTCCATTTATGAGACAGAGATGGTAATGATACCTAAACTAGGTAGGTTGAAAACAGAGAAAGAAAATGACAGACCAATCTCCCTAATAAATATTAATCCTAAAATCTTAAATAAGATATTAGCAAAAAGACTACAGAAATAATACAACATGATCAAGTAGGATTTATACCAGGAATGCAGGGCTGGTTCAATATTAGGAAAACTAACAGTATAATTGGCCATATTAATAACCAAATTAACAAAAACTGTAGGATCATCTCAATAGATGCAGAAAAAGCATTTGATAAAATCCAACATCCATTCCTATTAAAAACACCTCAGAGTATAGGAATAAATGGACTTTTCCTTAAAATAATCAGTAGCATCTATTTAAAACCATCAGTAAGCATCATATGCAATGGGGACAAACAGCAACCATTCAATAAGATCACGGGTGAAACAAGGTTGCCCACTATCACCATTACTATGCAATATTGTATTAGAAATGCTAGCTTTGGCAATAAGAGTTGAGAAAGAAATTAAAGGAATTAGAGTAGTAATGAGGAAACCAAATAATCACTCTTTGCTGATGATATGATGGCATGCTTAGAGAACCAGAGATTTTACTAAAAAGCTACTAGGAAATAATCCACACCTTTAGCAAAGTTGCAGGGTACAAAATAAACCCACATAAGTCATCAGCATTCTTATATATCACTAACAAAATCCAACAATTAGAGATACAAAGAGAAATTCAATTTAAAAGTAACTACTGATAGTTTAAAATATTTAGGAATCTATCTACCAAGAGAAAATCAGAAACTTTATGAGCAAAACTACAAAACACTTTCCACACAAATAAAGTCAGATCTAAACAATTGGAAAAATATTAAATCCTCTTGGATACAGTGAGCAAATATAATAAAGATGACAATACTACCTAAACTAATCTATTTGTTTAGTGCTATACCAATCAGACTCCTAAAAAACTATTTTAATGACCTAGAAAAAATAACAACACAATTCATATGGAAAAACAAAAGGTCAAGAATTTCAAGGGAATTAATGAAAAAAAAATAAGGAATAGATTAGTTGAATAGGTTAGGTTCAATGGACAAAACAGTCAATAATTATAGCAACCTAGTGTTTGACAAACCCAAAGACCCCAGCTTGGGATAAGAACTTACTCTTTGACAAAAATTGCTGGGAAAATTGGAAACTAGTATGGCAGAAACTAGGCATCGACCCACACTTAACATCGTACACCTAGATAAGGTCAAAATCGGTTCATGACCTAAGCATAAAGAATGAGATCATAAATAAATTAGAGGAATACAGCATAGTTTACCTCTCAGACCTGTGGAAGAGGAAGGAATTTATGGCCAAAGAAGAACTAGAGCTCCTTACTGATCACAAAATAGAAAATTTTGATTATATCAAACTGAAAAGATTTTGTACAAACAAAACTAATGCAGACAAGATTAGAAGGGAAGCAATAAACGGGGAAAATATTTTTATAGTCAAAGGTTCTGATAAAGGACTCATTTTCAAAATGTATAGAGAACTGACTCTAATTTATAAGAAATCAAGCCATTCTCCAATTGATAAATGGTCAATGAATATGAAGAGACAATTCTCTCTTTTTTTTTAAAATAACTTTTTATTGGCAGAACCCATGCCAGGGTAATTTTTTTACAACATTATCCTTTGCACTCACTTCTGTTCCGATTTTTCCCCCCCTCCTCCACCTCTTCCCCCAGATGGCAAGTAGTCCTATACATTTTAAAGAGGTTACAGCATATCCTAGATACAATATATGTGTGCAGAACCGAACAGTTCTCCTGTTGCACAGAGAGAATTGGATTCAGAAGGTATAAATAATACAGGAAGAAAAACAAAATTGCAAGCAGTTTACATTCATTTCCCAGTGTTCTTTCTTTGGGTGTACCTGCTTCTGTCCATCATTGATCAATTGAAACTGAGTTAGATCTTCTCTTTGTCGAAGAAATCCACTTTCATCAGAATACATCCTCATACAGTATTGTTGTTGAGGTATATAATGATCTTTTGGTTCTGCTCATTTCACTTAGCATCAGTTCATGTAAGTCTTGCCAATCCTCATTTCCAAAATATATAGAAAATTGACTCTGATTTATAATAAATCAAAGCATTCTCCAATTGATAAATGGTCAAAGAATATAAACAGACAATTCTCAGGTGAAGAAATTGAAACTATTTCTAGCCATATGAAAAGATGCCCCAAGACATCATTAATCAGGGAAATGCAAATTAAAACAACTCTGAAATACAACTACACACCTGTCAGATTGGCTAGAATGACAGGGAAAGATAATGCACAATGTTGGAGGGGATATGGGAAAACAGCGATACAGTTCCATTGTTGGTGGAATTGTGAATACATCCAGCCATTCTGGAGAGCAATTTGGAACTATGCTCAAAAAGTTATCAAACCGTTCATATCCTTTGATCCAACAGTGTTACTACTGGGCTTATATCCCAAAGAGATTTTAAAGAAGGGAAAGAGACCTGTATATGCAAGAATATTTGTAGCAGCCCCATCAATTGGAAAATAGCTGAATAAATTGTGGCATATCAATGTTATGGAATATTATTATTTTGTAAGAAATTACCAGCAGGATGATTTCAGAAAGGCCTGGAGAGATTTACATGAACTGATGCTGAGTGTAATGAGCAGGACCATACACTTCAACAACAATAGTATATGATGATCAATTCTGATGGACCTGGCCCTCTTCACTAATGAGATGAACCAAATCAGTTCCAACAGAGAAGTAATGAATTGATACAGCTACACCCAGGGAAAGAACTCTGGGAGATGACTATGAACAACTACATAGAATTCCCAATCCCTCTACCCTTGTCCACCTACATTTTTGATTTCCTTCACAGGCTAAAGGCATACTATTCCAAAGCCGATTCTTTTTGAACAGCAAAATAACTGTTCAGACATGTATAGCAATATTGTATTTAATTTATACATTAACATATCTAACATTTCTTGATCAACCTGCCATCTTGGGGAGGGTGTCGTGGGAAAGAGGGGAAAAAATGGAACAAAAGATTTGACAATTGTCAATGATGTAAAATTACCCATGCATATAACTTGTAAATAAAAAGCTATAATAAACTTTAAATTAAAGTACTATATATGACTTTACAAATCTTAAAGCACTATATTAAAGCTACTATCTATTCAGAATCTGATACTACAATAGCAAGGAAATTGAATGGAAATCATGATAGCAAAACTGAGGAATTTAGTGAGAACATGATCACATCACATAAAGGCACTTCTATCATAGATTGTCATGGAACTGACAAAGAGCAAAGTGATGTGGCCTTTGTGTTGAGATCTGAATGGAACCATAAGAGAAATGGATCTTAGTTCTGGAGTTTGTTTGGTAAGTTCAGAAGAAAAGTTTACCTTGACATAATATATGTATGCTGTCAGTGTTAGTTTTTTTTTTTTTTTTTTTGATGTTATGCTCTTAATTTTCCTCCTACTTCCAATATTCTTTTGCTGAGCTTTCTGAGGTTTTAAATATTCAAAAACACACAAGATTATTGCCATGAAGCTGAGTGAACGTATCACTAGATTGTGAAGCATATGAATGTTCAACCTAGAAACTTCCTTATTACTATGAACTTTCAATTAAATTTTTGCAAGACTGTGATTGGAAACACTATTGCAACATTAGCTGCCTAGGGAATGATTAATGAGCTACCTAGAGAGGAGGTCCTTGGGGAGCTCTTTAATCTTATTCCCCTGATAAATCTATACAACTCACCACCACAATACAATTAGCATCATTAAATAATATATATTGGAAAAAATAATGAGGTAACATTCTACAGAAAGGATTGCTTTATTTCGTTTTCCCTAATGGCCAATGTTATCAATTGTTTTGTTTTCTGTTCTATCTCAGTAATAGTGAGTGAAATCATGTATAAAATATTTATTGTGAACAAAATTTCTGTATCTCTGGAAAAATTAAAATTATATGCCAACAATGTATGCTTTGCAAAGTTTTAATTATTTGTACATAGAGGTGACATTTTATGTTGGTAGATCAAAGTTTTTCGTAATATCTATGTAATAGTAATCAACTAAAGAAATTTAGGTGCTCACTTTTTTGTTTTTACTTTATGCCAATAATTTCTTTGAAACTTCCACAATGAAAGAAGGAATAGAGAAGTATTTTCTTTCCTTCTCCTGCCACCCACAGTGATGATGGCTTTCTTAAGACATATGTAGCACTGGAAAATAACATGTAAATTATTTGGTAAGCCTGAGAATTCCCTGGTAATAAAAGTATGATCGGGCCTCATTATCCGATAATATCATTTCTCCCCCCTCAGCATCCTAAGGATTTCCCCAAGGATTTGAATTATCACTTTTTTATTTTATTTGATTCAGCCTCCATTTGAGATGTTCCCCCTATTGTTATTCTCCAGTGACTAAAACTTCATTTTCATCTGATCAATTAACAACAGCTAACTTTTTAAAAATAGGTATTTAATTTTAATGGATAGGAAGAAAACTAGTACAGATATTGTTTGTATTCCTGCCTAAGACACATACTCTGGTAATCATCGCAATTTCTGAGAAGAATAGATTCAGATTAAACACAACTTCCCTCTGGAACTGGTCATGGAGAGTTCATAACTAAATAAATAGAATATTGTATAACTCTTTTCTCATTTTATGTTGGCCTGAGACATAAAGGTTGCACTCCTCTATAACTAAGGTATTGACATTAGTCTGTTTATCATAAAAGTGAATATAAAACAGCATGGACTCAGAAAACACTTAAAATGTTTTTTTTTAGTTTTTTTTAGTTTCAAAATATGAGCATACATAATTTTCAACAATGATCCTTGCAAAACCTTCTATTCCAAATATTTCCCTCCCTTCCCCCATGCCTAGTAATCCAATATATGTTAAATATGTGCAGTTTTCTGTACATATTTACACAATTATGTTGAATAATAAGTTCAAAAAGGAAAAAGAATGAGAAATAAAACAAAAAACAAGCAAATAACAAAAACGGCAAAAAAAAAAAAAGTATGATGTGATCCATACTCATTCTCCACAGCCCCCTCTCTGAATGTAGATGGCTTTCTTCATCACAAATCCATTGGAACTAGCCTGAATTACCTCACTGTTGAAAAGAATCAAGGTGTACAGAATTGATAATCACATAATCTTGTTGCTGTATATAATGTTCTTTTGGTTCTACTCACTTCACTTAGCATCGGTTCACATAAGACTCTCTAGGCCTTTCTAAAATCAGCCTGCTGATCATTTCTTATAGAACAATAACATTCCATAACATTCATACACCATAACTTATTCAGCCATTACCCAACTCATGGCCATCCACTAAGTTTCCAGTTTGTTGCCACTATATAAGGGCTGCCACAAACATTTTTTTTGGCACATATGTGTCCTTTTCCTTTTTTTTAATGAGCTCTTTGGGATACAGACTCAGTGGAAAGACTGCTGGATTAAAAGTTTTGGCACAGTTCAATATGACTCTTCAGAATTGTTAGATTAATTCACCATTCCAACAACAATGTATAAATTAATATTCCAGTTTTCCAACATCTATGCCAAAATTCATCATTATTTTTTCCTGTCATCTTAGCCAATCTTAGAGGTGAATAGTGGTACCTTCAGAGTTGTCTTAATTTGGATTTCTCTGATCAATAGTGATTTGGAGCATTTTTATATGATTAGAAATGGTTTTAATTTCTTCATATGAAAATTGTCCTTCATATCTTTTGACCATTTAGTAATTGGGGAATGCCTTGCATTCTTATAAATTTGAGGGAATTCCCTATCTATTTTAGAAATGAGACCTTTATCAGAAGCCTTGGATATAAAATTTTTTCCAGTTATTCTGCTGATTCATTTTTAATCTTGTTTTTATTGGGTTTTTTTGGGGGAAATATTTTAACTTAATAAAATCAAAATTATCCATTTTGAATTTCATGTCTAAATCTGATACATTGGACCACAAATAATTTCCTTCCCTACAGATCTGAGAAACAGACTATCCTTTGTTTTTGTAATTTGCTTATTATATCATTTTAAAGTCTAAAACTTGAACCCCTTTCAATCTTATCTTACTATAGAGTAGTAGGTCTTGGTCACTGGCCAGTTTCTTCCATACTAATTTCCAATTTTCCCAGTAATTTTATGAAATAATGAGTTCTTAATCCAGAAGGTAGACTCTTTGGATTTATCAAACACTAGACTACTATAGTCATTGACTATTATTTCTAACCTATTCTTCTATTTCTTACCCAGTACCAAGAGATTTTGATGACTGCTGTTTTATAATATAGTTTTAGGTGAGATTCATCTAGGCCACCTTCATTTGTATTTTTTTTCATTAATTCCCTTGAAATCCTTGATCTTGGACTTCTGGTCAAGATGGCAGAGAGGAGGCACAGAGCTGTGTAAGCTCTGCATTTTCTCTCAGAATTCATTTCATGACAAGCCTCTGAATTAATGCTTCACTGAAAAAAAAACACAAATAATTACTAGAGAAGACATCCTTGCAATTCACCAGCAAAGGTCTGTTTTTGCTCAAGGGCAGGGAAGGTTTTAGATTGGGGGCAGGCTGAGGTCAGGCAGCAGCAGTGAGAACATGGCAGGCAGCTCACAGCTGAGCAGACTGGAGAGGGGTAGGGTGTGATCTCAGCCTTCTCTTTGGGGAAAGCTTTGCTACAGGATTGGATACTTTGCCCTGGCAGCAAGCCAGCAGACAAGCAGAGAAGCTAAAAACACAGGGGGTGAAGAATACAATCCCGAACAGCTGGAGTCTCTCCAGACCTGGCCACCCCTTCCCCACAGTATCTCAGCATGCTCTCAGTCTCAGAGCCCAGGCACAACACAGCTATTGCTATCCTGCTAGTGCCTTGCTGCTGCCTCCTGCAGTCTGTAGAGGAGGCTTGGTAACACCACCCAGCTCCCCCCCCCCAAAAAAAAAGCAGATTCCATTTGGGTTTTTATTCTTTTTTTCTTTGCTAGTTTGTCTTTGGTTCTTCTCTGACAAAATGAGGGAAAAATTTAAATGGATCTTAACCACTGATAGCTTCTATATGGATAGAAAGCAGACTCTAAACCCTGAGGAGACTAAAAACAGACTGTCTCCAGGTGAATCCCTGGAGGGGGAGGAGATCATCTGTTCCTCAGCACAGATGAATCTCATAGAAGAAATTAAAAAGGCTCTCACAGGAGAGCTAGAAGACAAACGTGAAAAGGAAAGGGAGGCTTGGCAAGAGAGCCTGGAGAAGTCATCTCACTCATTTAAAGACAGAGTGGATAAAGAAATCAAATTGGAAAATAGAATTAGTGAACTAGAAACAGAAAATAGCTCTCTAAAAAACAAAATGGGTGAAATGGAAAAACATTCCATAGAACAAATTGGACAATTAGAAAAAGATATAAAAAAAGTGAATGAAGAAAATACTTCATTGAAAATCAGAATCGAGCAAATGGAATTGAATGACTCGAGGAGACAAGAATCAGTCAAACAAAACCAAAAAAATGAAACAATGCAAAAAAATGTCAAATACCTTCTTGGGAAAATAACAGACCTGGAAAAAAAGATCTAGGAGAGACAATCTGACAATTATTGGACTTACAAAAAAATCTAATGAAAAAAAGAGTCTGGACACTATTTTCCAGGAAATTATCAAAGAGAACAGCCCAGAAGTCCTAGAAACAGAGGGCAAAATAGACATTGAAAGAATTCATCGATCACTTACTGAAAGGGATCCTAAAATCAAAGCACCAAGAAATATAATGGCCAAATGCCAGAACTATCAGACAAAAGAAAAAATACTGCAAGCGGCTAGAAAAAATCAATTCAAATATAGACTAGCCACAATAAGGATTACCCAGGATCTAGCAGTGTCCACATTAAAGGATCAAAGGGCCTGGAATATGATATTCCAAAAGGCTAAGGAACGTGGTATGCAACCAAAAATAACTGACCCAGCCAGAATGAGCATCTTTTTCTAGGGAAGAAAATGGGCATTCAACAAAATAAGCAAATTTCACTTATTTTTGATGAAAAAACCAGAATTTAACAAAAAGTTTGATCTCCAAATATAGAACTCAAGAGAAACCTAAAAAGGTAAAAAGAAATCTTGGGAACTATATTTATGTTATAAAAATTTATGAAGAACACATGCATACCTTGTTGTAGAAACTAGAGATGGAAAGGACATTGTACGAGAAAAAGGATAAAGTGGGGATACTACATCTCACAAAGAGGCGAAGGAAACTTATTATATCTGAGAGAAAGAATGGAGGGAGATGAATATAGTGGCTATCTTACTGCCATCAGAATTGGCTTAAAGAGAAAAAATTTAGACATATTCAATTTATGGTGAAACTTCTCCTTAAAAAGAAAAATTTTAGACATATTCGATTTATGGTGAAACTTCTCCCACCTCATTGAAAAGTGGGAAGGGAAAAGGGAAAAGGGAAGGAATAAGCTAAGTGGAAAGGAATACAGAAACTGTGAGGAAAAGGAATAAGACAGGGGCAGGAACTCTAAGGCAGGGCAAGGGATACTAAAAAGGGAGGGCTGTGAGAAGCAAGTGGTGCTCACAAGTTTAATACTGGGGAGGGGGGTAAGAGGGAAAGAAGGGAGAAAAACATAAACAGGGGTTAACTAGATGGCAAGTAATACAGAATTGGTCATTTTAACCGTAAATGTGAACGGGGTAAACTCCCCCATAAAGAAGAAGCTTTTAGCAGAATGGATTGAAAGCCAGAATCCTACAATATGTTGTTTACAGGAAACACACCTGAAGCAGGGAGATACATATAGAATAAAGGCAAAAGGTTGGAGCAGAATCTACTATGCTTCAGGTGAAGCAGGGGTAGCCATCATCATCTCAGATCAAGCAAAAGCAAAAATTGATCTAATTAAAAGAGATAAGGAAGGAAACTACATCCTGCTAAAGGGTAGCAGAGATAATAAAACAATATCAATATTAAACATATATGCACCAAGTGGTGTAGATCTAAATTCTTAAAAGAGAAATTAAGAGAGCTGCAAGAAGAAATAGATAGCAAAACTATAAAAGTGGAAGATTTCAACTTTGCACTCTCAGAATTAGATAAATCAAATCACAAAATAAATAAGAAAGAGTCAATGAAGTAAAAAAGTTAGATATGATAGATCTCTGGAGAAAACGAAATGGAGACAGAAAGGAGTACACTTTCTTTTCAGTAGTTCATGGAACCTATACAAAAATTGACCATATATTAGGACATAAAAACCTCAAATTCAAATGAAGTAAGGCAGAAATAGTAAATAAATCCTTTTCAGACCACGAAGCAATGAAAATTATATTCAACAAAAAGCCAGGGGAAAATAGAAAAAAAAATTATTGGAAACTAAATAATCTCATACTAAAGAATGATTGGGTGAAACAGCAAATCATAGACATAATTAATAACTTCACCCAAAAAAATGACAATAATGAGACGTCAGACCAAAATGTGTGGGATGCAGCCAAAGTGATTACCATAAGGGGAAATTTCATATCTCTAGAGGCCTACTTGCATAAAATAGAGAAAGAGAAGGTCAATAAATAGGGCTTGCAACTAAAAATTCTAGAAAAGGAACAAATTAAACACCCCCAATCAAACACTAAACTTGAAATTCTAAAAATAAAAGCAGAGATCAATAAAATTAAAAGTAAAAAGAAAAACTATTGAATTAATTAATAAAACTAAGAGTTGGTTCTATGAAAAAACCAACAAAATAGACAAATCCTTAGTAAACCTGATTAAAAAAACGGAAAGAGGAAAATCAAATTGTTAGTCTTAAAAATAAAAAAGGAGAACTCACCACTAACGAAGTGGAAATTAGAACAATAATGAGGAGTTACTTTGCCCAACTTTATGCCAATAAATTCAACAACTTAAATGAAATGGAAGAATACCTTCAAAAATATAGCTTGCCCAGAATAACAGAGGAAGAAGTAAATATCCTAAACAATCCCATTTTATTTTTATTTTTTTTAAGATTTTAGGAATTTAATTTTATTAAAAATATAGCAACATAATAGCAGCATCATTGGACATATCTTTACTAGTACCATTTAATATTGGCTTTACCCACAAATATATACCATCCATGTAGCACATTATTTCTTTAGATGTTTGAATTTTAATCTCTCTGCTTTATAACCAAGAGAATCATGTAACAAGCATTATTTAACACAACTAAATGAGATCAAAATGTGGGATATTATTTAACTATTCAACTGAATTGATTGTATAAGCTACCTAGTAAGATCTAATGAAAAAGTAAACTGCTACAAAAATTAAGGAATTCTTGAGCAGATCCTTCTCTGCTTTATTCCCAGCAGTTAATTATCCACTGGTAGCCTAAAACTGGTGCAAACCAACTTCATTAGTTCTAGATTCTCCAAGTGATTTTCAAAAGTGTGAATTTATACATCCAAAGCTGGAAGTAACTGTTTATGCTTTAAAGCTGCCTTAGAACTAGACTGGAGTGACCTAAAAACAATGAGTTCTTCCATTCTTATTTAAGTGCCTCAGAGGAAAAATGCATGCAAGGTCATTTAAAATTTGGCAGTTTTTCATTTGAAAAATTATCAAGGTAAGGTGACATTTAAAAGATCAGAAGCTAAAATCTATTTAAAAGTCATACAAGTATATTTAAGATTGATATAAATTGATAATAGAAATAAAATTCTAGAGCAGAGAATTGAATAAAAACTTCTTATGAGTTAACAATTTCAATCTAACTGAACACAAAACAAAAAGTATGGTTGGTTTAGTGGCTTCTGCCTTAAAAATTGTTTTAATTCTAAAGCAAGGGCACTTCACCAAAGAAATATTTTTTGAAAAGATAACTCACTGAGCAGCCCAGGACTAAGAGGACCCATTTCTGCCCCCAAGGACCAGTAAGGCAGGTTGAGGCACATTTGTTGAATATGTTAGGAACATTTACTTATTTGTGCTGAAGGTGCTTCTCTCCAGAGCTGTCAATTCGGCACCTTTTCAAGAACATTACATAATTTTTGAAGCATTTAAGTGAAATGAGCAGAACCAAGAGATCATTATATACGTCAACAACGATACTGTATGAAGATGTAATCTGATGGAAGTGGATTTCTTTGACAAAGAGACTTAATTCAGTTTCAATTGATCAATGATGGACAGAAGCAGCTACACCCAAAGAAAAAAGCACTGGGAAATGAATGTAAACTGTTTGCATTTTTGTTTTTCTTCCCGGGTTATTTCTACCTTCTGAATCCAATTCTCCCTGTGCAACAAGAAAACTGTTTGGATCTGCACACGTACATTGTATCTAGGATATACTAGGACATATTCAACATATATAGGACTGCTTGCCATCTAGGGGAGGGGGTGGAGGGTGGGAGGGAAAAATCGGAACAGAAAGGAGTGCAAGGGATAATATTGTAAAAAAAAATTACCCTGGCATGGATTCTGTCAATAAAAAGTTACTATAATAAAAAAAATAAAAAAAAATTTTGAAGCATGAAAACAATTTGATTTTAAATTTTCCGATGTTAATTCAGCAGATGTGCATGAAATAAACCTCTTTGAGCTGGCTCCACAAAGAATAACAATTACTGAATGAAAGGGTAGTGCAAAATAAAACTATGGAAATATAGCAAATATTTTGATAAACTCAATCCTATTTGAGATCTCACAGAACTAGAACCATGTTAATGGTACTAAAATTATGAAAGATAAAATTTTTCAAATTTATGGTTTTGGTTTTTAAAAACACACCATAAAATGGCTTCATTTCAACTACTAATTCAGCTGCTAAAACAAGAATCAATTCATACACACAAATACTTCAGTAGGCTAAAATCAAAACAAAACAAAAAAACCTTGCTATTTAATTTCCACAGAAATAATTCATTAATTTATAAGTTCCTTCATTTAAAGATTAAACCTTAGATTTGTTTGACTGTTGTTTATTTTAATCTAAAAAGATAGTAACAGTCTGAAAAAAATATTAGATACTCATATTTCTGGAAATGGTTAGCACCACAGAAGAATATCTATTATCAAAATGTATCTTAGATTATTGGTTATTTTAAAATACATGTTGAAATCCAAGACTTTAATATTCCCATCAATAGCAAAGTACTTTAGCTTCCCCAAGAATTGAATTCTGTAACCCAGGGGAAAAAACGAAAACTACACAGAAACTATTTACTATGGAGTTAATTTGCATTAGATAAAACAAATGGTACTAGTTGAAACAAGGTACACATTTTTTAAAGTTGAGAGACCCAGTTTATTTATTAAACCAAACTAAAAATGGACTAACTTGTTGCTTATCTGCTCAGTATGCAATACTGTTGAATAACAAGACTTGCCAAAAGGAAAGGGCATGTGTTACCTTCTGTGGTCCCAGAAAACAATAAACTTTATTTAAGCTAAAAGGAAATCTACAAATTAGAGGTATAAAATCTCAAAAAGGTTGTCTCTAGACTCTAAATTCAAAATATTCCTGTCAAATGGGAAGCAAAAGAATGAGGTGATAAAATAGAAAACCAGGTCTTTAAGCAAAGTAAATTAAAATGTAACAGAGTAGTAATGTTAAAATAGAAAATACATGTTTTTAGAAAAAGAAATAGAACAAGCTATTAACCAACTCCCTAAGAAAAAATCCCTAGGACCAGATGGATTTACATGTGAATTCTACCAAACATTTAAAGAACAATTAACTCCAATGCTGTATAAAGTATTTGAAAAAATAGGGATTGAAGGAGTCCTACCAAACTCCTTTTATGACAAGACATGGTACTGATACCTAAACCAGGTAGGCTGAAAACAGAGAAAGAAAATTATAGACCAATCTATAAAATATTAGCAAAAAGATTACAGAAAATCATCCCCAGAATAAAACACTATAAGCAAGTAGGATTTATACCAGGAATGCAGGGCTGGTTCAATATTAGGAAAACTATTAGCATAATTGACTATATCAATAAACCAAACTAACAAAAACCATATGATCATCTCAATAGATGCAGAAAAAGCATTTGATAAAATCCAACATCCATTCCTAATAAAAAACACCTGAGAGGATAGGAATAAATGGACTTTTCCTTAAAATAGTCAGGAGCATATATTTAAAACCATCAATAAGCATCATATGAAATGGGGAAAAGCTGGAACCTTTCCCAGTAAGATCTAGAGTGAAGCAAGAATTGCCTACTATCACCATTATTATTCAATATTGTATTAGAAATGGTAGCCTCGGCAATAAGAGTCCAGAAAGAGATTAAAGCAATGAGGAAACCAAACTATCACTCTTTGCAGATGATATTATGTTATACTTAGACAACCCCAGAGATTCTACTAAAAACTATTAGAAATAATTCATAACTTTAGCAAAGTTACAAGATACAAAATAAATCCCCATAAATCCTCAGCATTTTTATACATCACCAACAAAATCCAACAGCAGGAGATACAAAGAAAAATTCCATTCAAAATAACTGTCGATACCATAAAATATTTGGGAATGTATCTATCAAAGGAAAGTCTGCTATTAGTCTCCTCAGGGCTGGAAATCTGCTCTCTTTCTGTATAGAAGCTATCTCTAGTTAGAGCTTGCTTTGCTTTTTTACTCATTTTTTAAAGGTCCTTGTGGTCTGCCTTCAGAGTAAGGAGGTTTCCTGCTTCCTCTACAAAACAGGGACAGATGGACAGTAGCTGTCCTGTAAATGGGTTGCAAAGATCTGTGGAAGTGCCACTGCCTTGGGAAGAGCCCCACTCAGCAAAGTGCCACTGTCCTGGGAAGAGCCTCATTGAGGAAGTGTCATTGCCCTGGGCAAAGTCTTGTGCTGTGGAATTTGGCTGTGCAGCTGTGTTGTGATCATGCTGAGTCACTCCTGGTGCTGAGTGAGTGTGGCCAAGTCTTGTGAAACTCTGGCATTTTGTGGTACACTATATCTTTGGTGTTTGTGTAACTTCTCTACTAATCTACTTCTTTGCAACCAAATCAGAGCAGCCAATCTGTGGTAGAGTCCTCCCTGAAAATTCTCCACCCACAGAGACTGCATCTGCCCTCTGTCTGTTCAGTGTGCACTAGCCTCCGTGTTCTGCCTCCCTGTCTTGCCTCCCTACCTGTGCTGGCCTTCTCCCACCAATCAAGAAAGATCTTTTCTGGCAATCTTCCAAGTTATCTTTGGCTGGTAATTGTTTTAACTCCCAATATTCGCAGATTCTACCAGTCAAGCATTATTCCAGAGGCTGAATTTGGTAATCAGTAGTGAGGGTAGAAGGGAGCTCAGAATGAAGTGTGTGTCCTCTCTGTCATCTTGGCTCTACCTACTGAATACTTAAAATTTAATCATTGTTTCATTACTTTCAAGGAAGGTGTTACATTAGATATGTGATAGAAAATGTTAAAGAAAAATGAGAACCCCTAAAATAAATCTAAATTGCTATTGTACTAAAAATGGTAAAATTGTAATAATCTTACTTCATGAAGAGATTGCTTTTATAGATCTGAGAAATCTCTCCAGGTTTTTATAAGCGATGGCCTTGATTTACCTTTGTGAATTGAAAGTCTATGTGAATGACAGGTAGTGACTGGAAAGATTTCCTAAAATATTAGAAAATTAGATTGCTAATCAGTCCCAAAGAAAATGCCTATTTTTTAGTGAATTATTAAAGTAATAATAAAAGCAACATCACTATATCTAGCCAGGGTTATTGCATAAAGTCCACTAGCTATCTCATGACTTTACAAATTTGGATTTTTTTTTTATATTTGTTCAAGTTTGTATCTTTTGACCTACATGAACTGCAAAATGCATTGAAAGCATTTTTACTTTCTAGTCACTGAATCTTCCTGACTCTTCTAAATAAAACAACAAGTAAAGGACTCCTTTATGATGGAGAGACTGTACTCAGATCTTCCTTTCCTTCTAACATCTGCAAACAAAATTTAGGAGAACATTAGAGCCTAATCATATAGGTACCTCTGGAACTGCTAAAGTTATAGCCTCCAGTATACCCAGTCAAATAAACCATGTACATGATCAAGAATTTTCACTGGAAACAAAAGAAAAACAATGACAACAAACAAAAAAAGGCAAGACATAGCTCAGAAACTCATCACCAAGTGATGTATATAAAATTAGCAACATTTATACAAAACATTCAGGTTTGCAAAATAATTTTAAATCATTTTATACACAAAAACCCTTGGAGTTGAGTGCCTTTTGTGTTTCTACTTTACCAAAGTAGAATTTGTTAAATTATTGGGACATTTAAGACCAAAAGCCCTTTAAATAATTTGTACACCTCCAGCATTGTCCATATGAGGATCCCATAGTTTCTATCATTTACAGGAAAGTTATGGATCTCCAACTTTTCTATCTTTCTGGATTTTCTTCTTCTGCTTTGCTGATGGGGAATATATAGTCATTTATTTATTTGCTCACTCTCTCAATCAATAGGGCATAACCTATTCATTTATACCCTCACACATTTTGTGGGGATTTTATTTGTCTTTCTGACAACTTCCTGTAGAGGAACCTGCTAAATATGTGCAAACAATGCAAGTATACATCTAAGAAAATACCTAAAAGGGAGGAGGTAAAAGCAGAGTGAACAGGTAGTTAGGACTAAAGAGACTTAGGAACACTATCATAATAATCATAGAGTTATAGCTTAAAGAGAGCTAGAAGATGTCTACTCTGATCCCTCATTTCAGAGAGAGAAATTAAATTGCACAGGAACTATATGTCTTACTCAAAGAAGCAGACCCAATTGCTCCTGTTGCCAAACCCAGAATTCTGTATTGTACTGTTTTAAACATATTGACTTTGAAACAATGTTGCAAAATAAAGCTTAGCATCATTTTTTTTTATCAGACTCACCACAGAAAAACTGAGAATTTCCTCCCAGCGCATTTGTGACTTTCCCTTCAACAGAAAACAAAGTTAATACAAAGGCTGAAAGAAAATCAGTGATGATTTTTCTCTCTGTGTTCATCAGAACAATTCTGATCAACTTTGATTCAGCATCACACATCTGACTTGTTTTTGGCTATGGAACAGATAAAACCCAATGGTTTTCAAAGTTCATCTTCTTCTTACTTATTACTTTGACAAATGTACATTCCATTACCTGCATCTTCTACAAGTAGATCAATCCCATGATAAGTAACCCCTTATTATTTCTCTAATTTCCTCTTCATTGGTGGGAAGTTCTCCCTTTTCATTTTTAAGACTACTAATTTGATTATCCTCTCTCCTTTTTCTAATCAGATTTACCAAAGGTTTATAAATTTTATTGTTTTTTTCATAAAACCAACTCTTAGTTTTATGTATTGACTCAATAGTTTTTTTTTTTACTTTCAATATTATTAATTTCTCCTTTTAATTTTAGAATTTCAAGTTTAGTAATTGATTGGGGGTTTTTAATTTGGTCTTTTTCTAGCTTTTTAAGTTGCAAGCCCAATTCATTGATATTCTCTTTCTCTATTTTATTCAAGTAAGCCTCTAAGGATATAAAATTTCCCCTTATTAACATTTTGGCTGCATCCCACAAATTTTGGTATGATATCTCACCATTGTCATTATCTTGAGTGAAATTATTAATTGTGTCCATAATTTGCTGTTTCACCCAATCATTCTTTAAGATGAGATTATTTACTTTCCAATTACTTTTTGGTCTATTTACACCTAACTTTTTGTTGAATGTAGTTTTTATTTCATTGTGATCTGAAAAGAAAACATTTACTATTTCTGTCTTCCTGCATTTAATTTTGAGGTCTTTATGTCCTAATATATGGTCAATTTTTGTGTACGTTCCATGAACTCCTGAGAAGAAAGTATACTCCTTTCTGTCACCATTCAGTTTTCTCCAGAGATCTATCATACCTAATTTTTCTAATATTCTATAAACCTCTTTAATTTCTTTCTTATTTGTTTTGTGATTTGATTTATCTAAATCTGAGAGTGCAAGATTGAGATCTCCTACTATTATAGTTTTGCTGTCTATTTCTTCTCGCAACTCTCTTAACTTCTCTTTTAGGAAGTTAGGTGCTATATCACTTGGTGCATATATGTTTAATATTGATATTGTTTATTGTCTGTAGTACCTTTTAGCAAGATATAGTTTCCTTCCTTATCTCTTTTAATTAGATCAATTTTTGCTTTTGCTTTATCTGAGATAAGGATGGCTGCCCCTGCTTTTTTGACTTCACCTGAAGCATAATAGATTCTGCTCCAGCCTTTTACCTTTACTCTGTATGTATCTCCCTGTTTTAAATGTGTTTCCTGTAAACAACATATTGTAGGTTTCTGACTTTTGATACAGTCTGCTATCTGCCTCTTCTTTATGGGGGAGTTCATCCCATTCATATTTATGGCTAAAATTACTAATTCTGTATTTCCTGCCATCCTAATATCCCCAGATTATGCTTTTCTTTTCTTTTCTTTTTTTTTCCCTCCTTCCCTTCTTCCCTAGTATAAAATTTATTGGTCCCACTTGCATCACTCAGCTCTCTCTCTTTAGTATCACTCCCTCCTCCCTTTGAATCCTTTCCCCTTTCTTGTACCCTTCCCTTATTACTCTTTTTCCTTTTCCCTTTTCCTCTCCCACTTTTTAATGAGGTGAGAGAAGATTCTCTGTAAAACAAATATGTCAATTATTTCCTCTTTGAGACAACTCTCATGAGAGGAAGATTCGTACAATGTTCCTCCCCCTCTCTAAGTTCCCTCAGATATGATAGGTTTCCTTTACCTCATCGTTGCATGTAGTTTCTCTCTTTTTATCTCCCCTTTTCCCTTTTTCTGACACTATACTCTTTCCATTTCTACTTCCCTTTTTATGTAATATCAGTAAAACCAAATTATACATGTGGTTTTTATGTATATCCACAACAGAAATACAGTTCTCAAGAGTTCCTTTTACCTTTTTCTACTTCTCTTGAGTCCTGTTTTTGGAGATCAAATTTTTTATTTGTCTGTTCTTTTCCTTAGAAACAAATGGAATTCCTCTGTTTCATTAAATGTCCATCTTGTTCTGTGGGAAAAAATGCTCAGCTTAGGTGGGTAGTTTATTCTTGGCTGCATTCCAAATTCTTTTGCCTTTCAGAATCAAATTCCAGGCCCTTTGATCCTTTAATATTGAGGTAGCCAGATCTTATGTGACCCTTATTGTGGCACCTTGGTATTTGAACTGTTTTTTCCTGACTGCTTGTAAAATTTTTTCTTTAGTCTGAAAATTTTAAAGTTTGGCCACAATATTCCTCGGAGTCTTTATTTTAGGTTTTTTTTCAGAAGGTGTTCGATGGATTCTTTCAATGCCTATTTTACCTTCCGGTTCTATTACTTCTGGGCAGTTATCTTTGATGACTTCCTGTAAAAATAGTATCTAGGCTCTTTTTTTCATCATAATTTTCAAGTAGTCCGATGATCCTCAGGTTATCTCTCCTAGATCTATTTTCCAGGTCTGTTGTTTTTCCAAATAAATATTTGACATTTTTTTTTCCAATCTTTCATTTTTTTGGTTTTGCTTGACTGATTCTTCCTATTTCAATGAAGCAGTCATTTCTATTTGTTCAGTTCTGATTTCTAATGAGTTATTTTCTTCTTCTTTAGATTTTTTTACTTCTTTTTGTATATGTCCAATTGAGTTCTTAAATGAATTGTTTTGCTCTACGGAATTTTTTCCCATTTCATTAATCTTTTTTTTAGTGAGGTATTTTCTTTTTCCAATTCATAAATTCTGTTTCCCTGCACTTCTTGGGAGTTTTTTACTTTTTCCAATTCATATTTCAGGAAGTTGTTTTCTTTTTCCACTTTATCAAATTTTTCTTTTAGTGAATTATGTCTTTTCTGTACTCTCTTGCATAGCTTCTCTTTCCTTTCCCCATTTTTCTTCTAGTTCTTTTTTATGGTTTTTAATAGTCTCTTCTAGGAGAGCTTTTTGTATTGTGGACCAACAATTGTCTGGAGACTGTTATTAGTCTCTATAGGGTTGAAAAATTGTTCTCTTTCTGAATAGCAACTATCAATCGTCCTTTTGATTTTTTTACTCATTTTGTTAAAGCCTGTAGGATCTGCCTTCAGGGCCAGGAGGTTACCAGCTTCCTCTGCAGAGCAGTGAAAGGTGTATGGACTGGTAGCTGTCCTGCCAGCCAGCTGCAAAAATCATCGAGGTACTAGAGTGCTCTGGGAAAGAATTTTCCACCTGGAAGTAACTCAGGCCTGCAGGGCAGAGCTGGGAAAGTGTCCTACAAAGAACTCTGCTGTGTCAGATGACTACCCTGGAGCTAGCCGCTGAGCAGTGAGATTTTCACTACCCCAAGCCAAATCCCACCCTGGGGTTGTGAGTATTAGCAGTTGAGTAGTGAATGGATTTGCAGGGATCAGAAGTGTCTTTGCCCCAGGAAGCACAGTCTGCTGGGGAATTTCCATTGCCCCAGGCCGAACCCCCTACTGTGCCGATTAGAGGCTGCCCAGGCTGTGCCTGCCTGCCTGCAGATTTATAAATGCCCCCACAAATGCCCCAAACTGCAGGATATGACTGCAGGGCTATGTTACAGTCTGTCTGAGTCACTTCCGGGTTTGAGTGGTTACAGCCAGATCTTGTTAGGTTCTGGCATTTTTTAGAGTACCCTCTGTTTTAGGTTTTAATTTCTCTGCCAGTTTACTGCTTTGTAATCAAGGCAGAGCAGTTAGCCTATAGCAAAGTCGTCTCTATAACTTCTCTAGCCCCATCCCTGGTCTGCTTAGGATGCTAGTCTCTTGCTGCCTGTGCTAGTCTGTTCCTGGACCCTCAGGACAAACCTTTCTTGGAGATCTTCCAGATTGACTTCAGCTGGTAAGTTGTAGTGCTTCTGATCTTCATGAATTTAAGCAGTGAAGAGCTATTTTTGAGGCTGAATTAAATAGTTGGTTATGAGGGGAATGAGAGGAGCTTAGAAATTCGCATGTGCCTTCTCTGCCATCTTGGCTCTGCTCCCCCAAACAATGGATTTTAAACTCTAGGAATGTGTTACAGAAAGCATCTCTGGTGGATTTACTGAAAGCTTCATATAGAAATGTTATAAAAATACAAAGTATTCTCATATTGTCTTTCAATCTTTTTACCTCTACTGTCTGCTCCTGACTCTAGTTATCTATCTCTATATCAGATTAATCTATTTCCAGACTTTATTTCTTTCCCTTTTTCATGTCTTTCTTCCCATTTAGGTTTAATCTTTCTTATTATTATTATTTTATTTTTTCATAGCAGCTAAAGAAATCTAGCCTTCATTCAGGGATATCCTATATCTGCTGTTAGCTTAGCCAGTCTGCTCAGTGACAAAATAAGGTGAGGGCTTAAATGCTTAAATAGATGTCACCTCTCCTCAATTAATAATTAATAATTAGGTCATAATTAGGATAACAAAGCACATAAAACAGTGATTTTGTAAGAGCAAATTTCAATAAGCCCCAGATGTTCTATGTGTTGCCTGCAACTGCCTCTGGAACATTAAAATGATGAGTTTTTAAAACTGAAAAGAATATTAGCAGACATATCATGTAAGCCATTCATTTTAAAGATAAAGAGAATTCAGAGTAGTTAATTAATGTTATTTGATATCCTGAGTGATGGTGGAAGGTGAAAAAGGGAAGTGTAAATATAATATTACCACAGGACAGAGACAATTTATGTGGCATACTAGATAGTGTTCAAGTTTGACTTGGAGTGAGGAATACTAGAGTTTTTTGTTTGTTTGTTTGTTTGGGTTTTTTTGCAAGGCAATTGAGGTTAAGTGATGTGTCCAAGGTCTCATAGCTAGTAAGTGTTAAGTATCTGAGGCCTGATTTAAACTCAGGCCCTCCTAATTTCAGAACTCATACTCTATCCACTGCATCATTTAGCTGCCCTGAGGAATACTATTTTTTATTTCCATTTCTGAAATTTATAACCACTTGCAAGTCAGCCTGAGTCTCAGTTCCCTATAAAGTGGGTATAATCAAACCTAAGAACTAAATAATATTTTTGATTATAATTACATATTATATATATTATGTATAATATATATAATATATAATTATGTATAATATATATAATATATAATTATATATATCTGAGTCACTTCAGATCATTTACATACTTTGAAAATTTTAGAGCATAATAGAAATATATTTCCTTAATGAGTCCTTTATTTTCTTCAAAGCTCTTCTAACTTAGAACCTCACATACATTCTATGATATACTTTCCCATACCACCTATTACCCATCCAAAAAATGTTATGTATTCATTTTGCATAGAGTGTAAATGTTGTTACCACTCGTGAAATAATTTAAACTTGTTGAGGACTGGGAGTGTTTCATGGTTATCTTCTTGAGCCAGAGGCTATCATAGTGACTGTCTTGTACATAATAGATACTTAATAAAATAGTTAGTTATCAACACATTAACATTGACAGCACCTATTATTATTTTAATTATTGTGTAAATTTTCAAAAAGAGACCAAATTTATTCCTCCTAATGTAGAAGCAAAGCTAGAATAGTAAAAGATCAGAAAGAAGAAAACTGAAGTATCTCTGAGAACTTGTAATAAATTATTTTCTATTTCTGATTCTAAACAATGATAAATGGGCATTTTTCGTACAGTGCTTTCTAAATAGATCTCAGAACTATCAGTTTTACTGATTACATGAAAAGCATTTTAAGTTCATATTTTTAAGTCTTGTAATCTTAAATTTAGGTTGTCCTAGATTTAGAAGCCAACACGAGGGGTAAAACAAAACAGAACTTACTTGCTAAATATATTTTTCAAGTTGTAATTTTTCTGAGAATGTTTTTGCAGTAATATATAGTAACAGCCAATTCCCTATAACCACCAGCTTGGTGCTGAAGTGGAGTTTCAAAATTAGGCCTAAATGGCCACATTTATCATAAAGAATTTGGAAAGAATGGGTCTAATACACAACAGTGTGTCATATATTTCAGTCAAATTTACAAAGTAACAGATAAATTTGACTTTAGCCTGATTTGACCTCTGACTAATCTGGGTCTGGTGAACACAGGCCATTCCAACCTAAAAAAAAAGAATATTGTTTAAGTTTATATTTTCTACCACAGGCACAATGTTAAGTGTTAGAGACAAAAAGACAAGATGCACTATTTTCTCTAAGTTCCATGACTTTATTCATTGAATTGCAAGGAGGCAAAAAAACAGTAGGCTAACTCAAATGAGTCCAAAAAAAAAAAAAAATAGACAACTTCCTTTGTGTTGAAATAAATGCTCTTTTTCTAATAGATTGACCAACAATATATTTCTCCATGAAAAAAATGTTAAGCACACTATATGCAAAAGTGTATGCCCAGATGGGACAAAGCTAAATAAGACCTCCTGTCCTCTATGAGCCTCCTAGTACAGCTAGAAATGCTATGGTACAAAGAATACTGAGTTTGCATAGAAATGCTAAATGTCTTACTAAATTCTAGTGTGATTTAGGACACATAAATTTCTTCTACCTCTAACATGAAAAAAATTGGACTAAAAGATCTTTATGGTCTCTTCTGGCTTTAAATGTAGAACATAACTGTAAAAAACAAAAACAAAAACAAACAAACAAAACAATGTAAATTTAAATATCAAAACATTTATAAAGGGGGCTATAACATCTAGTGAAGGGTATTCATGCTGATGAAGTTTATCATTTCAGAAATGGGTCAAGACCCACAAAAACTTTACAGTGGCCAATCATCAGCTGCTATAGCCACAATTCGTTTTAAAATTAAATTTATTTTTGTTCTCTATCATTTTAATAAAGCCATTTCTGGAACCATGCTCATTCCACCTTTAGAATGAACTATCTTATGTAAAAAGGAAAAATTTGACAAAAACACTTGAATCTGCATAAATGTCTTCAATGAGTCCAAACATGGAATTAAAGTCAGCTACTGCAGTGATGATAAATTCTTCAACTTGAAAAGGCTACAAACGAAAACCAAAATGGATGGAGTTGGTGCATTACTTTTTGTTTGTAGATGTTTGTGTACTCAATGTGGCCTTCAAAGCTAAGATACAGTAAAGTATGGATGGATTTTCTACTGCTTGTACTAATTTTACCCTAACAATTAACCCCAAGAAAGCATAGGTCTTCCATAAGCTAGCACCACACCATTCAGTGGAACCATCAATTACATCAAATAGTGAAGTTTTGAATGGTGTGGATAAGATCTCTTATCTTAGCAGTATATTTTCCAAGGATATATCCACATTGATAATGAGATAGACACAGGCATTATCAGAACTAGTTCAGTGTTTGGGAAACTCTAAAGGAAAGTGGGGGAGAGTAGAAGTGTTAGATAGATTACCAAACTAAAGGCCTACAGAACCATTGTACTGAACTCATTATTATATGTTTGTGAAACCTGGATGCTATACCAATGCCATGCCAGGAAACTGAATCACTTCCATTTGAATTGATTTAGAAAGATTCTGAAGATCACCTTGCAGGATAAAATACCAGACATTGAACTCCTTTCTCTAACTAAACTGCCAAGCAATCTAACTCTGCTGCAGAGAGTACAATTCCTTTGGGCTGGCCACAATGTTTGAATGCCAAAGACATGCTTGCCAAAAGAGTTTTTTTTTTTTTTTTTTTGGAGAATTCACACAGGGCAAATCCTTGGAAAATGCTCAGAAAAAAGTTATAGAGTGACACTCTCAAAGTTCTCTTATAAGAACTTTAGAATTGACGATATGACATGGAAGATACTGGCACAGGACCACTCAGCATGATGTGCCCTCATAAGCGAAAATGCTGTGCTTTATGAACAAAGCAGAAATGAATTAACTCAGAAGAAACATAAGATGCACAAGTTAGAAAAGCCAAATGTTCATATAGACTATTTGTGTTTGACCTGTGGCAGAGTATTCTGAGCTCATATTGGTTTAATCAGCTACAACTGGTTACACTGTAACACAATTGTAACATAATGGTATCATTTTGGTCCTCTTCAAGAACAAAGGACAACAACCAACTAATTTAAAATATTCCCTAGTCTCACTATCTGCCAGTGCCATCCACCATTTATAAATTGCCTTGTCTATTTTGAATATATTTGATACATGCATATATGTACATGTTCTCTCATTATATAAATTTAAGTTTGAAACTATTTTAATTTTGTATTTTTATCCTCAGTATCTATCATAATACTTAAATATAATGAGAAAAATTAATAAATGACTCTTACTTGATAATTTTAGTTACTCAGATCTTGATTTCTATTTAGTTATTTTTCTACTACTTTAATTGTCTATATTTTTCCTTAAGTTCCATTAATTTCATTTGCATAAATTCATAGAAGTGTCTCTGTATCTTTCTGAATTGCTTAGTTATTCTCTTACTTTCATATTTCAAATTTGTTTTTCTCTATTTTTTTTCTTTTAGTATTTTGTCTTTTCCTTGGGGAGTTAGAAATTCTTTTTCTAGGTATAATTGAAAAAGTTGCTTGCTTTCATTCTCTTCTAAGATATATACAGATTGAATATAAAATGAATACACAATACATGTGTATATATTGATATATAGAGAGCATATATTCATAATATGCATTCCATAGATTCATGCATGCATATATACATTTATACACGCCCACATACAGATAAACAAATAATTGGGTCAGTTAGGTGGCACATTGATTACAGTGTGAGTCTTATATTCAGGAAAACTCATCTTCTTGAGTTCAAGTCTTACCTTAGTCATTTGCTATGTGACCCTCAGTAAGTCATTTTACCTCATTTGCCTCAGTTTTCTCATATATAAAATGAGCCATAGAAGGAAACGGTAAATACCTTCAGTATTTTTGCCCAGAACACCTCAAATGAATTTATGACAAGTCAGACAAAACTGAAATAAATGAACAACATAAATATATATCTACATGTCTATACTCACATACATATATTTATATACTAAAATATATAAATACAGAGGTATATAGACACATGCACACATGTCAAATGTAATGTATATACATGTAAGTGGATAACATTATATATATATATATGCTTTTATATTATTATAGTAATTTAATATAAAATTAAATATAAAAAACACATGTAAACATATATACACTCAGGAACTCAGCTACATGCCCATAAATTCACATGTATAAATGTTAATGATTAATTACATGCATTGCATACATTGTATAATTATACATTTTATGTGTATATGTATATGTGTGTCCATGTGTAGCATTTTTAAATTTATTTTACATTGGTTTATATTTTCACATCACACATATTGTTATTGACTAGTTCTGCATGTACACACACACACACACACATATATATGCGCGTGTGTGTGTTTGTGTGTATGTATATATGTGTATGTTTATATATACAATTTATAAATATAAATAATATATTTATGAAGGAATTGCATTTTTCTCTGACATTTTAAAAGCACAACATTATGGCAACTAAAAACAGATAACTTTGTATCTCCTTTGCCCTTGGTTATACTTTTATATTTCATTTGTCTGTTATTCTTTGTATCTCCTTTGCCCTTGGTTATACTTTTATATTTTATTTGTCTGTTATTATTGCTTCATGAAGCACTTCTAGAACTCAGTCAAATAATACTTCTGAGAAATGACTTCTTTACTTTACTATTATAAGTACTGGAAAGGTTTCTAATATTTTGCTACTCCAAGAATTGTTTCCTTCTACCTTTTTTTCAAATGTATTTTATTAAAGAAAAAGAAGTATAAAGAAAAAACAGAAAAGAAATAAAAAACTAAAATGAAACAAAACAAAAGAAAACATTGTTATGTATCCAGCAGAACGTTATTTTTTTAAATAGGATTTTGGAAGGTGCTATACCCTTTATAGTATATATGTAGTGTTGCCTATTTAATGATTCCCAATGTAAGTAGGTTTTCAGAACTACCAGCCTTCCTCCTTCATCTACTGCCTCTCTGTCTATTCTTCCTCTGCACCTCCTTTGTATGACATAATTATTATTTTTACCTTAACTCTGCCATAGCCTTTCTTTTGAGATCCTCTATTGCAGATGTCAATCTTAAACATAAAGTATACATTTCCTATGTAAAAAAACAAACAAACAAAAACATAAACAATTTGTCCCTATTAGGTTCCTTGTGATTGATCTTTGATATTGGATGTTATGTGTTAAATTTTCTATTAAGTTCAGGTTTGATTGATAGAAAGTACTGAAAATATTCAAGTTCATTGAATGTCTATTTTTTCTTGTTCAATATTATTGATAATTTTGCTGGATATGATATTTTTGCTTATACGTCTAGTTCAAAGGATTGTCAGTAGATATGATTCCAGAAACTGCAGTCTTTTATGGTGGCTGTTGATAAGTCTTATACAATTTAATTGTAGTTCCATTGTATTTGAATTGTTTTTTTTTTCTTGTTTCTTGTGAAATTTTCTCTTGTATCTATGGATTTTTATAATTTGGTACTAATGTTCCTATGTGTTTTCCAGAAAAGTTCTTGCTGAGGTAGTGATTGGTGTTTTTGTTTTGTTTTTGTTTTTCTATTTATACTTTCCCCTCATGTTATATCACTCCAGGACAATTTTCTTGGATTAATTTTTGCATTATTGTGTCTTGGTTCTTTTTTTTTGGTCACAACTTTCAGGCAGCCCAATTATTCTTATCTTCTCATCTTGATCTCTTTTCCAGATCTGCCATTTTTCTTATAGGTTGTTTTGCATTCTGTTCATTTGGGAATAATTTATTTGTTTCCTTTTTTCACCAAGTTAGCTAATGTTTATTAATTTTGTTATTTGTTAAAAAAAATTTTATGACTTTATTTCGTATTTTTCTTCGCTCTTGTTAAATTTTCATATTTTTTTTCTTTTGAATTTGCCAGTTTGTTTATTTTAAGCATTTTCAATTGCATGATTTATTTAATGATCTTTATTTTTATATATTTATATATATTATATATATATTTATATTTTTATATATTATTAATTTATTTTTAAAGATTTAAATAAGAATCAAAAGGTAAGAGTAAGTCATATTATGGAAGGTTTTAAATTCCAGACAGAAGATGACAACTGATAGAAGAAAAGAGTTAAAGGATCAGAAGAAACAAATGATTAGGCATGTCCTTGAAACCATTCTTCTTTTGTACTATCCATGACAATATAGTGATTAAGGGTGAGGTCTTATTTAGTTCCACTGATGTGTAACCAAACTGGAATGTAATCACAGGACATAATTGAGTGTCCTAGAAGGGGGGAAAGGATATAAAGGGAAAAAGGTAATGGAAGAGGAACCTATGCCCTTTTCCCCAAGTTTTCTGAACTACACAGACATTGATCCTACACACACACACACATACACACACAGAGAACACTGAGGGTCTCAGAATTTTGGCTACATTTAAATAATTCCTGGTATAAGTAACTGTGGTGGTAGTATTAATTTTAGCACCTAAATTATATTCCTACTTTTACTGGATTTGGAATATTATATAAATAGACAGAGTTGGAGATAAAGTCCTAATTCTACACCCCTCCAATAAATTCATTATTTTCATTTAGGCACAATAGCTGTGCAGGTCTGTGTGAGCTACAGCTCATTTGCCTCAATTTCTTCATCTATAACAAGAGAACTAGAACTTACAATCTTCTAAGGCCCTTTTAACTTTAAACTTGAATGTCTCTCTTTGATAAACTAGTTAGGGAATTCTTGGGTCTGTTTTTATATATTTGAGCTTATTCACTTTGCTCATAAGAGGATGAAAATGAATTCTATATACTAATTAAACCATGATCCCATTATAGTTAAGTTAAATAGCATTTATGTGTCTGATACTGTGCAGTGTCAAGGATACAAACAGCAACAAAAAGAAAAAAATGGTCCTGCCTTATGGGTTTAAGATGACACATAAAAAGGCATTAAAAAGTCATATTGGGAAGTATATAATCACAGGACAGTATGGGTAAAAAATGCCTAAAAGTTCAAAAGTGGTTCACAGAGAGGAATGTATGAGGAAATATAGAATCACTTCCTAAAAATGTATGTTTTAATAGGAAACAACTGATCAGAGGACGGGATCACAGGATGGGAGAGGAATCTTCCATTGTGAGAAAGTTTCAGGGGATGGGCCATCTTCCATGTAGAATAGTATTATGATGAAGGAAAAAAATGTCAAGTTTCAGATGTGAAGATGAAAGAAATTGTGATAGGGTCCATTATCCTAAGTTAGTGTGAGTTTAATATAAAAAGAAATATACAAAAGGTAGAATGTGAAGTTTTCCTTTGGTTCAAATCTAAGTTAAAAGATTAGTCAGATAAATTAATCATATAAAAACCATAGAAATCACAAACTCAAAAAATGGGAAGAGCTGGGCAGTATAATCTGTCAAATGAGAGTGACAGAGGGCTATCTTTCCCTTTAAGAACCCTTGATTTGGCTGGAATTTGTTGATCTTTATTAGGTAAGGAAAGCTCTTCTTTTGTCTAGTTTTTATTATTGAATCTGATGAAGCAAATATCTAACTATAATATCTGGTAGTTAAATTTATGGATAAGGAGGATCCATTAGAAAGTGATGATTGGTAATCTGTGTGTCTTGGAGATTTAAGAAAGCCAGGGTAACAGCATAATTTGGTTACACTTCCTATTTCTGAGCATATAGTTAAAAGTCACATCTAGGCCTTCCATTAATATTACCAAGTTATGAGTGTAACTCCAGAAAATGAGATTATTAGAAAGCAACTGAGGCCTTTGGATATGATGGTATAACTATTTATGAAAGTATTACAAAGAATTAGGGGTTCTTTGTTTTCAAATACATAAGGCATTTTCTAAATCCCCTGACACCAACAGACACTATAAAGGCAACACCATGGAGGGAAAGTTGTATCCTGACCTCTTAGAAGCAAGCATATATGTTGACTCTTTCAGCAAACTATATGAAGGTTAATACAACCAAATGAAAATTCTTGAAATGATCTGAAACCTTCTTTGTAATTAAGACCAAACAATATTAGCTCAATAGTGGAATAAAAGATATTTGTTTTTCTTGTGATAAAAATAGAGGAAGTTTAAGTACTTTATTATACTAATAATTTTATTTTACAACAACACTGTATTGCCAAGGAGAAAAGTAGATGGCATTTACCAATGTATGGTAGACTATAGAAATCATCATTTCAGCTCTTGCTTAACTCATCATCATAATAGACCAGGTAGTTTAATTCTGAGGAGAATTGTTTCAGATTATTGTTTTCACCAATTTCTTTTTTCCCATATTCCTGTGGCTAAAACTAGTGAGAACTAGTTTGCTTTCATCTGGGAGAAAGTACATTATTTATTCACTATTGTTTTCTAAAACTAGTGAACTCTCATATCCCCACATTAAAAGAAACAGATTTGAAAGTGGGCTCTAGACAAAAATGATTTACAATGCTACTTTAAGAATATAATGTTGAACAGTCTGGATGAGGCTAAGGTGTGTGAAGATATATGATATGGTTGCCCATATCAGAGGCAAAAAAGTGGATATAAAGCCTAATAAAATGGTGTTCAGGGTGTTTGAGGATCTCAGTGCGTGAGCAAAGTTCAGGAGATTCTGAGCAGTGAAGAATAATCTACTAAAATGTGCCTTACCAAAATCTAGGAGAGATTTATTGAACTCACATTTTTGATAATGTATATTCTAACACATATATACTGATAGCTCCCATTTACTTAGCTACCCTCAGGTATTCCTTTCTTAAAGGAATGAGGGTAGCAGAAAGCAATCTAAAGCATATTGTGCAAAAATCGATTCTCTTGGAAGTCATATACTTATGGTTTCCAGCAGGACACATTTTAAAAGGACTCTTTCCATAGGACAAACTAAGTTGACCTATTAGCTGGTATCAAGTAGGGGCTTCTGAAACTATATAATAATTTGAAAATCAGCTGCTTGATTGTTATTGGACCAATTTTGCTACTTGTTATGTAGGCTAATAAAATCATGCTTTGTAAATAATTGACTATTATATGGTAGTCAATACAAAATGGTCTCTCTAATTATATGAATAAGACACAGTAAAATTCATTTGTTTAATGGTAATGATACATTTAAAATCATGGTTGTCTTTATCTGATGTTAGTGCCCTTCATAAACAGGTGGTAACTATTACAGAAATTAAGACCTACAGTTCATTCCTGTTTTCTACCTTTTTTCTAACTCAATGGACTCTCAACAATAAGGAAAGAACTCCTAAAGAATGTAGTTTAGCTTTGTTTATCAATGACTCCATGTGCTACAAGAAGAGCTTCTGCTAACAGAAGGTACACTGGGAAATAAGCATCCTAGAAATTCCTAAAAAGCAGGATAAATTCCACATTAGATCACTAACATGTATAAAGGTCTGGAGATATGGGTCACAAATATCTACATGGATTGAAATACGTTGGTCATGAAGTTGGCCAAATAGTTCAGGACTTGAAGAAAACAGGCCTGGATAATCAAAGGTTGTCTCTTAAAAGATCAAAACCAGTGGAAAAATGTTGGTGATGCTTCTATTCTATATAGTTATTTGTAGAGAATATCAATAATCATCACAGGTATCATATGCTATATGATAAGGTTGGAAATGCAGTTTGTCTATTGCCAATTGAAGCATCCAGGTGATGATACTATGTTGTAATGAAAATGAAACTATATAATACCTATAACTAAGAACAAAGCAGATATTCTTTTCTAATTAGGTTTCTTGCACCAATTAAAGCACTTGTCATGTAGTCTTAAACTCATCCCCAACTAATGAAATGAAATGATAATCTTCCATTCTCAGAACAAGAGGTTTGACCCTGTTAACCAAAATCTGAATTATCATGCAATTGTCTGTCTTAGTCAAATTTTCAATCTTCAAGAAGCCACATTTATGATAAATCAATGTCATTCTGAGGAGAAAGGCTCTATTTTCTAATTTCTTTGATCCATTCTCCAGGAAAAATGTAATCTCATAAGAATGTAATGATTTTGAACACAATCCTGGTTAATTTTTTTCCCTTCTTTAATCCTCTGGTATACCATCCCATGGCCCTGAAAGTCCTTATCCGCACCCCCTCCCCTGAGAATTTCATACACCCTCAAAAAATATTCCAATTACCATTTAATCATATGATTTTCTTTCTTCAGTGATTGTTTGCAAAATTACATACTAGAAAGGTCTTGAAAGACAAAAAAGATGTTATTGTTTGGATATATCTTGCTTTAAATAGCATTGGCAAAGTAAGACTGTTACTAAATGATAAATATAATTTTACTTGTAAAAAAAAAGAAATCCCCCAATCGACTTATTAGAAACTGAGTTAAAGATGATGAGAGCAAGTCCTTATTCAAGTCCTGTGGAAAAAAGGTGACAGCTCCACTTTATGAGCCTCTTAAATATTGTATCATTCTCCTGTTGTAGCACTCCTGAGAGGAGGATGATTGGTGAATAAGCCAGAAAATAGAGTGAACAATAGTACTGGGAAAACCTCAGTACCAAATAAAATCAGATGACAGGTGGTATGGAAGTGAATTATGACCAATTAGCTACTTTATTATTCTGATGTGGGAAGAAGAAATATTGGCTTTTCTTGGAATATCATCTGTGTGGTGCTCCTGATATTTATAGTGTTGATATATTACATTACATACAATATATACATTATATTACACAGGACATACATGTCCTATATTACATAAGGAGATCCACTCTATTGCAAAAATTTGACATTATAAACCATATTGAGCAGATTATTGAGATATGAGCCATGGCTCTACCAAGGTGGAGGGAGAAACATCTAGTGTACAGGTTATTTTTAAGATTCCTGAGAGGGGTACATGATTTAGATATAAAGAGTGAAGCCATAAGCAAATTAGGATAGCAAGGAACAGTGTACCTGTCGGATCTATGAAAACAGGAAGAATTTATGACCAAATAAGAGAGAGACAGAGAAAACATTATGAAATGAAAAATGGATAATTTTAATTACATTAAATTAAAAAGGCTTTTACACAAACAAAACCAATGCAAACAAGATTGGAAGGAAAGGCAAAAGCTAGGAAATGATGATGACAGCTGGTGTTTCTTATAAAAACCTCATTTCTCAAATACTCAGAGAATTAAGTCAAATTTAGAAGAATACAAGCAGTCAGCAATTGATTCAACAATTGATAAATGATAAAAAATATATAGACAGTTTTCAGATAAAGAAATTAAAGCTATCCGAAGGGCTCTAAATAACAATCTATTAGAAAAATACAAATTAAAATAACTCTGAGGCATCATTTCATAGATATTAGATTGACTAATGTGGCAGAAAAGCAAAGTGATTAATATTGGAGGGGAGGTAGGAATATTGGGACACCAATGGTGGAGTGTTGAACTAATCCAATCATTATGGAGAATAATTTTGAAACAAAGGGATATACAATTATGCACACCCTTTGATCCTGGCATACTACTGCTAGATCTGTTACACAAGAAGATCATAAAAAAGGGAAAATAAGCCATATGTGAAAAAAAATTTATATAGCTCTTTTTGTAGTGGTAAAGAGTTGGCAATTGAGAGGTTGTGCATTGATTTGTAGATGGCTAAACCAGTTGAGGTACAGGAATATAACAGAATACTATTGTTATATGAGAAATCAGATTTCAAAAAAATCTTGAGAGACTTACATGAACTGATGCAAGTGAAGTGACCAGAACCAGGTGAACTTTGTACACAGTAAGTTACATTGTACAATGATTAATTATGATAGACTTAGCACTTCTAAGCAATACAATGATTCAAAGGCATTTTCTAAAGGTTCATGATAGAAAATGCTATCCACATTCAGATAAAGAGCTATGGAGTCTGAATGGAGATCAAAGAACACTATTTTCAACATTTCTTTCTTTTCTCATGTTTTTTTTTCCCTTTGATTATGATTCATCTTTCATAATACGAGTAAAGTGGAAATATACTTAATGAGATTGTACATGTTGCGACCTATTTCAGACTTGCAGTCTTGGGGAGCAAGAATAGATGGGATGGAGGGAAAAATATTTGGAATTCAAAATCTTATGAAAAAGAATTTTAAAACCTATTTTACCTATAATTTAAAAAGCACAATCAGATGCAAAAGATAGTTTAAATAAATAAGAAAAAAAAGAAAAATACAAAAAAAAACTTGGATCTGCCATACATAGTCAGTTGTGTTTTCTTTGTAATTATTGCATTACTAAGCTAAGTAATGATTCAGGATTTTAATTAATATCAACCCTCTTTCTTTCCATTCCTTCCTCCCTTCCTTCCTTCCTCCATTTCTCCTTTTCTTCCTTCCTTCTATTTCCTCTTTCCTTCATTATTTTCTTCTTCTTCCCCTTTCTTTTCTTCTTTCCTTCATCCCTTCCTTTCTTAATTTCTTTCTCCCTCCTTCCCTTCCTCACTCCTTTAGTTCCTCCCTAACTCCCTTCTTCCTTTCATTCCTTCCTTCCTTTTTTCTCTCTCCTTTCCTCCTTTTCTCCTTCCCTCTCTCCCTTCCTCCCTTCTTTCTTACTTCCTCTCTTCTTTCCTTCAATTCTTTCTCTCTCCTTCCCTCCCTCCCTCTTTTCTTCTCTTTCTTTCTTTTTTTTTCTTTCTTTCCTGTCCCTTCCTTCCCATATTAAGGAATATTTTAATTGAACTTAAAAGGGTTGTTAGTTGTTAATGGGGAGAGCTTTTGGGATAAGAATTCATTATGTGACAAAAATTTCTGGGAAAATTGAAAATCAGTAGTGCAGAAACTAGGTATTGATCCATACTTAATACTGTACCTATGGAGGAGAAGGAAATCATGACCAAAGAAGAACTAGAGGTCATTATTGATCACAAAATAGAAAATTTCAAATTGTATTAAATTAAAAAGCTTTTGAACAAATAAAGCTAATGAGGACAGGATTAGAAGGGAAGTAATAAACTGGGAAAACATTTTTACAGCTAAAGGTTCTAATAAAGGCCTTATCTCCAAAATATATAGAGAAGTGACTCTAATTTATAAGAAATCAAGCCATTTTCCAATTGATATATGGTCAAATATGAACAGACAATTTTCAGGTGAAGAAATTGAAACTATTTCTAGTAATATGAAAAGGTGTTCCAAATCATTGCTGTGAATGGATCCAGCCATTCTAGAGAACAATTTGGAACTATGCTCAAAAAGTTTTGAAACTGTGCATACCCTTTGACCAAGCAGCGTTTCTACTGGGCTTATATCCCAAAGAGATCTTAAAGGAGGGAAAGGGATCCACATGTACAAAAATGTTTGTGGCAGCCCTTTTTTGTAGTGGCTAGAAACTGGAAACTGAGTGGATGCCCATCAATTGGAGAATGGGTGAATAAATTATGATATATGAATATTATGTAATGCTATTATTCAGTAAGAAACAATCATCAAGATGATTTTAGAGAAGCCTGGAGAGATTTACATGAACTGATACTAAGTGATAGCAAGACTGTATAACAATCAATTCTGATGGACATGTCTCTTTTCAGTAGAGATGATTCAAACCAGTTCTAATTGTTGAGTGATGAAGAAAGCATATACCCTCAGAGAGAGGTCTGTGGCAACTGAGTTTGATCCACAACAGCATTTTCACATTTTCTGTTGATGTTTGCTTGCATTTTGTTTTCCTTGTTTTTTTTTTCTTTCTAGATCTGATTTTTCTTGTGCAATAAGATAACTGTATAAATATGAATATATACATTGGATTTAACATATATTTTAACATGTTTAACATGTATTGGTCTACTTGCCATCTAGGGGAAGGAGTGGGGGGAAAGAAGAAAAATTTTGGAACAGAAAGTTTTGCAAGGGTCAATGTTGAAAAATTACCCATGCATATTTTTTAAATAAATAATTTTAATTAAAAAACAAACAAACTAAAGGAGAGTATAGGTACCAGGAGATACAAGACAGCATATTTTCTCTTTAGACGTGCATAGTCATTCATATAGATGAATAGGCAGAAATGATTATTTTATCTTAACTCCTCACTGTGTTCTAGACAAAATAGGGACCTTCATCATCTTTATTTTATGGTTCCCTAAAGAGATTGGGAACTGGTGCAAAGAGATTTTCAACTTATTAGACTTCATGGTTTTCACTATAGATTTATTCCTAGTGACTACATTCTGTCTCTTGTTGAGTTCAGCACCTTCTTAGATGACTTAGAGATACATTTTTTATTACTCACTATCTATTGCACTAAATATAATGAAGTGTTTGGGAATTATTGCCAGCTACCTGATTTCTACCTGATTTTAGCTAAGTCTACAGAAATGAAGCTTGTATATGTGTGTGTGTGTGTGTGTGTATGTGTAAATATCAGAAAAATTGAGGATGAAGTGACTACTGCAGCTTTTTAGCTAGAATATAGCCTGCACTTTTCAAAAGTTGAGAAGATCAGAATAGGGCAACATAATATACTTTGTAAATTTCCATTATACAATAATACAGAATACAATACAATTGAAATCTTATGTCTAAAAGACATTGTGGTGTCAGTGAAATTGTTCTGCCAGCATGTGATTGCATCTTTTAGAAGTGAAAGAGAAAAGAACAGAAATATGAACTAGAAATTGGATCTCTCCTCCCCTCACAAGTTTTGATACCTCTCAAATTTAGTATTACAGGGAACACACATATACTTTGTCCTAGAATTCTTGAAAGATGTTGTTTTTGTTGTTGTACAAATGCAGTTTTAAAAATACTCTAGCAGAAATCATGCATTCTTTTTCATTTTTATTCATTTTATTTTTATTTCATGGTACCAAATAAGCATTCCCATAATGTAAATAAGATGGTTAGACAAGAAACTACAAAACTGTTATATAAAACTTGCTATTCCTTTTAAATACTTAATAAAGTCATCATATAAATCTTATTTTTCCTTTTTTTTGCTTTCCTTTCTCTACAATAGAAAAGACAAATATTATATATGCCATATTATATATTACAGATATAGACATATATATATATATGTAAAATCATTCTACACATACTTCTATCAATACATGAAGAAAATAAGCATTCTTTGAATGTAAGAAATCAAAAGATAGTTTGTGCTTTTCAGGATTTATTCAACTTTCTTCCCATCCAGATCTCTTTCACAATTTACTGGAGAAGTCAGAATTTCCTACCATGGGGAAAATTCTGAACTACACAATGAAATATTTTCATATAGCACACATCATAAGGTCACATGGAAGTAGCCTGTGTATTACTTGATTTCCCACTTCTAGATCTCATTTTGATTTTTAAAGATATAGTCAAGAGAGGGAATAGTACAAAGATAATGAATGACAATTGGCCAGTGATTGAAGCTGCTGTTATTTCATGCAATTTCCTACTTCTGAAAAGTAAAAACTACCTTATAATTGAGTCTCTCAAAGTAATTCTGAAGGGAAGTTCTCCAGCATTACAATCCACATTAGATTTTCTACCTTAATGATGAAGACATACTATTTGAGCAGATGGCTTTTTTTTTTTTTTTTTTTTTTTTTTTCTTTTTCGTAAATAAAGCTCCAATGAGTCTGTCAATTCTCAAGTGTGAGTTATAGCCCCTTTTGCTTGTACCATGAAGGAAATTGCAGGAATCCTCAGGACATCAGTAATCACTTTACTAGCATTTGAGCCTGGATGCATACGTTCCAATGATACATATATCAAATGCAATGGAAATTCTTGAATTTCAAACAAGATCATATTATTCTTATCAAAGGAGTGAAACTTCCAATGAAACTTCTGATCTTCTTTTAAACCTACCTTTCTCAGAATGTCTTATACACTGTACAGAACTGGGAATTTCTCAGACTCACCTTCTATGTTTTGTTTATTTATGAAGTTAGAGAGAGAGAGGTGAGAGAGAGAGAGAGAGAGACAGAGACAGAGAGAGAGAGACAGAGACAGAGAGAGATGGAGGATAGAGAGAGAGAGGAACACTAATTGTGGAAAGCTCTACAATTCAAAGTAAGAAAAAACAGGTTATCACAAATGAGGTAATAAATAGATGGTGGAATGGAATTTGGAAGAATCTTCTTAACACCTATTCTCAGTCCCAATCAATTAACAAGAATTTATTAAACACTGTTCATGTGCCAGCACGGTGCTGAATAAATGCACAAATGAAAAAGAAAAAAAGAAATCCTACCCTCAAGGAACAAACATTTCATTAAGGAAAGAACAAATTATCACTTTTGATAGAATGTGAATCCTCACATAAACATATACACTTATATAAACACATTCTCTATCCCTAATAATCCAAAATCATCACTAACCTTTCAAGTACAACAGACATGCAGTTTTTCTCCCCTGTAGTCCTCACTATTCCTAGTTGTCTTTCCTCCATCATTTTAGAAATAGTTGGAGGTGATAGCCTGATTCTATGAAGCAATACCAAACTAGAGATGGAGACACATTCACATTCATATAGTCACACAGGGAGCAACATATATCAGGGAACTAGCATTAGGCAGGGATGTGAAAAGCAAATTTGTAGAACATACAATTGTACTTGAGAGATCAGTACAGTTATAATTTTTGTATTGTAGAACAACAATGCACAAAGTATCGTGAGAAGAAATGCCATGGATTTGATTTCTGTTGTTAGGGAGATAGTACTACAAAGATACATATTTACTGAATACCTATCAAGTATTTCTTTTATTAACACTAAGTCATGTTATCAATATAGGCTTGAGTAAAGAAAGGGTGATTGATATTCTCCAAAAAGGAGAATAGAGTTTTTATGACAGTTGAGGAACTTTGATATGAACTTATTTGACATTTTGTAAATTTAGGTAAAATCTATATACTAAATAAAGTTCTTTAGTTTTAGTTTTTGCAAGACAGTGGAGGGCAAATTTATGGGAAAACAAAATGGATCAAATTATGAGGCTAATTTAGTTTACTCAGAAAGGAGAATAAAGCAAATGAACCAGAGGATCTTGTAAGAACTCTCCTTCTAGTAAAAGAAAGTGTGCCCAACTTAATAGAAACATAGATTTCAACAATATATTCATTTTTTTCCAGTTCCATTCTGGTATCTTCATTAAAACAAAGAGTTAAAATAACATTTCAATGTTATATCAAATATAGCAAGTAGAGAAAATTCTGAGGTTTCAAATTTGACATTGATAATATTGGGCAGACCTCCTGTGGTATATGGGAGCATAAAGATAAGCATTTTATATGATTTAAAGGTTGTCAACTATATTGTTGGTGTAAAGAACCACTTTAATAACATTAGAAATACAGGAATACACATATACATGTTTGTGTGTGTGTAAGAATTTATTAGAATTTTTACTGCTTTAGGGCAATCATATTCTGCATGAGCCTGATCTACCATATATTTTCAAATGGGAAGCTGGAATGGTTAACATGTGTTTCCATTTTCTAGCATTCTAGCATGTATGACCTTGACAAACAAACAGATGATATTTCTAGATGTAGACTAAGATGTTTCAAGGAATCAATCCATTGGCTTGTATTTTTCCCTCAAAATCCAAATAGTGATGAAAGAATAGAGTAATGGAGTCTTTTTCTTTATGTTTTATTATATCATTTTTATATATAAAACATATGCGTGGGTAATTTTTCAACACTGACTCTTGCAAAAACTTCTGTTTTAACTTTTCCCCTACTTTCCTCCACCTCCTCCCCTAGATGGCAGGTAGATCCACACATGTTAAATATGTTAAAATATATGTTAATACAATATATGTATACATATTTATACAGTGATCTTGTTGCACAAGAAAGATCAGATTTAGAAAGAAGGTAAAAACAACCTGAGAAGTAAAAACAAAAATGCAAGCAAACAATAACAGAAAGAGTGGAAATGATATGTTGTGGTCCATATTCATTTCCCAGTGTTCTCTCTCTGGGTAGCTGGTTCTGTTCATTACAGATCAGTTGGAAGTGATTTGGAGCCACTCATTGTTGAAGAGAGCCATGTCCATCAGAATTGATCATCATGTAATATTGTTATTGAAGTGTTCAGCTCCTGGTTCAGCTCACTTCACTTAGCACCACTTCATTTTTGTTTCTCCAAATTTCTCTGTATTCATCCTGCTGGTAATTTCTCACATAACACTGATATTCCATAAAATTCACATACCACAGTTTATTCAGTCATTCTCCAAATTTTGGGCATCCCTTCAATTTCCAGTTTCTAGCCACTACAAAAAAAGGCTGCCACAATCATTTTTGCACATATGGGTCTCTTTTCCTTCTTTAATATCTCTTTGGGATATAAGCCCAATAGTTAACACTGCTGGATCAAAGGGTGTGCACAGTTTCATAACTTTTTGAGCATAGTTCCAAATTGCTTTCCAGAATGGTTAGATCCAATCACAACCACCAACAATGCATCAATGTCCCAGTTTTCCCTCATCCCCTCCAACATTCGTCATTATCTTTTCCTGTCATCTTAGCCAATCTGACAGGTGTGTAGTGGTATCTCAGAGTTGTCTTAATTTTCATTTCTCTGATCAATAATGATTTGGAACACCTTTTCATATGACTAAAAATAGTTTCAATTTCTTCATCTGAAAATTATCTGTTCATATCCTTTGACCATTTATCAATAGGAGAATGGCTTGAATTCTTATAAATTTGAGTTAATTCTTTATATATTATAGAAATGAGGCCTTTATCAGAATCTTTGAATATAAAAAAATATTTTCCCCATTTATTGCTCCCTTCTAATCTTGTATGTATTAGTTTTGTTTGTACAAAAAAATTTTAACTCAATACAATCAAAGTTATCTATTTTGCTCCTGTTTTTCTTGATGATGCTCTCTAGCTTTTCTTGGATCACAAATTCCTTCCTCCTCCACATCCACTTCCTCCTTCTTGCCATAGTCTCCTATGTTATATTCTTGGCTTGGAAGGCTGTCACTCTGTCTGATTCAAACAGACCTGTTCTGAAGTTCTTGCAAGGTATCTTCTTCTAGAAATGTGTTGCTCTCCAAATATTTGTGGATTCTTTGATTTCTAAACCAGTTTAAAGGTTTAATCTGCTGTTGGTTTGAGAGAAGATTAGAGGAGGTTACAGAAAGTCACATCTGCTCTCCACCATTTTGACTCGGCCCCACTATATTCTCCTTTTGATAGAATTTTGGGACATCATAGGCAGTGGCACCATTTGTAATCCTAGTAATGGGCAGAACTATAATTGTAACTATAAATATAACTATAATTTCTTCTTTCAATATGAGCGTGAGAATTTTTGTATTTTAGAACCATTTGGTACCACGACTTTCTGAAGGTGGTAAAGGATAGAGGAGTAGGGGAAGATAGCCAGAATAGCATTCAGTTTGGTAACTACTTATAGTGTGTCTAAGATGCTAGGGAGTTTACCAAAAAAAAAAAAAAAAAAAAAGTCTAGTATTTTCTCTTCACTTTAGAACCTTCAAATTCCCTTTGAAGAAATAAGGCATATACATATAACTGTTTCATATAAATATGATAAAATACTTCTCTCACTGACATAAAAACTAAAGGCTAAAGAAGTTCTTAGAAGGCAAAAAATAATATAAGGGAGAGTAACTAATGGACATTTCTTTTTGAACAGTAAACTAAAACACAAACTAGAAGCTGAACGATGATTGAAATCTGAAGATACAAAAAAGGAAAAGGGAAACTATTCCAGGAAGAATGGATAGAGAAGGAAATCAGAATAAATGAATATAGGAATTAAAGATTTGCATAGTTAAAAGGAGATTTTTCCCTTGTGTGTTGTCAAGGGCACTGAAGTGGAAGGAGTGGTATGGGGTTATACTGTAAAGGACCTTTAGACCTCTTATCCTGATATTGATTCATCTTATCCCAAATGAAGCCACAATTATTTGGGCATGATACACAGCCCAGGAATTTCCCTGAAATGACACTGTTAATTGTGATATTCTCTATTCTAATATTTTCCTTCTGAAATTCCTTGCTTTCTTCAAGTCTCCTAACTTCTGTAAAATGTATTTCCCAGTGCTCGTAAGTCTTCATGCCTTTTCTTTGATAATACTCCCAATTTAACCTTCATATTTTTTTTACTGCACAGATTTTTTTTATATCTTGCCTCTCCTTTAAACTATGAGTTTCTAGAGGACTAAGATTCTTTATTTCTTTTCTTTTTAATCCTCAAAACTTAGCGCAATATCCTATGCATGATACTTATTCCATATTCCTGCCTAGAAGCAATATCATTCTAAGGATCACAACAAGTTCAGATATTTTGTGTGAGGTTGTGATGTCTACATGTTCCGCGGTTGTAAAACCACAGCAAAATTCTTGGTTATTTGTCCTTAATTAGGAGACTCTTTTGAAATTAAATCCAATCATCCGATTAGCCAATTATGTTATATACAAATTTTAATATCATATATATTTTATTTTATTTTTGTTTTATGAAATATTTTCTTTTTTGAGATTTTGTTATAATTAAATAAGAATATGGAAACCCCAATTCACCCTTTAAAAATAAAAATACAGAAAATGAAATTGAAAGTATTCTACAGTCAATGACTTATTTTTTAAAAAATGAAGTAACTGTGAATACATAAACATTGAATGTATAAACATATAAAAATGAAATATTTTAAATTACACTTAAATATGGTTTAACTGAATTCAAGATTGTTGAAGGCCAGTAACACATGCTTGAGATCTCTGTTGCACATTTGTACAGCATAGTTTTCTTAAAATATGATTCTATTAAGTTATCGGCCTACTCAAATACTCCAAATGCAACCTCCTGCCTTCCACATAACATGATAAAGAGGATAATGTCAAAACTCATTGAGATGACAATAAATTGAATCCACAGCTAAATTAAATCATAATAGTGAAATGAATTGTTTGATAAAATATATATTTTTCTAGTAATGTAATAAAATATTTATGTGGCTCAAAAGTTCAAGATACATTAGATATATGAAGAAGTACTTGACTTAGTGTTGACTAACCTTGGGTCATAAATTCTTATTTGCTACTTCTGATTTGTATGATCAAGAAAAATTCATTTCCCACTTTTTTTCCCCCTTTCCTCAGATGTAAGATGAAGAAGTTGGATTGGATGTATCCTATCAATTCAAGATCTCTGGTCTTATTTTGCAATAATAATGCCATCAATTACTACCTGATGAATCTAGTATTATGTGAGAACTGAGGAACTGGAAAATTTCTACTTTTTTAGAAATATATTTACTGTTGGGAAATGAAATGTTCTTTGAAATCTATTTTGTCAGAGTTGAACTGCAGATCAAGATGAAATACCAAGAAATTTGTTAAGTAAGCTGAACAGGCTCCATGTGATTGATCCTTCCATGCATATAACAGCACTTCAATTGATGAAACTTATAATTGATTAAAACTCAATAACATTTATGTGTCTTTGTCTAATCTCTGTATATGTATGACTAATCATGTCAAGGTGTGTTTTTTCTTAGTGTATAATTTAAATTCTTTTCTGATTCTCCCATACAAACTTAAGATATTAAAATGGAAAAATGTATCATCTTAGGCCTCCATTTGCATTGGACCTACTCTTGCTATTGGGAGTTATTTACATCCTGTACATGAAGTCATGGGAGCATAGATCTAAATAAAGCTAAAAACTAACTTTGTAGCTTTAGAGTTCAACAGATCATTTATTAGATAAGGACTATTATGCTGATGAAATTTTTCAGTTTTCAGCTAAAAAACCTAATTCACAAAAAGTTATCTCATAGTAAGAAAATCAAAAACAATTTTGTTCTTTTTATCTGGTTTTAGTGCAATTTTGGCATTGTGCTGCTTTCAATTTAATTCCATCAAGCAGGTCATGTGCCAAGAAAGGGTAACATCAAAGACTAGAATGCAATGAAGAAAAGTGAAGTGACAGATCATCAGATGGGGAAAAGCAAGATAAAGTACAATTTCAGACAATTAGACTGAATTATAGATTACAAGAAAGAATAACAAAAAGATGATATTGACAAGTAACTACCAGATATGTGATGATGCTAGGCACATTTGTGATTGAAGAAGTAAAGCAGTAGCCATCATTAGAAATAGGTAATAGAAGCTGCAGTTTTCTTTATATGTGTACAGAGGAGAAAGACTCATATTTATTTAACTTTTTGAGCCATATGGACAAATACTGATGATGATCATTATCTTGGAACACAAGGAAATATAAGTAAGTTTGACAGTAAACAACACACCAAAAGACTACTTTAATTATCCTTGAAATGGGATAAATATGTTACACACACACACATGGGAAAGTACTGCTTCAAAATGGAGATCTTTAAAGTATAACTTAAAAAACATTCAGATCCAATAAAGAACAAAACTACTTGAGTAAAGTAATATCTTCTTTTTCTTTCAAAAAATGAAGTAAGATTTCTAATGATTTTAAAACATTCAGAATGCTGTTTGTATATTTCTTTTTTGAACCTGAATAGGACACATCTGCATATTTGCACACAGTATATACTATGTATACTATATAGTATATAGTATATACTGTATATATAGTATACATAGTATATAGTATATATATAGACACAGTATATAGTATACACAGTATATACTATGTATACTATATACATAGTTATTTGCACATATATACCATTTATAATTGGGCAAATTACTGAATCTGGGCCAGAGTAAGTATGCATATACTAGAGTAGAATTTAATAATATATGACAAAAACTGATGTACTTTGTTGTCAACCCTGATGTGGGTTGTGGTCCCTTTAAGAAACTAGTCCTTTCAGATTGATTTATTCCTTCTGATTCCCAACCCCTCCTAGCTGATGCATTATCAATTCAAGAAGCTAAGACCTTTGATTCACAAATCCTCATCAAAAGCATCCCTTTGAATTCCAATAGGAGATCTGGGTTCTCCCAGCCCCCATTGGATCTGAGCCAACTTGGGCTGTCCCAGCCCCTTCTAATGATCTGCTCAGATTTTTCCAACCCACCACCAAGCAAATTCTAGCTCTCACTGAAACCCAGCAAGGAGCCAAACTTGGGACTCCACCCACAGGCCCCTTTAGCTAAATTTCTCATTATAAAGGAGCCAAGCTGTAGCCTTCTCTTTGCAGAGGTTCTAAACGTGCCAGCCTTATGCCTGGCATGCCAAGGAACCTCTGTCCACTGGAATCCTGGTTCTGGTGCCCTTCTCTCTTTATCCTCACCTATTTTCTTAACTAGACTTTAACCTTACTTCCAAACCCCATAATACACCTCTTTTATCAATTTAGTTTTTCGGGTCTTTAAATTCCTTTACAGGGGACTCTTGCACTGTCACTAGACTTCATTTAACTCTCTACCTTGCACCAAATCTAAAAGGGTTGCAGGGGAGCTCTATTTGACTCTCTGTATCCCAAACCTGCCACTAGACCTCATTTTCATTTGGGCACCCCAAATCTATACCTCGTCAGAACCATTGTTTGAAATTTTCTTTATTGTGAAAATAGTCTGAATAAAATGTTTAAAGTAAAACTATATCTGCAGTGTTATCTCTTAAAATCAGAAGACAAAATATATCAGAAGGAAAGAAAGTAGTGCTTGTCTAAAAGAAAATTATATCTTGAAAATCTGAGAAGTCAAATATTGATAGTTTTCTAGAATGAATTCAATATGTTTGTTGTGATATTATTTATCATACCTTTCATCATTTCCAATGCTGGGGCAATTCTGCAGTAAGAGATATGATTCTTTTTTTCCACTTAAGATTTTTTCCCCAAAAGACATTTAAAGCTAATTTTCAGCATTCATTTTTATACAATTTTGAGTTCCAAATCTTTTTCTTTTCTATTTCTTACCTCCTAATTTCCCAAGACAACAAGTAATCAGATATAGTTTATACATGTATAATAATTTTAAATATATTTTCACATTAATCATGTTCTGAAGGAAAAATAAAAATTAAAAGGAAGACCCACAACAAAGAAAAAAATTGCCAAAAAAAAAGAAACTTGTGTACTTTGATCCAGACTCGGTCTCCATATTTCTTTCTCTGGATGTGGAGGACATTTTCCATTCCAAGTCTACTAGAATTGTCTTGGACCAGTGTATTGTTGAGAACAACTAAGTTTATCTTAGGGGATCATCTTATAATCTTGCTGTTATCGTATATGATATTCTGGTTCTGTGCACTGGCAACACTTCATTTTTTCAAGGTTTTATTTTTCCTAAAATCAGTCTTTCCATCATGTCTTAAAGAATAATTATATAATCTTATATTCATGTGTCATAGGTTATCCACACATATGAATTGTATGGGCACAATTGATGGGCATCCACTCAAACTCCAATTTTTTGATTGCCCTCACAAAGAGAGTTGCTAAAATATCTTTACATATGTGGGTACTTTGCTTCTTTTATAGGCTCTTTGGTATATGGGCATAGTAGTGGCACTACTGTATCAATGGTTATAAAAAAATTTTATAGTCCTTTGGGAAAAGTGCAAAATTGCTCTCCAGAATGGCTCCAGAATAGAGCAGTTCACAGCTCCAGCAACAATGCATTACAATCCTAGTTTTCCAGCATCCTCTCCAATATTGATCATTATCTTTTCCTATCATCTTAGCTAATCTAATAAGTGTGAGGTAGTACCTTAGAATTGTTTGAATTTACATTTCTCAAATCAATGATTTACAACATTTTTTCATATAACCATAAGTGGTTTTAATTTACTCTCAAAATTGTCTGGTAATTACCTATGACAATTTATCAATTGGGAAATGACTTGTATTCTTATAAATTTTAATTTTTTCTCTATATATTTTAGAAATAAGGCCTTTATAAGAATTCTAGAAGGTTTAGGCGACTCATAAATGAAGGAATGAATTTTTCTTAGATTTGTTTTTTAGACTCACAAATAACAAAATAAATTTTTAAAATCTCAAAAGAATTGTTAAGGTGTAAATAAAAAGTAAAATGTAACTTGAATATTGCCACAATTGACAAACTAATCATTCTCTTTGGTCAATCTCTCTCTCTCTCTCACACACACACACACACACACACACACACAGAAACATTTTTTTGGCTTCAATACCTCAGAGGTTTCAAGATAGTTCTAAGGCAATTATTAAGAGCATTTAGTACTATTCTAATTCATACTTCTGAAAAAAATAATTTAAAGTAATTAATTAATTGTCATGGGTAGATTAATTAAATATACTGGTAATCATTTTTTTTTTCTTTCTCATGAAAAAGTGGACTGGGTATGCTTGAAGAATTTTGTCCTAACATAACAGAATATTTTAGGAGAAAACAAGTTCAGTAGTCAAATTCACTATCTCCCATCATGATTTTTTTTCATTTTTAGGAAACAATATGACTCCATGTAATTCTTTTTCTTTTTTTAAATAACTTTTTGTTGACAATATATATGCATGGGTAATTTTTTACAACATTATCCCTTGCACGCACTTCTGTTTCACCTTTTACCTTCCTTCCCTCTACCTCCTTCCCTAGATGGCAAGCAGTCTTATACATGTTAAATATTTATAGTATATCCTAGATACAATATGTGAGTGCAGAACCTAACAGATTTCTTGTTGCACAGGAAGAATTGGAATCAGAAGGTTAAAATAACCTGAGAAGAAAAACAAAAATACAAACAGTTCACATTCATTTCCTAGTGTTCCAAGAATCAGTCAAGCAAAACCAAAAAAAAAAAAAAAAAAAAAAAGAAGAAATAGAAAAAAATGTTAAATATGTACTTGGAAAAACAACAGAGCTGGAAAATAAATGTAGGAGAGATAATTTGAGGATTATTGGACTTCCTGAAAATTATGAGGGAAAAAAGAGCCTAGATACTATTTTATGTGAAATCATCAAGGAGAACTGCCCAGATTTAATAGAATCAGAAGGTAAAATTGCCATTGAAAAAATTCATTGAAAACCTTCTTAAAAAGATCCTAAAATAAAAACTCCAAGGAATAGTGTGGCTAAATTTTAGAACTATCAGACTAAAGAAAAAATATTACAAGCAGCCAAGATAAAACAATTCAAATACTGAGGAACCACAACAAGGATAACTCAAGATCTAGCTGCTTCCATATTAAAAGGTCCAGGAGCCTGAAATCTGATATTCTGAAAGGCAAAAGAACATGTAATGCATTTAAGAATAAATTACCAAAAAAAAAAAGAATAAATTACCCAGGAAGCTGAGTATTTTCTTCCAGGAAAGAAGATGGACATTTAAAGAAACAGATGGATTTCATTTGTTTCTAAGGAAAAAACCAGAACTAAACAAACAAAATAAAAATTGACCTCCAAATGTAGGGTTCAGGAGAAGCAGAAAAGATAAAAACTCTTGAGAATTGTATTTCTGTTATGGATATACATAAAAAGTACATGTAGAATTTGATTTTACTGCTATAACATAAAAAGGATGGTAAAAATGGAAAACTGATAGTTTCAGAAAAAGGGAAAAGGGGAGATAAAAAGAGGGAAACTACATCCCAAAATGAAGTAAAAAAAATCTATCATATGTCAGGGAATTTAGAAAGGGGGAAGAATATTGTGTGAATCTTACTCTCATCAGAATTGGCTCAATGAGAAAATAATTGACATATTTCATTGACAGAGAAACTTCTCTCACCTCATGAAAATATGGGAGAGGAAAAGGGAAAAGGAAAAGAGTAATATGGGAAAGGTACAAGAAAAGTGAAGGGATTCAAAGGGGGTGGGAGGGATCCTAAAGAGGGAGAACTGCATGAGGCAAGTGTTGCATGTAAGTTTAATACTGGGGAAGGGAGCAAGGGGTGGGGGGAAGAAAAAGAAAAGCATAATCTGGGGATAATAATATGGCAGGAAATACAGAATTAGTAATTTTAACTGTAACTGTGAATGGGATAAGCTCTCCCAAAAAGTAGAGTCAGGTAGAAGAGTGGATCAAAAGCCAGAACCCTACAATATGTTCCTGACAGGAAACACATTTAAAGCAGGGAGATACATACAGAGTAAAGGTAAAAGGATGGAGCAGAATCTATTATGCTTCAGGTGAAGTCAAAAAAGCAGGTTAGCCATCCTGTTCTCAGATCAAGCAAAAGAAAAAATTGATCTAATTAAAAGAAATAAGGAAGGAAATTATACCTTGATAAAGTGTAGCATAGACAATGAACCAATATCAATACAAAACATATATGCACCAGGGGTATAGCATCTATCTTCCTAAGGGAGAACTTAAGAGAGTTACAAGAAGAAATAGACAGTAAAACTATAATTGTGGGAGTCTCAATCTTGCACTCTCAGAATTAGATAAATCAAACCATAAAACAAATAAGAAATAAATTAAAGAGGTAAATATAATATTAGAAAAAATAGGTATTAAAAATATTTGGAGAAAACAATGGAGACAGAAAGGAATATACTTTCTTCTCTGAAGTTCATGGAAGGTATAAAAAATTGACCATATATTAGGACATAAAGACCTCAAAATTAAATGCAGGAAGGCAGAAATAGTAAATTTATTCTTTTCAGATCATGATGTAATAAAAACTACATTCAACAAAAAGTTAGGGCAAATACACCAAAAAATAATTGGAAATTAAATAATCTCATCTTAAAGAATGATTTGGTGAAACAGCAAATTATAGACACCCAAAAATTGAATATGATGAGACATCATACCAAAACTTATGGGATGAAGCCAAAGCAGTAATAAGGAGGAATTTTATATCCGTAGAGGCTTACTTGATTAAATTGAGAAAGAGAAGATCAATGAATTGAACTTGCAATTTAAAAAGCTAGAAGAAGACCAAAGTAAAAACCAGCAATTAATTACTAAACTTGAAATTCTAAAATTAAAAGGAGAAATTAATAATATTGAAAGTAAAAAAGCTAAATAAAACTAAGAGTTGGTTTTATGAAAACATTAATAAAATAGATAAACATTTGGTATATCTGATTAGAAAGAGGAAAGTGGAAAATCAAATTATTAGTCTTAAAAATGAAAAGGAGGAACTTTCCACCAATGAAGAGGAAATTAGAAAAATAATAAGGAGTTATTTTGACCAACTTTTTGACAATAAATTTGATAACCTAAGTGAAATGGATGATTAACTCCAAAAAAAATTAGGCTTCTCAGATTAACAGAGAAGGAAGTAAATTGCTCAAATAGTCCCATTTCAGAAAAAAAGAAATAGAACAAAAATCAACTCCATAAGAAAAAATTCCCAAGACCAGATGGATTTACATGTGAATTCTAATAAACATTAAAAGAAAAATTAACTCCAATGCTATATAAACTATTTGAAAAAATAAGGAATGAAGGAGTCCTACCAAATTCCTTTTGAGACACAGGAATGGTACTGATACCTAAATCAGGTAGGTTGAAAACAGAGAAGGAAAATTATAGACAAATCTCCCTAATGAATATTGATGCTAAAATCTTAAATAAAATATTAGCAAAAAGACTACAAAAAATCATCCTCAGGATAAATCACCATGACCAAGTAGGATTTATACCAGGAAGACAGGGCTGGTTCAATATTAGGAAAACTATTAGTATAATTGACCATGTAATTAACCAAATTAACAAAAAAACTTATGATCCTCTCAATAGATGCAGAAAAAGCATTTGATTAAATCCAACATTCATTCCTATTAAAAAACACTTGAGAGTATAGGAATAAATGGACTTTTCCTTAAAATAATCAGTAGCATCTATTTAAATCATCAGTAAGAATCATATGTAACGGGGATAAATTGTAACCATTCCCAATAAGATCAGGAGTGAAACAAGGTTGCCCACTATCACCATTACCATTCAATATTGTATTAAAAATGCTAGCTTTGGCAATAAGAGTTGAGAAAGAGATTAAAGGAATTAGAGTAGGTAATGAGGAAACCAAATTATCATTCTTTGCTGAGGATATGATGGTATACTTAGAGAACCCCAGTGATTCTACTTAAAACTATTAGAAATAATCCACACCTTTAGCAAAGTTGCAGAATACAAAATAATCCCAGATAAGTCATCACCATTCTTATATATAACTAACAAAATCCAACAGGTAAGAGTTACAAAGAGAAATTCCATTTCAAGTAACTGCCGATACTATAAAATATTTAGGAATCTCTCTGCCAAGGGAAAATCAGAAATGATATGGGCAAAACTACAAAACACTTTCTACACAAATAAAGTTAGATCTAACCAATTAGAAAATGTTAAATGCTCTTGGATATGGTGAGCAAATATAATAAAGATGACAATACTACCTAATGATATCTATTTATTTAGCACTATAATAATCAGACTCCCAAAAAAACTATTTTACTGACCTAGAAAAAAATAACAACAAACTTCCTATGGAAAAACAAAAGGTCAAGAATTCAAGGGAACTATTGGGAAAAAAAAATCAAATGAAGGTGGCCTAGCTGTACCAGATCTAGAATTATATTATAAAGCAATAGTTACCAAAAACATTTAGTATTGGCTAAGAAATGGACTAGTGGATGGGCTGAGCCAAGATGGTGGAGAAGGAATGTGTGACTTTCTAAGCTCCTCTCATTCCCCTCATAACCATCTATTTAATTCAGCCTCAAAAACAGGTCTTCACTGTAAAACTCATGAAGATTAGAAGCACTACAACTTACCAGCCAAAGTCATTCTGGAAGATCTCCAGGAAAGGTTTGTCCTGAGGGGCCAGGAACAGACTAGCCCAGGCAGTGGGAGACTAGCATGCTGAGCAGACCAGGGGCAGGGGTGATCTCTGTGGCTAGAGAAATTATAGAGATGACTCTACTATAGGCTAACTGCTCTGCCTGGATTACAAAGCAGTAAATTGGCAGAGACATTAAAGCCTAAAACAGAAGTTACTCTAAAAAATGCCAGAACCTAACAAGATCTGGCTGTGACTACTCAAACCCAACTCAGGCAGAGTGTAATACAGCCCTGCAACCACATCCTGCAGTTCAGGACATTTGTGGGGGCAGTTATAAATCTGCAGGCAGGTGGGCACAGCATGAGCCTCTAATCGGCACAGTGGGGGGCTCGGCCTGGGGCAATAGAACTTCCCCAGCAGACTGTGCTTCCAGGGGCAGAGACATTTCCATTCCCTGAAAATCCATTCACAGCTCAACTGCTAATAACCACAGCCCCAGGGCGGGCTTTGAATAGGGGTAGTGAAACATTCACTGCTCAGGCTCTAGCCCCAGTGCAGTCATTATCTCACACAGTGGGGGTTCTTTACAGGGCACTTTTTCCAGGTCTGCACTGCAGGCCTGAGTTATTCAAGGTGGGGAACTCTTTCCCAGAGCACTCCTGTACCTCACTGCTTTTTGTAGTTGGCTGGCAGGACAGCTACCCGTCCATACACCTTTCACTGCTCTGCAGAGGAAGCTGGTAACCTCCTGGCCTTGAAGGCAGAACCTACAGGCTTTAACAAAATGAGTGAAAAAATAAAAAGGAAGATTGATAGTTTCTATATAGAAAGGGAACGGCTTTTCAAACCTGAAGAGACTAATAGCAGATAGTCTCCAGAAAATTGTTGGTCCCCAATACAAAAGGCTCTCCTAGAAGAGACTATTAAAAACCATAAAAGAGAACTAGAAGAAAAATGGGGAAAGGAAAGAGAAGCTATGCAAGAGAGTACAGAAAAGACATATAACTCACTAAAAGAAAAATTTAATAAAGTGGAAAAAGAAAACAACTTCCTGACATATGAATTGGAAAGGTAAAAAAACTCCCAAGAAGTGCAGGGAGACAGAATTTGTGAAATGGAAAAAGAAAATAGCTCACTAAAAAAAAAATTACTGAAATGGAAAAAAATTCCATAGAGCAAACCAACTTATTTAAGAACTCAATTGGACATATATAAAAAGAAGTAAAATAACTCACTAAAAATCAGAATTGAACAAATAGAAATGACAGATTCATTGAGACATCAAGAATCAGTCAAGCAAAACCAAAAAAAAAAAATGAAAGATTGGGAAAAAATGTCAAATATTTACTTGGAAAAACAATAGATCTGGAAAATAGATCTAGGAAAGATAACGTGAGGATCATTATACTACCCGAAAATTATGATGAAAAAAAGAGCCTAGATATTATTTTACAGGAAATCTTCAAAGAGAACTGTCCAGAAGTAATAGAACCTGAAGGTAAAATAGGCATTGAAAGAATTCATTGAACACCCTCTGAAAAAGACCCTAAAATAAAGACTCCGAGGAATATTGTGGCCAAACTTCAGAATTTTCAGACTAAAGAAAATATTTTACAAACAACCAGGAAAAAACAGTTCAAATACCAAGGTGCCACAATAAGGGTCACCCAAGATCTGGCTACCTCAACATTAAAACATCAAAGGATTCTAAAGCCTGGAATTTGATATTCTGAAAGGCAAAAGAACTTGGAATGCAGGCAAGAATAAACTACCCAGCTAAGCTGAGCATTTTTTCCCATGGAACAAGATGGACATTTAATGAAACAGAGGAATTCCATCTGTTTCTAAGGAAAAAAACAGACTTAAACAAAAAATTTGATCTCCAAAAACAGGACACAAGAAAAAAAGAAAAAGGTAAAAGGAACTCTTCAGAACTGTGTTTCTGTTGTGGATATACATAAAAACTACAAGTATAATTTGATTTTGCTGATATAACATAAAAAAAGGGAAGTAGAAATGGAAAGGGGATAGTGTCAGAAAAAAGGAAAGGAGGAGATAAAAAGAAAGAAACTACATGCGAAGATGAAGCAAAAGAAACCTATTATATCTTAGGGAACAAAGAGAGGGGGAGGAACATTGTGCGAATCCTATACTCATCAGAGCTGGCTCAAAGAGGGAATAATTGACATATTTGTTTTACAAAGAATCTTCTCTCAACTCATTAAAAAGTGGGAGAGGAAAAGAGAAAATGAAAAAGAGTAATAAGGGAAGGGTAGAAGAAAGGGGAAGGGATTCAAAGGGAGGAGAGAGAGATACTAAAGAGGGAGAGCTGCGTGACACAAGTGGGACCAATAAGTTTAATACTAGGGAAGGGGGGAAGGAGGGCAAGAAAAAGAAAAGCATAATCTGGGGATATTAGGATGTCAGGAAATACAGAATTAGTCATTTTAACCATAAATGGGAATGGGATGAACTCCCCCATAAAGAGGAGGCAGATCAAGAGGAGCAGACTGGATCAAAAGTCAGAAACCTTAAATATGTTGTTTACAGGAAACACATTTAAAGCAGGGAGATACATACAGAGTAAAGATAAAAGGCTGGAGCAGAATCTATTATGCTTCAGGTGAAGTCAAAAAAGTAGGGGTAGCCATCCTTTACTCAGATCAAGCCAAAGCAAAAATTGATCTAATTAAAAAAGATAAGGAAGGAAACTATATCTTGCTAAAAGGTAGTATAGACAATGAAGCAATATCAGTATTAAACATATATGCACCAAGTGGTATAGCATCTAACTTCCTAAAGGAGAAGTTAAGAGAGTTACGAGAAGAAATAGACAGCAAAACTATAATAGCAGGAGATCTCAATCTTGCACTCTCAGATTTAGATAAATCAAATCACAAAACAAATAAGAAAGAAATTAAAGAGGTAAATAGAATATAAGAAAAATTAGGTATGATAGATCTCTGGAGAAAACTGAATGGTGACAGAAAGAAGTATACTTTCTTCTCAGGAGTTCATGGAATGTACACAAAAATTGACCATATATTAGGACATAAAAACCTCAAAATTAAATGCAGGAAGACAGAAATAGTAAATGTTTTCTTTTCAGATCACAATGGAATAAAAACTACATTCAACAAAAAGTTAGGTGTAAATAGAACAAAAAATAATTGGAATCTAAATAATCTCATCTTAAAGAATGATTGTGTGAAACAGCAAATTATGGACACTATTAATAATTTCACTCAAGATAATGACAATGGTGAGACATCATACCAAAATTTGTGGGATGCAGCCAAAGTGGTAATAAGGGGAAATTTTATATCCTAAGAAACTTACTTGAATAAAATAGAGAAAGAGAAGATCAATGAATTGGGCTTGCAATTTAAAAAGCTAGAAAAAGACCAAATTAAAAAACCCCAATCAATTATTAAACTTGAAATTCTAAAATTAAAAGGAGAAATTAATAATATTGAAAGTTAAAAAAAACTATTAAACTAATAAATAAAACTAAAAGTTGGTTTTATAAAAAAACTAATAAAATTGATAAACCTTTGGTAAATCTGATTAGAAAAAGGAGAGAGGAAAATCAAATTAGTAGTCTTAAAGATGAAAAGGGAGAACTTTCCACCAATGAAGAGGAAATTAAAGAGATAATAAGGGTGCTTTGACAAACTTTATTCCAATAAATTTGATAACCTAAGTGAAATGGATGACTACCTCCAAAAATATAGGCTTCCCAGATTATCAAAGGAGGAAGTAAATTGCTTAAATAGTCCCATTTCAGAAAAAGAAATAGAACAAGCTATTAATCACCTCCCTTAAAAAAATCCCCAGGACCAGATGGATTTACATGTAAATTCTACCAAATATTCAAAGAAAAATTAGCCCCAATGCTTTATAAACTATGTGAAAAAGTAGGGAATGAAGGAGTCCTACCAAATTCCTTCTATGATACAGACGTGGTACTGATGCCTAAACCAGGTAGGTTGAAAACAGAGAAAGAAAATTATATCCCAATCTCCCTAATGAATATTGATGCTAAAATCTTAAATAAGATATTAGCAAAAAAACTACAGAAAATCATCCTCAGGATAATACGCCATGATCAAGTAGGATTTATACCAGGAATGCAGGACTGGTTCAATATTAGGAAACCTATCAGTATAATTGACCATATTAATAACCAAATTAACAATAACCATATGATCATCTCAATAGATGCAGAAAAAGCATTTGATAAAATCCAACCTCCATTCCTATTAAAAACTCTTGAGAGTATAGGAATAAATGGACTTTTCCTTAAAATAATCAGTAGCATCTATTTAAAACCATCAGTAAGCATCATATGCAAAGGCAACAAACTGCAACCATTCCCAATAAGATCAGGAGTGAAACAAGGCTGCCCACTATCACCATTACTGTTCAATATTGTACTAAAAATGCTAGCTTTGTCAATAAGAGTTGAGAAAGAGATAAAAGGAATTAGAGTAGGCAACAAGGAAACCAAATTATTCCTCTTTGTTGATGATATCATGGTATACTTAGAGAACCCCAGAGATTCTACTAAAAAGCTATTAGAAATAATCTACACCTTTAGCACAGTGGCAAGATACAAAATATATCCACATAAGTCATCAGCATTCTTATATATCACTAACAAAATCTAATAGCTAGAGTTTCAAAGAGAAATTCCATTTAAAGTATCTACTGATAGTATAAAATATTTAGGAATCTACCTGTCAAGGGAAAATCAGAAACTTTATGAGCAAAATTATAAAACACTTTCCACACAAATTAATTCTGATCTAACCAACTGGAAAAATATTAAATGCTCTTGGATTGGGCGATTAAATATAATAATTTAGATGACAATACTACCTAAACTAATCTATTTATTTAGCACTATACCAATCAGACTCCCAAAAAAAACTGTTTTAATGACCTAGAAAAAATAACAAAGTTCATATGGAAAAACAAAAGGTCAAGAATTTCAAGGGAATTAAGGGGAAAAAAAATCAAATAAAGGTAGCCTAGCTGTACCAGATCTAAAATTATATTATAAAGCAGTGGTTACCAAAACCATTTGGTATTGGCTTAGAAATAGACTAGTTGATCAATGGAATAGGTTAGGTACAAAAGACAAAACAGCCAATAACTTTAATAATCTAGTGTTTGACAAACCCAAAGGCCCTAGTTTTGGGGGTAAGAATGCATTAGTTGCCAAAAATTGCTGGGGAAATTGGAAATTAGTATGGAGGAAAACTAGTCATTGACTCACACTTAACAGTGTATACCAAGAAAAAGTCAAAATGGGTTAATGACCTAGGCATAAAGAATGAGATTATAAATAAATTGGAAGAGCATAGGATAGTTTACCTCTCATACCTGTGGAAGAGGAAGGAATTTATGACCAAAGAAGAACTAGAGATCACTATTGACTACAAAATAGAAAATTTTGATTATATCAAATTGAAAAGTTTTTGTAGAAACAAAACTAATGCAGACAAAATTAGAAGGGAAACAATAAACTGGGAAAAGATTTTTACAGTCAAAGGTTCTGATAAAGGCCTCATTTCCAAAATATATAGAGAACTGACTCTAATTTTTAAGAAATCAAGCCATTCTCCAATTGATAAATGGTCAAAAGATATGGACAGACAATTCTCAGCTGAAGAAATTGAAACTCTTTCTAGCCATATGAAAAGATGCTCCAAGTCATTATTAATCAGAGAAAGGCAAATTAAGGCAACTCTGAGATACCACTACACACCTGTCAGATTGGCTCGAAAGACAGGGAAAGAAAATGCGGAATGTTGGAGGGGATGTGGAAAAATGGGAACACTGAGACATTGTTTGTGCAATAGTGAATGCATCCAGCCATTCTGGAGAGCTCAAAAAATTATCAAACTGTGCATATCCTCCAATCCAGCAGTGTTAATCCTGGGCTTATATCCCAAAGAGATTTTAATGAAGGGAAAGGAAGATGTATGTGCAAGAATGTTTGTGGCAGCCCTCTTTGTAGTGGTCAGAAACTGGAAACTGAGTGTATGCCCATCAATTGGAGAATAGCTGAATGACTTGTGGTATATGAATGTTATGGAATATTATTTTTCTGTAAGAAAAGACCAGCAGGATGATTTCAGAAAGGCCTGGAGTGACTTATATGAACTGATGCTGAGT